>NW_026542598.1:9327948-10527948 GCF_028750875.1 Macrosteles quadrilineatus
ACAGTGACGAAGATATAAGCTCATCATCATCATCCGAGTATTCTAGTGAGAGTGAATACACATCCGACAGTGAAGAAGACACACTGACTGATGATTCTTCCGATGGTATGTTTGGCTGTGTATCTTTTAATAGATTATTGTCATGGACCTTGTTAAGAGTCAGGATCGGCTAGTTTGTTGTGTGCTATCATTATTTATGGGGTTTTATTTTTTAATTTATCAAACATAAACGGTTGAATAGTTATAAGTTTTTTTTTATGTCAGAGCTTTAAAATACTTCATCGCTTGTAGCTTTCCCGTACATTACATTCCTCTATGATTTCATAGTGTTTTTTTTTATTGCTAATGTACAATCTTACATTCACAATACAAAATGTACTTTTATCATTATTTTTTGCTTATGCTATTTAACAACCAGTTTTGGCAACTATATTTTATGTAAACCTATAATAATTATTCTCGATTTTCCAATGTCTATGAACCCACCGTGGTATTGAAATCTACTAAATTTATCTATATAAATATTGATTAAGTTGAAACTTACTGATGCGCTATGAATGATTATTTCTCAACATTGTACCACATGTAAAAGTAACAAAGCAAAGCTTCTATTAAGTAGCATTTTATTGGGCTACAGGTAACAGTGCTATTAAAAATATGAAATGTGGCTTAGAAAAGGCTATAAATTGTTTAGGCTTATATTCACATTTACAAGTTTAAATTTTTTCTGTGACACTGTACATCCAAGTCAATAGAGTTTATGATTATTTATTTTTCTGAAGATTCTCAATTGGGTGCACTGGATGAAACAGATAAACAAAATTATCGTCAGTAGTAATGTTAGGGGGGAAATGATCCTAGGACATAACATCTGCTGATACCTGAATCAGCAAATTTTTAATTTTATGTGACTGTAACTGGAACCTCTGATTACTGGAAGAGCTTAAAATTCCTAGAACACTCCCTAAAATACTTTTAGCACTTTTCCATAATCTCACTAGTTTTATTGTATAGAGTCGTTGATATTAAGTAAGGTTAAACTAGTTTTTATACTATACAGGTCTTCTTTAATCTTCCCAAAACCATATTAACATAAATTATTTTTACCACCATTATTACCATCATTTTTACCACTGGTTCAAATATTTACGATACAATTAATGATATCGAGATGACAGAATAGCATGATTAATGCAGAATTGCATGACTAATCCTCTTATGCAAACAAATTACAGGTGTTTAGTCAATAGAAAACATGAGTCATGACAATATTGTATTAGGTTTTACAACAACATGACATAGTCCTCTGATGAAAGTTTGAAAATAGAGAAGATAGAGAGGTAATAAATTGAAAGAATAACATACAAAAGTACAGCTGAGGTATTTTTAACATTATTTATATAGAAAGTTCCCTTTGGAAAGCAATTACGACCTTAAAGGGCAATTTATGAAATAATGGATAGTTTTACACAAGGTTTCTCGTCATGACGAACATTTTAAGTATATGGTTTATGGGAGTGTGACTTGTAGTTTTCTCAAAAGTACTTTGGGCTTTATTAATGGATTAAGAAAAACAAAGAACTACACACTTGCCACCAATTAAAGAAACAAACATTTAATATTGATTCACACTAACTTAACCAACCAGCCAAGAACTAGGGTGCTGATCTGACTTATATCAAAATTTGAACAATTTCACACTGAAATCAAAATTAAAAAACAGTTGCTCTTCAAACTAGTCAAATTAGCCAAAAATGGTATATCAAGTTCTAACTGTCATCGAGTAAACAAAATTAAAACAAGAAGATGATTTACAATTTGTCTATTTGATAAGCGCGTCGAGACTACACAAAAATGAAATAAATAAAATTGTTGACAGGTACATTCAATTTCACCATATTTTGAAAGAAACCAAAGAGTCCAGTTTAATATTTATTTAGCATTAAAATATTTTCCTTTCGGATTTAATGTTCTGAATAGTGTTAATTATATTATTGTCATTTAGTCTACTTGATTTGATAAAAAAATTATATAAAATCAATTTCTTTTAACTCTTTTTTAAAAGTAACAAAATTATGGATGTAATATCGCTTGATGAATGAAAAGTGCTGGATTAGTGCACCGGTAGATTACCAACAGTCTACTGTACTTAGGTACATTTCCTACACATTTATAGTTGTAAGCATTATATGACCGTAATCTTGGCTGCTTTGGCTGTAAGATGGCTCTTCCCTAAAGAAAAGACAGTGTTTTTTATGGGTGCGTTACCTACTAGTTTGTAGGCCTACTGTTCAAAAATTGTGCATTTTAATTTTCGAAAACTTTATTTATGTTTTAAGCACAGCGGCCAACTTCAAAAATTTTAATTGTAAACCACATCATTCTTCTTAAGGTACTTTTTTGGTTCTATTTATAAAATCAAGTCATTTTCTGATTTTTTTTCAGCTGTGTAATGTTTAGGTGTGTTAGAAAAGTACCGGGTGTTTCAATATAAATAGCTGGGTTTTAACGCTTTATAACTTTTATACTATTAAACTTACCGCCATAAAATATGCATCAAATGAAAAAGCAGCTCAAAGAGTTTATGCCTTCCAAAGACACATCATTTAACAAAATTGATCCAGCAGAACTGTAGATTTAATTGTACGAAGTTAAAAAGTAATCTCCAACTTTTTTTCACCACTAGAAATTCGGAGGTTCTTGACGTTTTTGCAAATAACTTTTAAATGGTGAGGAAATCGACCAAAGTGGAAGGTAATATTCCGAAGGAGAATAAAATTTCCTACAATCTACTACTATGCATTTCATGAAAATACTCAATAAATGTGGCCTAAATTTGGCTTAAAATAAAAAAAGTGTGTAATTTAATGTTTGCTATGTTTATTGTCTACATTGAAGACGGGGATTTATGGTACCTTTCTTGAGTATTTAAAAAAATGCATTATAGTAGATTGTAGGCAATTTTATTCTCTTTCGGAATATTACCTTCCACTTTGGTCGATTTCCTCACCATTTAAAAGTTATTTGCAAAAACATCAAGCAACCTACGAATTTCTAGTGATGAAAAAAGTTGGAGATTACTTTTTAACTTTGTACAATTAAATCTACAGTTCTGCTGGATCGATTTTGTTAAATAATGTGTCTTTGGAAGGCATAAACTCTTTGAGTTGCTTTTTCATATGATGCATATTTTATGGTGGTAAGTTTAATAGTATAAAAGTTATAAAGCCCCAGCTATTCATTTTGAAACACCCGGTACTTTTTTCTACTTACTTTTTACCACTTACTTACTTTTACTTTTTTCGTAGCTGCTACTAAGGGCAAAATTATTTTTAAAACCCCTTTATGTCAGAGTCAAGATTAAAGTTAAGCTATTTAAAAATAGTACCTGGGGACCGTGGCATAATTTATTACCATTGTACCCTATATCAAGTAATCTTCAGTGTAATCTTTGCTCAATAGTAACAACTTATGTGTTTCCCTTTGTACTGTATTTTGTAATTTGCTAGTATACTGTGGATGAATTTTTACAAACACATGTTACAAGTCTTTTGTTTGCTTTTCCTTGTTATTTTGTTCAACCATCATGGTTACTTGGCAACCCATACGGCCAATGTTAAACAATTTTGACTTACAATTTCATTTTTTTACGTAATTAGAATTTTTGTTGGCGGTTTTAACTGCAGTCAACACGATTTTAGGCTAGTTATAAATTATTAACATCATTTGAAGGAAATCGTCAAAGCAGTTTACGAGAACTTTGGGCAGCAAACATTGCTCATTTAAGAGTATAGGATAATACATATTTTTAATATTTAACATATTTAATAAATATGAAATTTGTTGGTTGGTGAAAAAAATTGAATTGTGAGTACACATAACAATATTGTATTTAATCGTAATTCAATCTTTTTTCATGAAATTATATGTTAACCTTTGTTACATTGTTTTATCTAAATTTAACAGTACTTTGCACAATTTCAAAACCGGACTCATTTGTTCATGTTGAGGTTGAGTGAACGCTCGACAACGTTTACAATAGTTGCCAAAACTTTGGTCTGCTTTGTAGAGTGTGATGTCAACTGCCACCGCAAGTGTGAAAAGTTGATGCCGAATTTGTGTGGTGTTAACCAAAAACTTATCGTAGAGGCACTGTCTTCCTTGAGGAAGGGTAAGTACAATTTGCTGTCTTGATAAACTCTGTTCAGTTTTTTCTTTCAAATAATCTTATTTTTTAGAATTGAGTTGTTTAATTTAATATAATTGTTGTGCATGTTTTGAAAGTTAAAAAAATCGAATATGTTAATTTTTGTTTTATTAATTTATTTAATGTCTCGTGTATATTCTGAATTTTATGTTATTCAACTATTAGTTAATTTAATATATATATAAACCTTTTTCACAAATAATTATTGTTTTAGGGTTGTACAAACTGGTAGAGTCAGTTTTTTGGCTACAGTGGTAATTTTCATTCAACCCCAGTGTTGTATTTGATTTAGGATTATTTTAATTAATAATTTGTTAAAATAAAGAGTGATTAAAAGTGAAAAGCCCCGTCCTTCACTATTTACTTTGAGACTATTTCTGGACAGAGGTAAGAATAGATGTGTGGTAATGGGCTGGATTTAGCCTAGCAGGTGCCAAACTGCAAATCTTCACAGAAACTTAGTCCCTTAAATTATATTTTGTTTATAAATGCTGTTGCTAAATAAGCTATGTGCAGTGATGTAAAATACCCAGGTAATTTAAACTGCAGGTAATTCATGAATAAACTATGTCCATGCCTATATCTTGGGACTTTACCATTATCATAAACACCTGGGTGTATATGATTATTTAGCTACTTGCAACACACAAGTTTTAAATCAATATGTCCATTGGAATCTTTTGTATGGGCCACCCAAATTTCTAAAATTGTAGACTAACATAAACTGTATGCATAAACTGTATGATGATGATGTATGATAACAGAGAGTTAATTTTATAAAGGTTATTTTAACAACCAAACATTGTACTGTGTATCCAACACGTTTAAGTAAATATTATTTTGACAGTATTGACTTATATTTTTCTGGTACTATTAAGACATTATTTCTCAATAACGTATAAATCTTACTTTGCTAATAACTTTTTTTACTAACTTTAACCTCTCACAAAACGTATAATGTACGGTATTAAATAAAAATGTAGAATGGATTAAGTTGTCACAAATAGTAGAACTCCAATATGCAAACTTATAACAAAATTTAGATGAAAATAGTTTTTGTATTTGGTCTACGAGATTGGTTCATAAAATATAAAAAACAGCATATACTGTAGATAGCAATTGTAACGAGTTTCACTGCATCGTGGATAACAGTTTTTGGCGACATTCTGTGTACAATTAGATATGACGATCAATCACCCCACGTGATGCCGCGTCTCGCGTAATGATTTCCGAGTCCTGCGCCAACGTATAAAAGCTTCTGGCAACCAGCAGCTATTTATTTTCAACTGTTTTTCTATTTTGGGCCGCAATCATTCTCTCTTTTTCTCTTTGCGTTGTGAGATGGCGCACATGGTCACATTTCTTTTGTCCCCAGATCAAAATAAATCGGGAAGTGATTGCGTAGTTTCGGTTGGATTCGACCTCCAAATCGAATCTTCTTTTAGCTAGTATCTACGTTGGTTTCGTATTTTTGTAGATGTGTGGGGTATCGAATTATCCCTCTTGCCATAGTTCACGATGCAAACCAATAGATTGGCTAAATACTACATCAATTTTGTCATCGGAGGTTCAAGTGTTGTGTGTCAGTAATTTTTCTTTTACCAAGACTTAAGTTAATTGTCTTAATTTATTTGCAAGTAAGTAGTAGTTCTTGAAAGAAATAAGTATAAAAAATAAATATCTACTATGTATGTTCTCTGTTATTCCTCTTTTCTGTTGTTGTAATGTTAAAATCTAATTATTACTTTTGTAAGCGAATAAAAATTTATGTAAAAAAGTATTTTCAAAAACTAACATTCATCTTTTCAATTTTGTTGTTTAAGATTAACCAATCCGCCTGTTATTTTTTTTATATCATATTACAATCAAATACTTATTTAAACTGCCTAGTCCCGGTGAAAGCCCTTAACCACAATTTGTGTTAAAAATAACGATTTTGTAGGGATATTACATTTGAAATAGGTATTTTAATTGGTTTTGCTAAACGATTTAAAGGGCTGTTTGGTTTTGAATGGCAAAGGACTTACCTCAAAGATTACATTCATGGCAGTCCAATTAATAAAGTCATAATTTATCTAGCACTAGCCTAACTAAATGACTAGCTAAATAAATATTAGACTGATGGACTAAAAATCTTTCATTTTAATAAAATAACTTTACATAAATATCCTATCCTACTAATATTATAAATGAGAAAGTTTAGATGTATGGATGTATGTATGTATGTATGTTTGTGACAAGTAAACGCGGAAAATACTGGTCGGATTGGGCTGAAATTTGGCATGATGATAGCTCACATTCCCAATTAACATATAGGCTAGGCATATTCTTATCTCAAAAATCTTTTCGGGCTCCGTCCCAGTGGCTCTGCAGTTCCCCATGTTAACATTTTGAGTATTCATATTTTTAAAGGGAAATTTAGCCAGCTAAGTAAAAGAGTTGGTTCTATGATATGCAAAAGCATTAAAAATTTATAAGATTTACCAACAGGGTGCAGCACTATTATTTTTTTCAGAAACAAAAAACTGTGATACGCAATGAGAACTGTTAAAGTAGGATTTTTATTACAGTTATGTTTATGTTTTTAATTTGTGATATTTTGCGAATTTTTAATAATCTATCTTTCTCTATTGTGTAGGTGAAGTGTTAGAACATTATGGCTATGGTAGATGTGTAATACTATATAGCCTACCGTGTCTTCTCACATTGCAAACGCAAAGATCGAGTATAACTGCATTAATACTTATTTTCCAACCCCGTACGAAGGACGGGTACTCTGCTAGTAACTTATAAATATAACTTAATAAATATAAACTTTTAAAAACCTTTGTCTTCTTCAGTTTTTGCAAGTGTAAATCTGGACAAGGCGAAAGTGTTGAAACCACAACAATAAGTGGTCTATTGTCCCCTTTTTTGTACTACCCTACTCATTGTATGTTAAAAATCTGCTCATTAAGAATATTTACGATCAGTATCATTACTTGGCTCATTAACTCCAAAACGCTGTTTAATCTAGAAATATTGTCTGTTTTCATCATCCAACAGTTGCAACGTTGTCGTATTTTAGGCCTTTGACTCTTGTCACTTCTGGCAAAGACCCAGAGAACATTCTACTTGTCCTGGTAGAGGGAATATATTCACTCCATGTGTTCTGTTTTGTCAAGAGTGTTATTTTTGTCGATCATTTGACCATTTCCTACTAGGTTTGTTTAATGAGGTGTAAAAAATACTCTTTGATGCTTAGTTGTTTTTTTCTGTAACCAATTTTCTATGCAAAAAGGTTTTACTAAACTGTTGTATGTAGGCCTACTTAGTTTATTTACACAATTTGAGGGGTTTGAAAACATTGAAAAGAGTTTTGAAAACAACAAATCACTGTAACTCTAACTTACGTTTAACTTTCAGTTGGTTCCAGGTTTTCTAATTTGGCTATCTTAGAGCAAAAATAACTTGCTACCCTGTTAGATTATCCTTTATCGATTAGGTTACTCCTCTGTATTCACATTTGTAATCCTAACATCAATAGATGTCTTTAACCTTGTAGATTGAGGTTATAATCATATTTTTATAAGTCACTCAGAAGTGTATTGGTTTTGGCAGACAGTTCCAAATACACTGGCACCTCTTTAACCAGCTCAAAGATCATGGCATTGTATCAAAACCAATGGTTTTTTTAAGTAAACCCATTTACTTTTAACTTTTTAAAAACACTCCAAGGTAACAAAGCATATTATTTTATCTAGTTAAAAATAAACCGTCCAGATTTCAAATCTATCATAAAATTCTTTACAAATTCCATCCAGAAAATAAAATAATTATACGGTATAAAAAAAAAAAATAAAACATTTACCGCCTTACCGGTATAATATAAATTTTAGATGAGCTTTTATACTATAATTTCCTATCATCAAAGATTATATTAGGTAATTTATTATACAGTAATAAACCTTGTCACCAGCGTAGAAATGAGACACCTACCTTTCTGACCACTGTTTCATACTGTCACACGGTTTGGCTATTACTCGTTTTGTGTTAGCTGTATTAATGTTTAAACATTTTATCCATAGTTTCAGAAAAATTATTATTGTCAAAAACTTTTATTCAGTTAAAACCAAAGTAAGTTCATCCCAGTTTAGTCCATAACTGACTATTTCCTTGCCATACATTACTCCTTGGATTTTAAGTGGTTATAATTTCACATCACAACTAAAAAGATGCTTTATCACAGTTTTCAGTTCTAACATATCACAGTTTTCAGTTCTAACAGTCACGTATCAAAGACTCTCTGTCACCACTGGATGTGTATTGAGTGTTGAAACATTCTTGAAGACACTACTGCTCTTCACTATTGTAGACCTAAGGACCTGTTACTTTTTCCAATTCAATTTCAAAGTCATCACACAAATTCATGGCTCAAATTCAGAAATGAAAAGGTGACATGTCAGTACAATTAGTACGATGCAAAAACTGTTCATTCAGGATCAATGCAATGTATACAAATATTTTCATTACAGATTACGCAAAAAGATAGCTTTTAAGCTCAGTCCCAATGTTTTTTAAATCAATTCAGAGTTAAGCTGTGCAAGGTATATTCTTCAAGGTATATTCTCTCCCATTTATCAAAATACAAACGGTTTGGCCTACTCTTTGCTCAGGTAAATTTTTTAACGAAAAAATAAATTCACCCCCTATGAAATGTAGCACTTGAAGACGGTTAAGGCACTTTGCCACTACCGCAACACACCCCCTTGGCTTCACCTTTCCATGCTAAAGCATTGCATTAATAACAAGCATTGACCTTGGTGCCATGGACACTTTGAACCAGCAGCCAAACAATTTAGACAATTTAATTGCTTTATATTTGTATATTGTCGGGTCAAGCATTTCTTGGTTTTCGTGGTTGGAAGGATATAGTTGTATCCTGTATCACTGTGGTCTGTGAGTCCATGATCCCAGCCTCTTAAAGTGTTTTAAAACATGGAACAACTCTGTGTGTGTTGTACTTGCTCCAATCCTTGTGCTACCTATCCATAGATCAAATATCTGATAGCATACAGGGGCGTTCACCGCCACAAGTTTAATTCATTACTAATCGCAATTAGTTCCTGACAAGCCTCATAACAAGGTATAAACAAGGTCATTAAGCTTATCGAAACTAGACACAGTTCTTTGGTGATTGTAATTACAGTGCAGAAAATAAATTGTTCACTGGAGTCAACCTGTAACTTATGGGATTCAAACAACTTTCATAGTTTCCTAATGACGAAAAATCCTTCAAAATAATTAGGGTCCGTTACCTTTTACCTCTGTCAATATTATGACGACTATAGTTCCAAGGCTCAGGTTGTCTCATTGTTAAATCTTCTGTTTCCTTGACGAATGTTCAACAATATTGTCATTAAAATAACCACGCACACATACAGTACAAAACCTTGCTGTCTAATCTATTTAAAATTTAATCCAATACTTATGAAAATATTTACTTTAAAAGGATCTAATTTTAAAATGATTAAGCACAAAAATATCGACTGCCGACTGCCTCTTCAATTGTCAATAGATAGGCTGTTTATTTAGCCAAGAATAATAGTGTAATACAGTAAGCAGGGCTTAAAATAAAGCCTCATGGCCTAAGGCCAGAATAAGGTTAACAGATAGGCCGATGACCGGGGCTGCAACTTCCAAAGGTTACTATTAAAAGATTTAACGGTTGGGCAACCAATGGATGTTGAGAATTTTGTAATTGAGTTATTGCAGTAGAGAAGTTGTGTAAATATAAAAACAAGAGCCATTTTGATTTAAAATGATACAGCTTTTATTTATGTATGGCAGTATATTGTTTGTATATTTGCAAATTTTGAAATATTATAATTCCAAGATGTTTTGTATGAAAAAACACCAATAAGAGTAAAGGAAATTGAGTTTGCCTTTATAATTCCCCTTGCCATTGTTAAAAAAGTATACTATTTTTTCAGGTAAACCCAAATTAAGGCTTCAGGCATAACAAACATGTTATAAAAGTGTTCAACTATTCTAAAAGAAATGCTATTACTATAAATTTTGACAATCTTTAATAATTTAAGATTAAAACATTCTTTTAATAGTCTAAAATGGTTTCAGTCAACAAGACCTTCCCGGACTTTTTTTGCTTCAATATACGAGTACTTGTTGAATTTGTACTTGTTTTATTCAGTCATCATAGCCTCATACTTGATACTAATATACAATGCAGGAAACAAAAGCTAAAATTTACTTAGAGTAGACACTCTCTTGAACGACATGGATTAAACACTTCTGTCTCAGTAAAAAATATATATTGGTATATCCATTCTGAATTTTAATACTGGTTGGATTAACCTTTTACCGAAATCTATAGACTTGGATTACTTTACTTGATCCTGTAATAATATAGAATAATGTCTGTGCTGGTAGTTGTATTAGCAGTTAAAAGTTACCATGGGAAAATAGTAAGGAAAAATAATCCAAGAGACGTTTTAGATCATCTGACCTATGCTCTGTTATAAATAGATAATAAATAAAAAGGTCTTTATTTAGCAAGCCTTTACAGAAACAATTAAATTTTACATAACAGACGAGTTGGTATATTGAAATAACAACAAGTCTCGTTATTTTCTGTTGATCACAAAATCCTTTCACAACTCTTAGAATGTTTGTAGTAAGCAATACCTATTTTACCTCATACACATTCCGAGTATGCAGGTTAGCCGCAGAAGTACTGAGTTATGCCAATAAGATATGAGTGTCATGATATTCTCAGCCGCACTGCCTAGGTTTTGGCGTGTGACTCCCTGGTATTCCGGACCTGGCAGGTTGTTGGCGTGGGCGTCCCTGCCAGAATAACATTGTCGAATAACGCCCTCTTTGTGCTAGTAAGCACTGAAGAAAGTTTCTGTCATTTAAATAACATTAATTAAAACGTGGAGGGCTTGTAAAACGAAAGATTTTTTTTGTCTAGCTCTTTGTACAGTGTACAACCCCACAAACTTGTTATGATGTTGACTAGAAGGGTGCTCAATTTGGGAAATGCTGGATCTTGAGAAAAAGGGCTAAAAATGTAAACTTAGGCCTAACATAGTAATCTTTTATGTATTTCTCATATGCCACACATAACATCACAACATACCTCCTTTGTTCATGGATGTTTTTCTACATTTAAAACACCATAACATCGAATCTCACCAATACAACTAGTTAAAGAAAATACACAACTCAATTTTCTTGATGAAATTCAAAGCTATGTCAATGAGTGAAAGACCATTTGACGTTGTTTAGCCTTGCCTTCTTGAATAAATTGCGTTTATTCTTTTACTTACTTACGTTTATAAAACCTTTTACATATGTCTATCCCTTGATGTTGCTTTATAATGTGCTTGTAGGAATATATTTTCAACAATTTGTGTAAGCTGACCGACCCTGTAGGCCTGATGTTTATCGCTGTAAACATCGTAAGTTTACATTTTCCCAACAACATATGCGGCCCGACAGACTGTTGACAATTTACAAGACAACAGCGATTGTCTGTATCGTTGTGTCTTTGCCAAATTCTTACCACGAACGATGTGTCGTACTCCACTGACGCCGCTTTTAGTTCAGATAAATTTGATCTTGCGGTCACTTATTACATGGAAACAATCCATGGCGATGGAAATAACGGAGATGTTTTGGACCATTTACAATGCTGTAATTGACAGTGTCGGTGTGTTTATCTGCGTTTGGCAAACTTGTATGTTTTAGATAGAATTGATAAGAGCCAATTTGTTTTTCAAACGTACTAAGCATATGACGTTTAATAATTAATACTAGATATCAAAAATATGTAATGTGCAGGCTTCTTTATTTTCACCCCACGCTGTAAATAAAACATATGATTGAAATTTCTTCAATTTGTTTTGATTTTCTGTTCATATTTCGTTGTTATTTCATCACCACCATGGCAATCCATAAGGCCCATGTTAATAAACAAAAATTAATCCATTTTTGTGCTTATTTTTTAGCCTATTTTAATCTATTTATGGGATTCTGCACATCTAAAGGAAAATATCTTTCTAACAGTATGCGTATATTCTCCCTACGATGAACACAAGCTGAGAAAAAAGGTTTTTAAGAAACATGCTTGCCTATTCATTCATTTTCATTTTCAAGCCATTCTATTTAAACTTTTGTAGATATCTCAGCATCTTGTTCCACTTGCTTTTCAGCTAGTGTTTTATTTTATTGTGCAACATGTGTTTCTAACGTCATTAAAAGAGTTTGAAACATTCTGCAAGTTATTCACAAGATTTTTTAGTAGCACTTTCGGCGGTGGGTAGAGTTAGGCATTCCATTCATATGTTGCTAGTTTTAGAATAAAAATGATGATAGCTGAATTGATCATTCAACAGATTGTAGTGCTCTCAATTTCCTCATTTCTGTTGTATACACTAACATTTAAAAATTACCAAACTGTAAGGACAACTTGTTGTCAACTTATTCTAACATTTTCTTCTTGAATAAATATTTAGCTACAGCTGGTCCATATAAATGGGAAGTCTATCAATTTGATTAGATATCCACTGGTATCTAATCAAATTTATTTTTGAATACTGAAGTAGTAGAGTCTATATCATAGACTAACCAACACAAGTAGACTTCTCATCACATTGTAAATTTTGAAGCTTGTTTTTCGTGTCTAGTTCATGTCCGGTTACACTGATCGCTAGTGTCAACAAAATTTTGTTTATATTATTTTAGGATAAATTTTATGATTTGTGCTTTACTCTTTGGTAATACAACTAGAGGATAAGTTATTTTCTTGATTAGGTCGTTTTATTTGGTTAAATGAGGTTTTAAATGACTGAAATAACAAGAAACAAATTGTAAACCAAATTGTAAAAACTAAAAAGAATGGAGTAATTATAGATTATGTAGGCGTATAAAATTATTATTTCGAGCTTAATTTTTTTACTGAAATAATTTACGTGACTTATATATGATAGCTTACAATGAGTTGTTCTATCAGTTTGACTCGGTTAAAAAGTCTGCAGACTCAACAGAAATCAATAATTTACACGAGATCTGTCAGTAGCTCAAGGTTCAATACAACTTCTTCCATTTTGATTTAAATACTGGCTAATGAGGATGGAATGTCTAGTTATATCAACGCTCAGCAAATAGAATTGCAGGCAGAGTTTAATGTTGTCAAGACTTGTCATGTTGCGATGCATGAATATTAACCCTCCGAGCGTCACTTGTCGAAAAATCGACTCACGACACACTTTGTGTAGTGTCACTTGTCGATTTTTCGACACACAAACATCGTTTACGGCGAAGGCTCTATGACTGACTGAATCGGATTGAACTGGTTTTGATATAATCCATTAAATATTTTATTGGTACCGTGATAGCAATATGTTACAGAACAGCTTTTCTAAACAGACAAATTAACAAATTTGAATCTTTGTCATTATTGGATACAAGGCCTAATTATTACTCAGGGAAAATATTCTTGTGGATTTAAAATAGAGATGATTTAATGAGACATGAATATATGGATATTTTTTAAATCAAAACATTTAGCACAAAAAAGAAAATGTAAAAACGAACCAATATAGACATAAACAGATATGCAATTATTTGAAATAATTAAGATTTTTAAAATTCTCATTGGTGTTAAAATAATTGAGTGTTTGTACTTATTATATGTTATTAAATTCTTGCATGGCTTGAAGATGTATGTTTGATCCTTCATGTTTGACTAACATGTGTCTTGTGTTGTAGCTCTAACATGCCTTAAGTCTGGACAACACTTCAGGTAAACCAATTTTTAATGACAGAATTATATTAGAAGTTTTAAAAACTATTTTTGTGTAAGTAAGTAATAAATGTTATAGCTATAGTGTACAACAATGTATAAGACTTGTTCATACTCTTTCTATTGCTTTTTGCTGCTGATCGCCTGTATCAAGATATATGTGGCATAGTAATTTTAGAGTGAAATGTTTGGATTAGTAACATACTGCATTTCTTATTTGCCATAAGTTAAAGATTCTAATTCAGTCATTGGAAGAATGAAATGTTACAATTTTATCTTGTTTGGTCTACACATTAACGGTTTTAAATATAATTTTCAAATTAATGGGTAATGTAGTATTATTTGGCTCTCTAACCCGTTGTGTACTACAAGATTTGATAATAATCGTCTAAAGCCTTTGATGAACGTGGACAAAAACCTTAATTATGTGTTAATTGTATTTTATTTTTTCTAGTAAAAAGGTATTTTAGGTTGTATTCTTAAGTATTATTTCATTATTAATGTTTTTAAATATTCTTAGTTAAAAGCAAAGTTTTCATTGATAAATAACACTACAAATATGTTGAATCGCTGTTGTACACATATGTTGCTTTCTACTATCTAAATGCTTTTGTTCGATGCTAGCACCAGCTCTTCAACTGTCTTTTCATATTTTGTTGCTTAAAACTTACCCATGTATTTTTTATAAAAAAAAGCTATTTTTCTTGACACTATCAATCATCTTATTTTGTTAATGTGGTGAGAAACATTTACTTTCTCTTCTCAGGTAAACACCTGTTTAGGTATTCTTTTATTGAACCTTCCTAACAGTAATTGTGTTTCCGTTTAGGATCATCCGAGTCCCGTGATCATGGCTCCCCTACACGTCGCCATAGCAATGCAGCTCTCAGCCTGGAGGAGGAGTCACACCGTCATGGTAGCGGGGCTACCGGAGCAGGCCGAGTCACTCCCCCAGCCACCACCATACCAAAGTTCCGCAAATACACTATGGAGGACTTCCAGTTCCTCAAGGTGCTCGGAAAAGGCAGCTTTGGGAAAGTAAGTGTAATTGATGTGTCTTACATGTTTGCGTGAAAAGCTCTGTGCTAAAATTGTGATTGTTAGAGCAAAGGGATAGAAGATAGCTTACCTTTAAAAAACCCCAAGTATTTCATTGTATACACAGAAGACCCCACATACAATGGTAGCACATACAATGTTTTGTCCCTGAAGGACTAGGATGGAAAACCTGCACTCAACACAAGAAATAAGCACAACTTCCTGCTAGATGCACACCACCTTAGCACTCAGTGTGAACAGAATCCCTTGTACTAGGGTGCCGTCTCTTACTAGCTAACAAAGGACCGGAAAAGATTACCAGAGAGGAATCTGAAGACAGCACTGTCAAATTTATGTTAAATGTCTACTGTGTTAATGTGTAAAAGTACCGTGTTGTAATGTTTTTAAGAAATTTGACGACATTCAATAAATGAAATTTAACGTTATTGTTTTGAAAATGACTACATAGTAGTCGAAACTAGTTAACAGAAGGTCGTCTGAGGAATTGTTTACGTCAAGGTGTGTAACCTGTTATAACATCATTAACTTTTTCAATGATCGCGGCCAAATCTTAAAAATGATTGTCGTGAAGACAGGATCATTGTCTTTCGCAGTAAAAAAGTATCATCGTTGTCCTCTGCGATCGCAGTGAAAGCATAAATTTCTTGATCCGGAAATCTTTGCAGATGTATTCTGTGATCGTGATGGTTTAAGCTTGACTCGACTCAGCCTATTTTATATCAAACACCCCATATTTTGTTAAAAATCCAATCTTTACCTTTTTCATAATCCAAATGTGTTTCAGTACCAACTTATTTGGATATTTGGTGTTTGACCGTAACTAGGTTAAGTCTTTACACAACACTAAACTCAATGTTTATGTGAATAAAGATTTATTGATTGACTTTGTCAAGTGTAAACTCTGATAATTTGTGGATTTGTTATTTTAATGAAGAACCGAGAAAATCAGACAGATCAAGTCTTCAAGATTTAGATCAAGAGCATTTTTTAAATTTGAAGCTACCCTATGATTGTTCTGCGAACACAGTTTATTGTTGTTTAGTTATTAGCCTTATAAGATTTGGTAAGATTATTATACCTATTTATTTACTCATAAGGTTAGAAATCAATTTTAGAACATAGTAGCAGCCAGCGTCATTTTGTGACTTAAAGGACCGTGATATATTTGAATTAATTTACAATATTTTCTAATTGTCATCATTATAATCACCAAATCCCTATTATTTGCATCGCGTGCCCTATTATTCTCCTTGTATGTGTGTGATCTTCTGCTCTTCGAAACATCTTATAAAAATTACAAATACTAATTAAACATACTATGAAAACACAAAATCTAACGTAAGTAGTTTTCTTCTTTACATTTTAAATTAATAACATTACAATATTTCACTTGAATTCACTCAACCACTATCTCAGGAAAATTAGTAAGTATTTCACTAAACAACTTGTTTGAAAATGTAAAAATTTATCATTGGCCTTTTACCCTTGCCAAGTAACTATGTTGGTTGAATAAAATAACTAGGAAAAAGTAAACAAAACACTTGTAGCTTGTGTTTATAACAAGCTATCCACAGTATACTAATAAATAAATTATAATATAATATAATAAATTACTAATGTTTAAAATATTAAATTACAAAATACAGTACAGCATACAACATGTGTGTGTTGTTGGTACATCATTTGGTTGTATCAATTGAGCAAAGACTACACTAAAGATTTGATTGTTTGTGGATGTTCTAAGTAATTGTATTTTAAAATTAGGGGAAGAATATGGTTGCAATTTTAGGAAAAGATAATTTTGGAGCCAACAAATATATTGGTGGACCCTGAGATCTATTGCAGGGAATGTGAATGTTACTGAAAAAAACTGATTTGGTAACTAAAAGTCTTAGCACTACACTGATGAGGAATTAATTGGCAGTAATAGATTTTGTCATATCAATATAACAATATTCCAAGTAAATCAACTACATCTGGGGGTTTAGTTGGCATAAAACTATCACAGTATGCTAAATCCCAATGAAAAAAGAGATAGGATCTCAATTTCTTTAGAAGTAGTAGCGCAAAAGTGAAAATCGTTGTGACAAGCAATTGAAACTAATATGATTTTGTTTATACTGTATGATATTTTTATCTGCTGTCATCGGTGAGTGTAAAAGTCGAACAATGGGTTTCAATGACTAGGGGAGAAACATTATATTCAAGTAGCACTTAAACTTAGTAAAGATAAAAAGTGTATCTTTTTTAAAAATACACTTTTTAAAATTGCATACTTTTACAGAGTACAACAATACAGGGTTGTTTCTTATTTCAACGATCAAATGTCTATGGTTTGTAATAAAAATGTTTTTCGTAAATTATAAAATGTTTGTACGATATTTTTTCAGCGATTAAACCCAATCAAACAATTCACCCAATTAACCGAGCAAGGCTTGGTCCCCCGGTACTAGATTACTGAACTTGATGCTGTTTTCTGGCAGGTATTGCTCGCAGAGCTTCGCGGCACTCAGTATTACTACGCTGTGAAGTGCCTCAAGAAAGACGTGGTGTTGGAAGATGATGATGTTGAGTGCACTTTGATTGAGCGCAAAGTCTTGGCATTGGGGACCAACCACCCTTACCTCTGCCATCTCTTCTGCACTTTCCAGACTGAGGTCAGGACCTTACTAAAGATCAGTTCAAGTTTAGGTGTTCAGTGTTTAGTTTATGAGTTGATTGATTTATATCAACTTTATAGGATGCTGATCCTTAACGCTGATTATAGTAAGACTCATTTATTGAAAAGTCCAATGATTAATGACAAGTGGGTCAAATTTTAATCCTTCAATTAAGAAATAGTATAGTGTAGTACAGGTCCATCCACTGTCAATTAAAAGTACGATTGAACCCTTTTGTTGTTTTTCTTAGTAGGCCTAGTCCAGATGAATGTCACTTTTTATGACAATAATAGGTTTTTTACATACCTCAGTCAAATAGTCCAAAAATGGTATTGCTCAACAGCTTACATGTTTCGTTGCGAAGACAACATTATCAAAGCTTGCAACTCGTCAAAAACACACACGAGTTGCAAGCTTTGATAATGTTGTCTTCGCAACGAAACATGTAAGCTGTTGAGCAATACCATTTTTGGACTATTTGACTGAGGTATGTAAAAAACCTATTATTGTCTTAACAATATAGTCCAGGGGCCGAAAACATGAATTTTGATTCACTTTTTATGTTTGTAAGAATAAAAGATGTCTTCTTGCACTATTAAAACCTGTACACTTCTACTGAAAATATTTATGAGAGTCGTTTTGATTGGACTTGAAGACTGGTCAAAACCTATCAGTTAAACGTATTTGATTCATACTATAGATTTAACGTCTATAGCATTATAGGAAGGTTTAGATGACCAATGTTCTAAAACAATCAATGTCCAGTTAGATCAATGTAAAAGGAGATTTTTAGTAGATCAATAACTTGTAGAGTTCGAAACACATCATTAGATCATTCCCATTTACCCATTGGGACTTATACCAGCTGGTTCAAGGGAAATAACAATGTGTTATTTTGTCTGTAGAGCTTATCGGATATCACAGAGTTTGGTCCTAAAATTAATTAACACCAATATTGAAATGTTTGCCTTAGAGACAGTTTACCAAGACCAAGGCCACAGTTTTATGTTTTGTTCAGATTTAGATTAGATTTAGATTGTCAACACACAACCTGACTGAATTATGAGTGTTGAATAAATGAAATGTAGGATTGTTACTGACTAAGATCATCTGTTTGTTTGGTCAGTACCATTTATTACTAAGACAGCACAGCTGGGTCCAGTTTTAAACCATAACAAACAATTAACCTTTCTCAGAATCGAACGGGCAAGCTTCTGTTTAGTAAAAGAGCTTTATAACTGCAAAGTAGCTGATTGTTTCAATGTTTACTGTCATAACATATCTGGTATTCATCTTACAAATCCTTGTGATTTACAGTCGCACCTGTTCTTTGTCATGGAGTACCTCAACGGAGGTGATCTCATGTTCCATATCCAACAGCAAGGGAGGTTTGATGAAGGCAGAGCCAGATTTTATGCAGCTGAAATAGTTTCTGGTCTCAAGTTTCTACACAAGAAAGGAATCGTTTACAGGTAATAACTTGGGATGCATTGCACGACGTCCAATAATATTATTCAGAGTCACGACGTCCAAAATATAATTTTTAAGCTGTTGCACGACATCCAATATAATATATTTGACTGTTGCACGATGTCCAAGTGCCACGATGTCCAAATGTACAGTAACTTAAAAAAATAGTCTTTCTACAAGCCCTGGACGTCATGGGATTGGTCGTCGTGTAACAGCACACTTTATATTCTTTGAAAAAAGTAGCAGTTGTTGCACGACTTTCAAAGCCCCTGCTATGTCTGCTGCACGGCGTCCAATAGCTCAGCGCTATTGCATGACGTCCAAAGCGAATACACACTGTGAGTACTGTTTTACCGTTTTTATTGTACTTACCTAACCTAGCCTAACTTAACCTAATCTAACCATGTATGCAGGAGCTTTAGACGTCATGCAACAGTGCTGAGTTATTGGTTGTCATGCAACTGGCTTAGCAGAGCTTTGGACGTGGTGCTAATGCTAAGATTTTTGACGTCCAATCTCATGTCGTCCAAAGCTTGTAGAAAGACTATATTTGTTGAAGTTACTGTACTTTTGGACGTTGTGGCACTGAATAATATCATTGGATGTCGTGGTACTTGGACGTCATCCAACACTTCCATAAATTTAGGACCTTTGTTGTGTGGTGCTCTGCTTTGTCCTGATTCTAACAAGTCACCAGAACCTTGCGTTCTTGTGTAAGATCCAACAGCTCAGCATTGTTTGGGTTAGAAAACTAAGCACACTTTTTACACACCAGAGTATATCTGGACATTTTACAATGCTTAAATTGTACTCAGTGTTTGCAAAATATGGGGTTTTACTATTTCATGTTAGGCAGTACTCTGGCTGCGTCAGATCCAAAGTGTCAACCGTTCAACACGTACCAAGCAACCTTGAGAATAAATATGACATTTTAAGGACTTTTGAACGTTGACGATATACTTACAACTTTGACTGAGCTGTGCCATTTCCAGAGACCTGAAGCTGGACAACATCCTGTTGGACTTTGATGGCCACGTGAGGATTGCAGATTTTGGCATGTGTAAGCTGCAGATATACCTGGACAGGACGGCCGACACGTTTTGTGGCACGCCTGACTATATGGCACCTGAGGTACGGAAGTTTAGATTCTTAGCTTTTAAATTGTTTGTTAATAATATAGTGTAAGAACCAACAGTATGTAGGTAGTTATGATTTGAAAAATTGACTCTAAAGTGTTTTAAGAAAATTATATAAGCATACAATATTGCTCAGGGGACTCAAAATTAATTCAGGATATAAAAACCTAGGATTTTAAATGGTCATTGCTTGGGGACTGTTCAAGAAAACTAATAAACTATATAAATGATGAACTGGAGTTGAAATAACATAATAATAATAAGTTTTGTTTTCCGATGTAAAGGGAGGAAATTTTGACCTTGACATGCGCAAAACAGATACACAGTGACAGGCCGCAGTTTTGACTCACACACCTGACGCCAGTCGCCAGTTAAGAGTTACGATGTTAACAGCACATTAAAAGGCACAGTGTGTTCTGTGGTTTGCGGAGTTTAAATTGATTGTTAGGTTGCAGTGTCGGTTTTGAGTTTTGTATTGAGGGCAAAATTCACCCGATGATAAATAAATTTGCTGGTTTAACCAGTTTTGTAACACAGGAAGTTTTTTGGAAGTACATTCACCTGGCCAGCCAAAAACAAGTGATGACAAAGTCGATGAAATCTGACAAACCTGCATCAGAGGCATGAAAAAATTGATTGCCCGACAAAGTCTGCAGTTAAACATACCTAAATCGACACTTTGTGATGTTCTTGTAAAATATTGAGACCTAATCACCCTAAGCATACAGATTTTGCCAGTTATATGCTCAATAATATTGAAGACAACCAGAACTTAAGGTACTCCTCAATTTGACTATTAAATCGCTTAATTATCTTCTATCGTCAATGGGTGTGTTAGTCTAGTGGTTAGCGTCTCGGACTTCGGTGCGGGAGGGACGGGTTCAATTCCCGGCACATCCACAAAACATATTGGGTTTGGACCGCTTTCCCAAAAAGCGTTTGAATAACACGAACAGTCTCTGTTACATCACCTCTGAAAAAGGCCACTAGCTGTAACTCTATAACACACAATAATAAAAGTCCCCAAGCAACGGCTGTAACTCTAGACCTTTCAGCTTGACATAACATTCTCATTGTGATGTTTGTCACCAGATCTTGAAGGGACTGAAGTACAACCAGTGTGTGGACTGGTGGTCGTTTGGTATCCTGATGTATGAGATGTTGGTGGGAGAGAGTCCCTTCAGTGGGTGTGACGAGGATGACTTGTTCTGGTGTATCTGCAACCGTCAGCCGCACTACCCTCGCTTCATCACACTGGAGGCTAAGCGCATTCTAATGCAGGTTTGTGGCTTACTGTTATTGTCCTAGTATTGTTTATCAGTGATTGGGCAGTGTACAGCATGTGATCGGTTTTATCAACATTAAAATCTCCAGTGATTGCCTTCAAATTAGGAGCATCTACTGTGTTTGTAGTAAAATCTTGATTATATCTTGCATAGTCAATAGTCATTGAAACGTCATAAAATGTTGATTGCACTAATCTTGGAAACAGCTTTAAGATCACTATAATGTAGAGAGATTCCTGTCTTGAAATTATTGATTATGAAATACCGCCAGTGAAATAAGAAATAAAGTTAAAAATATTTTTATAGCTATAATATAAGACTTGTTTATTATTATTTCCATTTTTCATGCACCAATCACATTTTTTAAAAGGTCCAAACACTGTTCTTGCTACTACTGTATGTAAAATCAACTTGTTGTTATAAAGTATAATCATGGTCAAAAAGAATTTAATATAGACATACAGCAGTGCTGCGGTTAGCATGCCAACCCCGTACGAAGGAAGGGTACTCTGCTAGTTGTATATGTAATTAAAAAATTGTTATGAATAATTATTCAATAAACCTTTTAGCAAATTCAAACCCCTTTTAAAAAATTGTTGTGTATCTTAATGTGTAGTGTACAGGGTGTCTAGTAGTTTAAACCCAAATTGGCTAGTTAGATTTGTTCATTGCTGCACTATCATTTTCTTAATTTAAAAGTTAAAAACATCCCATTATCTTAAAAAGACTTAATATCATAAAGACAGGGGTTGGTGTAGTTTAACCAAATTATTTCAAACATTTGGTAAAATTATAAAAATAATTTATCGGTATCAAGAATTGAGAATAGATTTTTTCAGGTCTCGGTATCGATAATCGATAAATTTTGGTATCGACCCATCACTAATAATTGTTGAAAAAACTAGTCTTGAAAAGTCTGGAATTAGTCTTGAGTTTTAAAATAAAATGGAAATAAACTAGACACCCTGAGTGTAATTTCTGACCAGAACTTGTTTGTTCATCAGTTGCTAGAGAAGGAGGCCAGCAAGAGACTAGGGTCTTGTGAGAACGGAGCTCTGGAGGTGATGGCTCATCCGTTCTTCAACGGGTTGGACTGGGATAGACTCGAGCGCAGGGAACTTGTGCCTCCCTTCAAGCCTAATGTCGTAAGTGCACCTTGATATATTGTGTGTCAATTTCATCCCGATTTTGACAGAAAATACTCTGTAATTAATTTCAGTAACATCATAATCATCAATTATCAATCATTGAGATGGGAATGCCAGCGAGGTGCGTATTTTGGATCTGTGTAGCTTTGTTTTATTAGCCAGGATCATTGATTTAAAGCCCAATAATCAGGGACACCTGTCTCCAGTTTCGAACCTTCAAAAAGCTACAGTAGACTCTCGCTCATCCAGATCGGCCTTGTCCGGACTCCCGGTAGTCCGGATCGGCAATCGTGATTTTTTTAGCGGCACAGTACAGTAGAAGTCCGATTATCCAACCGAAACGGGACTGAGACTACCTTGAATAATGAAAAAAATCGGATAACACGACGGTAAAAATTATTACCAGTGGAAGTGCATATGCCCGGGCTATCATTACTTTGGACCTGGAACAAAATTCGGACCAAAAATTACACCGGCGGAAGTGCATATGCCCGGGCTATCATTACTGTGGACCTGGAACGAAATTCGGCCGAAACAACTATTACCGGTGGAAGTGCATATGCCCGGCTATCATTACTGTGGACCTGGAACTAAATTGAAAAACGGCTATATACAGTACAGTACTGTGTATTTGCTCGACTCTCGATAGTCTGTATTTTTCGTAATCCGGACCGGAAGTTTGCCACATTAGTCCGGATGAGCGAGAGTCTACTGTACTACTATCTAATGCCGGATCACATTGTGATCTGGCATTCCTCCAAACAGGTCCGCGGAATTGGCTAACTCTGGAACTCGCTAACCCCATGTTAAACGCCCTATCTTCAAATTTGGTCGATGAGAGGAACTCGCTAACTTGTTCGGTTTCGGAATTGTCTAACTCCGGAACCCGCTAACCCGCTCTAGAGCCGGGTTAGCGAATTCCGTCCTCGTACGGAAGTGGCTAACTCGGCCCCTCGGCGGAACTCGCTAACTCCCAATCAGAAGCCTCGCGTGCTGTCCAATAGGAGTCAAGCACGAATATTTTTGACCAGTGTTGCCGAAAGTGTAGTACCTACGATCGTATCGGTACCATAATGTCGTATCCTACGAATAATTAGGAGTAAGAGCAACGTAGTCGATAAAATAAATATATTTAGAAGTATGAGGTTAAGGGTGTAGCATAGAGCACAAGGGCCTAGATTTTTTAGGATTTTTTGAGAGGATAGCAGGCTTACCTGAATGGGAAAGAGTCCAAACTGGCACAGGAAACACAAAACAAAACTTTACACTATATACACAAAACATTAGAATATTTCACTGTCACTGACAGCATTTTCAACTAAGGAAGAGGAAGAGATAGTTTTCTAGATGTCCAAAATGGTGGCCAGTGATTTGTTGAGTCAGTGTTGCCAATAGTATGAATTCAAAAAACACAGTTTCAGTTTATCTTTTATGCACTATATATACAGGGTGACAAAAAAGTCTGGAAACGGCTTGATATCTTTTTAACTAAATTCGTTAGAAAATTCAAACCTTTCACATCAACTTATATGCATGAAAACTACTTTTTGCAAGTATTACCATTTTTTTACCTTCACCAGGGGACGGCCCATGAGGAGTAGGTACATAATCTTTAATGTAAGCATAGGTTGATATGCACATCATTTTAAAGGTCTGGTGTAGTGGAGTTCATTGCCGGAAACCGCGTCAAAAAAGGTTCATTCGTTACAAAATGGCGGCATTTCAAAGTTCTTGCGGAATATACCTGCACAGGCCTTAGTAATGGTAAATACTCATAGTCAAAATTAGCCGGGAAATCTGAAACCCGGTTAAATTTGTTTTGAAGATTGAATAAACGTAGTATATGGACTAGTTGACTTTAAAATACAGTTTCTGCTCTCAAGATAATGTTTAATACGAGTATTTACCAATATTAAGGCCTGTAAAGGTATATTCCACAAGAACTTTGAAATGCCGCCATTTTGTAACGAACGAACCTTTTGAGATGCGGTTTCCGGCAATGAACTCCACTCCACCAGAACTTTAAAATGATGTGCATATCAACCTATGCTTACATTAAAGATTATGTACCTACTCCTCATGGGCCGTCCCCTGGTGAAGGTAAAAACATGAAAAAGCTTGGAAAAAGTAGTTTTTATACATGTAAGTTGATGTGAAAAGTTTGACTTTTCTAACGGATTTAGTTAAAAAGATATTAAGCCGTTTCCAGACTTTTTTGTCACCCTGTATATGAATAAATATGTAAGCCTGCTAGTTGGGTTGGATATTGAAGTGGAGTGGGTTAGATTAAATAGGCGCCTTAAAATAAGAAAAAAAATAGCAAAACCTAGAAACAATTAGAACACAAATGAAACCATTGTTATTCGATAGTGAAAAGTATTGTGAATAACATATCAAAAGTCTCCAAAAATATCTTTGGTGGAACACCACCATTTTTCCAAAATGGCGGCCAAATCCAGTAGTTTTTTGCTTTTTATTGAAATTCTGACTTTCCAGTCAATATTGGTGAAAAGTCGTAAATACATTTTATTTTCCTCCTGAAATTACCTTTAAAATGATACCAAATACATGTACGTACAACCAAAAATAAACCCCATAGAAATAATAAAATATTTCAAATAATAATATTTTGTATAAATTAACGTAGTCCAAGCAAACTAAGATTTCTGATAGGGTTAGTGTAAAAAATTGCAAGTAAACGTTTTATGGTTTTATTTTTATTGTTGGGTGTGCAGAGTGACATACTAAAAGTTGCCAAAAATTAGTCCTCGGGAAACCCGTGAAATAATGATAAAATATGGCGGCTTTTCCCAACATTGGACAAATTTTGAAAAATATGCAACATGCTTTTTTGCAAATTGTTTCGAGATATTAAGTTAGGACCACCAGCAATATTTATTGTGTAGTCAGTACTTCATTTCGATAGGGAACGCGTTTTTGGCCGCCATCTTGGATCCGCCATATTGGATATAAATATTTTTTAATGTAATTATAGTGTTGTGACACATTATTATGAACTAGATTTCCACGCTGATTTCAATGCTTAAATCCGTTTTTAAATAAGTTTTTTTTTCGTTTCTAAAGATATATTAAAACGAAAACTCTCCCCTATACATTACTTATGGATGTATCGTACTTTGAAAATGTGTTTAGATTATTTTTCTCCAGGTCTTATTAATGCTTGCAGTTCGTTCTAGCCTTAAAATATTCAGTGATCTAAGAGTATTTTTCTCCAGGTATTATTGATGCTTGCAGTTCGTTCTAGCCTTAAAATATTCAGTGATGTAAGAGTTTTCATTTTAGCTATTTATAGTTAAACAGACTATTTGGAGACGAGGTACAAATCCCAACATAATATTAAATTACCCTTTTTTTTAAAAGTTTTTGTTAAAATATTTATATCTCGGGTTGTTAATATGTCAACAAGTTCGTTCTGGTATCAAACTACTCAGTAAATGTTTGGCTTTAATTTTATTGATCATTAATTGACACCTGATAAATTTAAAACGGATCATTTAGGCCTACCTTCAATGAACATTCAAATATTGTTATTTGTCTTTAGTTAAAGACATATATCCCCAATTCTAAATAACTCCCAATAAGGAATCCATCGCTAAAATATAAGTCAATATTTAACGAATAGCTATGAGGAGTTTTTCCCGTTTTCACTCTGCAAAACACTACAAAATAAAACTATAAAACATAAAACATCGTCCATAAGCAATGTATGGGGGAGAGTTTTCGTTTTTATACGTCTTAAAATCGAAAATAGCTAGGCCTATTTAAAAACAGATTTCAGCATTGAAATCTAGTTCATAATGATGAGTCACAACACTATAATTACATTAAATAATATTTATATCCAATATGGCAGATCCAAGATGGCTGCCCAAAAAGCACCCCCTATCGAAATTAAGTACAGACTATCCAATAAATATCGGCGGTGGCCCCAAGTCAATATATCGAAAAATGTGCAAAAAAAGCATTCGGTATCTTTTTTTGCAAAATTTTTCCAATATTGGGAAAAGCCGCCATTTTATATAATTAATTTAGGGGTTTCCCATGGACTGATTTTTTGCAACTTTTGGTATGTCACTCTGCACACCACAACAATAAAATAAAACCATAAAACGTTTACTTGCAATTTTTTACACTAACCCTATCAGAAATCTTAGTTTGCTTGGACTACGTTAATTAAAAAAAAATATTATTATTTGAAATATTTTATTATTTCTACGGGGTTTATTTTTGGTTGTACGTACATGTATTTGGTATCATTTTAAAGGTAATTTCAGGAGGAAAATAAAATGTATTTACGACTTTTCACCAATATTGACTGGAAAATCAGAATTTCAATAAAAAGCAAAAAACTACTGGATTTGGCCGCCATTTTGGAAAAATGATGGTGTTCCACCAAAGATATTTTTGGAGACTTTTGATATGTTATTCACAATACTTTTCACTATTGAATAACAATGGTTTCATTTGTGTTGTAATTATTTCTAGGTCAAACCATATATTCAGGGGCCTAAAAGGTATTATCTCAGGTTTAGGTTTGGGGGTTGTCTAGACTTAGTAAACCATTGATAAGACAATTCCCATCTTCTCAGTTGTGACTGGTTACATTGAGGGGGCAGTGATTTGACTATTTTGGTTGTAAAGCAGTCATTGAAACTAGGGTTGGTGTGGCTCTGGGCATGTTGTACAACTGGTTTGTCTTTGTATCCAGTAGATACATCTTGTCTATGGCCATTCATCCTGGTTCTGAGGCTATTGGTGGATAGGCCTACATACTGTGCCTCACATTTGTTACATTGTAGTTGGTAGATAATGTTCTTCGTTTCACAAGTGTTGAAGCCTCGGATGTTGTAGTTTTCTTTGGTTGTGGAACTGGAAAATGTTTGGCTGGGTTGATTTATTTCACATGTTTTACATCTCTTGTTAACACTTGTGAAACGAAGAACATTATCTACCAACTACAATGTAACAAATGTGAGGCACAGTATGTAGGCCTATCCACCAATAGCCTCAGAACCAGGATGAATGGCCATAGACAAGATGTATCTACTGGATACAAAGACAAACCAGTTGTACAACATGCCCAGAGCCACAACAACCCTAGTTTCAATGACTGCTTTACAACCAAAATAGTCAAATCACTGCCCCCTCAATGTAACCAGTCACAACTGAGAAGATGGGAATTGTCTTATCAATGGTTTACTAAGTCTAGACAACCCCCAAACCTAAACCTGAGATAATACCTTTAATCTAACCCACTCCACTTCAATATCCAACCCAACTAGCAGGCTTACATATTTATTCATATATATATAGTGCATAAAAGATAAACTGAAACTGTGTTTTTTGAATTCATACTATTGGCAACACTGACTCAACAACTCACTGGCCACCATTTTGGACATCTAGAAAACTATCTCTTCCTCTTCCTTAGTTGAAAATGCTGTCAGTGACAGTGAAATATTCTAATGTTTTGTGTATATAGTGTAAAGTTTTGTTTTGTGTTTCCTGTGCCAGTTTGGACTCTTTCCCATTCAGGTAAGCCTGCTATCCTCTCAAAAAATCCTAAAAAATATTTAGAAGTATGTTTAATATTATTCTTCTGATTATTAGGGTAGAAAATGCATTATAGTCTTGGCATAGACTAACCAACACAAGTAAACTTTACATCCCATTGTAACCTTTGAAGCTCGTTTTCGTGCCTAGTTCATGTCCGGTGACACTGATCGCTAGTGTCGACGAAATTGTGTTTCTATTATTTTATAGTTAACTTCATGATTTGTTCTTTCCTGTTTGGTTATATAACTAGGGGACGTGTTATTAGTTATGATTAGATTGTTTTATTTGGTTAAACGAGATTTTTAATGACTGAAAACAAGAAACAATTGTAAACAAAACACGATCTCTAAAGACAGTGCACCGGACAGAACAATAAAACTGACTTCAGCTGATCTATAAGGATGAGAAATGTACTAATATAAGGGAGTATGTTTTACACATGGTTTTCTTACTTAAATAGTAGTTTATTGGGATGCAAAAAGATAGTACTGTACATTTAATTTGGATCTTTTACATGTTATGAAATATCTATTCTCATAGTCCACCATTTGTTTCTTTTATTGGAATAAATACCATTTTGTGAACTTCTTCAAATAAAACTATTAAGTTTGTATTTTGTATACTGGGCTTGTAACCTTGAATGCTTGTCCTTGATAGGTTATAATATTTGACTCTTTAAAGGCCTATTATATCTGTCGTGCGAGTGTTAACAATAGTTTGGTTCTTCTTAATATTTCTGTATTATTACCGAAATATTTCCGAATCATAGTATTGGTAAACAAATAAAAATAGTTTCGGTATTTTTCTATATCAGGCACATGATTTACCTAGGTAGGCTACATTAATTAATAATAACGCAAATCAAAAACGTTAACAATGTATTACAATATTTGCGTCTTTACTTTAGTCAAGAAAAGGAATTTAAATTTTCTTACATTATGTTGTTAGGAAACATATAATCTATTAACAAAAATTGAAGCAGTATTGTAATAGTCTATCCTATTCGATGCAACCAACAAATAGACATTTAAAAAAAAAATCCTTCAGTAATTGCCGTAGACTTTGTATGCCTAGAATTTTGAGGATTACCTTCCCGATAAAATTTACACGTTAAACGTCATTACAGAAATACATTGTAGTGCTAATATCTTTTTAAATAGAGCTATTGAATTTAAATAAATATTGATCAATACATTATAAAGTGGTAATGTATTCATGGATTGCATTAAAAATTTGTCTATTCATAAATACAATTTGTAAATTTATGTTATCGTAGGCTATTAGTGTAGAACCCGGGTTATCCTCTTAATTAATATTAATTTTACGTCTAAAGTCTGCAGTTTTTATGGTTCTAAAATCTAAATGGACCCAGGCGTTCTTGTTTGTTACCATTTTTATGAATGGTGGCCATAGCTAAAATTACCTGATCTTATCCAACAACAAAGCTATTGTATATTGAGTGGCTCACTACCGGGAAACGGGGAACCGAGCATGGCTTGGTGTAGTTTATTTCGATTGTAAAAGCAATATAAAGGAATCCCAACACTAAAATCAGGAACATCCGTCAAGTCTTTGATTAAGAATCGTGAATTAAAATAACCCTGTCACGTTTTAATATAAGAATATTATAACTTCTCCTATTATTTATACTAGTGGGGCTTAGGTGTACAATCTAAAAACTGTTTTAAAACATGTAACATTATTACTAAAAAATTCAACTCATTTTAGAACTAGGCAACTATTTACTAATAGGCCTACAATGCTTTGGTTTAAACTATTAGGCCTAGATTTAGACCTACAGCTGTTCTATAAATTGATATGAAACGTAGTCTATGTCATATTATTACACGTAAGTTGAACGATTCAACGACAAACCTTTAATTTTAAATCTATGAATTAGTTATGAAAGTTACGATGGTTGATGATTGTATTAATTAATGGTTTTTGTTCATTACGACATTAGGATATATTTGTTTACTGTGTTTCAGAACTTCCGTGTATTTTGGCTTAGTTTCGTAAAGGTTCAATTGTTTAGTAGGTACCAATTAAACTGAATGTTCAATGTTTTCATATTATTTTCTTATAATACTTATGGCATTTATATAAGATCGAAATCACAAACTTATTTTATTATTTAAGTTATTTTGACAATTGCAATGCATGTTATATCATGTTAAAGGCAATAAAGACATTTCATTTCATTTCATTGGCCGTTGTACAGTTAAATAAAAAACCTCTTTTCATGATTTTTTAAATTGCATTTTAATTACTTTGGGCTAGTTAGCTGTTAAAAGTAGAATGTATAGCAAAAAAATAACATTTACTGCATCTTCATTGATACTGACATTTTGAAATACGGCAGTGTACGGTTATTTCGCCGTACAAGGTTGGCAACGCTCCGTGCAGTGGGCGCTGCCGGGTTAGCGACTTCCAGAGTTAGCGAATTCCGCCGCGAGACAAAATCGAGTTAGCGGGTTCCGGAGTTAGCCAATTCCTGACTGAGACGGTTAGACGGTTCCTGAGTTAGCCAGTTCCAACACACGACCGAGTTAGCGAGTTCCTGAGTTAGCCAATTCCTATGAGCCTCCAAACTGGCTAACCTTAATGGTTTAGGAATATTTTATTAATGACCATTGACGTTGTGCTCACATACGAGCAAAAGCATTCTCCTTTATTATGAACCTATTATCACTTTGTAATTCCCTTAATCATCAGAGTTAGGATATGTTGTAATTCATATTAAGCTAACTGGTGAAAATCAAATATCAGCCAAATCATAATTTTAACAAGTAAATCCTACCTTGTTTTCAGAAGCACCCTTTGGATGTTCACTATTTTGACAAACACTTCACGGCCGAGCGAGCTTGTCTTACGCCGATCGATCCTTCCATTCTGCAATCGATGGATCAAACGCAGTTCCAAGGGTTCAGCTACACCAATCCCAATGTCACCGACTAGTCCAATTGATTGGTAAACAAACATGAACACTTACATACACACACATCACTACCTAGATGTCTAATGTAACAGTATAAAGTACCGTAGTCAAAAATGTTTAGTCAAGTTGTTTAGGTGTATCGGTATAGGAATGTCTTTTTAAGCTTAAAGTTGAAGGAGCAATCATTACCATTGTACTATCTATAGTTCTGTTACTTTTAACTGTATAACATGGTGTGTTGAGTCGAAGAAGTTGGAAGGTTGAAGTCTTACGAAGGGTACCAAATGACTTCAGGGTTCTTGGAGATAATAACCAATTTACTTTGTTAATGGTTTAGGATTTAAAATCTTTGCTAGTCTGAAAAAAATGGTTGAATATCATTTGACACTGTCAATCTTATGTCTGGTGTTATTTTCTGTAAAGTCGTTGAAACTTGGATTTTGTTTGTACCTTAACTTGCCAATTAAGTATCTTTGAAAACCACATTTATTTATTTATCTGTGAAGAGTCAAAACTTTGCCTCGTTGATATTAACGTAGCATTACTTAAATGATACTCAATCTAGTCAGTTGAGCTGTAAAATCTTTTGAAATTGTATATTTTAACTGTGGAAATTAACATTATTAATTGTTTGTGAAAATATAGCATTACCTCATACCTAGTCATCTATAATTTGTAATATTACTTAATGATCAAATTACATTTTATTTATTACTAGGAAAACTAGGTTTTAGAAAAGTAATGCTTGCATTAGACATGAGTTAATTAATTTTTAATTTTTATTAGTCATAAATTATTTATACCAGGTGGTTTTAAGCGTTGAAAATTTGAATGAAATATAAACTTGGATTTTGATTTTGTAGTATATGTACTCACTAAAATTAGAATAATACATGTAAATTAACAAAAATAATAATGTGTATATAGCCATAGAGTAGAATAGTAATTTTTGTACGTTTATTTTTGTGGTTTGCTTATTAATATTTTTATAACCAGCTATGGTAAAATGTTGTCAAAGGTGATTAAAAACATTAACAGTTTTTTTTTTACTGTTTGCTTTTTCAGAAAGAGAAAAAGTTGCCGTTACGTTGAGAAACCGTTACAAAGATAATTTTACCCAGCAAGTCATACAACAAATATTGATTGTGATGCAATTTTGCTATATGGTTTTATGTAACATATGTGTCACAGTAATTAACGGATAGTCCTTTTCTGTTTAAACGCAAATAGTCAATGACGCAACCCTTCCCCATTGCTCTTACTTCCTTCCGAAAGTTAAGGCATAGGTAACATTTGTTTTTCCAATTTTCGTAAAAAAAAAACTTCAACAGGAAAGGATTGTTTTGTTTCTCCTGCAAACTTAAATATGTTCTTCTGTGCATGTCTCACTCCGTGTTTTGTTAAAAAAAAAGTATTAAGAGGTCTTAAAAAGTAAGATTTAGTAAACATTCAAATCAATTTGGTTTGACTAATGTGTATGATTAAAGAATTTACCATGTTGTAGGTTTTTAACAAAATGAGTTTTGATGGTCTCAGAATTTTAACAAACAACCAAATGTTATCTTAAACATCGATAAATGTTATAAGCGGTTGTTTAGTTACACAACAATAGTTGTTTTAATGTTCCTTGATTTTAGTTGTATATACTGTAGTGTTATAGATTAACAATTGCATTAAAATGTGTACTTGCCTATTTTAGATATATTTTATATGTTTTAGTGTTTATTTTTTGATAGCTTGAAAATGTGTTGTTATGATAGATTAAGTTAAATAAATGATTTTGTTTTGCAATCTGAGGTGTTTATTACCTACGTAATTATCTTGTACATATTTGACTTGAAGCACTTAAGTTTGAGACAAGCGAAGGGGCTGTTGATCCTAATAATGATGACAGTTAAAGTGAGGTTAAATAACATTATTTTATCTCAAGACAATTGCTTGCGTTTGTGTTGTGTGTATGAAGATCCTGGTCAATATCCATAAAGAAAGAAACTTGTGATAGTTTGGTCACATATCCACACACATCATAATAAAGTAGAAAACCACAGGATAAAGTAAGACAAGTTTTATTCTTGACTAGAATGAATAAATTTACTTCTCATACTCTCACATTTACATACAGAAGTCATGACTATTTTCAATGATGGGGTATAAAAGTCCAGAGCATCAATGTGCTCATTAGGTCTTCAAAACCAAAATGATAGATTACTGCCTGTGCTGGAGGGGAGTCCTTGTTTTTTGTTAATCGTAAGAATGGACTCTTACCCATTTAGGTAATTTTGCTTTCCCAACCAAAACCCTTTATATAAGTCCTTGTAGCCCATTTGTCATTCTCAACTATCTTACTTTCCTCATGAGTGCTTTATTTATGTCTCCAAACTATAATCAAGACTGTGAAACTGTTGGTTAGCAAAAATTAGCAATTTAGAGAGAGAGTCAGTAGCTGTTCAGTAATTTGTTGTTAAAATTCAACTTTGCTTTTTGAATTGTTAATGTTTATTATGAACAATTTCTACTAACCATCATGGGTGAATTTCACAGGCAACACGTTCCCGCACCACAATCTGACTCCTGGAATATACTAGTATGTCTGACAATCATCGCTCCAGCAGGAGCAGGCTGATCTAGTGGCAGAGCGCAAGACTTTGGTTCCTGTGGTCCCAGGTTCAAACCCTGCCAATCACTAATCAATTTCATCACTGGCCCAGCCTGGAGTAATTTGTACACCAGATCCGGGTTGGAGCCTAGCATCCTAGGATGTCAGCTTGGCAAAACAAAACACCTCATGATACCAACACAACTACACTCAGCACTACGTCAAAGGTCTCAGTTGAGGTAAGGTATTGAGTAAATGTCTGGCATTTTTTCCACTTTTATAGGCCCAGCAGTAGGTACCACTTTGGTATCTTTGGAGAAGAATGGTTTCAGGTCCAGGTTGATTTCTGGTCGAGGTTGATTCTCATATTCATGCTTTAGCTGTTCAAGCTCGTCCCTAAAAGAAATTGGGAAGAGTAAGGATATATTTTACCCACCAAGTCTGAAACTACAAAAATTATTCTTTCTCGTTTTGTAAAAAAAAACCATTCTACTGACAGTTACAAGTAAGCATAAGTAGCCTATTTTATACATTATGTTAATTTGCAAGATCAAAACTAATAGCTTACTTGCAGACATTCGAATAGTTAAAGTATAAATTATTAATAGTATCAGCAATTATTTTCTTGAATATTACTGTGAAATAAATAATTGTGTTTTAATGGACTATCCTAAATAAACATATTAGATTAACCCTGACATAAAAATTAAGTCTTCTAATCTGCTTTTTAGTTAAATTATTTCAAATAAAGACTCCTCAATGCAAATCAATAAAAATATATAATGTTACATGTATGGTAAAAAAATTATAAAAGTAATAATAAATTCCTTTAGAGGCTTGTATTAAACTATTTTCTAGAAAACTGAAACTCACATACATTTTTTAATAATTGTGAAAAAAATTTATGTAAGAACTCCACATTTAAATCACCTTTAGGAACAAATTCAATTCTACTCCGATGCATTTGACAAACCTGTTTCTGTAGAGCATGCAGCATGATCGCATTGTAAAGTAATACACAATTTCAACTCCACTGAGCAAACTGAACCCCAAGAAGAGACCAGCGATCCCTCCAAATGAAACTGAAATTAGCATTACAAAAAGGTTAGTATTTAAAAAATTTAATTCACTTAAGAAGCCAAATATAGCTTATCTGTCACTGTTTTAGTAGCCATTTAGTTTTACATTTGTTTGATAGGTAACTCTGAAGTTTATAGTCAAGAAATTTAACATGTTAAAAAAATAAAATCTAGATCAATGCATGTTTAGGAGACCCATTAAAATAAACAGACAAGACAGCTTGGGTGGAGGATGGCTCGTGTATGATTTGAAGTCAAATAAGGGATTTTACTAATTTGATTATCCTTACAGTTGTGCGAGTTCACCAAAAACTTTTTACATTTAAAAATGGTTTGAATTGAAACAGCATATTTGTTTACTTTGTATCAGTGCCCATTTATTTTAGTAAAGAAAATGCAGGGCCCCTTTAATCAATTGACCTGGCCCGGTAGGCCTAGGCCCACAAGCGCGAGGGGATTTAGGTTTGTTGGGGGTGCAAAAAAGAGAAAAACTCCTCCACAAGATTGAGGGGGTGCAATTATCCCTTTGGCCCATAGCGTGTCAAATGAGAACCACGGGCCTGGTAAAGTTTTTTTTAATTTTGATTAAAAGGGGTGAAAGTGTTATGAACCAAAGCTCAAAGCTAATTTGTTGAACTAGTGTTGTGTTTTGTTGTTAAAATTGATAATCCTTAGTTAATTCATTTTAAAACATGCAATAACAAGTTTAAAATACTCGCCCAGTAGGTCGACCCAGCCAAATAACACCTCCCGTTTGTAGCGAACCATCGGCCACGATACAAAACCTATCTCCAGGTTCTTTTCTTCTGGTCTGGAATACATTTTGGTATAAATACATTTTACATTTACATTTTAAGAATACATTTTATCACATTTGTAATAAAATAAATTGAAAAGTAGGCACAGTTGACGGTTGTTTACAAATATTTGAAATGTCAACTACTTTTCTTGCAGTATGTAAAAATGCAAAGCATTATAAGATCTAACTTTATAATCTCAAAAACATGCATTCTTTTGGATGGAGTGTGGCTTTGCCGATACTGTGTTGTTACTTTAAGTTTTAAAAGTAAATCTTATTATTATATCAAAATGGATTTTTATCTGAAGGGATTATTTTAAAGATTCTGAATCACCCACTTGACAAATTTTATTATTCTTCTTCTGAAAGGAAGTATATTTCAAGAGGGGAAGTACATCCAGGTTTTACTTTTAAAGAGTTGAGTTTTAATTTTTTTCTAAAGGCTAGCAGCTGACGCTAACATTTTATGTTTTTTTTCAGTGCATTATAATTTTGTTTTAAGCATACAGCTAGATTTGTAAAAAAAATTTTAATGAGCCACTTTTTATAAAATGTGCTGCTAACGAAATTCTCCTTTCCCCCTAATTTCATCGTTGGGAAAGTTGGTAAAAAGTTCTAACTAGTTAGAAGTTATTAGTTAGTCCCGTAAAAAGTAATTGATACAAGTTATTAGTAAGGCTAGTTAGAAAACTAACTGATAGAAAATAAAGATAGTTTTCGAAGAAGTTAGCTGTTTGTTGGGCAGTTGTTTTAAAGGATTTCATCAATTTCAAGGAAAAAAGAGTTTTTTTTTTTTACCATAAAACTGTTGTCAGAATTTGCCTCTATGCTGAAGAATTTATCTATGATGAAGTTATTGTCCACATCTCTTGAAATATGCTAATTAAATACTGTACAATGATACTTACGTCACATCATCTAGTTTATCCACTTCATAAACTGTATTCATGCATCCCAACTCACAAGAACAGCTCATTTGTGTTAGCTCATCTGAAATTTAATTTTTGTAGATTAAAATAAGTTTGACAAAGAAAATATTTCAATATTAGCGAAGTGTTTAGGGTATAAAATAATTATTTGTAGACCTAACGATGGATTTATTACATTACCGGTAACTAATAACTATAGGTACCCAAACAAAAGAATTACTTGCCTTAATACTGATACTTAAAATAAAAAATTTAAATATGTCTTTGTTTTTCTGTGTTGGTATTAAATATTGGCATGTTTTACTAAGAACAATACGCTGATTGGTAAAGTCTAGGGACATTTAATTTGCACAAGAGAAAGACAAATAAAATTCACCAACTTACCTGAATGTTTAGCCAAGCAACCCAATCCCTTCAGGTCACATCGAGGGAACTTTGCTAAAACAATATGTTCATCTTAAGTACACATTTTGAAATCAATAGTAAGAATAGTAAGTAATAGTATAAAAAGAGTATGAAATTAAGTATAAGTAAAATTTATAAGAAAGAAAGACACATTTTGGAAATTTTACATCAAACTAAGTATCTTACTCCAGTCCACACTTACCTTGCAATATTCAAAAACTAATAATAATATCGGGATCATGATTTAATTTTGTCTTAATTTTAATTCAGTTGGTACGTTACTCACACAAACACAAACCACTCTTCTTTACAATGTAGAAAATGGTGTAGTAGTACTAGTAGTGGGGCGGGCAATGTGTGGGAACAGCACTTCCACATTGCTTTTTCCAAAGAATACTGGTAAGCGACCTTGGTGATAGTTCCCACACTGGAAAAACGACTACACCACTTGAACGTAAATATAACTAGAAAGAAAGCAAATACATGTACCCAGTTCAGGATAGAAGTACGGTAGACATTTGCAGAGAGCGAAAGCTTTCTTCATGCGACACTCCATCATGCAGCCTCCGTAAGTGTAGTTGCCCCCGGTCAACAGTTTGATCTCCTGCGGGAAGACGCAATGACGCTGTTTGATGCTCAACTGCCGCACATCCTCCATCGTGTACGTATGTTTCACGGAGAAGAAGACAGAGTGGATCGTACGTTTCCACACGTGCTGCGGAACCATGTCTAGCGTTGGTACTTCATCCGCACTGTGGATGAACACCTGGAAATGTGTTGGGTCGTTATTGTGTGCTGCAATGTTTAGTACAGTTACCGTATGGTGTTTTATCAGTCATTGTTATGACTGATCTGGCTTTTACCTAAACATCTACATTACCTGGCTTTTAAACATGGTTAACAACTATTATAACTTCAACATTTTGATTCAGCTAAAATTCAAGTTTGAGAATATATTCCACAATTTATTTCTCAGTTTTATTTTTATTTTGAACAGTTAATTTCAAAAACTATGGATATTGAAAGAAACTTAACACAAATCAATGTTTATTTTCAACCTTCTCACAGACCTTCAATTTCGTCATTGTATCATACTTACATGAGGTCTGTGGCATTTTCACCTTTATGAGAAATTAAGATCCTTTTCCTTCGCAAACCGAAAAATATTAGACTACACACATTATACTGGACCCACAACACTCAAACAGAACTAAGAACATCAGAGACATTGGTAGGTAGTGATTACAGTAACTACCAATTATAATCTGATCTCAGATACAGAGGGGAATGAGTGTTACGGTTTGTAGGGAATGTGTGTTAAGATTTAAGATTTTAACAACCAATGTGATTAAACGATATAACAACTTACCCTGATATTGTTTTCTTCCACATTTGGCATGTTTAAAACCATCGACCATTTTGAATCCGTCTCATGGATCATCTGTGGTTTGAAGTCTTTAGCTTCAACTATCCTAAAAGTAGTTTGAAATCAAGTTTTAGACAGAATTGTAAACTTTAAAAGATAACAAAGATTTCTGAAAAAAAAGCTTCTCCTTAAATAGTCTTGAAGATGTTATGTTTTTTATGAAGATTTATCAACTTAAAAACAAACAAAAATCCTGGGAAACCTTCGTCAACTCACCTAAATCTATAAAATGGATAAATTAGAATTGTTTACTTATTTTTTTTAAATCTTAATATTTAACATAAGCTATACTTGTTGGAGGATAAGGAAAAAATAGAGAGCTAAGATCACTATTCATTGACCCAGATACTGTTGCAATGGTTCTAGGAAGAATGTTAAGTTTGTTAGGGCAAGTGGAAAGAAGAGAGAAAGGAACAAGACTGTATTACCTGGAGGTAAACGCCCTGAAATTGAGATTGACTGACCAAGTTTTGAAGGACGTCAGGAAAATGGGTGCGAATGTCAACTTGGCAGAAAATAGAGAAGGGTGAAGGGTGGAAGAGGCTGGTACATGAGGCGAAGAATTTTTTGAGATTTGTGGAACCACGGCAGTAAAAGTAAAGTATACACACTCTTTGGCTCTACAATTTCAATTTCTAATTAGATTCATACATTTATTGCAGATTATTTTCATAAAAAATGAAGATAATTGCATATTCAATATTTGGGTTCAACAAGTAAATGCCCTAGAAATGTAAGAGTACAAAAATTCTCACACAAAAATCTTTACAAACCATTTTTAAATATTTTAAGTTACTATAAAACAGCCAAACACAAACCTCAGAGTGTCGGTGTTGCCTCTTGAAAACCGAGAGTTGAAAATGTAACAAAATCCAACTTCAGTGAGTATGTACTGGAACCCTTGGCAGCAATTGTACGCTTCTGCTTTCCATTCACAGTCAAAGATTACATCGGGGCAGTCGTTCACCACCTACGTTTTGTAAAATCTTCATATTAAACTGTCATTACTTAAGAGATTGCAATGTCACCTAGCTGAATACATCCAAGATGAGTGTAGAATGGAATGGGATGGTTTGTGTAGCTTACTGACAACAGCCTTTTGTTTTTTTAACCTGATGGTTATTGGAAGCCCAGGTATTAGAAAGTCCAGTTTTGGACCATCAAAAAGCAACTGACTTTTCTCAGGATAAAACCACTGACCTTTTGATTGCCAGACAAGCATTACTTACTCATGTACCTTTGTTGTAATAGTAGTTTACGCAACGATTGCGTAAAGATAGTGTTAACGACACAAGATTCGTGCCTTAAAAACTTCTACGAGTGTCGTTAACACTATTTACACAAGTTGCGTACACTACTTTTACCTACGACAGTGTTTCAATTAAAAGTCACTACTCATAACTTCTAAGAGAGGTTATGTTTTTGTTTCAAATTACTGTAGAAGAATAGGCAAGATTTTTGTCTGTCGTGCTTTTTAGGATTTGACAGGAGAAAATATTTGTATATTAGTTAGAACAGCATTTTTTTCTCTAGCCCAGGAACCAGGGGGGGGGGCAAAAGACGCCCCTGTTTCCGCTCTTAGAATTAAATAGTTGCAAATTTTTTATGAGTTTTGCTTGTATACAAGAAAGATATACAATTAAAATACAAATTTTACATTACCTGGTAAAGAACTTCTTCAAAGCTAGTCACAGGCAAATCGTAAGCGGAAGTGTTGTTAGTAAATTTGACGATGGTATCGAGGTCCGCTATGGTCAAGTGAGACATCGTTCTGATAAAGTCAAAGTACTTCTCTGAAATTTCTTGAGTAGACACATTACCCCAAGTGCTAAAATCAGGGAGCTTATGTTAATAATTTAAAATCCATACATTATTCATGTTGACAGCCTCTGAATCGCTTTTTTCAATAAGTGAATGAATGGTTTAATTACCTTTACTGTCAAAGCGATCCTTGTAGTCTTAATAGGCTACTGCAGTTTCGATGACCTTTTCATGGCATCTTCTTCAGGCTATAGGGACATCATCCCGTCCCAGTATTGCCGTCCCAGTATTTGTACAGTTTATGTTTAATGTGTCGTTTAAATGTTTCGTGTTCGTGTCCGTGTGTTCAATGGTTTTTAATGACGTGTTCGTGAATACGAACGAAGATGATGTCCCTATAGCCTGAAGAAGATGCCATGAAAAGGTCATCGAAACTGCAGTAGCCTATTAAGACTACAAGGATCGCTTTGACAGTAAAGGTAATTAAACCATTCATTCACTTATACATTATTCAATAATTTAATTTTTTTCTATTTTTATCAGGGTTGTTCATCAAATTACAAACGCAAAACTTCAAATTATTTTAAAATAATTTATTATTGGACACACACAGAGTAAGTTTTAACAAAAAACTAGCAAACTGCCAGATTTGAGTGGTGCAACACCCTAAGAATTTCCACCCAAGTAGTCCACTGTTATGGTGAGACTTATCTTACTAAGCTCTGCCACATACCAGTGAAATCATGACAGTTAGTATTATTATAAGAAACTCTGTGGACAAGCCTTTTTATAAGGCTCTTGCAGTTTTTGCTTTGTAAATTCATTGTATATATGTGTTGTGCCAAGTAAAAAAAAATAAAATAAAGATCTAATTGAGACAGGATTCGATCCCTCAGTATACAGTCTTCTGGCAGGAGAGGCAACATCTTAGATCGCTCAATTGATGAGATCTAATGGTCTAGCACACTAAGAAGACTAAGTCAGTCAAAAGCCCAAGCGTTCTAGTTCCAAAACAGAGAGAACTTCTAAACTTAACTCCCAGGTTCCAAAGCAGTCGAGTAAATAAGTTTCAGTGATAAAAACTTTTCTTGTGTGTTGTACCGTTTTTGGTCAACCGTATACGTCTATTTAATAGTAAGCACCCTAGACACCAATATATTCAAAAAAATTGAATTACCACTATCCCATTACTTAACTGAAAGCATGGGCGTCAATATATACTATAAGATCCCGCTTTAGCCACATTTTTTTGATTATGCAGTAAAAACATCAGAGAGATGAATGGCGGCATTGTGAGGTTAACTACCACTTGAGGTACCAGAGTGGTCACAGCAGTAAGTTTTTTTACATTTTGAAAACGAAGAAAACACGTCAAATTGACAAATAAAATTTAGGTGCAAAAATAGGTAAAATCAACAGTTTTATACTTAAATCTTAAACATTTTCTGGGGAAGAAACCCACTTTTTACTGGGGGTTATTCCGCACCCCAGAGGCCCCTTGGCCTCCTTTATGGATAATCTATATGTACGCCCATAACTAAGAGTGAATCTCCTCTACCATGCATTCATACAACAAAGCATTATTCAAGGATGGTTTGTGTGAAGTTTGGTGCAGGTCTGTCAAAAGGGCTCCGTCCCAGTGGCTCTAGAGTTTCCCATGTTAACCTTATGAGTACTCATATTTACATGGAATTAAAGAATCTTAACAGCTGGTTCAACTAAACAATTTGATTCTGTGATGTTCAATAGCATTAAAAAGTTAATAGGTTTACCAACAGGGTGCAGCATCATTATTTTTTTTTAATTTATGACAACAACTAACTTATAACCAAAAGGTGAGTTAGCGTAGCGAACGAACTTCAACCTGGAGGCGAGTTAGCGTAGCGAACGAGCTAACCTGAAGGCAAATGAGCGCAGCGAATGAGCTCCAACCTAAAGATGAGTAAGCGTAGCAAACGAACTTCAACCAGGACGTGATTGAGCCATGCGAACGAGCTCATCTTGAAAATGAACGAGCATTGACATAAAACCAAATTAGGACAGGACAACGTCCCAGACAGCACACTTTATCCCAGGGACATCCCATAGTAGTCCCATATGTCCTGAGAATGTCTCGGGATATGTACGCTATCCTCAGGATATCCCGCAAAATCCCGGGACGGGTACGAAATCCACAGGATATCCTACAGTATACCGTAATGTCCCAGGATTTGTAAGTTAACCTCAGGATATCCTGTAAAGTCCCGGGATATGTACGAATGACATAGGATATCCCAGAATGTCCCATGAAATCCCGGGACATGTACAAAATCCACTGGATATCCTGTAATGTCCCGGTAACAAACTGAAGAAAAAAAATACTACCACTGATGAAATGTATATCTAAATTTAAATGTTCAACAAGGCCAATAATATAATAATTTGTTTTTTCACTAGCGCTTTCAGAAGCTTGGTTTCCATCTTCAGGCTGTGTTAACACTAGTACAAAAAGTAATTATTTACTTAATAAATTAATTTTAAACAAAGTTAAAACAGATGATTTAAAAGATATTGGAAAAATAAAAAATAATATTAGAAAAATTAATCTTGATAGAATAGAATAATAGAATTTTGGATATATTACAGATTACAGTGTTTTTCTTGATGTAATTATTTTCAGTAATTCCGAATTTATAATTGGGCCGTCTTCATTATTTAACAAATAATTTTGGTCTGTTTTTTTTTCTAAAATAAGATTCCCACGCATTAAGATGTTGAGGTTTTATAATTTGTTTTAAAAGTTTAAGGTTTCCCAGATTGAAAATATGTCTTGTTAATACTGTGGCTAGCAAGGGCTGACTTAACTTTACTGACATATTACTACCACTGAGTTCAAGAAAACTAGAGTTCTATCATAGTTGTGTGAAATGTGAATTTAATTCTAACTTTAAATTAATAAAACAACCAAAAACTACTTTAAATCATATAACAATCAATTATAACAGTGCTAATCTAATGGTAATTAAACAATCTATATTCAAATACCAGTAATAATCCTCTCCAACTACCAGAAAATCAATTCAACTACTTGAGGCCTAAACAGATTAACAGAATCATATTATAGCCTATACTGGGGTAGTATCAAAAATATTTTTAAGTATTGCGACCATTGCAACTGTCGGCTACTCTTTCACCACTTGAAAACACCCATAATCATCAAGCGCAGATAGCTCAGGAGGTAAGGTAAGAGGCTCATAAGGCGAAGGTACCGGGTTCGAGACCCGTCAGGGCCAAAAACTTTTTTCTTCAAAATTTGTGTTTATTAACTATTTAATCAATTTACTAAACTTATAATTAAGCTTTTCATACTAAATCTATATTATTTTGTGTTTTTTATGTTCAGGCCCAGACCACACTTTATCCCAGGGACATCCCATAGTAGTCCCATATGTCCTGAGAATGTCCTGAGGACTTCCCTGGGATGACCTCGGATGTCCTACGGATATGCGTGTGAGCTTATCCGTAGGACATCCCTGGGCGGGGACATTAGGCATTCCAGTGGATATCCTGGGATATCCCAGGTTGACCATAGGACTACTATGGGATATGTTGCATATCCTGTCGCAATATCCGTGGGATGTCCTGAGGAGAAAGTGTGCTGTCTGGGGTCTGTCGGGCCAGCTAGTCTATTGATAAAATGTAATACAAATAAAACGTATAAAAGTGGTCAGGCTAAAAAATGATTAGTCTTATCAGTACTGCATCAGATGTAGTTAACCTTTTTTTTCAATTATCATTATTTCAAACCGAACCAACCTCTGTATAAAGTTGTTGATGAGCGTCTCATTGGTTGGATCGTCTGGACACAGAGTGACAGTGGGGAAGGGCACTTCCCAGTTGTGAAAGTCTGTGTCAAGACCAGTGATGGTCGGGTTAGTCTGGAACTTCTCCCAGAGTGACACGATGATGATCAACGTCGTAATCGTCCCCACCGAGGTCAGCACAAACCACATGAACCTTTAGTAACAAAGTTATAGTCTGCTAATATTTCAAAGTGCCTGGATAGCAGAGGGTTTTCTGCTTTTGGACTAGGGAAACAAAAAATATTAACAACGCTAGGAAAACAAGAAATATTTTTTGAATTGTAGCTTTGACTATTTAGTCAATGATTGTAGGTGAAACTACGTGTTAAACCAAGATAACATCAGAGGAAGTAATATATATTTGAATGATATTATTTTATTAATATATATTTTAATATTTTGAGGGGTTCACAATGATGGTCCAGAATTCATTTAAAGGTTCAATGGTGGTCTTTTAGCAAATAACCCTGGTCTATATTAGCTGGTTTTCACTAGCAACAAAGCTAAAAGGAATCTCAAAAGTCTGATTTATTAACTCACACATTCTTTGAGAAAATGATGATTCAGCATCATTGAAGATATTAAGGTGTAGGTATTATTCCAAAAAAATAATATAGTATGTGTATTGTGACAATGAAAATTATTCTTAAAAAATAATGTAAATGTTTTAAATTCAAGATAACTATTGGAAATGTACGGAAAAAATTGTAATCACTGCACATACTTTGTAGCACACGTCAACTATGATAATAAGGTTTAATAATTTACTATGCTTATATTCCTCACCGTTCACAGAAGGGTCTGTCCTTTTCTGCGATGTATCTGACTCCATGAAGAGTGCTTTTGTTGAAGAACTCCCCTGTCTGGTATTTCCAGCTGGTCTTCAGCAATCCCCAAGGCTCCTCTGTTTTCTGCCTTAATGGTCTTCGTTTCATGTCTCCTAATGAGAACAAGGTAAAATGTGAACTAGACGTGCCTTTCTCTTTAGAATCTCTGTATCAATTTAGGAAACTGGATGGTCAATGCTCACCTAGCAATCAGAAAGTCACTGGCTCAATCTGTAGAAAAACTTCAGGAACATTGTTGTGGTAGTTCAAAGCTAGACCCAGTTGTTTATGATCATTGGGCTCTTAATAAATTGTCGTGGCTGAGAAACAACTGTTCTTCAGTATCAAAACTAACATTCCAGCTCAGAATGTGAGTGAATTAGATATGATTTTATATTTTATATTTACTTACTGATTCCTCTATTCTCTATTATTTGTTTATTTATTATTTATGGTACAGCATCACCATTTTTACAATCAATAAATTCTCATAGATATACGGCCAATGCCTACTGTGATTGCTACAAATTACAAATACATACATGATCTAATTCAAAAAGAAGGAAGATAAATCATATTTCTACAACAAATAATATAATTTTGTATTACACAAGTATGTCTGTTGCCGTCTCTATGAACTGAATGTTACACATTATTAGGCCTATACTAAGCAGGAGAAAAATTACTTCATTCAATTTTTTTTCCATAAACTATTAGAAGAAAAACATATTTAAGATATTTTTGTTTTAATTTTGTTATGATATAGGAAAACCTCAAGTGCTAGATTCAAATATTCTTTATTTTTGTGTAAAGCTCATCTATAATTCTGATACATCTATAAGGAATAACGTTTACTTCATTTAAGATATTCACCTCATTAATCACGTATTAAATATGCACTATTTGTATTTTTTACAGTTTCCTCATTTGAAGCCTTCAACTGCTGAGCTACTGCTTGTCTTACAGGTATGTGAAGATACGGTCGCCACTGTCATTCAGTCGCTCTTCACTGTACTTGAGTACAAGAGTTTTGACGGATTGTGTAGGCCTACTGTAGTACTGTACTGAGTTTGATCAAGTGTTTGTACAAATTTTACAGTATTTTCTTAAGCTACATAATTCAGTGGTGTTACTTAAAATATATCTTATTTTAATCGTTATTTAATCTTGTAGAAGTTAATTCATGTAGCAGACTTGTTAGCTCTAACCTTACTTTTACAAAATGTCTTTAAATTTAGATGTTTTATCACTGGCGTGAATTGATGAAAAGCAAAATCCATGCTACAGTATTATGAAATGAAGCTATTAAACTCCCTCTTTAAAATTCAATTCAAGTAAAAATTCGGTTGAACTGAATGTTTGTCACGATTTTTGTTTAATTTTTTTGAATTTTGGAGCTATACCTTTATTTTACTACTAGCTGTAACCCGCGGGCTTTGCCACGTTAAACTTCTTAATTTTCAAGATTATCTCGTTCGCATGGCTCAATCACGTCCTGGGGCCCATTTCATAATAAAGTACAAACTAATATTATTAGTAAATCAGCTGATCGCCCAATGCAAATCTAATGGAAATTACAAGTTACAAGTTGTAACTTGTAGTTTATTATGAAATGGGCCCCTGGTTGAAGTTTGTTCGCTACGCTCACTCACCTTTAGGTTGGAGCTCGTTCGCTACGCTCACTCACCTTTAGGTTGGAGCTCGTTCGCTGCGCTCACTTGCCTTCAGGTTAGCTCGTTCGCTACGCTAACTCGCCTCCAGGTTGAAGTTCGTTCGCTACGCTCACTCACCTTTTGGTTGCAAATTAGCTGTTGTCATAAATGTAAAAGAAATAATAGTGCTGCACCCTGTTGGTTATCCTTGTAACTTTAATGCTATTGAACATCATAGAACAGAACCAACTTGTTTAATTGAAACAGCTGTTAAGATTCAATAATTCCATTTCTCATAAGGTTAACATGGGAAACTCCAGAGCCCCTGGGGCGGAGCCCGAAAGGATTTTTGAAATAAGAATATGCCTATATGTTAATCGGGAATCTTTAATGCTATTGAACATCATAGAACAGAACCAACTTGTTTAATTGAAACAGCTGTTAAGATTCAATAATTCCATTTCTCATAAGGTTAACATGGGAAACTCCAGAGCCACTGGGGCGGAGCCCGAAAGGATTTTTGAAATAAGAATATGCCTATATGTTAATCGGGAATGTGAGCTATCATCATGCCAAATTTCAGCCCAATCCGACCAGTATTTTTCGTGTTCACTTGTCACAAACATACATCCATACATAGGCCTACATCCAAACTTTCTCATTTATAATATTACGTAGTAGGATTTTTATAGTTTCGTCACTTTAAAGACTTGTCGTTCATCCAAGTACCTATTTTAAGCTAAATATGAAAGAGAATGGATGTAGAATAGTTGATAATATTTGAAGCTTTGTTACTGAATACGATAATCTGTTTGGATAATTCATTCAAATCCCAATATCACAGATAACTAAGTCCAGTTTAGAACCATAAAATGGCGTTTTATGGATCGAATCGGCGACCTTTTGATTGAGGTGAGCACTAACCTACTCAGCTGACTTTGAGGTTGCAGACAAGAGAAGTTTTTTGCGAATACATGTAACGTTGTAAACAGAATACACCTACGAAAGACGACTTTAAACTTGTGATTTAAGAAGCGTACTCACTTGTGTTGGTGTTTTAAATTGGCGAGAACCAAATCACATCACCAACCGCAACTACGACTGCAACTGATCACGACAGAAGGTAGCAAAGCATGTAATACGCCCGTGTTGATCTTATCTACGAAATGATTGTCACATTTCACGCCAATCCTCCTATCAATACAATCAACTTCGTGACAAAACTGTATCATAGACCACCAAAATGCGTTGTTTGCGATTTCATTTGCAAAAGTTACATTCTATTGGGTCATATTGTTTCATTACAACCAAAAACGTCAAGTAACAAAATAGTGTATGTAAAAAACGTAAAAGGTCTAACACATAGAATAACATTTTCATTTTATTGCGCATCCAGGTAGAATATATAGATCGTCTAGCAATGAGGTCGCAGGGTTTATCCTGAAAAATGTCAGTAGCTTTTTGATGGTGTAACACTCGATGGACCCAGCAGATTATTGGGCTTTAAATTATTGGGCGTTCAATAAAATGCTCCTGACCAAAGAACCCACTGAGCTTATAGCTGTCATCTCATTTGTACAACATCCATTTCCACTTTAAATACACACTCCATCGATGTATATAACCTACTCTGATGGTGTCGTATGAATATAAAACATAAAGGCATCAGAATTTGTTGAAATAGGAAATACAATTTATTATTTGTATGAAACCTGCAAAGCATGGTCCGTGAAGAAGAGGAGTCTTGGGTGACAGCTGGGTAGCCGAATGGTTATAGTGCTTGCCTCTTAATTTAGAAGGTCGCCGGTTCTATCCTGAAAAAGGGGCGTTTTCTCGAAAGTTATTAACGAAGTGTGGTTGGGTTGAAGGGTTCATACAACGATCACATAAATCGAAGTATGATGGTTGCATGGTTCGAAACTGGACTCAGCTGTTCCTGATCATTGGGATTTAAATAAAACTAGCTGTTACCCACGGGCTTCAACCCGTTTGACTTCATAAGTATTATAAAAAAACTATTGATAAAAGTTAAGCTGAAATAAACAAAACAGAATACAGCATTACAAACAAATAATCACACCAGATTTTAATAAGGTAGGCCCTAATAAATTGAAAGAATGACATACAAATAAGAACAGCTGAGGTATTTTTGTATGTGGAAAGTTCCCTTTGGAAAGCAATTATGACCTTAAAGGGCAATTTATGGAAAAACGGATGGACTTGGCAGAAGAAACAGCTGATCTTGATCTTAGTCAGCAGCCAAGCTAGATTGTCTCACTCCTCATTCATATTGACTGGTCAATCCGTCAATGTTCATCATACTCAGCTTAGAGTACATCTATGTCTTAGTGGAGTAATTAAGTGTTTGGACAAGACTTACACCTTAAATTTCCACCGAGAACTCAACACAAAATTGACTAAAACAACCGAAAAGCCTAACTTTGAAAACCCAAAATATTCTACGCACCACGCACGCGTCTACCGGTCCGGTAGCCAAAGCCTCAAATATCAACCAAGGTTCAAAACGCGGCCGGAAGAGGAAACGATGTGTAAATGAAGTAGATTTATGATAAGATGCACCAACAAGACGAATGTAGGGGGGGGGGGGTTAATGAAATCATACAGAAGCAGAAGTGAAGGAGTTTGCACCGAAGTGTTTTGGGTGGGGGAGGGGGGAGGAGCTAAGTATAGCCGGACAGTCTTGTGCGGGGAAGTGCGCCGAGCTGACGTTTACTTCTCAAACTTTCAGGTAACTTTTTTGTTTGTTGTTAAAAATAGAAAAAACCGCTTGCCATACTTTTTACGCAGTTTATTTTTAATACCTTGCAAAATTTTGTTTCTGGAAAACCTCGATGGTATTGACTAATAAGTGTAGTGTTTTGAAACTTAATACTAAAAAACTTTTGAAAAACTTATGACAGCTAAATTGACCATACTAATGGACCGAATTACACGCGATTGGTACCGAATGAAAGATATTTTCGTGTAGATTTACAGAATCCCTTTATAAATTAAAATATGCTAAAAAAATAAGCACAAAAAAGAATAAACAATTTCATTGGTTTCATTATAATGGGTTACTCATGTTGGTGATGAAACAACAACTATATATAAACAAAGATCAAAACAAATGGAAGAAATTCCAATCACATGTTTTATTTACATCGTGGGGTGAAAACAGAGAAGTTTTCAAAATAATACTTTTGGCCGAGTTTTCGACTAGGGGCGAGCTCTCGTTTGTGTATAAATGATTCATTATTTATCAAAATCAATCAAAATAAATGTAAAACTTAGGTGAGGGGGGGAGAGATTGTGATATTAAAAAATAAATTTTAATGCCTTTCAAAATATTGTTCCCGAAAAATAACTCTATATATTCACTATTAATAATGTAGTGTTTACAAAACGATTGCGTATTTAAATTCTTTAAAAAATTTTAAATTATCAAAATTTAAAAAACGGGAAACTACAATAACATTTAACGAAAAATATGACACCAAGATCTTTTTAATCGGTTCACGATTGGGGCTACAAACAGAAAGAACTTAACCCCTTACATTTGCGCGCGCCAGACGGGTAGAGCGCACCCTTAAGTTCAATTAAAACAAATTCAATTCTTATTGAAGCTAACATACGCAATCGTATTCATCACTAATTTAGGCTGTAATAATATTAATCTTTGATGAATTAACTAAACCAGTCAATTTAAAAGTGAATTTAAGACTCAGGAAACGTTACAATCTGTAATATTTTTAGGAAATCAACTTCAGGTGGTCCCCTTCAAATAATTGTATAACTGTAAGAACTTGTTAATTAAGCAGTTAGTTAATTACGACACGAATTCCTTTCATAAAACTCCATGCAAATCGAGTAAAAGGAAATGAAATTTTATTGATTGTTTGTTTCTACATTGTTTGTCATTTTGGATTGTTTGTACATCACTCTGTTCTCTGTTATACCAGAAATGAAATTCACATAAAACAGGTATTCCAAAAAGATTAGGGGGTTGGCATTCAGCATATAAAGTTCGTGGTACAATCAATGGAGCAATGATTTATTTATATTCGAATTCAAATGCATAGCTGATTTAGCTACGATCACTATTTTTGTTTCAATATTATTATGTATTTAATTTGTTTGTGGTTTCTAAAAGGTCTGAAGATAAATGCGATATTTTTTATCTCAAAATGGATAATTCCATTCACATAATACCATAAACAATAACAACAAAGATTTTCAACATCCTTAGATAGAAAATTACAGGTTTTTAATGTAATTTAGTTGAAGACAATAAAGTGAGAAAGGAGTTAATATCGACAATAATTAGCCCAGTGTCTAGGGAGGAAGAGAGAAAGTACAACGCATGGAACGGTGGCTTTGGACAAAGATCCCTTCCTAATGGAGAATGAGGGCTGGGCTACGTCCAGTGCTGATTGCTTCCTAACACAAGTTTAATAGTGTAGTCTTAAAATCAAGTTAATTTGTATTTTAAATTATGAACTTATTATTTTGTTAGTAAACTGTGAGTTAGAAACAGTTGATTTAAATATTTGTGGTATTGTTACATTTTGTGTATAGATGGGCATCACACTAAAAGCTAGTTTACTATTTTTACAAAAGCCAACAATGCATTTTGATGTTTGATGTCATTGGCTCAGTTGGTTGCAGGGTTGTCACCCGTCCCGATTCTTCAGGGACAGTCCCGATTTTGGTTCCTTATGCCCGTATATAAGCCTATGCTAATTCGGTGGGAAAGGGGCTATGTCCCGATTTTTCCCTAACCTAAGGCGGCAACCCTCGGTAGCAACCCTTGGTTCGCGCCCATCAGTACAGTTAATTTTTAATCTGCACCCAAGCATCCCCTGCTTTTCTTTATAAGTTCCGCACCAATTATGAGAGTAATCACAATTGTCATTATAATCCCTATTTTGATTGTCATTAATTATTTTTCCTATATATAACCCATTGGGGTTAGATTCTTCGAAACGAAAAAATGTCCCCTCCCTACCCCCAATTAGTGATTAACTAATTGTATCAACAAATTCGCATGCACACCGTAACTATAATAACTGTTTTGGTTGTTAACTAAAAAGCGTTAATCTGCAAAAAGCACATTTTGAACAACCTAACTTTCGCATGTTAATCGTTGTAAAAGTCGTTAAGGCAGGTAGTTTGAAGGGTAGGTCGAGCAACAAGATAAGTCCTCTTGAGTTAACAGACTCAGCAGTTATCAATTTAAGGGGGAGGGGGCGATATGACCCCCCCTCTTTATACCCCCCCCCGTCTTGTGAAGAGCCCTGTTTAAGAGGTGTTGGTCATACCCCGGGTTTGAGGTGTCAAGAGGTTAAAGTTTCAACAGGGAAGTAGCTTTGTAATTAGAAATTTAAACCACAATATATATTTTTAATAAACTAAAATGCAAGGGTGTTTGGCATGAAGCGAGAACGGCTAAAAGATTTAAAGTGTATTGGCCGTTTATATAATTTTTTATTCCACCAACTTCAGCGCAATATGTTTCATTAGTTTGGAAATTAATTTCTTTTCTTCTTCCGAATCAATCTCCTTTTCAGTTCGTCGATATTTGTTTTTATATAAAAAATTAAAAAACTTTATTTGAAATTGATGGAAATCTGTTCGTTAATATTCTTTTGGATTTTTACAAATTCTCAATACCTATGTGGTTGGTGGTGATGTACAATGATTAATAATAATTAACATTTTAGAGAATTTATTGTATGGACAAAAATTACAACATCAAAAGAAAGAAAAAGGTAAACAAGAATGTAAATATGTAGTTAACAATAATTGCTAACATATGTTTTAAATTAAAATCAATTGAATACTGACAGATGGTTAGGTACAGACACACCTTACGTGTAGGTCTAACACTATAATATTTTTGGTGCATTTTATGTATGTAGCTTTCTATACTTTTTCTGATACATTCTTCAGGAACTGAACAAGGAAATAAAATCAGAATCTGTTTGATCAAAAAACACTCAGCTTATTTGCAAGTAAGTTGTAAATGTAAATGAACAAAGTCATTTAAAAAGGACAACTTACTGTAGGCCTATAACATAGCGTCTTCTTAATTTACTATCGTAGTATGAAACAATCATAACGAGTAATGTCCAGTGGTCGAAACTCGACCAAAAATATGTAATGTACTCACTTATGTTAATGTTTCACCCCACACTGTAAATAAAACATGTGATTGGAGTTTCTTCCATTTGTTTTGATTTTCTGTTTATATTTCGTTGTTATTTTGTCACCAGCATGGCAACGCATAAGATCCATGTAAATTTTTTCAAATTTTTAAACTCATTTTTCGCGCTTATCTTTGAGCCTATTTAAATTTATAAAGGGATTCTGCACACCTACAGGAAAATAGCTTTCCAACAGTATGCGTAGATTTTCCCTACGATGCACTTGAGCTGAGAAAAAAGGTTTTAAAGAAACATGCTTGCCTATTAATATATAGATAGATATGAACAAATTAAGTAAGAAATTAACTTCAATAGCAGAACATTAAATAGTAGAATGTGACGATCAATTCGTTTACATTGAATTAAGGTAAACACTGAACACCTTTTTAGGTTAAACCTTTGACTGTCAATACAACTTTGGATACTTCAGTATCCAATAGTCAATGGTTAAACACTCTTGCAATATCCAAAGTCAATGTTACAGCTGGCCCTTGTAAATGGGATATCTTCAACATCCATCGTCAATGGTGTTACATTGGCACATTTCCAGTTTGTTATTGTTATTCAACAATAACGATGTGGTGGCGGTGTTATTTGTTCGTTTTTTGCACGACTTCATAATCCAGAGCGCTATTTCGGTCGTCCGGGCCCGCCGCTCCAGCCGCTCCTCCAAACTGAAACAAAAACTCTAGAAAATCTTAAATTTGGTTTTATTTCAGGTGATTTATATTTTGTTCCATTTATACACAACGAGGTTAAATAAGTACATGGGGTATGGGAAATCCATATATAAAGCCCAAACTACCCTATTTTTGAGATTATCGTAAAAGCTATTGTTAAACTGTATAGATAAACTAGCAGAATACTCGTCCTTCGTACGGGGTTGGCATATAATATATGTATATAATGCTTATTGTAGTTATACTCGAGCTTTGCGCTTGCAATGGGGGAGGAAACAATTTGATAAAATTTGCTTCTTTAAATTTACGGTAGCCTATACTATAGTATTACACATATACCATAGCCATAATGTTCTACCACTTCACCTAAACAATAGAGAAACAAATTATTAAAACTTTGCAAAAAATCACCAATTATTCATGAAATTAAAAACATAAATATAACTGTAAACAGTTCTACTTCGACAGTTCTCATAGCGTATCAAAGTTTTTTGTTGCTGCTTAGTTGAAATTAGCTGTTTTCATAAATGCAAAAAAATAATAGTGCTGCACCCTGTTGGTAAATCTTATAACTTTTTAATGCTTTGCATATCATAGAACCAGCTTTTTTAGTTGAAACAGCTGACTAAATCCCCTTTAAATATGAGTACTGATTAAGGTTAACATGGGGAACTGCAGAGCCACTGGGGCGGAGCCCGAAAGGACTTTTGAGATAAGAATATGCCTATATGTTAATCGGGAATGTGAGCTATCATCATGCCAAATTTCAGCCCAATCCGTCCAGTAGTTAATGCGTGATTGAACTTCAAACACACAAACAAACAAACAAACACACAAACTTTCACATTTATTAATATTTGCGTTAGCATATGTAATCTTTGATATTAGTAAGTTAAATATTTACCGCCACCATGGATAAATGATTCATTAGAAAGCAACAATGCTTAATCTTAGTTATGCTGATCTAATCTTAGATTATGCAAAAAAGCAATAAAAAACCCAACTGGTTCTAGGTATTGATAAAAGTTACAAAGCTGGTTAATTTCCTTATTACCTTCCAAAGAAAAGAGTCGTTTTGAAAATTTACCACTTTAATGACCTAAGTCTTTGTTAATCTACACTTTTTATTCTCTTTACTTTGGGGCCAATCCCGAACTTTAACACTCCTTTCAAACTTTCAGATAACAGATTTAATGAGTTTGGTGTGGTTTAGAAGTAGAGATCAATGTAGACCCAAAGTTGTTTTACACTTAATTTCTAAAATTAAATACTTTATGCTCTAACTTACTAAGTTTTTTTAGTGAGTCCTTTTCTCTCTAATTACTTACATTTACAACATCACAATTGAATTATTATAATAATAATTAAAGCTATTACTCTCTACTGTAGGCTACTTATAATCAGTGTGTGAATCGGCCGCAAATCTCACTTCAACGCTTTTCACATCGTCACAATTGCTGTTTTATTGTAAAATTATCGGATTTAAAATGCATATCGTATAGGCCTATGATGGAATAAAACACTTTTGGCCACGCAACATTTGTTTACATGATGGGTTTTCACATTAAAACTGCATGAAAATATTTTGTCTTTATACGTGTTAAAAAACTAGCTGTTCTGATAAAATTTAATATGATGAATTTAATCATCATTATTTTAACTGATTAATTTGATCCACACAATTCTTCCACCTTTTTGACACCCTCAAAATCTCCCTTTAGTAAATATCACCTCTCAACGTAAGCTCGCTGCATGAGTTCATATAAAATTTCTATGGCACACGCTAACCGCACCTTGTCTAGTTTGTAAGTGTGTAATCGCCAGTGTTGTGTTGTGATGTTAATGATATCATCTGGTCCAGACAGTCGTGTCTAGTGTCTGTAACGTGTTGCCAGTCGCCGGTCGAGGATATATATAAAGAGAGGGGAGTCCCATCGGGGGTATTTTTGGCAAAACTTGGTGACATCCAAGAGTTCTGCGGGCGCCACAGTTTACCTAGGATAAACATCAGACTCTGATTCACATTATTCAATTTTAGATTAGATTTTTCTCACGTTAACACAGCAGGGGGCATTTTGGCCAATAAGTGAATGAGCGTTAAAAAATATGACAGTTTGTGTCAATTACGAATCAGCTGGATCTTTTCTTAAGCCATGACCATTAAAATCTCAATGCTCAAGGACATCTGGGTCAAGATTTGAAAAGTCAAGCTTGAGTTCTGAATTTTCCCAAAATCGAACCGGCGACCTTGTGTTTACAAGGCGAGCATTATATCATTTCCTTTAAATCCAGCCAGATTTTCTTTAGATCAGGACGTTGACGAGACTATAGGATGAACATAGGGGAATGGGGGGGGGGGGTAACGACAAGCGACCACGTAAAACAGATCTTGGTCTTATGCCATGATTGCTTGTCACAACCATAAAAAGAGGGAGGGATTGACTACATTCTATTTGTGGAAAAATATTTAAAGGTAAAATGTGAAATTTAATTATGTGTACATAATTAGCCTACTCATCGTTGAGGCGACAAATGGATAGAATTCTTCACGAATCAAGTTAATAATTTTCTCCTATTTTGATTTGTACTTACCTTATTACATTAGCAATGATCTATTTATTTGAGTGAAGGGATTAAACCACAGGATATCTATTGTCTGTGATTAAACCCAATACAGCCTGGCCATGAAAACATCATATTGGTTTAGGAACAATGCCGGTACAGTAGGCCCATTGTGAGAAATTCAGAAAAATATACGATTTATACTATACACTATTATGAACCTTTTGCTAATTTTTATTGTGTTAAGCTCAATTTAATACAATATTAATTGAGAAGAAGTATGATACACTTTATAGAGAGAACTGCCCTATCGTTAAACGCTTTGAACATGAACCTCAATTTAAACTCCATCCAAACACATTCAAATTTGTTTAAATTTGTGATAGAATGATTTAACTTGTTAAGATTAAAGATTGGCTTAGAGATCTTGACAAGAAAAAGATTAAATTGATATCATATAAAAAGGTATACAAATTTAACGCGGAGATTTCAATTTGGTTTAAGATTTTCATTCACAAAAATGTCTATTGTATTTATAAATCGACTGTACACATAATCCTCATTAACTTGTTCTCGAACTGTACTGAGATGTTTATACAATCCTCATCCAACTTGAACAACACACTCTTTATGTTAACAGTACTCATTTGACGATACGTATTTTCCTAATTTTTCACCACTTAAAATCGCTACTTTAAATGTTCCATTAGAGTGACAAAAAACGCCAGCTTTGTGCCATAATCAATCACTAGTGTACATGTTGCTCGAAATCGAGCAATCGCATAGAAGTAAAGGAGAAAGGAGTTATTTAAAAACAGATAACTTATTTACAAATTTCTGTCTTTATTTTAATAGCACCAAATAATCAAACTACCTGATTTTCTGCATAACCTCTATGTCACATTTTTACAATTAACATATGTTCTTCTTCTCACTTGTAATTTCTGACAACAGCTGGAGTTTCATAACAATGTTTGTTTCCCATGTTAATCTAATGGAGAAATACGAATCTTTAAGGGGCCCCAGGGCCTCACACTCTAATTATTTCCATAAAAAGAAAGTTTCCTGCACAACTTCATGTTACCCTCTTTCCAATGACACCAAAAACATGCCAATTGGTTCAGTAGTTTCGGAGGAGTAATTGTCACAAAAAACCTGCTTGCGTATTAAATAAGTACTAGAGGTCGTCCAGTGGTCGAAACTCGACCAAAAATATGTAATGTAAACTTACTCACTTCTCTATTTACACCCTACACTGTAAATAAAACATGTGATTGGAGTTTCATCCATTTGTTTTGATTTTCTGTTTATATTTCGTTGTTATTTCGTCACCAGCATGGCAACGCATAAGATCCATGTTAATTTTTTCAAATTTTTAAACTCATTTTTTGTGCTTATCTTTGAGCCTATTTAAATTTATAAAGGGATTCTGCACACCTACAGGAAAATAGCTTTCTAACGGTATGCGTAGATTTACCCCACGATGCACACGAGCTGAGAAAAAAGGTTTTAAAGAAACATGCTTGCCTATTAATATATAGATAGACTAGTGAACCTGTGCGGCTCAATGCCCCGCAAAATAACAAATATGAATTTAGAAAACAAATTCATCGTATTAGGCCTATATACTCACCCTGTATATTGACTCGACGTCAAAAATTAAATACAGTAATAATGAAGCCTTGGAAGGGAAGCAGTCCAGCCATGTTCTAGCTGTATATGTATTATATTTAGTAAATTAATAAGTGTTCAAGTTCAAGTATGTTATAGGCAGCGAGCAAGGTTGTAGGGTAGTATTTTTTTAAAGATTTTTAAAACACATTTAACAAAACATTTGATCATATCAAACAAATAGGCCTATGTAGCATATTTTGAGGGTCATAAAAATGCTGCTTGAAGAAAACACACTTTTAAAGATAAACACTAAAAAACTATATTTTTATCACAAAAGCACTTCCATGAATACTACGATTTTAGCCTTAAAGTTACCTTCAGGAAGATTACCCTGGTCAGAGATTTCCGTAACGAATATGCATATCCGATTAAAAGATGTAGCCTTACTTAAAACAACACATAATATAGCGCTGCAAATGCCAAAGGTAACAGAAATTAGCATCTTTCCATTTTAAAAGGTAAGTTTGTTTCAGACGGTTAATTTTTATCATCGAAATCAAAATATGTCCCAACTCACTTGTTCCAGTTAAGACTTTACATTCTATTACGTTGTTAACCATTCTGATCACATGAAGCCTTGTGCCATTATTGAGGCCCTTTTTGATGTATCGATATTCCTCATCAATAAAACCACTGCCCCCTTTTATTAGTCTAATCTGTGTCTTGGCAATCCACTGACCTCTATAACACTCAGTTGGATTTTCTAGATGGGTGTCTCCGCCTTCGTCTGTTTTCAAGGACCCACTATTCTTCCCCTTCGTATACTGACAATTAATTACCTGACTTGTCAAGTTCATGTAGTAATTCATTAATACTGTTAGTTTGTAAAGAAAATTAGATAAAATACTTGGCTTGGTGCTTTCATAACTGCAAACTCAAAATACACCCACAAATGAAAAAGATTCAAGATATTGGTAAAAAAAAAAAAACTATGTTTGTGTAATAACATTATTCACATGAAGTAGATGATTTGTTTGATTTGTCGATCAGCTGTTTAGTTTCAAATGAATTAATAATGTCAAAGATTTGTGATTTAAATACACAAATTATTATAGTAAAGTTTTCTAAATCATGGTAACTTATCCTCCACTAAATTTTACTATTCCCAGCATTAAAATAAAGTAGTAAGATCCATTATGGGTAAACTTTAAGGCACACAATCCTCGATTGAAATGTAGTAGATATACATTAAGAGTCATAATACACAGAAATTATTATGTAGTAGACTTTGACTATTTTCAAGTAACAAACATATGTTTCTGTAAATAAAAATTATCTCCCATGTTATCCTTATGGAGAAATACGAAACTTTAAAGGGCTCCAGGGCCTCAATCTCTCATTATTTCCCTAAAATGAAAGTTTCATGCACAACTTCACGTTACCCTCTTTCCAATGACACCAAAAACATGTCAATCGGTTCAGTAGTTTCGGAGGAGTAATTGTCACAAAAAACCTGCTTGCGTATTAAATAAGTACTATAGATATACCACGAACAAAACAACCTGCGCAGAAACGAAAAGATCACGTGGTTCGCGCAGGTAGGTGGGCCGTACCATTGAAACCTGCGCGGCTCGAAACGGCCGAGGGTTCTTTTGTTTCTGGTATTACTATAGTGTACATGTTGCTCGAATTCGAGCAATTGTAAAGTATTACAGGATTGGCAAACCAATAACAATCATTACTTAGCTATCAACATTTCAACAAAAACACACCTATCTTCCCTGTAGCAGCAAACCTAAGTACTCATATTAAAATTAAATTAATGTTATTTAAGTAGGAAAAATGACCATTTTAAGGGAATAATTAATCTTTGTATTAATTAAGCCAAGTAAATGGAAATTCACTTAGACTGAAGGTTTGCTGCAGATACACAATTTTAATAACAGCAAAGATTGAAGAATCTGAATTATTACTTATATCCACGAATTTATCTAACAATTATTTCCTGTAAAATATTATTACAGCAGTTCAAAAATATTGAAACTAACTCGATCAACAAATGATGTTGAAAGAATTCCATACTAATGACATTAACATATAGTTTGGCAGTTCAATTTAATCAATGTTAAATGTTTACATTCGGGCATAGACAAAAATGATTCGGGCGAGTGACATATTTGATTAATGTTTATGATCCCTGCCGTTCCTGTTCTAATAATCATGCAGTATTTAATATGTTTGAACCAGCTGTGTGGAATTGTGAAATCAAAATTAATTTGACAGTTAGTTCTGCTTGTTTACATTTTTAAATTTTGTAGGTTTGTTCTTTGTTACCATGGATACCATCAATAAATATTTCACTCTTAATTTCTGACAACAGCTGGAGTTCCATAACAAATTTTGTTTTCCATGTTAATCTTATGGATAAATACGAAACTTTAAAGGGCCCCAGGGCCTCACTCTCTAATTATTTCCTTAAAAAGAAAGTTTCCTGCACAATTTCACGTTACGCTCTTTCCAATGACACCAAAAACATGTTAATTGGTTTAGTAGTTTCGGAGGAGTAATTGTCACAAAAAACCTGCTTGCGTATTAAATAAGTATAGATATAGATAATAGAAGATTTTGCAAATACTTTGCTTTTTGCTTGTCGATTGAGACGAACTGTTTCTGAGAGTAGAAAATCCCGCTAAAAGTGTTTTAAGTAGCGCCGCTGAAATGAGAGTAATCGCGGTTGTGATCGAAGGTTATTGAGAGTGTTTGAGAGCGAGCGTTCACAACACTCGACGCTCAAACAAAGCACAAAGCAGTAATCGCTGCATTTAGTGTTGCCGTGTCGGGTGTCGATCGCTCTGTTTTACACAAACCAAAACTGCAGCTCCGACTGTGAACATCCGCTGCAGGAAGTTGTCACGAAGATCGTTCGTAGTGTGATATTGTCACAGTTCAAAAAGTAGCGTTTCTATGAGAATTGATGAGATTCTGTAAAATATGTACTTATTTAATCATTATAGCATTGGATGACGAATATTTCCATATAATGTGTATGGACCTCTGCTGCTAGTTTTTGTCACAACCAAATCAACAACTCATCGAGTTCAATCGCTTTTGGAGATCAATTTCGCTGTTGTCTTTTAAGCTACAAAGTTTGCGATAAGGTCAAACATTCCTCGTATCCCAAAATATAGTGGTAAAAAGTGATCCAAATTAATTCTAGGTTGAAAAAATACAAGTTAAATTATAAGATAAACGACGTATTCGAAGTTCTATATTTTACACCATTGTGTAATGCATTAATGTACTATAACATAACGCTCTACTCATAGATGCGGTGAATTCACGACCCTGCTGACTCCCTCCCAAAAAGAATTTCTTGGAAATGGCCTTAGTTTTTTAAGACAAGATGTGTTAGTTTACGAAAAGTCCTTTCAGCTTGGCAAGGTCAAATTGTCAACCGTTTATTGGTACTTAACAGAACGTAGATGGCTCAGTTGAAGTAGGTGATTCTGTTTCGTCAGCCACACCTTTAACGTGGGAATATAATGCCTACTGTTCAAAACACTTTGTATGTTTTATGGCATTTTCACTAACTTTCAATTAATTGTTTGTTTCAGATAATCACAACTTCCACGATGAACCAGTGAAAGTCCAACACAGATCTTACCTCCAGTGCCCAAACTGAAGAATCCAATGGATACCGCCAGAAACTGAAGCTTCAGTGAATAAAACGAAGAAACTGAAATAAAACCCAGGAAGAATACCTATCATCAGAAAGTGTTTCTTAATGTGAATCAGCTACAGCGTGAATTCAAGTTAAAAAAGATAGGACTCGACTATCACACAATCAATTGCAATAATTGTATCAGTGAAGTGCGAAAGAGTGGAGAGTGCAATAGGTATGTGAACTAACATTATTGGTGTAAGGGTGAACTATTTATTTCTGTGAAATTACCACACTTGCAATGACTCTGGAATGTTCGCGTCGCTGAAGTTATCCAACCTGCGGGGACGTAAGGTAGAGGGAGGATCTGCTGGTCCTCCCCACTTGGACTTAACCGCCTCCACTGCCCCCGCCACCCCCGGCTCTCCTGCCTCCGCCAAGAAGCCTCCGATAGTCACCACCAACCGCCGGTCTCACAAATGTAAGTACATCATGTCATACTTAACCGACGCCCTTCCGTTAGTACGCAGGCACGCCTAGGCTGCATGAGAACACTTCACGCATGCGTTCTTTCGATTAAAATATGGGCCTGGCAACAATTAATTAGGAAATAATGCAGTATATCACTTGCATGTTTAGATACTAACACATAGAACGATTCTTTTTTTCAAACAATGAAAAATACACATGTTTTGAAGCAATTTAATTTACGAGAGATATTTGAAAACGAAATAATCAAATTGGTTTTGCGATTAAAACTTTTTTTAATTCTTCTACTAATAGTCATAATATATAACCCTAAAAATTTACTACATATTTTAAGCTTGATCCTTTATGTATAATCGCTCCAACGGACTGTCCGATTGGTATGCCAAATGGAAAGTGCAAGGATCCCCTTTGTAATGGTGTTTGAGCAATTATGTTTCTTTACTGTTACGTTTTCATTATCCTTTATCCTTGTGCTATTTAAGGAATGATGTAATAATTGCTATCGCAGCTGCCCGTAATCTCGATGTATTTCCCACCAAGTTCGAATTCAGATGATTCTCTAGTAGGAGTGTCACAAACTACTCTAAAATTGACAAACCTGTGGAGAATTTTTAGCTCGGTTCTTTGCCAGAAAGTATGTGTTTTTATATAAAGCGTGCTTTGTATCCTAAAGCTCTTGCCTCATGAAAATACTTGTGGGTCATCAAAATGTTTATGAAGTTTCTGGCTACGCACCCTCACATTATGGAAGGTGGGGTTTTAGAATGACTATTTTATTTTTCATAAGTCGACGTTTGCTCTGATTGGGAATACGAACAATTGGACCGATACCCACTAATTAATTAATTGCCTCGTGGCTTTTAGAAAATTCTCATATAACTTCTATTGTTTTCTAGTTGGGCAAAGTTAGGTTTCAAACCACCATTACGATTATGGCAAAACTAAAAAGTCATTGGTGATAGCTGGAATTTCAATCCTAACCTGTGTAAAATACTCTAATTCACTATTACCAAACTTTTCATCCACCCTAAAAGTGACGAAGGGAGACAAACTCGTTAGGAACAAGTTAGGCATGAAAATTCAACATCCACCCAAAAACCAAAAATAACTAATTTAGTCCAAGACCATCAATCAGTATTAACCTCAGCCATGACAAGGTCTACGATCTCTCTACATGACAAATTACAGGACGACGTCACAAGGATGGTTGTACGATTGCAACGACCCGAGCAACTTCCTGTCCACATAAACATAACCCTGCTATTGAGTAGCAAACTGGCGATTCGCATGCGCAGACTGTAGTTGTAAATGCAATCACAACTACTAACAAGAGCCTGTCAACACTAACAGCTAAGCGATTGTTCCGGTCTGTTCCGATCACTGCGTTTCAACTCTCCACGCCTTCAGTTACGGTTCAGGGACAAAGAGGGTTAGTTATAGGTTGGTTGTACGTCTTTGTTGTTGGTGAATAAATATAGTTTGAATTGCCGTATAATAGTTTATGGTTATGTACTAATGACTTTGGCTGCGCTAGTATGATTCGGGATTCCATACCATATCCGATTTCTGTTTAGGTCAACTTTTGGTTAATCTAGCTCGGTTATATTATCTCTCGTATTTAGTTTTTCAATAGCATAAAAAACTAAGAATTGTTTGCATGGAATTGCTACGGACTTTGTATATAATTCAGTTTCAATACACAACTTAAATTAGTATTGTCATTTTTTTGTAGTCAATGACGGTCTTTCCGTACATTCGTCAACGAGCAATAACAACAAATACACTATCGAATATTTAACAAGAATATTGTTAACCGGAAACCGGTCGAAACAATCCCAAATACTCTCTTAGTACTATTTTAACCTTGGTCAGGACCCCATTACAAATTTTCTTTAGACCAAACAGGCAACCTTACGATTCAAAGGAGAAACCTACTTCAACGGAAAATACTAGTACTTGTTATACACGACTGTTAAGGTATAAGAGGTAACAATTAATAGATTACGATTGCATACACTCGCCTACACGAACAAACATAAAAACAACACACTTAACAAAACCCCTACGAACATTTCCCAAAGTCACTTCTTCTAGTTTGATGTGACATACTAAACATTAAACCTTTGGATTTCCAGCTTTGTTTTCTCTTCAGCCTTAAACCAAAAGCATCCAACCTCCAACCTGAATACCAAACTTCACGTTACTGATTCCACTCTCAAAACCAGGAGCAACTAAGTATTCTACGTACGCACCACACTTGTAAAACATTCGAAGCCGTTCCAGTTTGTAACCTGTGTTCTGACGTTAGTCTAGGTGTATTCTTGGCTGACGGCGGAACAAATTCAGTAATTGAGCGTAAAGCGGACACAGCGCTGACGAATTTGAACAGCCGCCAATGTGTAAAAGTAGTCAATTTATATACCGTAGATTCAAATCTCGCAGCAGAGGAAGTTGGAAGTTTGGCAACAAGGTAGGCTGAGCGCTGAGCAGTGTTTGGAAACAATCAGCTGGGTAAGTGACGTTTGGTGGAGCCTAGCCAAGTGACTGAGCCTAATTCCGTCCTGCTTCGATCATAAGTATCAGCTGGGCTTCCGTCGCAGACTGGCAGCAGAAACGCGTTGAATATAGAAACCGCTTTCCGAAAATATTGACGTAAACTGAAAAACACATTAAGGAGTTATAAATATTTACTAAGTTTGTAATATACAAATTAGGAAGTTATTTGTTTACAAAACGTTTAGGTTAGAGTTAAAAATTAAGGTAACTGGAAATAAATTGAAAGATAATTGAAAACAAATCGAATAAAGGTCGATTCACACACATCAGTTACGGCACGTTGCAGTCCAGTCACTTCAGGCACGTCACAGTTAACAAAAATATTCTTTGATGGATTTTCTATTGCGCTATCTACACTCATCCGTTGCAGTCCCGTCAGTCACTCTGCTGGCATCCGTCAGTCAATTTCAGATTTCTTTCCAACGATACTTTTTGATTGTTCGGACGCCTGACGGAAGTGTTTGAGGTTAGAAAATAGTGTTATTGTTATTTAAATGGTTGCGTTTGCATTTTGAGTACTCTTTGTAACAATCAACAAGATGGACAATGATAATTAAATAGAATATAGGTTTAAAATTTAATTTTTTTGACTGTAAATTACTGTAAATATTAGAGACGGAAGACTGACTGAAACCAACTGACGGACAATTGACTGAGAAATTGCGGATGCAACTGTGACTGGACTGTAACTGGACTGCAACTGGACTGTAACGGAACTGTGACTGGGCTGATGTGTGTGAATCGACCTTGATGTAGAAGAAATTAATTATTGCTAAACCAATCTTGCCATCAATGGACCTACAGGATCGGGAGCAAAGAATGCCAGATGCCAAACCAGACAGGCGCGGTGTTCAGCTGATCATAAATAAATAAAACACATGTTAGCAATCTTTGGCTGTTTGTATAACACATACTTTCACAGAACACAATAATTAATTAATGATAATAATTGTCATTAATATAAATCGTTCATTAAACCATCATTTTGTATAATTAGGCTAGTATAGTTCTAAGATTTGATTTTCCTAAGCATTTTAAATGAGTGAAGTGCATTTTAACAAAATACATTTTACAGTTAAAGCTTTTCGACAATTAAGAATGGGGTCAAGTTTTGCTTGTAAATTGCATAGATTTATAAAGTTTTTGGTTATTTCTATGTTTCAAAGGACAGTGAGAAAGCCAGAAAACAAGTCTCATTTATATTTATGTCTGTCTGTTTAAGTGTCTGTTGGTGACACCATAGACAAACAGAATTAAATATGACACTTAATTTGTTATTTACACGCTCAAGGAAATATAGAGCATGGATAAAGATTCAACTCTTTTTCATGTATTCACAGTCTTTTACAGTTAGAATGTTTTAAGTTAATTCATTTGCTCCTCTCCACTATAACCACTTGCAACTATACCTGGAGTAAAGATGGGACACATGGCTACAGAGGTCACAATTGGCCCATTAATTGGTCCTCACTGATCACTGCCATTAAACAATCAATGGCACTTTTAACTTATAGTTCAGAGTATTCTTTACATTGGGAATTTATTAACTCTCTTCACGAACTTAAATGGTTTATTTTGCCTGGTTTAAATTAAATTTTAATCCTTGTAAGAATATATTTATTGATTGTCATTTGTGCAAATAACTATCTACCCAAAACATAAATGGTCTAATTAATTGTGGTGTCTTGAAAAAATATTTATTTGCCAAACAAAATTGTCAACCTAAGAACAATGTGTGTCTGTCAATTTGCAAATTAAATGTTTGTTTCCACAATTTCCCTCAACATCCAGGTGAAAGATCTTGTTGGATGTTTTGAATAGGGGTTTTTGTTGCTAAAAATCCATTGGTAAAAAGCCACTACCTTGGAAAAACACATGTTTGAAAAAAAGCTCATTTAAGGGGTCCATCCCATGTTAATTTCTTCAAATTAGGGTACATTTTTCTAAAAAAGTATTAGAGTTAGGGACCTAACTTTGATGTTGCTGAAATGAGTGTTTGATGAGTAATTACAGCTGGTAACTTTGTAAAATACCAATCGGGTACTTAATTTTTTAATCAGCTGTTTTTTTTTATTTTATTTAAATATTTATTTATTTATTTATTTTGCATTTTTTTATACCACAAACTATATAAGATTATGTTCTTAAATTTTTTATCATTTTTAATCAGGTCTTTCTTTCTGCACTTTTTCCATTAATAATATTCTGATATATGTGGTCTACAGTTTTAAAAATATTTACTTCTTAAATAATTATCAAAATAAATAAAAACAGCTGTTCTTAAAAAAAATTACCCGACAAAATTACCCGATTGGTATTTTAAAAAGTTACCAGCTGTTACTCATTACATACACTCTTTTCAGCAATATCAAAGTTAGATCCCTAACTCAAATACTTTTTTAGAAAAATGTACCTTAAGTTTAAGAAATTAACATGGGATAGTAGGACCTCCTTAAAGACATTTTCAAATTGACAAAAAAATAAGAATGTTCTTAGATCTAATGTTTTATCAATTTCATTAGTTTAAATCAGTGTTTTCTTTTAAGGGAGTATTGATCGAGCCCTTTGTCCTGGCATTGGAGACAAAAGGTCAGAAGAAAAGCCAAAAATGCCTGCCAGGGTGGAAATTAGCCACAACAGGCAAGAAAACATTGAACTTCACAACAATACAAATCACAGTGTCGAGTGGGACACACAGTCTTATGGTATGTATGCAGAAACAATTATACAGGGTGATTGATATAAGTGTGCCAGCCGTTTTATTCGAAAACTATAAGAGATATTGTAGTGTCATTCATATGCCTTTGCATTTAACATATGTTTTATAATTTAGTTTGTTGTTGTGGTGATGATGACTCTTGTTGAATAATAAACACATTCTTTACTTGCAGCATTTATTAGTATTTTATATTATCTTACATGGTGTCAGGTTGTGAAATAAACATTTAAAATATGCCAAGACCTAACAAGAAATCTTCTAGAAAGTCAAAAAAGGAAGAGGACGAGTTTACAACTGAAGATTCTGGAGATGAGGCAGTTGGTCCTCGACATAGAAGTAAGTTTCAAATAGGCTCTGATAAATCTATGAAAATGATTAGTACCCAATCAAAGCCAGCACCAATAGTGATAGGTCTACAGGCACCACTAAGTGCTCCTGACATATTTGATTTTACCAACCCAGCTATGTGGCCTGTATGGATTAAGCGGTTTGAACGTTACAGGCAGGCATCAGAGTTGTATCTAAAACCGGACCACCAGCAAATAAGCACCCTTTTATATACTTTAGGGCAGGAAGGTGAAGGTCTTTTTGAAACATTTGGACTAGGCGAAGAAAAAGAGTTAAGTTATGAGGATGTAGTAAATGCCTTTGCGAGGTACTTAGGCCTTAAAAGAAATTTGGTCTACGAAAGAGCTAAATTTCTAAAATGTAGGCAAAGTGCAGGTGAACCGGTGGATGCTTTTGTCAATGACTTGCACAAACTCGCGGAAAGTTGCGAGTTTGGACAGCTCAAGGACAGTTTGGTACGAGACTTAATTGTTATTGGTGTTCATAACCAAAACTTATCAGAGTCTCTACAATTAGACGAGTCATTGACCCTTCATAAGGCAATCACGAGAGTATGTCAAGCAGAAGCAATGTCTAAACAGCAAGCTGTAATTAGAGATAAACCATCCAGGGAAGATGTATTTGGGGTAAGTTCAAAACCTTTTGATAATAATAAACGTGTGGCTCAAACTACTAAAACATTTTCCTGTCGTCGCTGTGGAACAACTCATGGCCCTCGGGAATGTCCTGCTTTTGGAGAAAAGTGTTCCAAGTGCAAATTTCGTGGTCACTTTGCAAAATGTTGTCCAAACAAACCAAAGGAGGTAAAAGAGATTAAGGAAGTTGACTCAGACGATTCGATTGATTAAAAAAAAAAGGACATTTAGGTGAAGTAAACTTTAAGCAGGGTGAATGTCCAAGTGTAGTGGTAAAGGTAAATAGTCAACCAGTAGAGTTTAAGATGGACTCTGGGGCAGACGTTTCTGTTATGGGAAGTACACTTGCACTTGACCTCAAACTTGTAATCCGTCCAACCCATAAAGTTCTTTTTGGGCCGGGCCAGACTAAATTGACTGTTGTGGGTGTCTGTTCAGCTGAAATTATGTATGGCAATAAGCAAATATTAGAAGACATATATGTCTTGCCGTCCCAAAGTACACCTCTAATGAGTAGAAATGCATTGTTGAAACTGGATGTTACTTACGTTTAACGTTAATCTTGTAGATGGCGAATCACTCCAGAGTCAATATCCAAAAGTGTTTGAGGGCATGGGTAGAATGAATCATCCATACAAGATTAGGCTGCACGAAGATGCAAAACCTTATGCTGTTATGTCACCGAGGAGGGTGGCTTTCTCACTTCACAAACAGGTTAAATATGAATTGGACAGGATGCTTGCTGATGGTGTAATAGAACCAGTAACTGAACCTACTGACTGGTGTTCTCCCGTAGTAGTGGTTCCAAGGAGTGATGGTAGAATTAGACTCTGTGTTGATTACACAAAATTGAAACAACATGTGAAAAGAGAATTGTTGCATCATCAGTGGATGAGTCTCTAGCTAAGTTGGAAGGAGGTAAGCTTTTCACTAAGTTGGATGCCGCCAATGGATTCTGGCAGGTTCCACTTCACAGTGATTCATTTAAACTCACCACGTTCATTACACCATTCGGGCGATATTTCTTCAAGAGACTTCCGTTTGGAATCTGTTCTGGACCGGAGGTTTTCCAATTCCGACTGAGTCAAATGCTTTCAGATATCCCAGGCGTAGTGAATCAAGCGGATGATATCTTGATAATGGGGAAGACAGAAGCAGAACATGACAGCAGAGTCAAACTGGTACTACAGAGACTCTCAGAAAATGGTATCACGTTAAACAAAAACAAATGTAAGTTTGGAGTAGAAAGTGTGATTTTCCTCGGACACGTTGTCTCATCGCAGGGAGTCAGTATTGACCCAGAGAAGACTAAAGCTATTCTGGCCATGAAAAGCCCCCAGAGTATAACGGAGGTTCGACAGTTTTTGGGAATGATAAACCAATTAATAAAGTTCGTTCCTCGTCTTGCTGAAAAAACAGCACCAATCAGAAGTCTCCTTAAAAAAGGAGTTGAATGGACTTGGGATGAGCCTCAAGAACAAGCTTTTAAGGAATTGAAGAAGGTTGTAGCTAATGATACTGTATTGGCCAACTACAACAGAGAAGCGAAAACCCGTGTAATGGCAGATTCGTCATCTTATGGTTTAGGGGCAGTGATCGAGCAGTTTGATGGAAAGGATTGGCGTCCATTAGCATTTGCATCGAGGACATTAACAGAAACAGAGTCAAGATATGCTACCATTGAAAAAGAAGCTCTCGGCTTAACTTGGGCTTGCGAAAGATTTTCTAGCTTTATTCTTGGTAAAAGGTTCCAGCTTTACACAGATCATAAGCCTCTGACTGAGATAATGGGTTCAAAGCCGATCTCTGATCTTTCTTCTCGGCTGCAACGTTTTCGTATGAGATTGCAAAATTTCGACTACGAAGTTGTTCACATCGCGGGGAAAGAAAATGTAACTGCAGATTTACTATCAAGAAGCCCTGAAAGTTCACCAATGGATCGGGAGAATGAGGTTATCGAGAATCTGGAGGAAGAAATGTTTGTAAGAAGCATAATTGATGCATTGCCTTCTTCTGATAAACGGCTGTTGGAAATTAAGAATGCCCAACATGAAGACCCGGAAGGACAGGAGCTCTTAAAATGCACCCAAGAGAATACATGGCGGAAAAATTCGGTATTCTGGAAGTATCGCAATGAACTCGCTTTGGAAGATGGATTAATTGTTAAGGGAAGGAGGATGTTCATTCCAAAGGCCTTGAGAAAAGAAATCTTATCAAGATTACATGAGGGACATTTGGTATAGTGAAATGTCGGCGGCGTGCTCAAGAATCTGTTTGGTGGCCAGGCTGTTCAACAGAAATTAGTACTAGAGTGGAAAATTGTCCAACATGTATAGAACACAGACTACAGCGAAAGGAGCCTCTGATGTCTACACAGCTTCCTCAAGAGCCTTGGACCCATTTACGTGCAGATATTTTGAAATGTAACCAAAACTGGTATTTGGTAATACAAGATTATTTCTCACGATTTTTAGAGCTCATCGAACTCAATACTTTGACTTCAGCGGCAGTTATTGGAAGGATGAAAAACATTTTTGCACGACACGGGATCCCTCTAGAAATTCGTACAGATGGAGGTACTCAGTTTAATTCTGACGAGTTCAAAGGTTTCGCAAAAGAGTACGGATTTAGAGCTGTAACTAGTAGTCCACACTTTCCTCAATCCAATGGAGAAGCTGAAAACGCTGTATCTATAGCCAAGAGGATTCTACTAAAGTGTCCGGATCCCAATCTTGGTCTATTGGCTTACAGGACCACCAAATTGGAATCGGGGTTATCACCTGCAGAGCTGCTGTATGGTAGAAAACTAAGAACAACTTTACCTTCTCTCAACGACTTTCAAGTGGTTGGAAAAGATGAAATAGAATCCTTTCGAAACTGTGACAAGAAAATAAGAGACAGAGTCAAGAAAAACTTTGACAACAGAAGAGGCGTCAAAGAACTTCCACCTTTAGCTTTAGGAGAGAGAGTCTGGGTTAAAGATATAAGTGCGAAAGGAACCATAAGAACAACAACCAATCTACCTCGATCCTACATAATATCATTGAGTAATGGGAATGATGTAAGACGAAACAGATGGCATCTTATTCCCCTACCATGAAAAGAGAATGATGATTCTGACGATGTCTACCGTGGAAGGAGGGTGCAGCCAAACCACAATGATGGAATAAGAAGATCGAGCAGAACTATCAGACCACCAATAAGATATGAGTAAATATAATGAGGAAGGGGAGATGTTGTGTCATTCATATGCCTTTGCATTTAACATATGTTTTATAATTTAGTTTGTTGTTGTGGTGATGATGACTCTTGTTGAATAATAAACACATTCTTTACTTGCAGCATTTATTAGTATTTTATATTATCTTACAGATATCAAAAAAAGTTAAATGGTAAGTGCCTTGGATTTTTTATTTAAAAAATTGTAGTCAAGTCAAAAAAATTATTTTATCCGCCATTTTTCCAATATGGCCGCCAACTTTGATTTTCTTATGGAACACCCTGTATTTTATGATGTATTCTGGTAGAAAATGTAATTTTAAGACGGTTTTTTTCTTGTGATTTTTTTTATAAACCTAACCGTTTCAAAGATAATATGTAATGGTTAAAGTTTTGAAATTTCTGCATGAGAAAGAGTTTCGATGCCAGCTGTTTTATTCGAAAACCATTCAAAATTTCACAACTTAAACCATTATTATCTTTGAAACGGTTAGGTTTATAAAAAAAATCACAAGAATAAAATTGGTGTTCTATAAGAAAAATCAAAGTTGGCGGCCATATTGGAAAAATGGCGGCTAAAATAATTTTTTCGACTTTACTACAATTTTTTAAATAAAAAGTCCAAGGCACTTACCATTTAACTTTTTTTGATATCTCTTATGGTTTTCGAATAAAACGGCTGGCACACTTATATCAATCACCCTGTATAGTTTGCACATCAACAATATTTCTTTGGTAAACATGTATTAATTTTTTTGTCAAGAAATAGTTCTCTTTTGGTACGGTCAGTTTAAAAATTTAGAATGTTTAAGGGGAAGGTTTCCTGTGTTCCCCCACAACATTTTTTAGATTAATCGATGTATCAGCTATCAGCCGTCAACTGTTATTTCAAAGGTAGAGGTGGAGGGGATACAATCTATTCCCCTCAAACCGTCTAAATTTTGTGAATGAAGTATATAGTATGTTTTTTCAAAGCTGTGTTAAAACCCTTGGTGAGGTTAGACTTATTGGAGTGAAAATATAAACATACGATTGTTATCTTTTGAGAAAATTCACAACGAAAGGGGCTTAAATGAGTAACAAACTGGAAGTCTAGCGTTTACCTTTTAATCCACAGTGGTAACTCATCTCCATTCATACTTGGCTTAAAATACCTACTTTGTATGGTCGCCATTTCATCGAAAAGTATAAAGTATTAAGTGGTCATCCAATTTCTGTGGTTGTAAGATGTAGACGTACAATAGTACAAATTTCAGATAAAAGGAGCAACATGTGATACGTTAAGCGAGATCTTGTTTATACAAGTTGTTATAGGCGTAAAGTTGTGTTTGAGGTCTACTGGTAGTCACACCTCATCTGTTGTATTAATAATGAAAGGCTGGGAAGATGATTAATAAGCTTGAGCATCTAGGAGTTATTTATGTACTGTACACTATTAATAGACCTGTCAGTTGATTTTCTCCCGTAACTAAATTCAAGGTGAAACAATTTAAAACTTACAAGCAAATAATACAATGACACATTTCAGTTTCTGTAACTATTTTAATTTTGTATTAGATTCATATACAAAAAAATATTTTGGTTCAAGTTGGTTCATGTAGCCTGGTTATTATTTAGATACATGATTAAACTATGAGAGAAAACCCAGACATTTTGTGGTAATGTATGTTTGTTTGATGCTGGTTTTTAGTAAGGACTTCACAACAATCACAGTACATGAGGACGAATATCTGTCCTGACAACTTGAAAGTTATTACACATCAGGCCATTACTGAAATCACAAGTCCTCAAAGGTCTTTCCTGCTCTTTAAGACAACATTTACTATTTATTCTAACAATTTTTATAAATGTTCCAGAGGAGGAACAGATGAGTAACGTGCAGGTGGTGAGGAGGGTGATGAACGTGTCGATAGAGCGAGACAGCAACGGGAGTCTCGGGATCACACTCCGGGGAGGAGCTCATCCTGACCCGGCACTCTCCCGACCTCTCACTATCACACAGGTCAAACCCGGGGGACCTGCAGACAGGTGACCGTGAAAATGGGGTTCATAAACTAATGGACACATTTAAGATATAATTGACAATGGAAGTACAGTAGATATCTCTTCTATGAGCTTGACAAGTTAATTTTGAAAATGACATTAGTGAAATAGAGTAATCTAACAGAATTTAGAATGTACTGTTATTAAATGTTATTCAACATTAGCCCATATTTGGAGCTAGTAGTAACAGTGATTATATTTATATTTTTTTTTATTACTCTGACAAAAAAAAATCTGTCTAGTTGTGTTTGGATATTGTGTTATTTTGATTTTTCACTGCAGGGGTTCCATTTGTGCTGTTTCTTCCTCATATTTTTTTTGGTGAGAACCAAATTGAAGGTCTTTATATAGAATTTTTTGCTATCATTAATCACTTAAAAATGCAAAAAATAAAATAGTTGGTGTCGTAGAGTACACTAGTAAAACCTACATTAATTGGTAATAAATTATAACGTTTATTACCAATTGCAGTGAAACTCAAGCATAGCTTGATCCTAAGGTATATTTTAACTCAAATAATAATAATTATGAATGTGGTATGTAGTGCAGTAGAAATAATCGAAAATATAGCTTAAGGTGGAACTAATTGCAACAGAAATGATTTTTGCTGTGAATGGTAGGTAGTATGCTTCTAATCAACATACTAAAAATATACATCCGTACTGTGGCGCAAAATATGTTTTTTGGCCACCATCTTAAAAAAGTGTCAAAAATTTAATATTAGTAAAAATAACTTTTTGGGTATCAAATTATAGGAAATGTAATGCTGAAAAATGTTATAATAGTAAGCACTATTTAGAAATACGATTGTAGTACAAAATACCCCCGCCACAGCAAACCTGCAGACTAAACGAATTTCCATTTGTCTTAATTGATTTTCATTTAAATCTAGTAATTCAGTTTTAAAAATATTTGTACAACTAAATCTATAGAGTTCTACTGGACTGATTTTATTAACTAATGGGTCATTGGAAAGCAATTCGTGTAGATTTTCAAATAATTATGAAAGTATGATTTTTTTAGATTTGCTAGGTGAAACCCGTCAACGTCGACAATTAGCCTAGGTACTGTTGAGGTTGCAAGCAAGATCTTTTTAACTATAAATCGATGATAGATAACTACATTTTTAAACAATTTGGGTCGTATATGTTTTAGCAGTGTGCTTTAGGTACGTCCGATCTCAATAATCAATAATTCCAATGGAATCTGGTATTTCACTGAATATTTTTAGATAAAAACATATAGGATAATGTAACTGCTAGAATACATTTTTAATTGAAGTAAAAATTGTGAAAAAAATCCAATTTAATTGTTTTTGTAGGGTAATACATTTGATGGATTAATGATGACAAATATGTGCTTGCTTAGCTTTGAGACCAAAATTATAAAAATCGGTCCGGTAGAAGAGCCAAACGAACTCGAAAAAAACAAATTTAACTCCCGTAAGTAATGTACAGGGAGGCAGTTTGTGCATAACTCAAAATATACGTCCAAATGAGTGCTGATGCTTAATAGCAAATCTATGGTGCGTCCATAGCTTTAGTTTAAAGCCGGATTTACACTATGTAGCAAAACCTGCTATATAACTTTTGCTATATAACATTGCTTTATAACTTTTGCTGTATGAAAAATTTACAAACAATTTTAGTGATTCTGGTGCTCGTGCTATATGTTATAATATGTAGTACAACCTCATTCGCATTCCGTATCGAAATGTGCGCTGAGGAGACATTGTTCGTGGCAGCTATCGTGGTGATCTTGGAAGTCAGAGAGAGAGAGAGAGACAGACGGGAGCGAAGATTTTAGCAAGTTTTAGGTTTGACCGCTTCTTGCTTCGAGAAATAAGTACAGTGTAACAGATTTATTACGGGACCTTAATGATGATGAATACGCTGACAATCCATAATTAAAACGCTAGATAAGGTGACGGTAACTTCAAAAACGTTTTACGTATGATCACAACGCCGGTTGTCCACGGAACAGTTCAATTATGTTTATAATATCATCCCGATCCTAGGCACTGTCACTTTCCGTTTCCAGTCCTTCCATTGTAAACAAAGATCGCTGAGCAAAACCGTTCGCACCCAGGAGGCTATAACTGTGAACTGTGTGCACTAAATGCTACGTATAGCAGATGCTAGATGAAAAATATATGTATATCATTTATACATATAGCAATGTTGGATGTAGCACGTATTTCTTTTGATATTTACCGACTCCTGATGGATAGCACAATTTTAGCTCTACAGTAGAGTCCCGCAAACTCGGCGTAATGTGGACTGGAAGGGTGCCGAGTTTGTGAAATGCCGGGTTATTGAGAACTAGGGTTAAAAATAAGGACAATACAATTTTTGAGCTTTTTAACCGCTTTTTTTAATTAGATTTATATTACAAGTCAGTATTAAGTCATCAAATATAGTACAACAAATCCTTAGTACGAGTTGCAAATGATTATACTTGAGCTGGCTTGTGTCCATGTTTAACTCGGACTCAAAAAATCACTAATTATCTGACCAGGTGATTGCCGAGTTATCCAGACTGCCGGGTTATCGAGTGCCGAGTTTGCGGGACTCTACTGTATATAGCAGGATCTGCTACATATAAGTTAGCAGTGTTATATAGCACTTTTGGAAAGTTACTTTTTCTACTTCTAGCAAATGTTATATAAACTTTGCTAGATGTTACACAAATCTGCTATGTGGCAGGTTTAGCTACATAGTGTAAACCCGGATTAAGGCAAAAATTATGAAAATCGGTCTAGTAGAAGAGCTCCGACTCGGAAAAGAAAAACCAATTATTTTTATAGATGGCAATAATTGGTTTACCAGTATGCATAATCTAATCATACGAAAAATGAGTTAATAATTTAACAGCTTATTTTTTTATTGTTATTTAATTGATTTTTCTTTGATTAAATATTGTTGTTAACAATTTGCATTTGTTTTTAAAGTGTGTTTCTTATGTTAAGTGCGTGATTATAATGTTATAAGCTTTAATCTGTACCAAGTATTAGTGAGCAAAGTGGTGTATGGATTTCATAACTATTATTTTACTAGAGACCGTTGTATTTAACCACAATGGGCTCTGTTGCTAGTCTATTAAATAAATAACATTAGGTTTAACGAAACGAGTACCAAGGTTTGCTGCTACAAGGAAACTAATTAAGTGTGTTTTTTTTTGTAAAATATTAATTGTTTATTATAAAATAAATAAATCTGCAAAGTTTTATCAAAATATATCCATAAACAAGGAAACTACAACTTTTTACCATATTCTCCATAAGAATAGCATGGGGATTTTAAATTTCCAACTTTTAGAATTTTCCCCGTTACCAATAACCGTACAAAAACCCTTTAATATACTTAACTATTTGTTTTTTAAGCTCTTTAAAAAGGTCTAGAAAGAAATTGGGAAATGTTACGTTTTAAGGGTCAAAAATGAAAAAAAAACACAAATTTTAAAAGTATAAAATAACTTATAAATAAAAAACTTTTCAAATGCCACGTTTTTAAACGCACCTTTTTTTGCCCATAGTGCATCACTGTTAACAGTATATTTTAAATTCAACCATTATATTCTTTTCCCGCATGAAATTTTCTATAATTTGATACCAAGCCAGATTTTTTAACAATAATTTAAAATTTTACACTTTTTTTAAATGGCGGCCAAAAAACCGTATTTTGCGTAACAGTACAAATGTATATTTTTAGTATGTTTTATATAAGTGTATTACCTACCATTTCTAACTGGAATAATTTATGTTGCAATTAGTTCCACCTCAAACACTATTTCTACTGTACTAATGAGGAAAATGGTTTTTGTAGTTTTGTAACAAAACTATGTTAAGGTGGTTTGTATTAAAAAATTATTGATTTGAAAGATACTAGATTGGCAAAAGAACACGATTTAATAGAGATCAAGGAAGAAGAAATAAAGTTTAACTATGTTAGTTAAAAACATTTTTAAATTTAATTTTTGATGTGGAAATTTATATTTTTGTAATTTTGCAGACCAACACACTTTGATACTGTCTTAGTAAAACTACATACATTACATATACATTTTTTACCCAAATATGCCTAATGAAAATGTCTATTGCAGTGAAGGCTCTATTAAAGTAGGAGACAGACTGATCTCTGTGGATGGTCATACGCTGAGCTCCGTGTCATTGTCAGAGGCGCAAAACCGACTCAGAGCAACTACAAGGTAAACACAATCTTTTGATACTCAAACTATTTTTGAACACATTTGATCAGATTTAAAATTCTGAAACCAAAGATAGTTTCTGAGTTCTATATAATATTTTTTGGTATTGTTATAGTATCTTTACAAACAACCAATTGCTTGTGTACACTACCTAAATAGTAAAGAGTAAAACCAAAACTCTAAAATATTTTGTGTTTCCAGTCCCATCAGCTTGCTATGTGTGGAGTACGATGTGAATGTAATGAGTCACGTCCGGGCAGCACAGGGTCCGCTACTGGTGGAGATAGAAGGACCACACTGCCACAACTTGGGGATCGAACTAGTCAACACTCCAGACAACAATGCGGTTGTCATAGGCCACGTCAAGGCTGGCAGTATTGCTGAACGGTTGGTAGAAAGCTTAAGTAGAAGGGAGACAAAGAGAAGATAACTGCTTGATGATTACACGTGTTGGTTTTGGATACTATAAGTAGTGATTGCATATTGTAAAATCTAAATCATGATCTTGATGTCCATTGAATGTTTGACATGTTGTGAGGTTGAGGGAAAGTTTTCCTATTTGGTTACATTACCAAAGGACAAACAGATGGATTAAATTGGTTTTGAATGGTTTATAATTCAGCAAAACACAGAAGATGCTTTTGTTGTCTTTTGCCAATGTAATATCACTGATATGACAAATGATGGCAACATGGTCTCATGACTTTCTGGTGAGTGCATATTGTTCAATAGTAACAACTATTTTCATTATAAATCTAGTTGCTGAAAATAGTCTAAAACATTTTAAAATTAAAACAAAATCTGACTGACACTGACTATTATAAAATGCTACTGAACAAATAGTTATTTGGTTTATTCACAAATTATCCAAAAAGAATTTAGCATTTTCACCATCATCATATAATTAATTAATAACATTGTTGGTGTCAGTATTCCAAAATGGGTTTTTCCTAAAGGATGGGGAGGTCTTTTGAGGAGGAATCTCTTAAGGAGAAAGACTTATTGATCAGAGAGTAATGTGTTTTTGTTTGGAATATTTAGATGATTCTAGATTCAAGTTCCCTCTGTTCCCCACACAAATTCCTTGATAATTGTTGTGACTTTTCCAGTTGTGGCGCATTGCTACCAGGAGATCAGATTCTGGCAGTCAATGACATTTGTGTAGAAGACACTAAGATGACAGCTGAAGACGTTAATCAGCTGTTGTGGACTGGCAGCTCTTGTGTTCTACAAATACTGCCTTCCTCATCCTCGTCGTACAGAGGTGAGGTTTTACCTTGGGTAATCTCTTGTTTAATAAGTTTACCTGGCAAATGTAAAATTGTCGGTTCTGTCCTGATTACTTGAAACTAGACCCAGTTATCCTTTATTGCAAGACATGTAATAAATGGTCCTAGCCATGGGTGACACAAAATTTAGGATTGAGGTGGTATTGGATGTAGGTGCAGGTAAGGGAAAGTTTACTTACAAGCCTAACTACTGTGTCGCAGCTCAAAAACCTTGAAGCTCCAAGCCAAACTACTGTGTCGCAGCACAAAAACGTTAGTTCATCATTACACAATGGGCTGACTATACTATAGTCCGTTCATAAAATTCAGGCGGTTTGAGGGGAAGTTCCCCTCCACTTTTTTGCCTAATATATGAATCAGCGCCGACTGACACTTTGGCAAACCTCAGTTGTAGGGTTATTATTTTAAAGGTAGGATCAAGTGGAGGGGAAAACCGCCTACATTTTGTAAATGGAGTATATCCTAAACGTGACTTTTTAAGAAGCCAAATGTGCTAGATTCTACTACACCATCCAGTGTGTCCTCTTGTGCAGGAAATTATTAAGGACTCGTGTATTTGGAGGCTTAAGATCAAAAATGTAAATGTTTATGTTTTTTTTCAGGTTATCCCCAACCTTTGTACAGCTGTCCGAGTCCAAGTCAGAGCTCAAAACATTCAAGAGATATCCATAATGTTGAAAATATAGCTTTATTAAGTAAGACCCCCTCACCAATCATGAAAAAATTGCAATTTTCCAATTCTTCACTTAATGAAACAGGTTAGTTACTTAACTTACATTGTTGTTTTGATAAATATTTAGCAATAAGATGATTATTACTAAAATATCACTTAAAATTACATACGGTGACTCCAAAATAAACTGGCACCTAAGTTAGATCTATTTCAATTTCATTTATAAGTGGTTGAAGTTCATTTTAAAAGCAGAAAGTTTAAACATTTTTAATTACTTTCAGAGGTTGAGGCGACTAGTGGAGGGGTTTACCAACGGAAGAACTTATCAATATCGTTAAACTGTGATGCTCAAAATAGGTTTGGTATTACTCTTGGACCTGACCCCAAGTTGGGGACCAACATTATTGCGATTGAGCCAAGAAGTCCAGCGGAAAGGTTAGTATTAGTAATGTATTTCTTACTAGTTTTGATAAAAAAATGTTAAACTCACATTTTGTTTATGAATTGGGAATGAAATTTAAAGACAAATCATGCAAGAAAGGTTTTAAAACATAACTTACAGTTCTGCGACTTTGAACTACAAGGGAATGAGTTTGTTTTAAATTATATCAAGATGTTTACACAAAATTAACCTAATTTTAATTGCTTCAGGTAAAATTAACTCTGCAGGTACTCTCTTATTATCATCACAAAACAAGTGGCGAAATACGTTTTACAATATTTTGTACTCATTATCTATTTAACATGTTCCCATTAACCCACCCCTCTGTATCTGAGGGCTGTGTATAGTTGGTAGCTAATGAGTTAAGCTTGATGGCAATTACTGATGAATAACGCTACCGGTATTATATTCATAGGTACTTTAAAAAAAAGAAAAGTAGTTAACTTTATCTAATTAGCTCTTGATGGATTTCCAGTAGAAGAAACGATTTGTAAACGAGCAAAGGTATGAAGGAAAGTACTTAAAAACATAATCTTAATCTTGAATTCGAAGTTGACTTTCCACTTAATTTTTTTCTGTAAGTTAATTCATGGTTTGTAAAAGTTAAAACTAAATGTGAATTAATTAGTTTATAATCAATTACACAAATTCTGAACAACATAACATTCCTGCAACAAACTTATTTACAATGTATGAATGGAAAGGCTTCCATAGTCAAACTTAACCACAAAATATTAACTAAGTAAAATAAATAAATAAGGTCTTTATTCATGAGAGAATTTCAGTTACAAAACTGTTTTACAAATTGACTCAAGTCAGGACTTAAACTAAACCAAAATTCTTAACACTACAAAACCAAATAAGACTATAATTACAAATTCTTCAGGTTATTCTTAACATTTTTGTAAGACAGTGATTTTATTGTGCAAGGAAGTGCACTGATTTTAGTGTACTGAGCCGGCCCAAAGTAAATAAAACCCCTTTTATCAGCATAAAAAACAACCCTTGGTATGTGATGCAACAAGTCGTTTCTAGTTCTCTGCTCTCTTACGGCCGACCTTACTTTCAGTTTTTATATTGTCGTCTTTAGGGAAAACCCATCTCACATCGCCAGTAGCTTTAGGTGATGTTTGGCCTCATTATAAAATAGCCATCTTCAGATGATTACTCTTCAGGCAGTCCTACTTATCTGCAATATGTCATGGTTTTACTTCTTAGACCACGATGTTATAGCTATTATTTCAAAGTAATACTTAAAGTTGTGTTGCAGATGTGGCAGTCTACAGGTAGGGGACCGTGTTGTTGCTATCAACGGCAACTCACCCCCTCCACTCGCCACACCTCAGACTCTCGAGTCCGTCATGCAGATGCCGTCCGTAACACTTACCACGGAATTCGCCATCGCACAAACCGTCATGCCTACTTCAGGAATCTTCACAGTCAAACTGGCGAATAACAAAGTCGCTGGTCTTGGAATCACCATATCAGGTAAGAGGAATTTAATACTGTATGGAAAAAATCTATTGCAAACTTATAAAAAATTTAATTTGATTTTGTTTTGGCAGCTGTATTGTGAACAAAAACATATTTTAAGTTGTCCCCATGGTAAGGCCTGGGGGTAAGGGCTTTTTTACTTACATTACTATAAGTAAAAAGTGACTCTTTTGGTTTTTGATCCTTAGAAGCGAAAAACTCTTGTTTTCTTAAACCACATATATGTCCTTCCATAAGCATATAGACAAAAATTAGTTAATTTGAAGTTGAGGTAATGAGGAGGAATGTGTGTGTCAGTTTCTGATACCATTTCTGTAAAATGTACAAATTGATAGTCATTTAAGGCATATGAAGATGTAAAATGCTTTTATTGGTATTCATGATACCTGTACAATCACCAAGATTTAACTTTTTAATTTATTCCTCATTATTTGAATCCCTTTTGTTGTTATCATATACAACAATATCAGTAGGTGATATTTCATAACGGTTGTCCTGTTTGGAAGACAAACAGCTTTCTTTGATATCAACTATCCTTACTCGTCAGATCATTCCTTCTTTTAGGTTGAGTCAACATCATGGGGAAAAAAATTAAAAAAGAATTTACTTCTAAGAGTTATTGTTCAGAAAAGAATTTCCGAAATTACAACTGAAAGTTTCAAGAGCTACATCATTACTTTCTGCAGGATGCAACCTCTACCGAGGATCAATGACAATCTCTAACATCCGGCCAGGCTCGGTGGCTCATCGCTGCGGAACGCTGAGTCCCGGAGACAGGATCCTCTCCGTCAACAACCACAGCCTTGCAGATCTCAGTCCTGACCAGGCGGTGGCGATACTACACTCCACTCAGGACATCGTCACTCTGGTGGTCAACAAGGGAACTGATGGTATGACTGATGGTCTATTTTGTGTGTTTGTACACATTTGTTACCATCTAACATCGACCTTTTGTTACATAGCATCATGAATTGGTAGCCCAATGACAATAATTGCATCTTGGATCAGAATGCATGATAAGTTACCTTCACTTGTGATCGAACGTTTAGATTAAAAAGGGGAGAACTAATACCACTTTGACCATAGACAAGACTCAGTTAATAATTGTGTGAATTTACTAAATCACGTAAATTATCAGACTTAGTTTGCAGAGACTACATTTTTAAAATATATAAAGACCTGTTTAAAAAAAAAATCCAATAAAGGATGAGTGGAGGTTGGCTTTGAATGAAATGTTTATTTGTCTAGCTCAAATGTTTGCTACAGATTACAGAGCAGCCACATAGAATACGTAAAAAAAGGGAGTGTACAAAGAAAGATTTGCAAATTTTCATTGAATAGCAAAATTTTTTAGCTTGAAATCATCAAAGTATTAAAACAGGTTTGTTTAATACATTTTTCAAATCATTATAATAAGATGTATTTACCAAAGCCAGTATGCTGATGAGTCATTGCATTACAAAAACAAGTATTGTTATATTTTTGTAAAAACACCCTCTTTTTACTGTGAGACGGTTTTTGAATTTTTTGATTTTGTATGTTAGAAACATTTCATGCCAAACAGATGATTGTTCCTATGATAATTTTCTAGTTTAATCTGCTTTTTCCAATCACTATTTGTTGTAGATAAAAACTTGTTTAAATTCACTTCCTCTAAGAGTTTTGCTTGTAGGAACTTGTTTCTAATTTTCGTGTATATTTTGTAGACTACTCCCAGGAGAGTTACAGTTCCATTCACACGGTGGAGTTTTGCCGCAATGGAGGGCCTCTTGGTATCACCATCGCAGGCTCGGAAGATCCCGGTGAACCTATCATCATCTCAGCTCTTACCCCGGGGGGATTAGCCGAGCAGTCGCAAGCCTTACAGGTGTGTGGAATACTTTGATGCTGCTGATCAAATGTTCTTAAACTCCAGAGAATCAAAGAATCTTTAGAAACGGAATACTCTTGATTCTCTCACTAGTTAGCAGGTGACAGACAGATTTTGCTACGGTACTTTATTTTTTTTAACACATTTATTTGAAATATTAAAAACAAATCATCAAATACAAAGCTTTTACTTGATATCTGAACATTCCTTCCAGATAGGAGATGAGTTACTGGCCATAGACAGCAGAAGTCTTGGGCAAGAGCCGTTGTCCACTGCTATATACCTACTGCAGAGCTCCAACGATCGGGTCATACTCTGCGTTGGTAGGAAAACTCCCACTATTAATGGTAAATAGATCATTTTTTTAAATATATACGTATATTAAGTCTCATCTGCCCAGTCAACTTCAACACATTCTCTACTAAAAACATATAGGCAACTTTGTATAGACTGCCAGTGATAAACATAATTCTGTACCATTATGTTCAACTTGGAAATATCCAAATTTGATGCCAAATTATGATGTGTCAAAGTCACAATAATCTCTTTGAAAGTACAAATACTTTAAAACAAAAAGGGCCATTTTGATATCAAAATAATTGTGACAGTTGTGCTGATGATAATTTGGTTAAATATCGTGAAAACGTGGTCATAATCATCTTGCAAAATGAACTAATTTATTTTCAAGCCCTCAGATTCAGTAACCAGGTAATGTTAAGCTGTCATGATATTGATGAGTGTGATAAGGAGTGACATGCAGCTTTGTTACTGATTCAAGATCTGCTTTTACTTGAGCCAGGACCATTATTGATTAGAAGTCCAAAGATCAAGGACAGCATCATTTTTCAACCATAAAAAGTTACTATTTTACACATCATTGTTGTTTACTTTTGCAGCCAATGTGGTGAGGGAGGACCTGATGGGTTACTCCAGTCCGGAGATTCCTTCAGTAGATTCCGCTGTGGAGTCTTGGGACAGTCTGCATGAGCAAAGTCCACCTTCTGTGCCTCACTACTACAAGTCAGGTAAAATTACTACTGATGAGTCACGATCATAACATAAACAATCACAGTTCTATTTCAACAACCACTTGGTTTAGGTATAAAGAGTGTAATCAATCATGTTTGTAAATCAGTGGTTGGCACAACGTTTTGTTAAATCATAAGTGTATATTAGCATACTTCCAAATTTTGTCTGTGTTATAGTAATGTGCCATATATTTTTAGTTTGAATTTGAATAGTAGGTGCACACACACAATAAGTGTGATTTGGATTAAGTTGATACCTTTAAATATTTGAGCATCATTATGCAATATTTATAGACACAAATTACCTAATTAATTTTGATTCACTTGCACTTGACTCATTACATAAATACCATTTAATGTATTTACAAAGAACACAATTTACATAAACTATAAAGGCTTCTTTGGTCAAAGTAGTCTTCCGATCTTGGTCGTCAAAAGTTGACTGTGTGGAGGAATTAACAAAAGAAAAATCTGTATTTTTCTTCAGCCAGTGCCGAGGTTTTGGATGTATTTACAGCCAAAGACAAAGATTCAACCATATTTATATAAAGAACCCCAAATTAAATTTTCTTGTAAAAAAACTATTATAGACTTGATAGAACATTTAATCACTGACCAAATAATATTATTTGTAAGACTAGATTACTTACGTCAATAGCTCATTGAATTTCATTTCATGTTTCAGTACATGTTTCGACACATTGTCATCTTCAGCTGAGTACTAGTGAAGTTTTTATTCACCATATGGTTTCGTCAATGTTCAATTAAATAAACACGTAACACGTAACACAAATACGACACGACACGGAACATATACATTTACAAAACACGTAAAGCTTTAGACATGCAGGCCTGCTCGAACAAAACACACGGTCATGCCGCGGGTCGGGGACAGACTGACTATGACTATTTGTTTATCCAGGCTTATCATTGTTATCACGGAGGCAGTGGACAGCTGTTTCTTTGGTAGGAATGATAGAATTGAATATCGAGTTGGAGATAAAATTTAGTTTTTCATTCAGAACAAATTCATTTTCGTCGTTATTTTTATGAGCTCTGTATATTTCGTATTCCTCCAACGTGTCCAATTTTCTGCCCTTTTCACAAATGTGGAGTATTTTTAGACTGTCTTCTATTGTTCCGAATGAGTGGTTATTGTCGATTATATGTTGGCTGAATGCTGATTTCTGTTTGTTCGTCCTAGGGTTTGGTCTGTGTTCTTTAAATCGAGTGTTAAACCCGCGACCAGTTTGATCGTAAAGTAAGGTGTTAAACCGACTGGTCGCGGGTTTAACACACGATTTAAAGAACACAGACCAAACCCTAGGACGAACAAACAGAAATCAGCATTCAGCCAACATATAAGCGACAATAACCACTCATTCGGAACAATAGAAGACAGTCTAGAAATACTCCACATTTGTGAAAAGGGCAGAAAATTGGACACGTTGGAGGAATACGAAATATACAGAGCTCATAAAAATAACGACGAAAATGAATTTGTTCTGAATGAAAAACTAAATTTTATCTCCAACTCGATATTCAATTCTATCATTCCTACCAAAGAAACAGCTGTCCACTGCCTCCGTGATAACAATGATAAGCCTGGATAAACAAATAGTCATAGTCAGTCTGTCCCCGACCCGCGGCGTGACCGTGTGTTTTGTTCGAGCAGGCCTGCATGTCTAAAGCTTTACGTGTTGTAAATGTATATGTTCCGTGTCGTGTCGTATTTGTGTTACGTGTTACGTGTTTATTTAATTGAACATTGACGAAACCATATGGTGAATAAAAACTTCACTAGTACTCAGCTGAAGATGACAATGTGTCGAAACATGTACTGAAACATGAAATGAAATTCAATGAGCTATTGACGTAAGTAATCTAGTCTTACAAATAATATCTACAGCTCAGGGGCTTAACAATGAATTTAAACAAATAATATTATTAATCCATCTCATTAATTTATCTCTATCTTGGCATTTCAGTTTTACCATTATAAATAGTGTTTAAATCACCCTTTATAATGGGAAAGGGCATCCCATCCTATTTAAGGTTGTTTCGCTAAAATACTACTCGATGGTTTCAGAAAGCGCTACTGTTCGGAGGAAACAACCGCTCCAGTCTTGCGACAGTCCAATCCTGACATGTAATGCAGCCTGGACTTCCAATAACAAGGGTCTTCACAGCACCAACAGCCTTAACACTGTGCAATCTGGTAAGATACTTCAGTCTACACTCATCTTGCATTCATCAGGCTTAAAACTTCACTTAGGTGGGTGCTGGTGTTTCAAAAGTAATGATATGCAACTTGGGCCTTAAAAAATTATCCTGCCTGAAGAAACAGCTGTTAGTCAGCAGTAAAAAGTTTAACATAGCATCTCACACCATTCTACTATCATTTCACCCATACTTAGGTTAAAATATGAATCATTGTGTCCCTGCATCATTAAAAAGACACTCTTATGGTCAACTTTACAAGGTCAACTTGGCAAGGTCTGTACTGAAAGATGAGTACAGAAAATTAAGAGCGGCAACTATTTTTGGGGAAACATTAAAACGAGTAAAATACATAATTTCATTCATGTATTCACGTCACCTCATCTTTTCAAACATTTAAATATTCTTTTTTAATATTCACAGATGCAGACACATGCTCATCATTCAGACTGTCAGAGTCAGTCCTGAACGACTACACAGGTCAGCTGATGGTCCATCAAAAATTTGCCCCTCCCTCTCCCCCTTGTCCTCTGCAGGTCAACTACCAACATCGAAACAACACTCTTCCCAACCATCGGCGCAGCTCTAGTATTGGGTGAGTGTTATTCTTATGCCGGTTTATTTTTCATGATAGTAGTAGCTATTAGCTTTGACTATTAAGTTACTTCATAAAATAGCTAAAAAGATAATAGAAGTGAAACCTGCACCATATGTGGATAAGCTTGCCTCTCATAACCAATGATGTTTAGTGGTCGCCAGTGCGACAGACTGTGAAACCAAGGCAGCGATATCTTAGGTTTGCTACCAATATCAGTGCCACCAAAATTTATCAGTAGACAATCTTATAATGTACTAGTTCTCCATTTGATATTTTTTATGTTTGCATTTGCAAGATGAATTCATATGCAAGGTTTAAGGAAGCCGCCAACCTCTTACATGTCTGTACATGTTGTAAAATAACAGGTTAAATAGGACCTTAGGTCATGTTCCAGCTATTGTTTTGATGAGTAGTCCTATCACATATCCCAAAACCTTTTTGATAATCAATGATACGTTAAAGAAGTTTGTTTTCCTTATGAATATGTAATATATTTTTTTATAAAAAAATACCTTGTGTATTTTAATTCTAAAAAATAGTTTACATTTTAACTGAGACTCCTAGTCCTGTTGTACAGTATGATGCGATACCATGAGATACAAGCCAACGTCATGTCGTCACCAAGAAGATGTCGAAGAGGTTTTCATCTTCTTGAAGACGAAGCAGCCAACTTTCCTCTCTCTGAAGATTTGGAGGTTAACCATCCTGAAGTGACGTTTGACACTTTCTTTAAAAGAGTCACAGGACCAAACAGAGAAACGTCAGAAGAAAATGTGAAAAAAGATGGACACATATTTCAGGTATGTTGTTAAATGTTAATCTTAGTATATTTAATAGACTTTTTTACACTAAAGCTCTATGCTACGATTTTTAACTGATAAAAGCTTATGCTGAAAACACCTTAATATGACATTAATTTACATCCACAGCTTTAGAATTTTTATTAGGCTTATTTTATAAAACTCCCTCTGTTTAATTTCTTTCAAGACTGTTATTGGAAATTAACATACCTAGTCACAATTTTTATCCAACCTAAACAGATTTTTCCATGGGTTAAAACAAACAACTTAGCATTGATTTGATTCTTGTCTGTGTGTCAGTTTGTTTTTCTAGAGCTTTAGCTTTCGCTTTCATACTAATTCAGCAAACAAAAACCTCAAATCAGTGATAAAAAAAATTAAAAAGTCTAAATAATTATGTGTCTAAATCATCACAGGTAACACTGTACAAAGATCCTGTGTATGAGGACTTTGGGTTCAGTGTGTCGGATGGCTTGTATGAGAGAGGAGTGTACATAAACAGGATCAGACGAGGAGGTCCAGCTGACTCCTGCAAGGTCCTTCAGCCTTACGACAGGATACTACAGGTACAATGCTTGCTGGGTGGTAAAGTAACAAGGGTTTGGTTTGTTTCAATACAAAAAAAATTGTATCCTAATGCTATTCGCATAATACACAGAACGTCAAAATAAGGGTGGTAGTTAACTAAAATATTTTTACTAACTTGTTTGTCCACGATCCTGAAGTTCTTGTATTTTGTTTAGACACAATGGCACATACAGTTAATACAGTGATTATAGAATAACTGACAATGAAAGTTTCCATAATTAATATTAGTTCACACTACCTTAAAGAATAACTTACGCATCTTAACTTTTGTAATGGAAATGTTGAGTACTACAAAGATATCTTAATGTCAATTACATAGTTTGATGATCTTTCCTTCTTAGCTATGAGCTATAACTCGTAGATCCTGCATCACTGCAAGGATTAATTACACTTCTTCACTGATGAGGTATTTTGTATTACAAAGGCATTTCCAAACGGCACCACTGCGGTGCGCTATCTAGTTTAAAAGCTTTCATTTAACTCAATACACTTCCAACGACACTAGTTGCAGCAGCAAGTAGTGCGCCGTTTAAAGGAGGCTAAGATTATCTTTTCTACAAATATAACCAAGTTCCCTGTCATACTAGGGAGTTTGCTTCCAATTCAAGCCAATTTTTCAGTAACAAAGTACTGCGTGTGTTTTATCTTATTTAGCTGTTCACAATTATTGTTGATTAGGTACTATGAGTTGTATACTATCGTTGATTACCTACTATAATTGTTTACTGACTGTTTTTTTTTAATTGTTAACTCTAATAGGTTTGTCCATAATTGACAGGTGAACGAGACCAAGACAGAAGATCTGGATTGCTGCCTCACAGTCCCACTAATCGCCTCAGCCGGTGACAAACTTCAACTGACAGTCAGCCGCGGCGGATATCACCACAGCAGCGAGTTGAAGGTAAAATGCAATGAATTAACTAATCTATATGGTTATTTATAAACATTTACAAGACTAAAAATGTTCGGGGAAAGTATACAGCTAGAACAATAATTAGAGCTATGTGACCTTGAAAGTATCATATCATACCAAAATTGATTTTTTCTTATTAATTTTATATCTTTGACTCCTTCAGCGCATTTGGTATTCCATTCCATTATGTATTTTACATGTAGTAGTATGTAATTGTTAATTATCCTATCCATACTTGTAACATAGGCAAATTGAACATCAATGTTGATCACTAAATTCAAATTCTCAGTCTTCTGATGAGAGCCGCGTCAAATTAGTAATTACATATATAAAACGAGACGATTCGCCCATTACATTATGTGTTATCCTCAGTGGCAAAGCTGAGACTGATTTTAGTGATTACACCGGCTCCTTAAACCTACGATCAAAGATCACCGTTGATGTTTAATCGTGGTCTTCGGAAGTTAGCTGCGTTGTTGAACAGGTGAAAAAAATGGACAACGGTTTGAATTAACTGCAATAATCCATCTTTGAGAAACACTACAATTTAACTGAAACAGTAGCTTGCCCTGAAGAATTGCTGCAATGGATTCAAAATATCTGCCAGTATTTTCATCAGATCAAAATGCATCACAGTCATCTTCTAACATTCATTTAAAAAATTTTTGGTAAATTTAAATTGATATTTTTTTAAGATATTGTGATTTACCGCCCATTAATCAAGTGTTACTATTTCATGACAGAAAGAGTATGGTTAATGCAACGCTATAACTATTTTTTATTGTTTCTGTCTCAGGACCACCACATAACGTCCATACCTTGGATGGAGGAAGACGAGAGGGACCCTCAACTGTTACTTCCCGTCAAGTCTCCCACCATCACCAAAACTCTCTAGTCATCTCGCTTTTACATAGCTCTGTGTTGTGTTGATTAACTTGTCAATATTGTGAATTGTAAATATAAAGTCAAAGTTCCTACAACTGCTCAAATGTAGAGGAGAAAACTATATTTTACTCAATAACAGCTAGGTTAATGCGGCCTACCTCAATTATGTTGTTTTTGTGCCAAAACTAATACATTTTTAGTAAAAAAAACTTTGTGGTTATTTTATTTTGAACCTCTTCTGTATGAAAAATTTTCTGGTTCAGAATTATGTTTTTACACATTTACTGCTATAGAGAGTGTGTTTCAAAATTAATGGCAAATAACAAGTAGTGTGTGTTTTGCTGTCTCAAGCTACAGTTAATGATACAGTGACGATAACAATCAAAGGAGAAGATCTAGTTACGAACATTTACCTTGTTTTAAAGCCAGAGTTGTCTGGCTGCTGCCTTTTTATTTCTTTATAAACTATAATATTATAAGTATACATTGTAGATTTTCATTTACTGGCAGTTTGAGTATATTTATTAAAAGAATGTATTTTGATACTTACATGGCAAATTGATAGTAATTATTATGCTAAAAAATTAACTTGCATAGATTTTGGTTGAATTCTTGTCATTATAAACGGAAGGAGGAATGTGCTGGGGTTTTCCCATCAAGGGATGTATACATTTGTTTACATTAAACAATAGAATCTTTCTCACATAATAACATTTACTACATATCTGAAACATGACCAGTTTTTTCAACCATTCAATGATGAGGTTGTCTCCCAAAGACCGTCTATGTTATCCCTGCAAGGCAAACCTACCATCTAGTATTTTAACATAGACTGATTTTTCTTCAATACCGTCTTACCTAAAATGAACCATTTTTCACCGATTGATCATTCAACTCTTGATCGCAAAACATATATGAGTACAAATTGGCCTTTGAAGGGATAAATACCTAAATGTAACTAAAAATATTTATTCAATAAATTAATAACGATGTACAGTCTTTGGCTTGGATATGGCAAAGTGAGCAGACAAGGTGGTCTAAGGTTGAGCGACGTTGAAAAGCCTCTTGTTGACCCAAGCTCCATACTCGGGTCCTCCGTTGTATCCGTAGTGTTCAGAGGCTAGTACTTCCTGCACAGAAACATTCATTATGTGACAGACTTTTGGAGAATTGCAAACTTGCAAAAACATTGTACAACCCTTGGAAAGAAGATATTTGTAGGGATGAAAAAGATAGGAGGTCATCACATCACCCCATCGAAGTAAATACGTCTACCAACCCATCGAAGTAAATATGTCTACCAACACATCTAGTGATATCTACAGGCTCCAGAACTATACAAGCATGAAGCTAATCACATACAATAATTCAGACTAGCTGTCCAAGTCCAAAGGATTAAATAATTAAAAAACCTGTAATTGGAGAGTGTTCTCCGTTCTTCTAGCTTCTAGCTTGAGTTCTTCTAGCTTGAGAGATCCATACTTTTTTCTAGATAGGTAAACGGTATCATAAAATAAACTTCTATTAAGTCAAAACAGTCTTTAAAAGTCTCTCTCAGTAGTTAAAAGCCATTATGGTGCCAGAACTTAGCATTGAGGAAGGAGACCCCCCCCCCCCCCCCAACCCGTACGGTGACTGAACTGTATTTAGCTGTTCTTATTGGATAATAGAAGAAATCGCCAATGCTGGGGTCTCTAGATTCTTTTGGGTACTGACTAATGACAAACTCTGCCTTATGAACAGAGTCTAAGGAATTCAATCTAGTGGGGCCTTGATTCAATGCACAGATGAAACCTACTCTTTGTGGTTCAAGTTCAAAGAGATGATAGTTAGCTGTCATCATTCATTAATCAAAAGTGCTTGGTATTTAGCTACTGGTAAGAATACAGCAATGTTTGATAGAGACGTAGTCAGTTTGAGCACAGAGTGAAAATACACTCTACAAATAGGTGCAATGTCATTTCAATTTCAATAGGAGAATCTTTTTTGACTCTGGCCCCAGATGCCATAGAGCTATTAACTGATACTGAACTAAAGGTCAACATTAGATATATGGAGGGGTTGGGCCGTTCCCTTACAAAATGGTGTTACAAACACACAGACATACATTTCACTTTACTGCATGATTTACTTACTTTACAGCACTAGTATGGTAAATTAACAGACTAATGGGGTTCAAGGATTGAGAGAAAAGAAGTAAAATTGTAATACTTCAAACGTCAACTTATCAGCTGGCAATTCAATTGTAGTTGTAGATGTTATATTTGTCTATTTTATTTGTATTCTTCCTCTTACCTTGCTGTAGTGCTGATCCTGATCCTGAGATCCCTTGTGCAGCAATGTGTATATCATGTTGATGGCTATCAGCAGCAGAGCCAGCTTGCCGACTCCAAAAGCCTTCAGAGCTATCAGCTTCAGCTTGAAGAGGAAGAGTGGAATCAGCTTAGCTTGAATCAGCAGAGGAATCAAGAGGAAAGGCAGGAACTTCTTCAGATACTTCTTGGCTTTCTTCAGCTTTGGCTTTTTTTTCTTGATTTTGATCCCATGTCCTCTCGATTCTGGAAATTATTTGGTAAGTTAATTAAGTACAAACTCAAAATGATTCTTGCTTGTTAATTTTGGAGTAAAACTAAATAAAAGATAAAGACAAGAATGGCAAAGGTCCAATCCATGCCATTCAAATATTTTATTACTATTCGCAGTTCACAAGAATAAAAAAAGGTATTAGAATAAGAATAAAAATATGTCGTTCCAACATTGCAAATATCCATCAAGATGTCTAAATTCTAGACATTTGAAATTTCCTATTTTTAAGAAACAGCAACATTTCAAGAAGTTTGTTTTACCTAGGCTCGATTTTTTTGTAATTGTAGAAGTCTTATAATTATATAAGATGTGTATGTATAATTTATGTAAGATGTACCTGTAGATAAATATATTTCATACAAAAATTAAAACTTAGTTATCTCGATGAAGATAGGCCAATAGTTACACAAGTAACAAATAATTACTACTGCACCTGTTGCTCGAATTCGAGCAAATTGCAAAGTATTACAGGCGTTATTTCAAAACCAATACCAGTCATAATTTCCGATGACTTAAAAGAGCCAACTCAAAGATAATGTACCGGTAATCAATCACTCCACTCCAGTTATTGAAACTAAAACCGAACTCACTCAGAATACCATCACTCTTGTGTGTATCATGTGTTTACTATGAACAGCTGTAAATAATACAAATTATTTGTCTGTTAAGTAAACAAAATATTTTCTTCATAAGAAATACATTGGAATTTGATGGCCTATGGGGCAAAACTCGAGGACTTTTTTTACAGGAGAAATTTGTGAAAGTGGGCGTCTACACAAAAAATACTTAATTTTGACACATCGTTTTTAAAAATACGTCCATTATTAACGGAGGAGTAGTGTTTCGTAGAAATTGTCTTCACGTATTATATATAAGGATGTTTTTAAAATAAATTTTTGTATACTGTATGACATTTACCTGAATCATTTTCTGTTGAACTGATTTCTTCCCCCGCTGATATATCAATAGCTGATTTGGTTGCGGAATCAATGATATGTGGCTCAACAGCTGATCTCGCTTCAAAGTGAACATTTGATTGTTGAACAGCTGATTTCAGAGGAGTGGCTATGTCCTGAGGTTTTTCTTTATCTTGCTCATCAGCATAACATAACCCCGATACTGCTATCAGGAACACTACTTTACTCACTAACGTAAACAGCCCCATCTGAGAACAAGAAATGAAAATAAATTATAAACATAGATCAAACATATTTTTTATTCATTAATTATTTATCACCTTTATGTTATTTCAGAATCAAGACAGTGTTTTTTTTTTACTATTCGTGTTAGGTAGGCCTACTTAACCAAATCCAACTATATATTTTTCCTATTGCTTGTTTACTAATGCAAATAATAAATATAAAACTGTAAAATTTGCTCTAAAATAAAAGATAAACATTCCATCAACATGCATATGTAATCAGAATACTCAAACGTAGCACACTTGAAACCTATATTCAAATATGATTACGATTTGTTTACAACATGTACTTGCACTACTCAAAACCAATGTTACAATGCAAGCCTTATTTTACCACTAAAAATACATTGCATTAGTTAGCAACACAATAGTAGGCCCAAATGTTGTAATTAAATATTGGAATTACTCAATTGAAAAGTAAACTGAGAACAAATCCAAGTATTTATAACCTAAAACTCAATGCATAACGGCCTACTTACATTAAGTCGGTTTAACATTATTTATGTATGGGATGAATAAACTAAAAAACTGGAGTTTGAAGTGTAAGTAGTCCACACAGCTGGGAATGTTATGTGGATCAGCTGATTCTATTGTTGCATTGAAATCTCTTTTAACAATGAGATTCTGGGAACTTGCATGACCTGATGTGTTTATCTGTTACGTTCCGGGAGACCGCGGTGACCACTGCGTTCCACAATTCACTTTTGGATACTAAAGTAGCGGTAAACATTCCATCCATATGGACAAGCTGTATACAATTTTAAATGAAAAGGGGCGTATATTTTTGATTAACCATTCACAATGTGCTTGTCTAAATTCACATTTTCTGCCTCAGTTTTTGTTAGGGAGATCGCTGATGTGGAAAGTGTTAGCTAACAATAGGCCTAAGTTATCCTTTCAATTTGACTTGAAAAGTTCAGTGTTCAACCGGCATCAGTACTTGGACATATTAAGCGCAGGGCCGATTTACCGAATAGGCAAGGTAGGCACGTGCCTAGGGCGTGAGGCAATTGGCTTTTTTAGGGGGCGCCAAAAAATTGGAAAAAAGAAAAAAAAATGTGGCCGTTTTTGCATGCGATCGCGGTAAACTGATAATCCCTTGCGGCCGCGAAGACACCTTAACAGTCTCCCACAATTGCGGCAAGATGTTAATTATTTACCGCGGTTGTATATACGTCATCATCGTCCGTCTCCCGCGATCGCGTCAAAGTTCTGACTGTTTTCCGTGGTTGTGTGGACCATGATCATATCCCGCGGTCGTTTAGACATTATCATCGTATCATGTGATCGCGGCAATATTCTGATTATCCTTCAAGGCTCTGTGGATCTCATTATCGTATTGCGCGATTGCGGTAAAATCATGATCATATCCCGCGGTCGTTTGGATATTATTATCATCTCATGCGATCGCGGCAAAGTTCTGATCATCCCTCGAGGCCTTGTGGAGACATATTATCGCCTCCCGTCTCCAGGTAGAAAATTAACACATAATTCCTGGTTCATAAAAATTCACGTTTCCGGATTTCCCGGTTGGTGGTCACCCTGTTATATATTGCAAAGGGGCGCTACTATTAGTTGTGCCTAGGGCGCTGACATGGTCAAAAACGGGCCTGATTAAGCGTACTCGTGGCTCATTTAAACGAAGTCTTTTTTCACATGGTTACATGGTTTTTACTAGCCAAAACTTAAATTAGGGATGGAATATGTCAAATTCTGTATATTGTCAACGGTTCTATTTTGGTTCTATGTTGAATATTAAACTGAGGGAGCGAAAAAAAAGTTATTTTAATAGAACACACCTACTCCTTACAGATGCATAATCCTTTTTTTATGGGCCAACTTATGGACCTGACAGCTTATTAAGTCCATTGTTCTTCGAAGTAACAATGAAAAGCTACTCTAAATGCCCCCCAAGCCGGTATGGTAATCAATAGTTTTATTAATACTTTTGAAGTCAAACGGGGCGAAGCCCACTAGTTACTACGAAATAGAACGATATCATAATAATTATGTATACAGGTCCTACAAACTCAAAATCGGCACCCGATAACTATAAGTAGTCTAAAACTATCCGTGAACCCGTAAATAGATTTTATGTTCGTCCTAAAGAAACCCTACATTGGTACAACTCCGTGAGCGATGGGTAGTGAACTAGATACGGGCATACGGCAGCTTTATAATTACAAAACACTGACATTACTATTTGGACCATCATTTGGACTGCTTGCGGACAAAAATACCGGGACATCAGAGTCACGCATACGTCTGATGTCCATCCATTAGCCTACTCACTTTTTAGTCAGCACCATAAACTTTAGTTAAATTAGAACTTTTAAAATTATGTCATGTAATTAAATGCGTTCTAATTGTATCTATGTACGGGAAATAAAAGGGACAATGTTTTATCTACCTCCTTCCTCTATAACCTAACCCAACATTGCTTTAAAACTTAGTCGTAATTGCTAATAAATAGCAAAAGGTTAAAAAGGTCAACGCTTAAACGTCAAAAAGGTCAATAAGTTAAAATGACAGTGCTTGCCATTTTAATCCGGTCACCGGTTTTATACTGAGAAAAGACAGTAGCTTTTTGGTGGTGTTTATTGTATTGCCTTTCAACCAATTAACTGTTCCTAGCTAAAAAGGCAAGGAACAACTGATTTTTTGACTAACAAGGCTACATAGATCTTCTTTGCGCATCGTTTTAACATTTAATTTTATATACTGTACTATGATAGGCATACTATCTACAAGGTGTGGCTTTAGCAAATCTGTCATTCAAATAGAACATATATATAAAAAGCCATTTACAGTTCCCACAATGATAGTTTATATGAGATATGCTACATTTAACGATAAGAACCTTTAAGTTTTGCCACGCAAAAATTGGCTTATACATTAAAAAATCCATAACTAACATTTTACTCTGGGAAACTAGCTTAAAATACCTTCAATTTTAATATACGCATCCAGGGGGTGTTACTAAAAATTATTAAGACCAATAACGAATAAACAAAACCACTCAAACACAAATCGAAGAGAAAAAATTCTAACCTGATCCATACGGGCGATATAGCTATAAGAGAGGAGTAACCTATAGAGTGACTAGTGCGCATGCGTATTGGCGTTGCCTACCTCAGTGCGTCTGCGCAGTCTCGTTGTCGTCTGGACAGAGCGCAGCTAACTACTGACCGGGTCCTGGCCGTGGCGTGCCACTTGGTCGATGTGATCCACTTAGGCCACGACTCAGCCGACTCCCCTTCCACTTCCACGGCTCTCACTTTTTGGATCCGTGAAAGTGATCCGTATTAATTTATTGGCAGACGACCATCCTTAGCTAAATAAAAGGTTCGGAAGTAGGTTGAATTAAAGGTTTTAATAATGCATGGAATGTGTGGGAATGTTGGCGGAATTTTGACGGTTTTTCCTGCTGACTTGGATTTTAGGATGTGGGTAGAAGTGGTTTTAGATCTTGTAATTAGGAGGTTAATGGTAATGGTAAATGACGCCACGGTCATAAATTTGAATAGAAGTGATTCTGTGATTCTGTTGGTTTAAAGCCCTTCAGTAAATGGGTAAAAAATCACAATACAGTTTTTTATTTTATAAATGTCTACTCGTACTTTAACTGGCGACATTTTTTCGTAGGCTGGGACTTTTTGTGCAAAATATTTTTCAATTAAATTTGTTTTGAAATGGCTGACCGTACACAATTTTGTGACGGATAAAAATATTATATTATAGTTGATTAATGCCACAGCTTGACTTGGATAATTAACTACAAGAATTAAACGTAACATCATAAATTTTTGGTTTAAGCCTACCTAAATCACCATCTCAAAATTTAAAGAATATTTTCATTGCTCTCCGCCAAACGGCTAAAACATAGGAGGCATGCTGGGCAGTTGCCCATAGCTAAGCCAGAAACTGTTTGTGAGTTTACAATTTTTAATTATGCTTTTTAATTTGGGAGTGAGAAACAGCTATGAATAATTCAATAAGCCTATCAGTATCATAGACTCTAAATCTAAAATCCGATCATCCTTTCTCTTCACTTAGAACTTACGTTATGATCCAACTAGAGAAGTGCGTGTACGAATGTAGATCGAAACGAATAAAAAAACTCGCTTGGACGATGACTGGTTAAACCTGTGTGTTATTATTTTGTGACTGATTATACTGATGGACTTTTAAATTTCGCTTTAAAGTCATAAGGTGTAATTTTATAAGCTTCCATTAAGTAGTAGGCTTGGCTAGGCTAAGGATCGCAAATTAGCCGGTTTAACATGCTAATGTTTTGTAGCTAGTTTTAGATTTTAAAATCCCTTATTTCCATTGAATCACCGACAGAGAAGAAACTGAAGGAAATGAAATAAGAGCGGTTTATATGAAGTTCCCTAATCATTTAGTTCTTTTAGTATAAGGTTTTCTTTAAGTAAAACAAGAAGTGTGCTTCAGCTTGGACATATTGGATAGCAAACCCAATACCTGAATTAATCTGGGCTTGTTTCAAAATTCTATATTGAGAAAAATGAATAAAATGTTTACTCTACAAGTATAAGGACATGTCAACAAAACTAATGGAATAAAATGTTGTAGTAGCTTTTGCTGAAGAAGAGCAGTTCTGTTTGAAAAATTAAAGGAAAGTTTTCGTGTTAATGAACATGGGTTTAGAATTTTTAATCTGATGACAGCACAATTTCCTTGGCAAACCTGTTACAATTTTTCATTCGCGTTTGTTTTTTCTCAGTATGAAGCGAAAATATATTTGTACTAGAAAAACTGCCAAAAGCACGACTGTTGAAGCACAGAAAACATACTACTAAAACCCGTTGCTATTTATAGGTTATTATTATATACTAAGGTTATTTATAGTATTATGTTTTCTGTGGTTGAAGTCACGGAAGCTCAGACATAACTTGTAACGATTTCTCTGTTGATGGCACGTGAAGATTTCACGCAAATCGTACGCGAAATTAGACAAAATTGTGGTACACCACTTGAGGTTGAACTAGTTTACCTGAGCCTATGCTCGTTTATGCTTTGCCACAACTAAGGCAGAGATTAAAGGATGAATAATCCGCAAAAGAGGTAAAATGAATTTTTACTATTGAATCATTTGATGAACGCTTAGTATAGTAATCGCGTAACCAGCCAGCCAGCCAACCCCGTGTGCTGTGACTTTGTTTTACATAAATAAATTAGAAATATTTTAGAACGAGCTCAATCTTCTCAATATGTGCAATATATTAACTGGTGATTCCTTAACAATAACTTATTTTTCACTTCGTGGCTACGGACTGTATTAAATTATACGGATTATTAAACAAACAAAAACTGGAAAAATGTATATTTATATGGTGTAAATGAATTGGTGTAAATGAATGGTGCTTGGTAAATTCATATTATGCATTAGAGTAATACGTTGTACTTTTTAGATAACTTAATGAGCTTAAGTCTAAATTAAAATTTAGGTATGGATAGACAAACAACTGTTGAAAACATAAAAAAAACATAAATCTAATCTCAGGAAAGGTAATCTGAAGGAGGACATGCTTGCCATGCATCATCTTGTTTTTACAATTATTTTAAAGTTCATAAACTTGATGAGATTTTTTTCTTGTACTAAAAAGTTCAAGGTCAAACGAAGGATGGTTTTGTCAAGGTAAGTGAGAGCATTTTCATCCACCAGGAGAAATTCTTATTTTTTTACAGTCGTTTTACAATTTAATGCTTTGAAACTATTTACATGAAGTGTTCGGTTTTTTGGACGAGCTTTCAGTGGCCAACGACGACGTTGGTTAACAGAATCAGCAACCCAATACCGTGTTTTCTCTTTTTTCGTTTTAAATATTTTTAAAAGCAACCTTTCTCAAAATCCCGTCATCTCAATAATTCAAGTAGTTTTTAATAATGTGTTTCTGAATAGGCATGAGATTGGGTTGCGCTAATGTTGATCATATTTTCATTGATATCAAACTTATAGCTAACAATAATGTAATAAGCTACTTATCATACAAAAGTTACAAAATTGACAAGGGAATTCGTATTTATGATATGCTCGATGTTGATAAACAAACGTGATAATGCGTTCGATATTCAATCAATAATTTTTGAGTTGTTTTCCAATTTATTTTTTGACATAGCGTGTTTTGGCGGTCTAAAACCATGAAACACAAACATAAATCATCAAAAGCTATTAACTAGTTAATTAACTATGATTTGTCTAATCCCCTGTTTCATCCTCCAGTGGTATGGCGTGTAGGCCTACCGGAAAGAGAATATCTTATTTCTGGGCCAGTTGTTTTGTGGAACGGGAAAAAGAATCAACGTTTTCCCTAGTGTAAATTGACTTGCACCAAAATCAACCAATTAAAGGATCTAATAATTAAGTAATTACTAACAAACCGTGTAACTATGGTTGGGTGGAGATTTACTACCTAAGTAAAGTGACTCCTAAAGTAAAGTACCTACTAAAAACAATAAAAGTGAATTTAAAAAAGATATATTACCAAATCTGGCCGTTTGTAAAACCCATATATGGGAGGATGCTTGTAAATCATCCATGTCCATAATGTACATAGGGTCTGTCTGTTTTAATACTTTAGTATCATCATTGACTTTGGATACAAATAATATCGTCATTAACTTTTAACGTTGAACATATAACACTATTCAATGCTTTTATTCTACTAGGGTACTAGAGGTACTTGTTTTGGCGGTTTTTGACAGGCTACGTTTGGGGAACGGATGCTGTATAAATATTTTTGAATAAAATCTTTGAGTATAGATGCAAAAAAAAATATTTTAAACTCTGATATAGAATTGGAAATAGAATTTAGACGGCAGCATAGGTTTGGCAAGGGGCTAATTCAACTATGTTGTATTGATATAAATGTAGGTCATTATGAAGATTGCTACTTAATTTATAAAATCCATATTAATAGTAAAATACACTTCAAACTACTTCCTGTTGTCTTCAGTTTTTTTTATTGTGATATAACTTACCTACTACACGAAAATATCATCGTAGCAATGTAGATTTGTGTAAACAATAATCATACAATGTATGTAATAATTGAGTGGAGCGAGCGAAGCTCTTATACGTCGACTTTTATGCATTTCGTAATACGCAAACTCCTCCTAGACGGCTGAATCAATCGTTTTCAAATTTTGGATGGTGGTAAAGACCATATCGGTGAGTGCCAACATCTATATGGCGTTAAAAATAACTCTCAGGAATCCGCCCCACTGGGTCTCAAAGTTTCAATGTAATCCTTATGGAAGCAGTATTTGACACATAAACAAAGACATATGATCAGCTGTTGACTTTTGAATGTAGTAGATAAATAAATAGCTGATAGCATTATTCCACAGATATTAGAACATAAACGGTGGTATGGATCATAAAATAATCAAATGACGACACAAGCTTGAGGTCCGCGACGTAGGAAGTGTTAAAGGAAGTACTAAAGGTGAGCAGTCTGGAGTGTGGAAACTGTTTATGACTATTGGATTTAGGTATCTGCATTCCTAACATTCTATGGGAAGGGAGGAAAACGGATCCGCGACGTAGAAAGTGGTGAAGGAAGTACTAAAGGTGAGCAGTCTGGAGTGTGCAAACTGTTTATGACGATTCGATTTAGGTATCTGCATTCCAAATATTATAAGGAAAAGGAGGAAAACGGGTCCGCGACGTAGGAAGTGATGAAGGAAGTAGTCAAGGCAAGCTGTCCGGAGTGTGGGAACTGCTTATGACCATTATATTAAGGTATCTGCAATCATAAAATGCTATGGGAAGGTAGGATAACGGGTCCGCGACGTACGAAGTGATGAAGGAAGTAGTCAAGGCAAGCTGTCCGGACTATAGGAACTGTTTATGGCAATTAGATTAAGGTATCTGCAATCATAAAATGCTATGGGAAGGGAGAGAAAAGGTCCGAGACGTATGAAGTGGTGAAGGAATTAGTAAGGTGAGCAGTGTGGAGTGTGGGAACTGGAAACAGTTTGTAGCAGTTAAATTAATGTATCTGCAATGCTGAAATGTTATGAGTAGGGATGGAAGCATCCCCATGACATAGAAAATGGTGAAAGAAGTAGTAAAGGCTAGCAGTGCGGAGTGTGGGGAATGTTTGTGGCAATTATATTAACGTATCTAAAATACTAAATTGCTATGGAGAGTGATGAAAACAGGTCCACGATGTAGAAAAAGGCTTAGAAAGTAGTAAAGTATGAGCATAGTGTAAAACCGTCTGTGACAGTTAGATTGATGTATCTTTAATTCTAAAAATGCTATGAGAAGGGAAGGAAACAAGTCTATGACGTAGGAAATGGGAAGGAAGTGGTAAGGCTTGCAGTGCAGAGTGTGGGAACTGTCTTTGGCAATTACATTAATATATCTGCAATCCTAAAATGTTATGGGAAGAGAGGGAAATAGGTCCACGACGTAGGGGGTGGTGAAGGAAGTAGTAAAGGTGAGCGTGTTGAGTGTAGGAATGGATTAATGTATCTGCAATGCTAAAACGCTATGGGAAGAGACTGTAGACTGTAGGTTAAAATTATTTCGAAGCACGAATCGATACATTTTTCGATACATGCAATCGTTTTTAATAGAAATTTACAACTGAGTTGAAAACAGCTGATTTTTACTCCATAGAGGATGATAAAAACTTTTTTTACTTCCTAAAGAGTAAAATTGCTACTTTAGACCCGCAACGCATGCATTAAATCGACTGGTATTCCTGCAGTATGACCAAAACAATACTAGGTGGCGTTCGCAGAGGCATCCACAAAATTGAGCGGAGTCATCAAAGGTGCATCATTAGGCTATATTTTTTTTGTCATACTGCAGTAAAAACAGTTATTTTTAATGCATGCGTTTTGGGCCTAAAGTAGCATTTTTACTCTTTAGGGAGTAAAAATCGTTTTTAGCCTCCATGGAGTAAAAATCAGATGTTGTGAACTCAGTTGTAAATTTCTATTGTAAACTATTGCATGTATCGATTCGTGCTTCGTAATGATTTTAACCTACAGTCTACAGCAGTCTCTTCCCATAGCATTTTAGCATTGCAGATACAGTACATTGATCCATTCCCACACTCAACACTGTTCACCTCTACTACTTCCTTCACCACCCCCTTCGTCGTGGACCCGTTTCCCTCTCTTCCCATAGCATTTTAGGATTGCAGATACATTAACGTAATTGCCAAAGACAGTTCCCACACTCCGGACAGCTCGCCTTGACTACTTCCTTCACCGCTTCCTACGTCGCGGACCTGTTTTCCTTCCTTCCCGTAGAATTTTAGGAATGCAGATACCTAAATCTAATCGTCATAAACAGTTTCCACACTCCAGACAGCTCGCCTTTACAACTTCCTTAACCAATTCCTACGTCGCGGACCCGTTTTCCTTCCTTCCCATAGAATTTTAGGAATGCAGATACCTTAATCTAATCGTCATAAACAGTTCGCACACTCCGGACAGCTCGCCTTTACAACTTCCTTAACCGCTTCCTACGTCGCGGACCTGTTTTCCTTCCTTCCCGTAGAATTTTAGGAATGCAGATACCTAAATCTAATCGTCATAAACAGTTTCCACACTCCAGACAGCTCGCCTTTACAACTTCCTTAACCAATTCCTACGTCGCGGACCCGTTTTCCTTCCTTCCCATAGAATTTTAGGAATGCAGATACCTTAATCTAATCGTCATAAACAGTTCGCACACTCCGGACAGCTCGCCTTGACTACTTCCTTCACCACTTCATTCGTCGTGGACATTTAAGATTGCAGATACATTAATGTAATTGTCAAAGACAGTTCCCACACTCTGCACTGCAAGCCTTAATCCTTCCTTCACCTTTTCCTACGCCATAGACCTGTTTCCTTCCCTTCTCATAGCATTTTACGATTGAAGATACATTAATCTAACTGCCACAGACAGTTCTCCCACTATGCTCATACATTACTACTTCCTAAGCCACTTCCTAAATCGTGGACCTGTTTTCAACTCTTTACATAGCATTTTAGTATTTTAGATACGTTAATCTAATTGCCACAAACATTGCCCACACTCCAAACTGCTAGCATTTACTACTTCTTTCACCATTTTCTATTTCGTGGGCATGCTTCCATCCCTTCTCATGGCATTTCAGCATTGCAGATACATTAATCCAACTGCTACAAACTGTTTCCAGTTCCCACACTCCACAATGCTCTCCTTACTACTTCCTTCACCTCTTCTTACGTCGCGGACCTGTTTCCCTCTCTTCACATAGAATTTAAAGATTGTAGATACCATAATCTAATCGGCATAAACAGATCCCACACTCCGAACAACTAGTCTTTACTACTTCCTTCACCACTTCCTACGTCACCGACCTGATTCTCTCCATTTCCATAGCATTTTAGGATTGCAGTTACATTAATCTAATTGTCATAAATAGTTGCCACACTCCGAAAACCCCTCATTTACTACTTCCTTCACTACTTCCTACTTCTCGGACCTGTTTCCCTCCCTTCCCTTAGCATTATTGGATTGCAAATACATTAATCTATTGGTTATAAACAGATCCCACACTCCGGACAGCTCGCATTTACTACTTCCTTCACCACTTCCTACGTCGCGGACCTGTTTTCCTCCCTTCACGTAGAATTTTAGGAATGCAGATACCTAAATCTTATCGTAATAAACAGTTTCCACACTCCGGACAGCTCGCCTTTACCACTTCCTTAACCAATTCCTACGTCGCGGACCTGTTTTCCTCCCTTCCCATATATTTTTAGGAATGCAGATCCCTTAATCTAATCGTCATAAACAGTTCCCACACTCCGGACAGCTCGCCTTGACTGATTCCTTCACCACTTCCTACGTCACGGACCTCAAGCTAGTGTCGTCATTTTATTATAATTTATGATTCATACCGTTTCTGTTCTAATATCTGTGGATTAATGCTATCAGCTATTTCTTTATCTACTTCATTAAAAAGTCAACAGCTGATCATATGTTTTTGTTTATGTGTCAAATACTGCTTCCATAAGGATTACATTGAAACTTTGAGACCCAGTGGGGCGGATTCCTGAGAGACTTTTAAAACGCCATATAGATGTTGGCACTCACCGATATGGTCTTTATCACCATGCAAAATTTGAAAACGATTGATTCAGCCGTCTAGGAGGAGTTTGCGTATTACGAAATGCATAAAAGTCGACGTATAAGAGCTTCGCTCGCTTCGCTCGCTCCGCTCAATAATATAAACCCTTGATGACTCCGCTCAATTTTGTGGATGCCTCTGCGAACGCCACCTAGTTAACTATATTTATTATGTTATACAAAAACTTATAGTGCAAAAAAACTATGGGATATGTGAAATTTCCAGGGAAACTATTTGTGTCAAGAGGACAGAGCTAGATAAGCCCACACTTTGCAAAAACTAAGAACGCGATAAAAACTGTCTCCCTCACATCCAGCAAAAACTGGGCATATTTGATTACACCTCGTTAGACCGATATCTACGAAGCTGAGATTTTTCATAACAGTTTATTTCAGGAACGGACTGAGAGTTGAAGAATGAGTCTATCTCAGATTATTTTATAACTAGTTTATTATCCTATAGTATTTCATTTTTGTCATTATGACATTTCTTATAGATGAACACGATATTATACAACCATACAACGATATAACATTGTTAAAATAGTATATAGTCCAGTCAAGGAATGAGGTGTAGAGTGCGTGAGCAGGTAACTAAGCGATTCCTTCAGAAACTTGTTCAGGGGGCTTAGGGTGTTAACGTACCAAAAGTCCTGACTCCTAGGTGGTGAGCCAGGGGGTGGAGAGGGGAAAAAGGGGGGGGGAGAAAGGTACGCATTTTGGGTTTTTTGATTATATCTCGAAAACTATCAACTTTTTGTATACTATAGTAAATTATAAAATTGAAGAAGATTAAATTTTCTACAAGAAAAGTATATAATGTGTTTATTTTGGTTCAACAGATTACGAGTTATAACTTATTTAATTGATATCTTATTAAAATACTCCTTCCATAAGAAATACGTAAATTAGTATGCGAAATGGGGCGAATCCTATCCGCCCAAAGGAAATATAAATGATATTCTGGAAATCTTGACAAAATTTCCAGTAATTTGACACTTTAATCATTAAAATTGATCCAAAATTAAGGCAAAGGCGAGGTAACAAAATTTCGAGTTTTGGTGTTTTTTTTATTGGAAATATAAAAAAAACCTTAAATCATCCCATTTTTAAACGCTCACCCTCGCTTTGATTTTTGACAAAATTTCATGATTAAAGTGTCAAATTACTGGAAATTTTGTCAATATTTCCAGAATATCAGTTATATTTCCTTTGGGCGGATAGGATTCGCCCCATTTCGCATACTAATTTACATGTATTTCTTATGGAAGGAGTATTTTAATAAGATATCAATTAAATAAGTTATAACTCGTAATCTGTTGAACCAAAATAAACACATTATATACTTTTCTTGTAGAAAATTTAATCTTCTTCAATTTTATAATTTACTATAGTATACAAAAAGTTGATAGGTTTCGAAATATAATCAAAAAACCCAAAATGCGTACCTTTTTCCCCCCCTTTTTCCCCCCTCCACCCCCTGGCTCACCACCTAGGAGTCAGGACTTTTGGTATGTTAACACCCTAAGCCCCCTGAACAAGTTTCTGAAGGAATCGCTTAGTTACCTGCTCACGCACTCTACACCTACTTTTGGATCATTCATTGACTGGACTAATATTTCGTACCTAGGGCCAGTAGTATAATAGTACCCTAGTATTGTGGTGAAAAATGGTGTTCGTACCACGGGCCAAAAATGGTTTTGCAGCTCTCGATCGTTTTAAAAACTAGCTATCTCGAGCCGGCAAAATCTCATTTTCGGCCCTAGGTTCGAACACCATTTTTCACCACAATACTACTATTCACAATCTATATATTAATTTGAAACTGTTTTTCTTTGTGACAGCTAATTTGAGAGAACGGCTGGGCGTAGAAACTTGGTAGAGGTGTCTAAAGAAAGGTCTTGGTCTGTAGATGAGCAATCAAAAGAGAAACAATGTAAATTCCTTCGGGGCTCTGCCACAGTGGCCTTTAAATTCCCATCCCATGTTATTCTTATGGAGGAAAAACGGGGTTTTGTCACAGCTAATTTGAGAGAACGGCTGAGTGTAGAAACTTGGTAGGGGTGTCTAAAGAAAGGTATTGGTCTGTAGGTGAGCCCTCAAAAGAGAAACGGTGTAAATTTCCTTGGGGCTCTGCCCCAGAGGCCTTTAAATTTCACTCAGCAGTTTTGTTTACATTACGACCATATGGATAATGTTACACTACTTTTAATGAACCAGCTGTTAATATTAAAATTGTATTCAAAGGTCTACTGAAAATGTCAAAATTAAATGTTTACACATTATTATTTATGATTTCAAATTGATTCTCCACTGCATGGCAAGTTTTTATGGTTTCAACAAAATGATGATTTTATGATACGTTTTAAATGTTTTGTTAAAAAATCTATGCTTTATTGCTCTTAACAAATTTGAAATTTTGAAATCAGTGTGACATATCAGTTTTAAAGGAACATATAATTATTCCTTATCGGGTTAGCTTATACATATTGTAAGGTTCAGAAAGAAGACCAGAAATTCATTCATTGGTTTAAAAGTTTTCGATAATCGGGTTGAAAATTGTGTCATAGATGAGTTACATTGAGAATGAGAGCTGTGTTCAAGTTTTGGAATAGACTAACTACGGAGTATGTTTCATCTATGGTTTTGGTGAAGTACGGTAGGTAAATTAATGTCAATTCAGGTATTTAAAAAAATGTGTACAGGGTTTTTACTTTGATGTACACATCTAGCTAGGTCGAACAACGCCTCTAAACCTCACTACATACAACAAATTCTGAAACACAACAGTGCCATCACATCTCATCGCATTTGCATAATTTGTTAGGTACCAAGGCTGGACTAGGTTATGGATTTGATTGTGCAAATGTTCAAGATTTGTGGTCAAATTTCCTACAATTATGGTTTGTTCCATCCACAAAATACATGCACAGCTTTATGTAATCAATATGGCCAAGTCAAAACTACCCCATAAGTTAATCAATTAGCAGGTAAGTAAGTACAGGATGATTAAATACATGGGTCCATGTGGCAAGAGAAGGAGTTAAAATTGCTCGGATCTAAGTAAGAATGTTACTGCTTTCTGGATAATCAGATATTTTTATCGAATAAAAAAACTGATTTAATATGCTAATAAAATTCTGTATGTTTATAACCAAAGATGAAGATTCACTTATAAATCAGAATACAATCTGAATGATTTTCCTAAAGCAGATGGAATTAGTCGTTAGTAATATTGACTCTTTCCGTAACATGATAGACTATTTATATGAACTCCTTCTCCCATGTAGTGAAAGTGACTTTGACATGAAACAAACTCATGAACAAACATTTATAAGACTTCTAAAAAACCTTTTGGGCAACCTAAAGCCGATAAAAAGGTAGAAAATATTGTGTTAAACGAATTCATCAATCACGTTTTTTAAGGAACACAATCGTCATACTTATTATTATGCTTATCCTCCCTCATTTAACTAAGATTTTAATAACTTCACTCTATCTATCGCAGTTAGCTACATTTACATAAAACATCAAGAATAACCGTCGATTTCGACGGGGTTCCACTAGTAATAATTAATGCACACTGATAGTTAACTAAGTTTAAGTTTATGTGAAGAAGTAATTTCAGGAATCAGACCAGCTGTATTTTCTCCAAATTTGTGTTTTACTAGCTGAGTACCCGTCCTTCGTACGGGGTTGGTATACAATACTTATTGTAGTTAAATAGTCGTGCTTTGCATTTGCAATGAAAGAGGATATGTTTTGAGAAAATTTGGTTCAATATTTTACGGTATACTATAGTATATAGAACATCTACCATAGCCATAATGTTCTACCACTTCACCTAAACAATAGAAAGAAGTAAAGTTCTCACACTCAGGTTTTTGTTGCTGCTTGGTTCAATTTGCTGTTGTCATAAATGTATAAAGAACCAATGGTGCTGCACCCTGTTGGTAAAGTTGGTAAACCGTAGGCCTATAACCTTTTATTGCTATTGAATATCATAGAAACAAATTGTGTACGGTAGTTGAAACAGCTGGCAAAATTATATATTCCTTTTAGATATGAATACTCATAAGGTTTACATGGGAAACTTTAGAGCCGCTGGGGTGGAGCCCGAAAGGATTTTTGGGGTAAGAATATGTCTATATGTTAATCGGGAATGTGAGCTATCATCATACCAAATTTCAACACAATCCGACCAGTAGTGAATGCGTGATTGAACTTCAAACAAACAAACAAACAAATAAACAAACAAACACACAAACTTTCACATTTATAATATTAGTATGATGATTATTTCAACAACGTAAGACAATGGCAGCAAAACTTTGTAAAACTTTTATTGACTAATTTTCGTAGTCACTTAAGCGACCAAACATCATAACAGAGGACGAACTATAAAATCTACCTTCTGAGAAGGAAAACATTTAGTCTACATTAAAACAATCAAACGTTACTCACATGAAAACAAGTCTTCAAATTTTACCATGGGTTTAGAAGTCTAATTGCACTTTTCAAAGCCAATGGTTTTGACAGTCATTCATAAACTACAGAATGCTTTTCACGCAAAGCATGACGTCAACAAAGATACGCATGCCACTCTTTGTAAAATTACCGTTTACACTTACACTTTTCTTACAGTTGATTATTTTGGTCCTCATAACTTTGGCTTTAGAATGAGAAGTCACTGAGCTTAACAAACCTACTTTCTAAAGAAAGTGTTTGATCTATTCAGCAACCCACACACAACGGCGCTAATATACTACGGTCGGTCCTTTCCTAAATATAAATCAGTTACCTACAAGTTATTATAACTCTCTCAATATGAGCTAAGCGTGTGAAGATTCGTCCAATCGCCAATCGCCAATCGTATAGCTAGAGTAGTCGTGTTAAGCTAATTAATTACCATCAGTAACATGCACGTTGCACACCAATGCTCCGGTGCAACGTTGGTATTTTGTTCTTGTCATCCACTTTTCTTATAATTGTTAAACAGGGAGAGCAAACAGTTGGCCAGCACAGTTTGCTGCATCTAACTATCTAACTATCTTCTGTAACGGCTGAGTATTCCAGTTGTAGCTAAACTATAATTTTTTGAACGGGGCGAAGCGAAGTGAGCGAAGCTCTTACTACACTCCTGCTTTTGTTTTACAAATCGTCCTCCTGAACGGCTGACGTGATCTGCACGAAATTTAGCACAGTAACTAGCCATGGGAAGGTATAAATCTGAAATGGTACATATCGGACAACAGGGACCCTTCGTGAATTTAAACTTTTTGAAATTTAACATGGGTCTTGTAGGTTAATTGGTGGCCATGACACTATTAGCGATATACAAATAAAAGTTGCAACATATGTTAGTCAACGAATCATCTAAAATAGTACATTACAAATATCGTACAGAGAAAATGGAAGAACAATCGGATGAATATTATTTAACATAATTTACTACAAATAGGAGATATCCAATAATTAGGGTAACCGGAATTAGGCTGATGCACTATTGACTTAAGATACTCCAAATTAGCCATTCCATTTATGTTAACCAAAGATGACTTAGGATACTGCAAATAGTCAAATCATTTACGTAAACCAAATGTGCCATTGAGTTTGGATACTGCAAGTAGACAAATCCGTTTACGTGAACCCGACGTATCATTGACTGCAAATATACATTCCATTTAAGTGAACCAGAAGTAAGCATACCATTGACTTTGGATACTGCTAGGCATCTTATTTGTACGACCATTGACTTTGGATAAGGCGAGTAGATTTCTCATTTATGTGAAGCAGGAGTACCATTGATTTAGGATACTGCAAGAAGACAATTCATTTACGTAAACCGAATGTGTACCATTAAGTTTGGATACTGCAAGTAAACAATTAGTTTACTTGAACCAGACGTTCCTGACTTTAGAACATGTAAATAGACATCCCATTTAAGTGAACCAGGAGTACCATTGACTTTGGATAACTGCAAATAAGCATTCCATTTATGCTAATCAAATCACATTGAATACTGGAAGTAGACATTTAATTTATGAGAACCAGATGAAACATAAACTTTGGTTCCTGCAAGTAGACAATTCATTTACGTGAACCAGAGACTTATAATTTACTTTGGATTCTGCAAATAGACATTCCATTTATGTGAACCAAATATACAATTGACATTGGATACTGCAAGTATATATCTCACAGATGTAGCATTGAATTTAGAAAAGTATGCTAGCTCCGCTCAATATTGCAAGCAGACAAATGCATTGTACACCTAGTTATTGGTTGCAATTGCAACCATACTGGAAGCAAAGTTCTGCAAAATATCTGGTTACGTTTGGCAGAATAAAGGTTTCGATGTTAGTTGTCGAAAGAAATATAAATAGGTTAGAAAACATTTAATATATGCTACCAGGAAACAAGATTATTTTCATTGCATATAAACTATTAATTATAGTATCACGAACTAAAACATATAATTGACAAACACAACGCCTCCTACGTGCGTATTTTAAGCCAAACACGAAAATAATGCTAGATTATAATAAAGTTGAGTGAGATTATCTGTGTGACACTGTATCAGCTGGTTTTACCCTGCACCGTATAAAAAATGTCAAGACCAATTAAATTACAGCTGGGCCCAGTTTCGAACCATCAAAAGGTTATGACCTTTATCATAACCGAACTTCATAGTCCGATACTTGATTAATACTATGTTTATGCCAAATTCTGATTGGTCCATGAGACTCAAAGTTAATATTTTTTGCCTTATTCTACCCTACAGTATGTTGCAAGTCCTCGGTAGCTCTCGCGATCCACGAGGTTTATCTCAAGATGACATGAGCCCGTCTATCATCAATTCTTGATCAGCTGATCGCCTAAGGCGGACTTTCTTTTCCCCAACATACCGCCCTCGTCTGACCTTAAACTCAATAACCTGTCACAAACATTATCATCACAAGGGACTGCTATAATCTACTTCCTGATTGCGTGCTGCCAACATTCGGGGCTCTAGAAGTTTGAAATGTGTGTCACTAAAATAACTTCTGTAACATAAAATTAGATTTTAAGGCAAAAATAACTTATTTCTTTTAATTAAAAACTATTTGCTGAGCAGTTTCTGTAGCAGGAAATCAATTAGATTACTATGAGAAAACCTCTTAATATTTTTAGCGAATTTCCCATAGAGGGAATAAGCTATTACCGTAGTACTCATGGTAAGACCTGGACCCGGGACCGATTTACTTTATTCGTTTTGTGGTCCATAGAGGCCAAAAACACCATCCGTTCATAGTCATATATATGCGCCTAATTGTTACGGAGAAAATAAAATAAAAATTGTAAATTTAAAATTCCCATGTTATTCTCATTAGCAAACTGTTGTAGTTTGCTTGTTTATGAGCATATTTAGATCAAATTTGAAAAATGCATTTATTTATTACTAAACTATTTAACATTTTACAAAAAACACGTTTACCCTCTATGATACATCAAAACCACGATTACTAGAAATTCGTGATCAAAACTAAGTACTGTAGGCTTAGTTAAACCTACTCGTTAAACTAATTCTATTAAAATATGGAATAAATATGTTTTTTTAAGGAGACATTTTAGTGTAAATCCAATCAGGCAAATGGACATTCGCTTAGTCTGCAGGTTTGTTGCGGTGGGGTTATTATTTATTTTTTAACCAGACCCAGCTGCCAATTATTTGGTCCATCAACTCAATTATTTCATTGAAACAACTACTTAAAATTTCGTACAGAATTGACTTTTGAGTGTTCACTTTTTATTTCAGTATGTGCAATAGCAGTGCAGTAGCAACAAGAGCTTTCAATACGGAGTAAAATACAATATTTTAATAAGTATATTTTGATGAAAACGCCTAGTTGACATACAGGTTAGTTCATTTTTTTATGGGTTAATTCAATTCAATTCAATTCAAAACTTCTTTATTCATCTCTTGTACAAAATACATTGAATAGTGTCCACAGTTCAGCTGCAAGTAGGCCTTATATATATTAAATACATTTCTAACATAAGAATATAAAAACAAAATTTCACAAACTTACATTTTTTTAATAAATTGTAAACAAAAAATACATATCCTGAATTAGTTTTTAACCTCAAAGACTATCCAACTCTTCAAAAGAAAAAATAGCCTTGCTGATGAGAAATCTTTTTAATTTATTTTTAAATATTGTTTTGGAAGTCTCTGATTTAATTTCGATTGGGAGATTATTATAAAATTTTGATCCCGCATATATGGATTTTTTCTCAAACATTTTTAGACTATGGTGGCCAATTGCAAGGTTTTTCCGATTTCTGGTGAAATAATTATGACTATCCCCAACTCGGTCTAAATCATGAAGTCTGTCCTTTACTGATAAAATTGTTTCAAAAACGTACATTCCGTAAATTGTCATTATATTTTCTGATTTAAAATGTTCTTTAGTAACAGAAGTTTCAAAATCTAAATTGCAGATGATTCTAATAGCTTTCAATTTGCTTTTTTAGAATAGAATTCAAATTGTAATCACTAGTTGCACCATAAAGTGAAATCCCAAAAGATATACTTGAGTGTATATATGAAAAATATATAACTTTTAGAGTTTGTTTTTCACATTAGGGTTTCAATCTAGATAAAGCATATAATCCTGATGTGATTTTGGCAAGTAACTTTTTAACGTGACTGTTCCATTTCAGATTTTTATCAATTTCCAATCCCAAGAATTTAATGTTGTCCATACTTAGAATTTCTGTGTTCTCGAGCTTGATGACTGGTTTATTTTGATCTCCTAATTCTCGAGTTTGAAAACTAATGAAATTTGTCTTATCTGAATTAAGAAGCAAATTATTAGAATTAAAAAAATATATTTAACACAGCTATATCGGAATTATACACGCGCTTTACTGTTTAGCAATACTATAATACTAATACAGGCAATCATTTATTTGCAAATAATAATCTATTGCATATTGAGTAAAATTAAAAATAAAATAATGTCAAAACAAATTAAGAAAATTTAAAGTGTTAAGATATGAAAATAAATATTATTGTACTCAATATTTTACCCTAGGATTTTTATACCAAAGACAACTCGTTGTTCAATTGGGTTTATCAATTGAATGTAGTTCAACAATGCTTTTAGAATAAATGTGTAGTTATAAATCAAAACTCACCGTTTTGTTTAGGGGTCTTCTATGAATAAGAATGAGGACTGTAACTAAATCATTCTTCAGGAGTGACTCGTATTTAATTGATTTTTGGATAGCACTTATGATTCAGACATTCGCTGACCTATTAATTGGCAATATTTTATACTGAGATATGTCCTTATGCTATCTGAAATAGAATGAGTGTACGATTATAGTTCCTCTGTTTATATCCTGTACATACACTTTATAATTCAAATTGTCTGTGGCAAAATCTGAGGTATTCTGTTGCCATTTTGTACAAAAACAAAATCGCCCAGATCTACGTTTTGGGAAATTTCGTGATAAGTAATTTAGGTTCACTGGGTTAATGGGGGCCTACTTTTAGCGAATTTCCCTATAGGGAAGTAGCTATTACCGTAGGTCTCATGGTAAGACCTAAGCCCGGGACCGATTTACTTTTTCATTTTGATGTCCCCAGAGGCCAAAAACACCATTCGTTCAAATTTTTATATATCTATATATATAGATATATATATATATATCTATATGTGTGTGTCCATCCGCACGATAACTTGAGTAATTTTTGTCCGATTTTGATAAAATTTGGTTTGAAGGTGTAAGGCGGGATAAACTTGAATGAGTTCGCGAACCAGCATGATCGGACTACGGGAACGGGGGTTTATGGGGGGTTTTATGGGGTAAAAATAGGTTTTTCCCATTTTTGACCCTAAAAACACAAAATTTCACAATTTCGTTTAAAACCATTTTGTAGAGCTTAAAAAAACAAATAATTTAGTATATTGAAGCGTTATTATGCGCCTAATTGTTACGGAGAAAATTCAAAAAAATTGTAATTTCAAAATTCCCATGTTATTCTTATGGAGAATAAGTCAACTGTTGTAGTTTGCTTGTTTATGAACATATTTTGATCAAATTTGGAAAATACATTAATTTCTTACTAAACCGCAGTACCTTTTAATATTTTACATAAAAAAAAACTTTTTTACCCTCCCTGTTGCAGCAAACCTAAGTACTCATTAAACTAATTCTGTTTATATAGGGAATAAATGTGATAGGTATTTTAAGGAGACATTTTAGTTTAAATCCAATCAGGCAAATGGAAATTCGCTAAGTCTGCAGGTTTGCTGCGGCGGGGGTATTTAACTATGAAGATGTCTTTGTTCATTGGGCTTCTAACTAATCCGGCTATAGAATCAACTGATCTTAATCAGTATCAGTAACAAAGCTTCCATCTCATATGAACACTCATCACTCATCAAGAAACGCACCCCTGGTGTGACAGCGTCGTATTAATCTTATCTGACAATCATAAATTAATCGCCAAAATAAATTAAAATTGACGTTTTCTTAGACCCACTTATTACTACCATTGCTATTGCTTGTAGGGAATGTCTCCGTCCACCTAATTAAAAGTTAGTCATTTTCTAAGTGAGAAAATCCCTCATTTTGACTGGGACGGGTGGCGTCGTCCTGTAATCCAGCTACTAGGAGGTCACGGATTGTGGATATTTATAGGTATGCACTGTGGATGGGATACTCCCTGGTGTGGATTAACGTCCGCACTAGTGAGTATTACGACTATCCGCAGTGCTATCCTGATAATTAGACCAATTCGTATATACCAAGGAAAAAATGTGGTTCGGATTCCACTATAAACTGTAGGTCCCTTAGTTGCCATTAGCTGTTTGGGCTATTAATTAACAGCTGTGTCTAAGGAATGTCGGCCTTAGTCACTAACAAGACTACAAGATCGCGCCACTCATCCTACACTCATCTCCATTCATACTTGGCTTAAAATACCTACATTGTATGGTCGCCATTTCATAAGAAAGTATTAAGTCGTGCATGCCTTAGGAGCTCATGTTACTCAAGTACTGCAGTGCTAAAAAGTTTAATTACAAAGGGAAGCGGTCAATAAGGTAGTCCCTATATTTTTAAAATTTCTAAGAAGAATTGTTTTGATTGACATATATTTTTTAACATAAATAAGATAATGTAACACAAGTCATAAAGCTACGGGGAAAGAGAGAAAATTAAGAATCGGGAAAGAGGGGCCATTCGGACCAAAGATATCTTAACTAGAATAGAAAATTGATTCAATCACATGTGGCTAAAAGTTAATGTTTTTATAAAGACGTTTTGAAATAAACTGCGCAGTTTGGACGAACAAAACTGAGGTTATAGTTGCAAGTTTGGCATCATCCTGGTTATTAATGTCACGAGTTCATTCCACGCTCACTACAATAGGTGATCAAATCAATACAACAAGGAAATCACGCAAACAAATTACTCAGTTTTAAGTAACAAATTTATAACAGTCTGATAATTAATTGTGGCTGTCCACAACTGAGGTGATTTCATTTGCGAAACAATCTATTTATCAATAGGCAAGCATGATTCTTTAAATCATTTTTCTCAGCTCGTGTGCATCGCGGGGAAAATCTACGCATACTGTTGGAAATATATTTTCCTGTAGATATGCAGAACCCCTTCATAAATTAAAATGGGCTAAAAAATAAGCACAACAATTAAACTTAAAATTTCAAAAAAATTAACATGGCCTGGCTAAAACATTATGGGTTGCCATGCTGGAGACAAAATAACAACGCAATATAAACAGAAAATCAAAACAAATGGACGATTTTTCAATCACATGTTTTATTTAAAGCGTAAGGAGAAAATTTAGAAGTCTATACATTACATATTTGTGGTCAAGTTTTCGACCATTGAACGACCTCTAGTCTATATATTAATAGGCAAGCATGTTTCTTAAAAACATTTTATCTCAGCTTGTGTGCATCGCAGAGAAAATATTATGCATACTGTTGGAAAGCTATTTTCCTGTAGGTTTGCAGAATCCCTTTATAAATTAAAATAAGCTCAAAAATAAACAAAAATGAATTTAATTTTTTTTAAAATTAATATGGGACTTGTGGGTTGCCATGCTAATGACGAAATATAAACAGAAAATCAAAACAAATGGAATAAATTCTAATCACATGTGTTATTTACAGCATGGGGTAAAAATAGAAAAGTCTGTACTTAAGATATTTTTGGTCGAGTTTTCAACCACTGGACGACCTCTAGTATCAAATAAATGTGCATGTTACGTTTTCTACGAGACAATAAAAATAGGACAATCTGTATTGTAATTGATTGTTTATTTCTCCCCATAGTTAAGCTAAAAATAAATCAAACCCCCTTTAACCACTCAAGTTTATCCATCCATTCACAGTTGATCCGTCGCAGCTTTAGTTTTTTTTTAGAATTAGAAATCTAGGTGAATATAACAAAAAAATCCAAATAAAAACCTATCCAGTTCGGCAGCCTTTATTTTTTAAGTGTCGAAAGTGAGCATTTGACGGGACTTTCGGCCGCATAATTAGTGGCACAAGAGGAGATTCAGGAACCAGTTTTCGCGCCAGCTAGGTTGACCACCTGTGCGTGACGTTGTGTGTGTGTGTGTGTGTGTGTGTGCGTGCGTGCGCGTGAGTGTGTCGGTGTGCCAGATCGTATACCGTCCGACTGACCCTTGATCCTGGTCAGGTCGCCGTTTAACAGGTCACATTTCGATTCTTGAGAACCAGTTTGAACCGTTTCCCGGAGACCGTTTCAGTTTAGAAATTGTGTCCTTTTTGATCCTGTGCTTTATGGCAGTTTCTCAGGATGGTTCTACTCAAGTTTTCAGTTAGGCAGTGTTTTTGTTTTTACATCGATATAGATGGTAATAACTTGTCATCACAAATAAAAATATACTTTTGTCTGTACATCGGATAATACATCGTCTAATAATCTAAAGGTCACCGGTTCGATCCTAAGAAAAGTGTGTAACTTTAAAACCATCAGATTATGATGAAATGTTGTACACGTTTACTTTTATTCTAACAGTTTGCGAACTGACATGACCAGACTATGGGATTGGGGTTTTATGGGGTTAAAATAGGTTTTTCTAATTTTGACCCTCAAGATTATGAAATTATAATCATGGATAGATATAATTATGGATTATAGAATTTCCCAATTTCTTTCTTCACCATTTTGTAGAATTAAAGAAATCAAATATAATCTTGCATTCTGAAGTGATTTTGTACAAATATATTGGTTGTGGCAAAAAACTCTAAAATTGTAAATTTAAAATTCTATTGTTATTCTTATATGGAGTATAAGTCAATTGTTGTAGTTTGCATGTTTATGGGTACAATTAGATAAAATTTGGAAAATTTAAGACTTATTTTATACCAAGATATCATTTTAGTAAAAAACGCACTTTATCACCCTCCCGGTAGCAACATACCTAACTCTTTAGTTATCTAAATTAAGTTAACTAAATCTTTAGTTAGTTTAGTACTCTTTAAACCTAATACTATTTAAATAAGGAATCAATCTTACATGTTTATGGAACTTATTAAAAATACAATCAGGCAAATGGAAATTCGTTTATTCAGCAGGTTTGCTGCGGCAGGAGTATTTATTTACTTCCTCTCCCTGTATATACCCTGGAGATATGTAGTATTGTTTTTGTCAAAACTTTTTAGTTTGAGATTTGGGTGGAAATAATATATTTATATTACCCAAAGGGGAACTCGAGTCCCGCTAAACCCAAACAACTGGTTATTGAAGTGATTGGATGCGTACAGAGCGACAGACGTCACCTGTGGTCTGATTTTGATGACATTTGGTATGTTTTTACTAATCCATGATCACCAAGAGTTGTTTTCATTTTTTTGTAATCCAGATTTTTTATGGGATTTTCCAACAAAAAATATGAAACAACAGAAAAGTCTTACTTTTACAAAAACCTCTCTCTGATTAAAACGGTACAATTGCAATTTTGCGGTTTCTCCCTAAAACCCCATAGATACCCCCTTCAGTCACCCAGAATAGGTAATTGTTTTAAATTTTGTGCTCATAAAATATTAATGGCAAGTTAATGGGTTAGGGTACAGTAGACTCCCTTTTATCCGGACCTACCTACACTGTTTAACCGGACTACCCTCAGTGGAAATGACATCTTTGTAACCGGACAATTTTTATCAGCACATCGGTTCAACCGGACTAGACCAGCAGGAAGTGGGTGGTACTGAAACGACTGTTCTCTTGGGAATGATTTGAGAACGAGACCAGTGATCACGTGTCTAAATACAAAGCTCCCCTAAATTTAAGTCAAATACTGTACACAGTATGCAGGTATGTTTTAACGAGTTTTTGGGGACGTCGGTTTAACCGGAAAAACTGTTATCCAGACTGGCCTCGGTCCCGAGGAGTCCGGATAAGAAGGAGTCTACTGTACTGTATGTCAGTTTGCTGATTCTGTTCATATTTGAAGTAATATGGCATAAGAAAGCCAGAGCAAGTCTTATCTCAACTTAAGCTCAACTAAGTTGCCTAAGTCTGTAGGTTTGTGTGTTAATCTGCATTTATGCTACTCATGATGGCAATTTACCCCAGGAAAACTTAAGCACCAATCAAGATTAAACTATTTTTCTTACTTTACTACATTTTAAAGAATAGACATATCTTTAAATTGCTCTCGCTTATTTGTAACATAATGAACTTCAAAAACCCAGTTTTGTGCAATATTGGATATATATTCTATAGGCCTACACTTTTACTACATAAACGATTATCAAGTACCAATTTTGTGATAAAAATGTTTAGAACATAGTATCAGATGTAAGCAATGTTCAAATGCTCAAGATTCATAGGTCTCCATCATCAGCGCTTAAACCTTTGTCTCAATTATTAGCGCTTAATACTCTGATTGACTCAATTATTAGCACTTAAACCCTTGATTGCATGATGAGTGCACTGCACAAATTACTCTTTGACTCAAGTCGAACACAGCTTGACCACACAGGACAACCCAGAAGACGAGCTTACAGCTTTTGAGAATGATTGTGGAAAGTAATGTGGGCTTACTAACAACCATTAGAGATGAGTCTCTAACTATCTTTTTATTTTGTCCTGTCAAATGGGAAAAGGAAAATCAATAACCTTAGCCAGTGATTTTACACACTATTTACTAATAACAGAAATTTACACATTTGAAAAAAAGTTCACTTTTTCCCTTTTTTAGTTTTTTTTAACAACTGAACATATCTTGTACTATCAAAACTTCCCAAATCTTCTTCTTGGATTTTAACTTTAGTTTTGGGTTTCCTTCTTTCCATCCTCTGTTTTGCTTCTGCCTCACTCAGTGTGTTAAGGTCCAATGGTAGCTGTGAAGAAATGTATTAAATTAATTGACATCAACATAAATTGGCTCATACCATTGACTATTAATTGGATAGTGAAGTTCTTAATAGTCAAAGCTCACACCAAAGGAAACAAGTTATTCTTGATTTTCTCTGACCCGTAGAACCATTTCCCGCAGTTTGGCTGTTTACTTACACCCTGTACGGTATATAATTTTTAATGTTTTTGGGACACCCTATATATAATTTTTATCATTACCTATCATTATCAGAGATGGGGCCTAGCATATTTTAACCCAAATATGAGTGTAGAATAGAGTGAGATGGGGTCGCCGGAATTTTATCCCCTGGGCAAAGCTGACGTCACTATGACATAGTAACCTGAACGCTCAAAAGTTTGTTCGCGGGCGGAATTTTACCCCCGCAGATTTGGAAGTCTAATGAAAATAGACAGAGCGTGATTAATTAGATTAGCAATAAAAACCAGAATTTTACCCCCTGTCCATATATCTAGCGTTTAGACAACTGAAGATGTATGGGCCGGATTTTTACCCCTGGAATTTTACCCCCTGGCCGGATATAAGAATGATTGATTTTCCAATTTCTGTTTTTATTTAATTGTAAACATTTTATTACTAAGCCTTTTTTTGTAATTTCTTCTAAGTAAAGAGAATTTGCTGTTTAATTTTGATTGATGTTTGGGATTTGCGTTTGGGGCCAACTGTTGGTTAATAAGTATGTAACTGAGTACCGTAGCTTATTTAAATGATAATTGGGTGAAAATTTTTTTGTAAAGAAACAATAAGGCATATTTTGTTATTGTTGCAATAAAAACAAAAAACATTGTTTATCACGGTTGTATAATAAATCGTTAAAGAAATCTTTGAATCAATTATCATTTTGATGTTTGTTTATACGTCATATTAAACAACAGTTAGCTTCCAAGATCAAATCCTGATACTCGAATCTCAAAATTAAAATTAAAAACCGGTTCGATTAGTTGATGTTACAAATAAATTAAGATAGGCTACCTACTTAATAATAAAATGTTTACTATTAAATTAAAACTGAATGAAAATAATTAACTGTTCTCACTAATTTATATATCTGGCCAGGGGGTAAAATTCCGGGGGTAAAATTCCAGGGGTAAAAATCCAGGCCGTACATTTTGAGCTGACCTCTTGAAGGGGGTAAAAGTCTGGGGGTAAAATTCCAGCCCGTACACTCTAGGTTTTTATAATTTGATGTGTTCTGATTAAATTCACAACTGTGAAAATATACGTTTAATTCCAGGTTTAATCCATCAAACTGATGTCGCGAAACTCAAAAGTTCGTGGTTGGAATTTTACCCCCTGGTTTGTGACGTCATGTTTGCCCAGGAGGTAAAATTCCAGGGGGATAAAAATCCGCTACCCCGTGAGATGATCTGTGTAGCTTTGTAGTAAGATCAGATCATTTCATTCACCATACAGTTATGGTAACAATTGTCAATATTACAAAAATTTAAAGAACCTATCGTACAACATTAATAATTTTATGGTTGGCTATAGAAAGAAGATTCTTGTTGTACCAGACAGCAAATATATAAAAAAATACAATTTTAATTCACAGAAATTGCTTAGTGTTTGGTTAAAAGTATGAGGCCACTTAATATGTTAAAATAACATGAATGGAACAGTTATTACTAGGCCTATCTGTTCTCAAGCCCGTGAGATAACTGTGCCCCTCTTCACCTATATTGTAGGGGAATCTTTCTCTCCCTTGCGCGCCTGGGCCGGGTCCCATGTATAAAAGCGGCCTTGTATGTTCTCCAAACTCTGGTACCAGAACAATATACTCACAGTTATAATTTGACGAGGTTCAGGGTAACGAATAACAATACTTGAACCATCGGGTAGGATCACTGTTGTCGGATACTGCAAGAGATACTTTGATCGATGAATTCTTGTTATTGCGGCTGAAGATGAGTTCAGACATCTTTTAATGACACTGGAAAACATGATTATTCTTCACCTGAAACATATTATTTTCTTTTTTTGTACACAATTTTTTGCTTAACGAAAATTACTGTACCATAACTGATGAGAAACAGATCTACCAATTGGTTTTACTACGGCATTTTCTTTGTAACAGCAAACCTGTACCCTTACTCTAGTAAATTATGTTACCTACCTATTTTAGTAATTTTGGCAAACATTTAAATTGTCTTAACGGAGCCTTCTGGGAACCAGGGGTAACCCAGTCGTACGCACCCCTTACCTCTCTAATCGGGTCACTGGGGAGGTGGACCTAGATACCCGGTATTCGTAAGAACAATGTAGACAATCTGACCCAAAGGGAGGAGGAAGGTCTACTGAAATCTGACGATGACGACAAGCTCCCAGAAACCGGAAAGGAACGAAAAACGACTTTCCAGGGGCGAGTTGCAAAGATGGAGGATAGCGGATGCTTTAGCCAAAGGCGAAAAGGTGCTATCCAGAAGTGAGAGGAGGCTGGTGTAAGATGCCAAGCACCCTAACTCTGCTCCCTGCAAAGCCAGTTCCTCCGGGAACTAGGATGCTGGGAAAAAGCAGGGCAAGGGTGGTACCCCCAAAGCTGACTCTAATGAAGCCTCCAGGAAGAAAGGTGGGGGCTGTGCTGACGCAGCCACAAAAGATTGGCTGGTCAAGCAAGTTCAGGAGCTGAGTCCTTTCAGGGAAATCTCGCTACAGCTTGCCCCAGCCAGAGACCTTGTGAAAGCTGAGAAAGGTATTTATGTGCCCAGCCCTACAAGGTCTGCGTATGAGATCCCTCGTACGAAAAACGACTTTCCAGGGGTGAGTTGCAAAGACGGAGGATAGCGGATGCTTTAGCCAAAGGCAAAAAGGTGCCATCCAGAAGCGGGAGGAGGATGGTGTGGGCTGCCAAGCACCCTAACTCTGCTCCCTGCAAAGCCAGTTCCTCCGGGAACTAGGATGCTGGGAAAAAGCAGGGCAAGGGTGTTACCCCCAAAGCTGACTCTAATGAAGCCTCCAAGAAGAAAGGTGGAGGCTGTGCTGACGCAGCCACAAAGGATATCTGGTCAAGCAAGTTCAGGAGCTGAGTCCTTTCAGGGAAATCTCGCTACGGCTTGCCCCAGCCAGAGACCTTGTGAAAGCTGTGAAGGTATATTTATGTGCCCAGCCCTACAAGGTCTGCGTATGAGATCCCTTGGCCTATTGATGGAAGATCAAAGGGAAGAACAGGTTACCATAGTCAAAAGGCTCTCACAGTTCACCAAGGACCTGGGATTTGACGGAGAATGAGGACCTGTGAACAAGGGTGCACAATAAGCTGTTCTAGCTGCGATGCAATCCTATGGTGACTTGTAAGCCTGGCCCTCTGTTAAAAAAAAAAAGGCTAGTTTTGACTTTTGAATATTTAATTCAAATGTTGGGTCAAGAAATTTCCAAACAGAACATGAAATAAGTTATCGGAAAGGAATAGGCATACAAGTTAAGGGTAGACTTCGGTATCTGTTGGCACAAACAAAAGAATGAAATTATCGATTATTCAATTGTTTCATTCGATGGTTCGATATATCGTTTGGTTAGGTTAACCTTACCTAACTATACCAAACGATTATATCGATATATCAATCGGTATTTTCATTGTGTTGTTTGTGCTAACAGATACTGAAGTCTTTTAAGTAGCCTACCCCAAGTTAAGGAAAAGTTTGCAGTGACATTGCGGTTTGGATGTTAACAACAAAAATTTGCAGTAGGCTAACATTTGGTAATCACAAATTTTATTAACATTCTGGGAAGATCAAATAATGTTACCGATACTTGGTGGGTGGCAAAATATTTGTTAGATACACGGGATTTGTGTTAATTACAAAACATGTTACTGACGCATTTTCTAAAAGTTATCAACAAAATGTTATTAACTCAGGTGTAAATGCGGCTTAAGGTTAGGTCCAAAAGTAGCCTTTAGAATATCTAACCCAAACTAGGCTATCCTAGCCCAACCTAACCTTTAACTTAATATTTTCCTCATGGAAAAAACTGAATAGCCTAACCTACTTTTCAAATTTAGAGTAAAATCACACATTTAAATACCTTTTAATGTGCGTTTTGATTTCCAAATATAATGACAAACAATAAACAATTTCATAAAACAAAAACAATTTTAATTGATTGAACGGTTGAAGGAGAAAGAAAAACAATAACAATAATAACTTAACTAGGCTGCCAAGGTTTTTTCTTCTAATTGCTCCAGGTGTACGCCTGGTTTTATTTCATGAGGCTCCACAGTACATTTTACTTGTCTTGTAGTGGTCTTGTAGCAGCAATAAGTTAACATAATACATATTTTTTCTTGCAGTTAAGCTGTGTTAAATATGAAATGGAGATGATTATGTTTCACAATTAAATAAATTATATTATATACACCGTTTACACAAACTTACGCACGGGCTTTATATGTTCTGTATGATACCTAATAACAAATGAATCAATAAGATTTGGTACATCAACACAGAGAGAACAGAATAACCACGACAAATAAAAATCTACTTTTTAAAGTAACTATCAGTTTTCTGCCTGTTTTATGTCATGGGGACGTCCCGAAAGGAGTTAGAAGGAATTAATTTTAAATGTAAGCATAGATTGATATGCACATCAAATGAATGGTATTTTTGTTGGTAAAATACAATTTTCTATGTTTCCCAATATTAAACTCCGCTTTATACATTCGAATCATGACCTGGTATTTGTATTGTAATAAAAGGTACTGTTTTAGAAAATGGCCAGAGCTTAAAAAGAATATTTATTTCCACGTATATTACGGTTGTTTTTTGTTAGTTTCAAGAGATCTTCTGGAAATGCAATATATTTTCCTTATTTTAACTTTTAATTTTTTGCACTTGATGGAATGCCCGAATAAACTATTTACGATCATATGATTATCAGGTTCTTGAAGATTGTAGATGTGTAAGCTCGATGTACATATCGGCACTGCCACAAGTGTAGCATATTCACTCTTCAGGAGCAGAATGTAATCAAATCACTTAAAAACCCTTTTCTATTTGTTTACATTATCGGTTGTCAGATGATTTATAGCGCGGGCGTGAAAATCCGAAGTGCGCGCAATAACACGCGAGCACGTACGCGAACCGGAGGCGCTGTTGTGCCATGGTCTGTCTGCCACATTAAAAGTAATGCTGAAGATGGGAACGGGAGCTGAAATCTTCGTACTTTGCATCTACTCCATGTGCCTTATTTATTTTATTTATTTACCAACGGCAATTAATGCACCAATTTACAAAGATAACAGTTTAACAGCTAGAACAGTGAATTTTTGTGTTTTATTATTGTATATATATATCTATCTATCTTCTATACTATTATAAAAAAGAGGTGGTTGCTGTATGTGTGTATGTGTGTATGGGAAAAGTAAACTCGAAAAATACTGGTCGGATTGGGCTGAAATTTGGCATGATGATAGCTCACATTCCCGATTAACATATAGGCATATCCTTATTTCAAAAATCCTTTCGGGCTCCGCCCCAGTGGCTCTGGAGTTTCCCATGTTAACCTTATGAGAAATGGAATTATTGAATCTTAACAGCTGTTTCAATTAAACAAGTTGATTCTGTTCTATCTATGATGTTCAATAGCATTAAAGTTACAAGGATTACCAACAGGGTGCAGCACTATTATTTCTTTTACATTTATGACAACAGCGGCTAATTTGCAACCAAAAGGTGATTGAGCGTAGCGAACGAACTTCAACCTGGAGGCGAGTTAGCGTAGCGAACGAGCTAACCTGAAGGCAAGTGAGCGCAGCGAACGAGCTCCAACCTAAAGGTGAGTGAGCGTAGCGAACGAGCTCCAACCTAAAGGCGAGTGAGCGTAGCGAACAAACTTCAACCAGGACGTGATTGAGCCATGCGAACGAGATAATCTTGAAAATTAAGATGTTAAACGGGGCAAAGCCCGCGGGTTACAGCTAGTATATATATATATATTTAAAGAGGTTAGCGGCCTCTTTTAACCTTGCATTTGCCCGTCCACATAGACTACAGATCTGTGCGTGGAACGTATCCAGCAAAGCAAGGGGTGCAGTACAGTAGGGGTGAGCCGGTACAGTACAAAGGTGAACTGTACTGATAAAAGTTTGTGGCAGTGACCAGGATCCGAACCCACGACACTACTGCCTTGGGCCCGAAGTCCGCGACGCTACCAACTGAGCCACCGACTCACCAAATATTATACTAGGAACTAACAATACTGTAATAAACAATGAAAAGAATAACAATAATAGAAATAAAATGAGTAACAATAATAAATAATGAAATGAATAACAATATTAAAAAATTAAATTAACAACAATAATAATGATTTGAGATAACATACAACATGATCGATAACAGCACCAACGTTCCGATAGAGCGTCACGTTCCTCCGCTTAGACTCCTAACAGCCTCCAAATTGGAAGCGAAAAAGTCGACAGACGAACAGGAAACAGATCTCGTTCCCGGAGCGCATCAGACGTGGTACAGTATGGGACAGCGATGAAGCGTATACAGCTGGTCGAAGTCGAAGCATGGTCTAGCTCAAATAAGTGCGCTTAAGGGACCGCTGGGGGTTTTCCTAAAAAAATACCTTCTAACGAAAGTACGAGGCTGATATATTTTTGGAGCAAATAATTTAGATGATGGTGGTTGGATACGGGGGGAATATTTTGTGAAAGCACTCTTACGATATCACCAACATGTGATAATTTAGATGGTTTTATGCAAGAAAGAATAATACCATATATATAATACCAAATCTGCTTAGAGATTGAATAAATAAGTTAGATTTGCAAATAAAGTCAGTATATGATATTGTCACTTCTTTCCCACTGCAGGACTGCACATCCAATAACTTGGAATCCCACAAGGAATATCAAATATCTTTTAAGTGGGGGTCCTATATTTCCCAAAAACAATAATTCTACGATATTACTTACCTTTGTCAATCTTTTGATACAGTTTGTGAATACTTCATTCGGTTTATAAAAAAATGGTAGATGAATGGAGTAGTGTTAAAATGGTTTATTTACCGTATTCACAATAAGAAAAATTTCCTATTTATTTTTTTGTATTTTTAAATACCACCCCAAAAAGAGGTTTCAGGAGTTCAAATATAATATATCACCATATTATGGTGAGATAAAGATCTGCAATGTCATTGACTACAAATCACCTAAGAGTAGATAAGTAGATTTATAATCAATAGCCATTTTTATTATGCAATATACATACACTTGACGTACCCACAAAATTTCTCCTTAGTTTCCTCTACAACTAACTACAAGAGAAGATAGAATACTAAAAGAGAGAAGAAGAAAGTAGTAGAGACGAAGACGAAACGAAACAGACTAAGAGTAAGAGAGAGAGGAGAAGGAGAACAGGAGGAGAGGAGAGGAGGAGACTATCATGGCGATGGCGATCAGAGAATAGTAGAGATTAGTGTTTCCATTGAAAGTTTTTACTTGGTTCAGTTATGTCAATGTCAGAGGATGTGATGTGTTATTAATTTAAATTATTTGCTTGGCTCATCAGTTAAAAAAATATGTGTTCTTCAATATTGGATACGTTAAATATAATGGTAAGTGTGGACATCTATTACAAGTTTGGAATTCCTAAGTGGAAAATATTCACTTAGCCAACCTAACTTATTTTCTAATTTGGAGGGCTAAGTTTATATTATAGCTTTTAGAACATGTTCAGAGTTATTTAAATAATTTGTTATCTTTTAGAACTGTGTAAACTACCCTTACTTGATAATTAATAGGCCTAGGGCCTAGATATAGGTAAGTAGTAACTTAACTTTTGTCCATCCTAAAATTGGAATTGAATGCCCTAAAGATAAGTTAGCAATGGCTATTATAAGTTATTAGGCTCTTAAGAGAGCAGTTGTTTGTTGTCTAAATCATCTCAAAAATGTTTATTTTGCACTTGTCCAGTCAATTCTAAGCTAAGTTACGGGATAATCCTTTGGGGAAATAGTTACCACATCAGTGATGTTCTTGTTGCCCAAAAAGAGATTATCAGAACTATATTCAACAAAGATCAAAATGAACATTGTAAACCATTATTTATTAACTTTAACGCTTTGACTGTGATAAACCTTTAAATTTAGCCTATAATGCATTGTTATCTATTTAAGTTGCATGAAACCTTTGGTCTAAGGGGTGATTTTCATTGCTTTGACACTAGGAAAAGAGGAAACCTTGACATTCCTTTTACAAGACTGGAAAAGATTAAAAGAAGCCATATTATTATGGGTAGAAAGTTGTGGAATAAACTATCGCCAGGAATAATTCAACTCCCTTACAATAGTTTTAAGAATGCAATTTATGAATGGCTTGTCAGAAACCCCCTGTATAAGATTGATGATTTTTATGCTTTACAACCAGTAACATAACCACATATGATTATCTAATTCCAGCCTTGAATCTCTTTTTCAACCTGTCTATATCTGCTTTTGTACCATTATTTATTTGCATGATGTGTAGGGGTATCCTAAGACCTTGTACACTAATTGTTTACTATTATTATTAGTTGACTTGTGCCTCTTCCAGCATGTATTTATATAATTTGACTGTGTCTCATGCATTTATATAATGTCTATAGACGAATAAATATCATTTAATTTCATTGTGTTACCTATAATGTTATAGGTACTGATACTAGGTCCAATATAAATAGGCTATGTCAATGTTAAGGGACCTTGTTCTTGAAATCTTGTTTCCAGTTTTTTCACTAGGCTACTTTTAAGTTACTGGCCTGTGATTCGTCGCAAAGACACTCTGTATTCTGTTAAGATTAACTGTATTTTCTTGTAAAAATGGTGCACCTAAGTTATCCGTTAATAAATAAATAAATTCAATACTTCTGCTAACTTACTCGTCTAATTCTTTCTTATAATCTAGGCTTAATCTTGTTGTTGTTTTTTGGTTACGGTAAATCTCCTTTTCCATGCAGGTAAAGTAACTTAAGTTAAGGCCTTGGCCTATGAGATAGGCTACCTAAGTTAAAAGTGACTTCAGTCACAGAAAACGTACTACTATAACCAAGAATGCCAACCGCATGGTAAAAAGCATTAAGCGGTTTGAGAGAGCTTTGCCTGTCAATCCGTAGGCAGCGCCACCAGCGTTGCCATGCAATAGCATAGCAACGCTGGTGGCGCTGCCTACGGATTGACAGGCAAAGCTCTCTCAAAACACTTAATGCTTTTTACCATGCGGTTGGCATTCTGGGTTATAGTAGTACGTTTTCTATGCTTCACTAGGGGCTATTTCTTTCAACTAGTCAAACTTAAGCATTGGCTAAGTTGTAGCCATAGTATGGATTGCCTAATTTTATTGAATGACTAAGCCAATTGATGTTCTTAATTTTTACAGGTCAAGGTGATTGGTTGACAAATATCTACAAATACTGAAGTTAGCCCAGGTGAAGAAAAAAGTGTAATTTTAAGTTAATGAAGTTTGCAATTGAAGCAAACCAGGACATGGTTGTGTACTATTCTACACTTTTGGATCGTATTAGGTGTACAGAGACATACATAATAGAAACTGAAACGGTGACATAAGTGCAAAGTGTGATGTTGCGTGATAGTGGGTTTCATGAGACGGCCAGTGAGCCTGGTGGGATGGATAATTCGGTAGTGATGTCCCCCATCATTCCTGTTCCTCCAGTCATGGCGGCTGATGTTAGCGGATCCGATAAAGATTCCAGGATTACAGGGTCATCATGCAGAGCACTCCGTAATGCAGTATCTGGTCTCAACCGACTGGACGATTTTGTTTTAGAAAAAATTGGTTCTGGTTTCTTCTCTGAAGTTTTTAAGGTAAGATGTTTCATTTTTGGTTCTCTATGTTTAGTAGACCTAACATCTAGATGATTATATTAACTTAAGCAAGATATGCCTAACTTAAACTCCAGTAGGGAATGTACAACATTGACCTAAACACACTTTCTCTAGTGTCCACAAAATTTGTGTAAGTTTTAATGAAGTTTTTGATGATAACTGGAGGTAAAATGATATCAGGCACACAAAATAACAGAATAACTGAGGCCCAAGTTAACTTAATATATAGTCCCTAAGTTACTATATAAGCTTATGGTCAATAGGAATAGGTGGTCAATAGGAATTTAGGATTATTATTCTTCAAGGAATTATTTTACATTAGGCTATATATTTTCTTCTCTACCAGGTAGATTTTAATTTTTTCTTCAGGCCATTTTGATTTTCATTTTTTAAATTTTGAGGTCAACTAGGGTATTGTAAATTTTGATGCCCCTGTGATAGGGGACTCCTTTTAACCAATGCTGTTCTTATTTGCTGTACATGTAGATCTCTGGCTCGTCTGGTGTTGTAGTTATGAATACTATACGGTACTGCTGTTGGTGAAATATTCTGGTTTGGCTTTAGCAGTAACGGCACATTCAAGAATATAAACTGCTGGTAGGGTTAAAATGCCAAGTTCCTTGAAGATATCTCGACAGGAGTCTCGACCTCTCATTTTACAATTTGTTCTTACTGCTCGTTTTTGTAATAGGCTACCGTACTGTATAAAAATTCTTTGTGCTTCAGTGCTGCCTCCCCATAGTTGGGAGTTACTTATTAGGTATGCCATAGGCAATTACACCGGAATACAACCGAAGCACCAGAAAGCAACCGTTATAAATTTGCATCAGGATCTTTGTCAATAATGTTTTGGAGTCTACAAATAAGATGGCACACAACTATTATTTTGCTATACGGTAGTGTCTGTGACATGGTTTTCCCAGGATAAATTTTCAGATATGGTTATTCCTAGATATTTAGCCTAGCTGACTTTTCTTTTACCTATTTGGTGAGTACCTCCCATTTTTAAAAGTGGTGAGTAGTCCGGTTCTTTCCTAATTGTAAAATTGAATTAGACTGGTTTTTGAACTGTTAAGTGCCATTTTATTAGGCCTATTTGTGCTCCAGTTAACCATCTTATTATTTCCTTCATGAGTTTTCTTAATAACTGGGTCATACAGTCTTTTCCATAGGTAAGTTGTCCCACATCATCTGCGAACATCAATAGTTCCCTGTCTTGGATTTCTTCTGGCAAATCATTAATATAATAAAGAAGGAACAGCTCCGGTCCGAGATTTGATCCTTGCGGGACTCCTGTGTTGATACAGCCGAGACATTTTATTTAAACATCTGTATAACATTCGTCTCACTGGTGTTTCAAATATTCACAATTTAGTAGGCCTATATGTTTTTAAGAAATGACATCCAGTTCAGGGATTTTTCCTACCAATTTTAATTAGCTTGGTCTTAAGTATTTCATGATCCAGGCAACCAAACGCCTTGGTCATGTCATATAAAAGGAGGAGACAGTCCTAAGTTAATGTTTTCATAAATTTTTGTCATTAATTTAAATACCTACTGAGTCTATATAGTTGACCTTTCTTTCCGCAAACCATATTGATTATTCCTAAGTATGAGAACACAGGCCTAACAAAAGTTCCGGGTAGTTCCATTTCAAATCAAAACAGGTAGGCCTACTGTAGGCTATACTTAATTTAACCTGACTATCTCAGATTTTAATTAAATTTACTACCTACAGTAGACTCTTGATAATTCAAAATTTGTGGGCCAAGGTAAATTAATTCGAATTATCGTATCAGGAGTTTTGAACTCTCAAGAGGGTTGATTTATCGCCCGGGCAGGAAAATAAACTAAGTTAGGCCGAAGTCAATAAGTGGAGGTGAAAGTAGTGGGTGTCTTCGCTCTCACAGATCCTCTTCAGTGGAATGCCTCCATTTCAACAACAACCTCCTATCAATTGTTCAAAAGAGTGAAATACGTCTTTTTGCTGACATCTCTCACATCTCTCGCTGTCTGCAGACCAAGCAGACTTGAACTAAGTTAGACATGAGTGCCTTTATAGGCTGCACTTTAGATTACGCCCCACATTTACTCACATACAGTTAGACATAGGTTATGTTAGTTTAGAAAAGTTTCGGGTCATTCCATGTTAAATCAACTAGGCTCTCAACCTGACCATCTTAGATTTTGATGATATTTTGCATACTACAGTGGGCCTAGTAGTATTTTGAGTCCTGTATACAAATATGTAGGCTAAAAAAAAAATCAGTTAGGCCTAATAGGCTATCCATTTTATTGTTTGAACACAATTTTTTAAGTTTTTTTCAATACTCTAAATTCAACGCTGATTCCGAAAATTTAGTTCTTTTTCCGCGGAAAACGACCATAACGCGGAAATACGCCTAATGTGGAAAAATTACCATTACGCGGAAAAACTAACAAAATTACCAAACAAATTTTTTTTTACCAAAACACATCATGTGGGTACGGTACTCAATAGCCTATTAAAGAAATCACGAATATGCAAGAATTCTTTGGATCCGACATCAAATAAGCGATGACAATGTGATACTACCCAGCAATAACCCCAACTCACTAGGGGACAGGTGGGAATTCGGGGTTTTGGGTGGGGGAGACATCTAACGTGTTTTATTATCAGAAAATTAGGCGGGGGAAAGGGTAGTTTAATGTGTTAAAGGGTAATTAACGGGAAATAATAGGTAATTAGTTGGGAGAATTAGTATGGGAAATTTGCTTGGAATTGGGAAAATTGTCAGTACCAACCTATTCATTGGTTGTTGTAGCACTGCCATGTTGCTTGTTACGTTACGATGGTTAGGTTGGTTAGGGTAGGTTAGGTTTGGTTAGGTTAGGTTAGGTTAGGTTAGGTTATGCAGTATCATCCCTCTTGTAGAGAAAGTACGCACGATTTGTTTTTCAGGATTAATTTTGCCAACAGTTTCATTTGGAAGCTTCTGATTGACTACCGTATTGAAGGTTTACTAATTGAAAAATTAGTTCTGTTCATAAAATAAAACTATAGGCTACATGGCTCAAATTCAATTTTATAATGTTTTAATTATAAATTTTAAAGGTCATAACCTAACCAAACCAACCAAACTTGCTGATAATGAAAAAATCCTAGACAAAAGATAGTGCTATCGGAGGGATTCGAACCCGGTCCTCCCGTTTATCAGCTCAGCACTCTAATATTACTCAGTTCAATATACTAATATTTGTTTTTTTAAGCTCTACAAAATGGTTTGGAAACAAATTACAAAATTTTATATTTTTTGGGTCAAAAATGGGAAAACCCCATAAAAACCCCCCATAAACCCCAGTTCCCATAGTCCGATCATGCTGGTTTGCGAACTAGTTTGAATAAATGTACACGTTTATACCAAATTTAAACAAAATCGGATCATTTTTGCTCGAGTTATCGTGCTAACAGAAACATATCCTACTTCCTACTAATATTATAAATGAGAAAGTTTGGATGTATGGATGTATGGATGGATGTATGGATGTATGTTTGTGACAAGTGAACGCGAAAAATACTGGTCGGATTGGGCTGAAATTTGGCATGATGATAGCTCACATTCCCGATTAACATATAGGCATATTCTTATTTCAAAAATCCTTTCGGGCTCCGCCCCAGTGGCTCTGGAGTTTCCCATGTTAACCTTATGAGAAATGGAATTATTGAATCTTAACAGCTGTTTCAATTAGGCTAAACAAGTTGGTTCTGTTCTATGATGTTCAATAGCATTAAAGTTACAAGGATTACCACGTTTTTAAACGCACAAAAAAGTTAGAAAATAATTTATAAATATGTGGAGAGAATTAATACTTGTAAGATTTAAAATTAAAAATGTGGGGTGCATGCAATAGATAATAATAGTTCAATATGTGATGATGATTTTAAATAAGCTAACTTATTGGATGCGCACCACATTTTTTGTTATAAATCTTAAAATATATATTCTATCTACATGTTAATAAATTATTTTGTACTTTTTTGTGCGTTTAAAAACGTGGTGATTTGAAAAAAGTATTTTTATTTATAAATTATTTTTTTTAAGACTTGATTATTATACTTAGGCCTAGAGTACAATTGTTCTTTCTCAAATGGTGTTTAATATAATAACTGAAATATTGGAATTGAGATAGATGTAAGCCTACAGAAATATTTAACTTTATACCTACAGTATTAACTAATACAAACTTAATTATAATATTAATATTTAAGAATAACATAAACAGAATGATGCTAGTGATTTACCCTAAAAAGTGTAATGTCTTGAAAACATTTATAGAGTACCAAACTTTCAATTCGGATTTCAAAAACGTTTGTGAGTAAAATTTATTTCTATAATGAAATCAATAAATTAAATTTGACTACAGCTGTATCAGAATTTGGTTTATGATGTTTGTTTTCTCTCCACAAATCATACTACATTTATCATCTGTGGAAGTTAGTGTGAAACACAGAGTGAAAAAAGCCATCGGACAGGTTTAGTGTAAGGTTGACTGCGTCGGATCACTTTCACACGTTGTATCATATTGTTTGAATGTAACAACTAACAACGGTAGCGTTTGGGGCAGGTGTAAGAGGCATTGCATCCTCAGATAATCTTAATTAGGCCTATTGCTTTCACCTGGTGTGTGTGAACTGCGGCACTTTCCCGTATTATTATAGTTGGTTAAAACAAGAGTGAAAGTAGCAGATTCTAGATGGAGATCAGGCTACGTTACGCTCCCCTCTCATTCATTCTCTCCAATAAATTGTTATGCTTCCTCGCTGCCTGGGCTTTCTCACTGCTTCTTTGCATTTTACCGCACTGTATAGCTATTCCGCTGGTTTCCCTCAATTAGCGCTTGTATGTGTATCAAGTTCTGTTTGAAAAGTTAAATCAATATTCAGAATAATAATACATTTGTTTGAGCAGCATGGGTCTTCTATTAATAATACAAATAATAATAATAATTTGTTTATTGAAGTCAACAAAATAGGCTACATTTTATTACAAACGTCAGCTAGCAAAATATTTGTGAAAAAACAATTCAAGGCAATTTACATTTTGTCAGGTTTTTTATATTATTATTTTTTTTCACCAGTGCCTGAATTTTTTCTGTGGTATTTCCTAAAATTTAGATATACCAGCGGTTGAACAGAATGGCCTACAATGACTGTTTTAGCTAATAGTTAAACACTTTAAAAAACTTTTAACACAAGTAAAAAGTTCCTGGGTTGATTTTTCATACATCATTCAGTTTTTTATGGCTTGCATTGATTCAAAAATGTTATCAACTTTTTATGTCGTAGCATGTCTCTTGTTAGTTCAGTTTTTACATTTACGATAACTGTATTTACCATTTAGGTAGTCTTTTCCACTTAGACCAGTTATTGTCATGCATATGCAATTTTTTGAATTAGGCTATAATTTTTTACTAGATTTGTATGTATGCTATTACCGAACTGCATTAAAAGACCCTTAAAATTAATTCTATCAATTTAAAAATGCCTTTGTCTAAAAGGAGAAAAAACAAAAGTACAAGTTTAGATTATGGTCAGGAAGTAAGGCCTAGGCCTATACTATTCTAAAAATCAATAAAGGCCAATGGATATTCGTAAATTGTATCTCAAACGCAATAATTCTTCCTGTTCGTCCCTCTTAGCGTAAAACTGAGACTAACTGTTTAAAAAATATTTTATAAGCAAATGACTGCATTTACCCGTCACTTTCACAAAATATCCAAAAGCAATAAAAGTTTTAACATGTTTTCTTTTCAATCATAATGACATATTGAACATCCATGTAAATAGGCTATTTTTATTTTTATGTTATGTAATGTGGTGTACTCTTGAATCTGCCTTTGTCAGAAAAAATTTATATGAAATTGACCAACACATTATAGGCTAGATATATTTTAAGAAATTTAGATTTTCCTTTTAATTTAAAGGGAAATCTAAGATTCCACAACATTTAAAAATATAACACCAGATATATTGTATTTCAGACCAACCAACCTATTATACTCTGTTTAAATTATCGATTTCGTCCCTAACTCTGTAAACAACCGGACACAATATATACATACTGAAAATTACTCTTAGGCCTGTTTAGAGAATACAAAAAATATTTAAAAAATAACAAAGAGAAAAACAGTAATAGCTCTAAAATAAGCTAAGCAGCAAGCTGCAGACTAAGCCAATTTCCAATTGCCTGATAAGGTTTTCACTTAAATATATCCTATTTAAATAACATTAGGTTTAATGAGTCCCTAGGTTTGCTGCTACAGGGAGGGTAAAAAGTGTTTTTTTAGTCAAAAGCTTAGTATAAAGTAAATAAATTTGCCAAGTTTGATCAATATAATATATCCATAAAAGAGCAAACTACAACAGTTTACTTATTCTTTATAGGAATAAAATGGAAATTTTAAGTTTAAATATTGTCCTTTTTAATTTTCTGTGTAGCCAATAATTGTACAAAACACTTCAATAGGCTAGCCTAAATTATTTGTTTTCTTAGCCCTACAAAATGGTTTTGGAGAGAAATTGAGAAAAGTTATGTTTTTAGTCTCAATAATAAGAAAACCAATGTTGATATTGATTGATGATTACTTTTTATTGACTAACCCCATATTAGGACGAAAGTACAGCGAACTAAAATAAAAACCGGTTATGCAATGATTCCTCACAACTCACAAGTTAAATGGTTTATGGTTGTTCCAGGTTACACATAGAGTTACGGGTAAAGTTATGGTTCTGAAGATGAATCAACTCCGTTCAAACAGACATAACATGCTCAAAGAAGTTCAGCTGATGAAACAGCTGGATCACAAAAACATTTTAGGGTGAGTATTTCAACATTTTTAATACTTTGCATGACTTTTAAATCTTTAACACCGTTTATGTCTCACAGACATGGTTGGGTAATCAGAATATTATTTGTAAAATGTAATTATAGAATCAGTGTGCACATCAACTTAGGCATGCATAGCAAAGTTAAAAGCAACATGCACTTCAAAAATCTTGTTACTTATAAACTGTGGCCGTTTAAATTATTTTAAATTAAAGTTCAACACAATATAAAGAGGTTTAGGCTTAGGGGGTTGTTTAATTTGCACTTTTAATGGTAGGATGTAGAATAGACAATACAATTTTTTCTGGGCATGGAATGGATATGAAATTATAAGTTAGGTCATTAGAATAGTATTTTTCTCAAATGTTATTTTATTTTTATTGTTTGTGTGGTAAACAAAATTCTTACACTAGACTAATCCAGATTTTCTATCTAAATCAAAATTCCTTTCTTAAACGCGTCTGAGTACAAACTGTTTTACAAAAAAAATTTAAAAAAACGAAGAGAGACTACAACCAAACATAAAAATAATTTTAATGATCACATTATATGGACAACAAATTAGTGTTGAAGAATATTTTTAATTAGAAAGGTGTAATTTATCTTCAATAACAGTAACATTGTTTGAACGGTTGACAAACGAGGATCGATGGATCCTAAGGCCTGTGGTGATCTTGACCTGGTTTGCCATATGGTCACCAGTATATGAATCACCTGGCGACCCTGTCTGTACCATCTGTACTACAGCCTTGCCTGGACAGAGGGCTTATTTGCATCAAATTATTGTTTCCTACAATTTAACCTCTTTCTAAATCTGCTTTGAGTGGAAAATAATACAACAGTTAGTCAAATATCATAAATCATAAATCTTGATTAGTCAGATGCTAGTATATTTTATCCTGGGTAAATAATGTTTTACCGTTCCAATATTATTAAATGTTTGTTTTCTACATTTTAACCTCTTCCTAAATCGGGGTTTATTGGCTAGTAATTTAACTGTTAGTCAAAATTGACTAGTTAAGTTGGACTTTAGTAGTCATAATTTTAGCTTGGGGTAAAGATTGATTTGCTGTTCCAAAATTATTATAATAATTATTGTAATAACCTCTTTCTAAATGGGTTTTTAATGGCAACCAAAATAACCAGTTAGTGCTTTCCACAGTAAAATCTCTTCCAAAATGAAGTTTTATTGGCAAATCATACCATTAGTTAGGAAATTTCTTGATAAGCTGGATGATAGTGGTAATATTTTATTTTGTTTTACTGTTAAAATATTATTAAAGGATTATTTTTTACAATTTAACCTCTTATAAGTTGAGTTTTATTAATGGGTTCGTAACATCTGGCAACTAATTTAACCTATACAAAATCATAGTATCAGTATTACCAATTTAATCATGAGTTAGGATTGTTTTACTGTTCCAATAACAGTAACCGTTCCAATAACGATTGTTTTCCACAATTGAACCTACTAGACCTAGATCTAATTAATATCTAAATTAGCTTTTATTGGTAAACAAAAAGACTGTTAGTCGAAATTGTTTTGGTATTTCGGATGTTAGTGTTCACATCGGCGTCCATCTTACTTTTCCATTTAAGGGCTGGGAGACTGGAGGGTACAGGATAGTAAAAAAAGGTGTTCGGAGGTCCTCTCCTGGCAAATGTTGAAAATGAATGTACAAAACTGTTGTTTTTTACAAATTTAGTTACTAAATTTGCTTTGTGTAGACCCTATTGTAAATTTGTTGTTTTTTGCATAGTTTAAAAAATTTGTTTAAAACAATTTTAATCTAGGGCCTTATGTTGCCCATCGTGAACCATGGACCCCCATTTGTGTTCCTAATTTTTTTTTAGGGTTAAGAATGTTTTACTGTTCCAATATTATTAATTTTTTTTCTTGCTGTTTACACTTTTTGCAAATTGGCTTTTACTGGCAACCAATATTACTGTTAGTCAAAATCGTCTTGATTAGTAAGATGTTAGCATTCCCACTCTTATCTTGGGTAGTATTCCCACTTTTATCTTGGGTAGTATTCCCACTTTTATCTTGGGTAAAGATTGTTTTACTGTTCCAATATTGATTGTTTTTCACAATTTACCCTTTTTCTAAATTAGCTTTTATTGGTAAACAATAGGACTGATAGACGAAATCGTCTTTGTAATTCCTATGTTAGTATTATCACTTTTATCTTGCGCAAAGATTGTTTTACTGTTCTAATATTAACATAGTTGACTTTGGGTTTTGCAATCCGCTGTATTTCCCATGCTGTGTTTTATGGCACTGTTTTTACTGGATAAATGGTTTTAAATACCGGTACCTAAAAAAATAGCCTATCTACAAAAAATAAATTTTTACATTGCTGTTAGCAATTTATCAAGTTGTAGTTGAACCTCAATAACAAGATCACTAGTGGGGATTAAATTAGACTCATTGTCAAAGTTTTTACTGTCAAGGATCTAAATATCGTGGGGAATTTATAAAATGTTTTAGTGATCTCATCTTGTATGTAGTTGTGTGCAAACATGTAGGATACATATAATGATCTTGCTTGGATGATTTCCTTACGGTTTATTACGTAACTGGTATTTTCCCTAAACTGAAACTGTAATAACTAGTTTATCCTTTCAAATATTTGGTATTAAACTTATTCCTATTTTACTGTAGCCTAGTTTAAACTGAAACTATTTTCCAAATTTTATCAATTTAGGTGTTGCTGGTACCATACTATAAGCTTGACATACCTTATTTTCCAAAGTTGAAAGAATTGTAATTAAAAAAAAAAAGATTTAACTGTTTTTAAGTTCTATACCCCTAGAGGAATTGTTGGAAAATACTTTTGTAAATAATGAAGTAATTAATGTGTCCACAATGTTTATTATGTTTGTTTATTCAGATTTATTTTATATTCATAATGCACAACATCAAAACTCAATAGTTACTCTGTTAATCCTTGTTAATTAATTCTGAAACTTAGCTCCCATGGTGGAGAAAGCCAAATGTCTTTAGTGGTCTATGAGAAATCTTCACTATGCAAGAATGTAATGTTTTATGATGTCAATTTTGCAGGTTTATGGGGGTTTGTGTTCATGCAGGCCAGCTTCATGCACTTACGGAAGTAAGTATCATTGCGGTGTTGTTAATAATGGCTAAGCTACAAGTATTTTAGAGGGGAAACCTAGTGAAGCTATTACAAAAACATTGAAAATAAAACAGTGGACAGACAAACTTTATTAATACAGACGTTGCTTAATTTGCACAAACATTTCATAGTAGATAAGGTATATTTCATACAGCATTTCATTTCATTTCATTTCAAAAATGAAAAGCAAAGTAATGAATGCACTAGGGATAACTACGTACTGTAGTTTTGTTGCATGTTTTACAGTGCTTTAGTAGTTTCCTGTTTTAAAACTATACAACTTGGACTGTTAATTAACCTGAGTAATTCTTAATAGAACATGTCAAAGTCACTTCCTGAAACCAAATCAGGTTAAAAAATACTGTAATATTTCTAAGGATTACATACTTTTAATTAATTAGTTAATTGTAAATAAACAACTGATTGTTCATTCAGTAACTAGTGGTAAACAAAAAAATATTTTACTTTTGCGTTGTGTCTTTCAATTGATACTTCAAATGTATTCTTTGCACGCAATTTTTTATTTCCACCAGTTGTTTCAGCATTGTGTGCCCAATTATGTAAGTTAATTGGCTACTGTACTGTCTATGCTAACTATGCAGTATTAGTTATTATAGACAACCTAATAATACTAAACATGTTTTCAATGTTTTTTTCAGTAACTTATTTAAACTGCAGCATTTTTTCTAGAGATTTGAATAGGCCTAGTAAAATAATTTTAGTTAAGAGTATATTTTATTTTTATAAAAGACTAAGTTTTCCCAAATAAAATGGTTTTGTAGTCATGAGTTTTGATCTGTAATGTTATCTTCATTTTGTGTTTGGGATCAAACATTCAAAATATATATTTTTTTACATTATCATTTAACTTACAACTTTTCTATTATTTTTATGTAATTTTTAAGGAATAGTTATGAAAGGGTTTTAACCTTCAAAAGTATATAAATAATAAAATATATCTTCCAACACTTTTTGGTATATGTAAACTCATACCAGTGACTAGTCAAAAGGTAAACACAATACGGCATGAACAAAATTTCAATAAAATACAAAAACATTTAACAATAAAAAAAGACCTGTTCTAACAAAAGTTGACCGATCGCACAGGTAGCAACAGGGACAGACTCAGTTTTAGGTAAAACATCAGGCCAATCAGAGACTCCTTGCTTGAATGTCATTGATTGCTAGTAAACGTTCTAACAGTATAAGTTTAGGTATATCAAAAAGTTTGGAAGATGTATTTTATTTTTATCATGTCAGCATAATAGTTTCAAAACGTAAATTACCAATACAAAATTAATTCCTCTTTTTCTCTTGAAGACATCAACTGGTAGTTTTTAGGATAGAGGATATGTAGCTTTGACAACATCTTTTGTATCAAACAAGCAACTCAGAGATAACATCACTGGTTTATAAACATTAGTGGTAAACAGTCCAGGGACAGATCATTCTCAAGGTCAATGATAACTATGTCCATGTGAAGAGTCAGATGACAGTTTCATTTCCTTATACAGTGGCATTGACTTCTCTCAGAATTAGGAAAAAAATATGTCTTATGTTTTTTTTTATAATTATTGGAAAATGATTGTAGTTAGCCTAGTGTAAATTACCGCCAGACAAAAACCAGCCAGTTCTTAACATTTATGAACTATCCTGCAAATACCAAAAGGTTGATGCTTTTTTATTAATATTCAAATTTTGTCAAGCTGCCAACTCTTTCAGTTTGGAGCTTCTATGCAGTGTTTTCTTAATTTTATATGCATTTGAATGTGAATGTTCAAATCAATTTTGTAGTATCGCTTGGTTAGATTATTTGGGTATATGTGAAGCTAGTTTAGGTAACCATCAGAAGCGACAAAACACTCAAATTTTCAGTTTTGTTTGGTTTATTGTGTAAGGAAAATCTCTGTAAGGATAACATAGATGTAATGTCTGCATTAATACTCCACTAACTTGCTATCTGATTGGCATCAGATAAATGCTACACAGTAAATTGTTTCCTTTTTTTAGATTTCTTAAAAACTGAACAAATTTTATTTAAAGTAATTAAGTATAACAATTATTTTGGGGGTTAACCCATTCTCTCCTCAAACATTTCCTTACATAGTCAGATTGGGCTGGTTTACGATTTTATTTGTTTTTGGCTTATGGAAAATGATAAATAACCAAGTTTCCAATCTCAGATACCAACCACTCTAAAGACTGACATTTTTTCCACAGAGAAATTTTATAACATGAAAATACCGATTATTCATAATACTACACATACTAGTGCTCACCACCAAACCAATACTCAGGCATAATGTTTAATTTTTTAAATTTCTTTTTATATTCAAATAATCAGTACATTTTGAAGTTCTGTTGGATTTGATTCTTTATGTTTTGTTTTAGTTTATCAATGGAGGAAGCCTAGAACAGCTGATCCAAGCAAGGAACGTTGAGTTGACATTCATTGTGAGGATGCAGCTGGCTTTGGACATAGCCCGGGGAATGGAGTACCTTCATTCTCGCGACGTCTTCCATAGAGACCTTACATCCAAGGTAGGGTTGAAAAGATAAACGGTATTAGTTTAGAGGAAGAGATTGTTTAATAATGTAATGTACTTCTTTGTTGTGTTTCATTTCCTGTAGTCTGCTAATTTTAGAATGTACTAATTTTATATTATAATTATATGTAGCCCTGACATCCAGACAGTACCATATAAACAGGAACTAAAATAACTCTGCATGAGATAAAAGATTTGATTTTATGTTGATTTCAAAACATTACATGGTCTTTTTAATGTAATTATGTTTACTAAGTGTCATAATTGTTTGGTTATTTATTTTTTAAATAGAAGTATCTACCAGGTAAAACAAATCTTCTTTGGCTCCAATATACTTGATCGATCTTGGATTATTTGAAACTTCATCTTTAAGATTATGCACGGTAATAATAAAATCTCCTGTTTATGCATTAAGGAAATTATTATGGACATATTTTTTTAGTAGATGAAAAACATATATTGTTTTTAATGAAATAATATTTCTATTATTTGTAATAATATAACTTGTCATATATTTTTACATAAATTTCAGAAAAGAAACACTTATACCTGTTAAGGAGTGTTTCATAATTTTAAATAAGGGGGTTTCCCCTAATCATTCATAACTATTTGAGTTTTAATAAGGTTAATGAATAAGGAAAAGAAATTCTCCGCTACCAACCATTCTAATGCATCTTATGACATTAGTGAACATTTCACTATTTCAGTCATGAGTATTTATTGCCATTGATCTGTTTGTTGCATAAATAAGCAGTCAGTACTTGTTGCATGCAATTATATTAAAATTAACTCAGTTTACAATACTAAAAAGTACAAATTGTTCTTTATTTAACAATGTCTTGTTCCTCATACATATGATTCCTTGTTGTAGAATGTACTGGTCAAGAAGGATGAAACAACAGGTGAAATGATGGCTGTGGTCGGGGACTTTGGGCTGGCTGCTAAAATTCCACGGTATTAAATTGTCTTTAACAAACTAGTTTTGTCATTTACAAAACAATTTATTCTCGTTTTCCTGACTCTCATGGGATGCATTTGGGCTGGATTAATAAAATGTTGAATTACTGGAAATAGTAGTATTTAACCTATAAGTTTGGAAAAGTAAACTTTAAAAACTGTATTATGTGCTCCTCGATTATTGGGTCTTTAAATTCATCAGTTGAGGCATTATTTTACAAAAGAACAATGTTTATCTAAGACAAACAAAACTATTGTATTTAAGTAGCTATTTTAAATTTCAAGAACAGATGTTTATCGTAGGCCAGAATGTATTTTAAGTGGTATGCATATTTTCAAATTCAGTTAGGCCTACCTGTATCGTTTAAATGCTAAAAACTCGGATTCTTAAGTTGAATTGACAAAAATCAAAGCAGAGTAACATACTTATTCTACATAAAAATAACTAATTTTCACTGCAGAGAAAGTGGATTCAAACTGGACATCGCCACCAGAAAGTTGCTATCGAACCACAAATCAAACTCTAGTATTATACGGATACCAGCAATTGACTCAAATTAAACCAAATGGTTAAATTGCCATGATATTAACACAAAACATTCTTTAAATGATCGTAAACGCTATACAAAATCTAATGTAAATTTATGCACTGACTTCTCTGGATCAAACCTGCAACTTGTGATTATTAGGTTAGGATTTGCCATCCAGCTATTAAGAACCTATAACCATGTTGCAGGTCGGGGTACAGACTGCCGACTGTTGGCTCCCCGTATTGGATGTCACCGGAGTGCCTCAAAGGTCAGTGGTATGACGAGAGCTCAGATGTGTTCAGCTACGGCATCATTCTGTGCGAGATCATCGCTAGAATCGAAGCCGACCCTGACTTCCTGCCTCGAACGGAAAACTTCGGTCTTGACTACCTCGCGTTTATCGAGCTTTGTACAGACCCTCCTCCTACACCACCGGACTTCCTCAAACTAGCCTTCAGCTGTTGCAAAGTGAGTAGATCTAAAGTAATTCTATATTAGTCACTTTCTACGTTGTATTTCAGGCATTTTTCTTAATTGAAAGATATTAAATATTTTGCAAGGAATTTTTTTGAGAAATAGAGTTTGTCTTAGAGCATGCATACCTGAGAAGATTACAATTTAGAGGTTGAAATATCAGTATTGTTTGATTACCAGCTTACCAAACAATTAGCAACTGTTAATATTCAATTCAATTTATTTATTTAATACAAACACAATGACAAAGGGCATTTTAACTAGAGGTGTGCGGATAATGAAATTTCATTTCGGATCGGATAGTTGAGGCTCGGTTCGGATCGGATCGGATATTGGGAGGTTCGGATTCGGATATTTTCAGATTCGGATAGTTCGGCGCGGTTAATAATAAGCTGCATATGTATTTTTAACCTATAAAACAATGTAAAGCTGTGTAAATAAACTTAAATGACGATTTTGAACTATAGAATTTCAAATTAGCCAAGTCCACAGTTTTCTCTCTCTTTAAAATCACAATTCACAACATTTATTTTCAAAAGTTGGTTGCTTGAATTAAGTACACTAGCAGCCGAAATCTTAACACAACACCTTAGCTCAGCAGGACTGATGTCAAACGTTTGGGCTTGTTTACTTGAGGTTATGTTTTATCTTGTTTCCTGGTTCTCACAAGACAAGGAGTTCGATCTCAAGTTTATTTTCACATTGTTTTCATATTGTTCCTAACGTTTTTGGAACGGATTATTGGCCTTAAGTGGCATTTTGCGGGTTTGCCAAGTTTAGAAAACATCACTAATGCACTAAGATGGGCTCTAGCTCACGATTTGATGTTGGGCAATTAGGCTTTATAACTCTGTAAAAGGTGTGTATCCCTGAATTTACGAATTGCATTCTACACTTATTCACTGCCAAACATAATTCAGTAGAACCTTGATGAACCGAGAATTACACTAGCCTACATAACTTCATTACCCCAAGTAAAATACCAAGATCATTTTTATAATTGTATTTGAATCGTATAATATTAGTTTGTTAAACATGGATTGTATGTTCAATAATAATTGCAGTCCATTATTGTTAAGCAGTATGGTCCCAAATTATTGTTTTTGATTTTGAAACATCACAGTTCATTTGACAAAATTATAGTTGAAGCAGCCCAATGTCACGCTTGTGCAATAGTTTGTTTACAAGCTTTCTACAGACCACTGGGGAGGGTCGGGTCTGATAAGCCGTCTATTGTTCACCCCCAAGAAGGTCCAACCCTCATTAGTGCCGCTCGGCTGCACTCAGTGGGGAACCCAATACCACAAATCAATCTTTTAAATGAGTAAAAATATTTGGTAATAATGGTTTTATTAATATTCACCTTGAAATTTCAATAAATTTGGTGTAAAATTTGACAAAAATCTGCCATTTTGACCGATTATTAATACAGTACCAAATACCAATAAAGTAGTACATTCATTGGTAATTAAATAATAGGTAAAAATTCATCAAGTTTTACCCCCTGCTGTGCGCTATATGTCACAAAAGCTGATAACGACATAGGTGATTAGTAACCATGGCAACTTGTTAAATGCGTGATGAAGGGAAACCCAAGAAATAGAAGAACAAAGAGAAAGAATAACGATGTTGTTATCTTTATACCCTTTTTACAATTTCTGTTATTGTTATCTTTACTTTATGTAAGATTTTATGATTTTGTTTTATAGGTTTATAAAATAATTCTTTTTAACTACGGGAATATCAATTTATAATTTATCAACGTGCTTCTCTTCTGAAACAGCAATACCGGATGCATAATAAAGGGCAATGACCTAAAATATTACGATTGTGCAATATTGTATTTTGATGTTGAAATTAAAATCACGACAAAAGTTTTGTATATATCCATGGTCCCTATCGTTTAATCATTTAATATGTATACAATCAATGCTAAATAATCGTGGTTAGTTCTAACTTTATTTTTTATTATTCAAAGTTTCTACACAGTAAGACAATCCAAAGTCAAACCGGGCAATGAATACCCAAAAAACAACGTATCTTGTCCTGTGATTGGAATACCACTCGCCGGCCAGTCCTTTAGGTTTAGGGAAGTAGTGCAAGTCTATATAGCTTCAAGGTCTTACCCACCCCTTCCCCCTCCGGTCCTACTTGACTCACTACCCGCGCTCCTTTCGAGGTCATTGCCCAACCCCTCCCACCCTTCCATTATGTTGCCTTTCTATTGTTTCTATTCTGACTTTTTTTCGGGAAACATTAAATCTATTGTTTACGTAACATCACAGTAGTAGGCTAGATTTTTCTACTTTGAAACAGTACTGTAAAAAAAAAACTATTACGCAGCGCCCCTAGTATCAGGAGCGAGACAAGCACGAGTTGACTTTCATTTGACCATGGTAGTTCTTTTCTGCTTCATGTCTCTTCGTTCCAGACGAATCTAATCATAAAGCAAAACAGCTGATAACGACTAAAATAGTTATCGGTATTGCATCATACGGCTTCTTTGCCGTTTGCTGTTAGGTCGTTGGAAACGTATTGCTGTAATTTTGTCCTGGGAAACTAATGGTGGTTATTATGGAGATTTAGTTTTCTGTCCAAATCGTCAAAATATATTGTCTATCCAAAAAAGTCAGATATATAACGGATAGTGTCGGATATCAAATTTGGGCTCGGTTCAGTTACGGATATCCGAACCGAACCGATTTTTCGGATATCCGCACACCTCTAATTTTAACACTAAGCTACATAAGCCTAAAAGTCTTGTCCGTAGCATTTCTTGATTTTACTTAAGTGTCTTTTTAATGTATCACGTTGAGTCGGCCATTTATTAGTTTTCCCTTTCTTAGCAGTAACAAACTTGAACCAACAAACAAATATTGACAAAAAAGTCAATATTTTTTTCTTATGTAGAAAACAGAACTAATTATGTATAAGGGATACCTATTAAATAGGTGTTAAACAGTTGAGGTTGGTATACTCACATTATTTGTACATTGCTACATTATCAAACATGTTTTAGTATGATTTTTATCAAATTTTTATTTTCTGCATTATCTGACCTTAGGTTTTTCCGACCTTCCCAAGAAAGGATTATGTCAGTAATTATGCCTGTAATGAAAAACATACAAATCAATACAGCATTTTCTTTGATCTCTTCCAGTTTGAGCCGAAGAACCGGCCGACATTCACGCAGGTAGTGGCTCTGCTTCAACCCATGATAGAGGAGGCCAGTGCCTCCGCCAGGCCCCGTCCCCCCACCACTAGCATAGCAGCTCGTAGTGAGGAGTTCCTTCCTGGCGCAACCCTCCCTCCCACCGCTACTACTAGCCGCAAGTGTAAGTGTCATGGGTAACTTGGACATAATGTTGGTCATCCCCGTTGTGCTCACAGCCTAGTGGATCCAGTTTCCTAGATTTCCAACCTTCTTTAGTGTTAAAAGTTGATAATCTGGAAAGCAACACATAATTTCCATTTTTTATTTTTATGTCCAATTTAATGGATAACTCTAATAATACTTTATGACAACACTAAATGATATTCTGCTTGTATTGCTGCAAACTGTTATAGTCTGTATCTGAAACTTATAAGTTGAAAATTACCTCACTAGAGCTATTAAAATCTCTTTAATCACTGGATACACTATACACCACATAAAAGTGAAAGTAATGGATGTTTTAAAAAATGTAATTAATTTGTTATCGAAAAAAAGAATTGTGCCAGTTCACATTCCTACTACTGGATATTGAAGGTTTAAATAATCAAATAAACTGTTACCTGTTCAATATGAAGAATCAAAGGATAATGAACCGGCGACACTTTATTTAATTATTTAAGAGTTGTGTATTAGGTACTTACATGTTAATATACGTTAAATTTAAGTATTGAAACCAATATTTTATTTTCCATTTTCAACAATATGTCGCCTTTCTATTTTTTATGATAGTTTTTACTGAAAATCTTGATATTTGTTTCAGTGATTCACCGCAGGTCATTATCGGAAGATGTTGGTATGATAGTGTTTCCGCCGCACACAGCTCCCAGTGACAAGGCCAGGTGTCACTTTGTCACAGCTCGTCCGATGTTGAAACATGTCGGAGAGACGATGGCCAAGAACGACCCTCACTACAAGCCTTTCCCCTCCAAAGCCAACCCGTTTGCAACTCTCAGCCAATTCAAGGGTGTGAAAAAAATCCTCGCATCAACCAACTCAACCGACTTGTTTTCATCATGTTTTGAACTGCCCTCTCCCTCGCCCTTCCGAACCAAGCCGTTTGAGTTATCAGCAGGAAACAAACTAGAACCCAAAGCCCCTTTTGAAAGGGGGAAAATCTTCGAGGAAGAAGGTATACACGCGTTGAGGAGAGATTCTCAAGACCAGTCTTCCGTTTTAGTCGAACCCGTTGTTAAACCTTCACAAATAAAATCAAAGAAAAAGTTTGAAACGAGCGAAAAATCAAAAGAATTGAGTCCTTTTTCCCAAAGTTCCTTGGATGAGGATGTTTCGACTGTGAAGACTGCGGTTTTAGGTTGTGTAAATAAAGTGGAATCGAGGTGCTGTGCAGTTTTAAAAAGTAAACCGCGATCTCTACCTTCATCTCCTACGTTCACTAGAAGAAACACGGGGTCAGTTGTTACCTCTGAACTTATTGCTCGACTAAATGTGAGAAGAAATCAGGTGTTATCAAAATGTTCGGGGGAAGAAGAGGCATTACACAGAGTAGTCTGTGAAGCTGCTAGGAAGCGAGCATCCCTCTACAACCACCCTCTGTTCAAAGCACCCTCGAACACTCGTCCTTCAGATAGTAAAACATCCCCTACATCGCTGCAACACCCTTTAAGGTATTTATCAAATAGTTTTTTTAGCCTTTTTGTTTTTTACTTCAAATTTAGAAGGTACACCCCAGGGCCTATTTAACGAAATGTGGGTACTGTGAGTGGTAGTTTGAAACAAATTAGTTAAGTATATTGATAGTCAGATCCGGATATCGGACTACCGGATAGAAGACTATCTATGTCCATATACAAGACTAACTGTGTCTCTGTACACAAGACTAAAAATTTACAGAGATACCCTTTTGGTGGTTGTGCAAACTTAGGAGCAAGTTTCATTTCAAGATTTTGAAAATTTTAGGGTCCACCAAAAATGAGGGATATTGCCTAGCCGTATAATTTATAGACGTCGACATATTCTGTGACATTCCCTAGCTATATCTTATCTATTCTTTAAGCTATTCTATATCTTATTACATCAACCTTTAAACATTACTAATTTAATTTAAGACAGTATGATTTAAATTGGATTTCCGTAAATATTACATTTTTTTTTACCCTTATGACAGTACACATCTGGATCCAAATTTTTCAAGATCCGGATCCGGTACCGACATTTTATTGGATCCGCCCATCACTAGTTAAGTATTATATCATGAACATGCATTAATGATCTAAAAACTAATCAAAATAGAATCACTAGAAAAAAATCAAAACTTTCAAATATTTCATTTAAATAATGTCAAACTTGAGTTTTACTCATAAAAACAAATTAAGTCAATAAATCTAGACTCTAGGCAAACATTAAAATCATTTTTGACAAAAATTGCAAATATCAGTAGATTACCTAGATATTTTAATTAGTACTATAGCCTACATAATTTTATTCATCTGAAAATATAAATTAATAGTACACCGTTCAAAAGATTTAGGTATATTTAGGGGAAGTTTTTTCCCCCCACCTCTTTTTTTCCTTAATGTATGTTATAGCTGATTGACGGTTTGAGCTTATTTACAGCTGTCCAGCTGTTGTTTTAAGGGCATGGTAAGGTGGAGGGGATGGAATTGCTTCCCCTACAACCGCCAAATTGTGTGAACCGAGTATGTATATGGCTGGTTTTGTGAGCACCAAACATATGTCCTGCAAATGCAAAATCTGTCATAGATTGCTTACAGTTATATGATAATTCTTTCTTTGGTCAGATGGTTGAAGCCAACCAAGAGCTGTAGTTACTGTATAAAACAGGGTGTAACCTATATCGACTGGTAAAATCGGGACAAACCTTGAGTTTGAAGAGACCTGGAAATAACTGGTATTTTTGGCACCATTCCGGGAATCTTTCCGGACATTTGCCGCTATCCTGGATGACTATGATAACGTTTCTGTGACCGCTGGAGACGACGATAATGTTTCCGTGACTGCGGGAGACGACCATAATGTTTTCGTGACCGCGGGAGACAATGATAACTTTTCCAGGACCGTGGGAGTCGTCCAGGATTTTGACCCAATCACGGAAGGCGTTTCTGTGACCGTGAGAGATGACAATAACGTTCGGTGACCACGAGAGACGACCTCAACGTTTCCGCTATCCAAGGAGAAGATAACATTTCCACGACCGCGGGAGATGACAATAACGTTTCCGTTACCACTGGAGACGACGATAATGTTTCCGGTACCGCGGAAGACAACGATAACGTTTTTGTGACCGCTGGAGACTACAATAATGTTTCCATGACTGTGGGAAGTGACGATATCGTTTCCGTGACCGCGGGAGACAACAATAACGTTTTCGTGACTGAGGAAGTACAGGATTTTGACGCGATCACAGAAGACTATGATGTTTTTAGTTTTACCGTGACCATGGGAATGTCCAGGATTTTGCAGGGAACGTGGAAGACTATGATGACGTTCCCCCGACCGTGGGAGACGACGATAACTTTTTCGTGATCCCGGGAGACGTTCAGGATTTTGACTCGATCACAGAAGACTGTGATGACGTTTCCGTGACAGTGAAATATGTCCAGGAGTTTGCCGTGATTGCGGAAGAATAAAAAACTACTAACTTGTTATAACTATTTTTCTTTATTTAAATTACATAATCATACCATGTTTCAGAGACTTGAAAATGTCCTATCGAAAATCCTCCTGCCAAAATACCTTCATTCTACCCTCTGCCAAAGAAGTATCTGTCTCCAACTCTTCAGCTATTTTTTAAAACCTTCAAAAAATTGTTCTACCATTATCATATCAATTTTTTAATACATTTGTGAAATTTGAGTCTTGTCTAAATTTTTTGTTGTTTTGTGGCAAGCCTTAGTTCAGAACCTTTTGTTCAATTGTTAAGATTAAACTAACTTTGGTGTACATAATGGTTTTGTGTTTTTTTTTAATAACTTTATTTTAATTTTTTTCTTTTAGTGCTTTTTAGGACTGACAGTAGATACCTTTATTGAAACGTAAAATGTCAGTAGATTCCAGAGATTTTCAGAGCATCGCTGGTCCATATTTAAAATATTTGTTTTAAATCCTAACTTACATAGGTACAATTTTTGACAGATTAACAGAAATAAATTTAGATACATAAAAAAACATGTTTTCACATTGATTTAAATTAAATTTTAGTCTCCAAAAGCACCAAAGCAACATTCTACAAAGATAAAGTAAATTATCAATTGGACATCAAAATTATTGGGAAGAAAACCTTGAAAAAACAGAGTTGAAACTGGTGTGTTGTGACGAGGTATTAATGACTTATCAAATTAAAAGAAAACACTACTTGCAAGTCAAGTGATATGAAGAATTGATACAGCATTAACACAAGAAATGAAATGAAACAAATTAAATAGCCTTCTTCTTTTTTAACAAGATATTTATATTTTCAAGAGTAAAAACACAATGCAGTATGCCTGCCTACTGTAAAACACACAGATTGTCTTTCTACAGTTCTGTAAATTGGTACAGTTTTGTCACCAACCCAATCACTTTGCACACTTTAATTGTTACTGGAGTACAGTATGTTTTTGAACCAAGGATGTCACCTGCTTTATATTACCTTACACAGAATTTATTTTGCTGGCGTTTCTTATGTCTTAATATGTTTTACTTTTTGCTTCATCTTTGCTACACTGAAATAAATTGTTCTAGATTGGTTAGGTTTAGCGTAGATGAATATTTAAATATTTTAATTAATGTACTACTACTATTTGTTTGTCATCCATTGTAATTGCCGTTTGCCGTATGCATGAAAAAAAAATAATACTAAGTAAGGCCTAGATGATTTAATGTACAGGAGAAGCTCGATAACAAGACTCCCATGGGGATTATTAAATAAGACTTGTCATCGAGGTGATTGTGATTAGGTGGTTTGAAAATGACACTAGTTTTCAAAGTTGTTTTTGAGGTTCCACTGTATTACGTCCTAGTATTATTGTTATTGGTTGCAGATCTTGTGCCTCAAGCAGTAACTTGGCGTGCCTCCCAGACCTTGTTTTCCCGTCCGTCTCAACCCCTGTGGTCCCTCTCCGGAGAAGAGGCTCTTGCGAGTCCGGGTTTTTCAGCAGTGTAGGAGAGGACTTTTGTCTTCCAGGTACTGTGTAATAAATTAAAGTTTCAATTCCTTAAAACATTTGCAGTGATTTGAAGGAATGGTAAATTCTCAATATTTCTTGCGGTGGTAGCAAAATTGAGAATTTTCAACTGCACAATCTTTGTAGACAGCTTCTTCGATCGCTTTAATATCTATAAATTTCCGTCTTGAAATATTGGCAAAATTATTAGAATTCCACCAGGAAAACAGAAGTATAAATATCCTTAATCTTTAAGTCTTAAACATCTGTTTTTTTTTAAATATTTGTAAACTTTTCAAAATTTATTTGTAAAAATGTAATAAACCTTACTTGTTGATCTTAAAATGCTCTGTTTTTATTCATCTTAACTTTGACCAGAACCGGAATCTCATCAGATTAATCTAAGTAGAGATCTTCCACCAACTACCAAATACATATCAGTTACTTCCATGATGTATCCTCCTCATAGTGTAGGCCTACGTGTAATGGCATTTTAATAAAGTTTTAATAGTAAAATCTGGCTCAAACCTCCCTTGCTGTGTTGGATATGAAACATTAGATCACCTCCGTTGAGGTACTCCATGACAAACAACAGGCGGGACTGTAAATCACAAGGATTTGTAAGATGAATACCAAATATATGTTCTTACAGTAAACATTATAATGCTGCTACATCGTAGTTATAAGGCTCACCTACTCAATATAAGCTTGTCTGGTTTAGAGCTTGCAGAGTTCTGAGAAAGGTAGCTTTTTGACGTTTCGAAACTACCCAGATGCTGTTCCTAATCATTGGCCTGACTTAAAATAATCCTGGTTTATGAAACAGCTGATCTTAGTCAGTACGTAACAAAGCTACACAGATCATCTCACACCATTCTACGCTCATCCTTCATTCATTTTGGGTTGAAATACACACCTATGTGGCGTCCTCATCTGAACGATTGGTGATTAACTACACAAACAACAATTTTGCAGGTATAGATTTAGGTACGGCATCATCAGTAACACTTTCTTCCTCCTCTTCCCTGTTCCTGGACTCTGGTGCGACAGTGTCGTGCTCGCTGGATGACATTGCGACACCATTGCGAGGAGTGACACTGAGGTGTGACGCAGCCTGTCACAAGCGATCCTCCTCCATCTACACTGACAGTTCTGAGGACATCTCCTCACTAGGTGGCAGTGACCTGCCTAGCTGGGACGAGCGGGCTAACCAGGTAAGCTTGGGAAGAAAAATTAAGCAGCAAATCTGTCACAAATTTCTTGTACAAGTCGCTATTCAGCTGTACATTTGAAACTGTTGGTGAAACTATTTAGTTGTCTGCATTTGAGACTGGAAGTAACAAAAAAAATTCAAACAATAGACAACTAAGACTGAATTATTTATAGATTGTATAGGGGTGTGCGAAGCAGCAAAAAATTTTCGATTCGAAGCAACGATTCGATTCAAAAGATTTTCGATTCGATTCGATGCAATTCGATTCGAAGCAATACGGTATTTTTCTATTCATAATTGTCAATTGAGTGGATTAACAATAAATTAAAATTTACCACATTTGTGTAAGACAAATTTTTGTTGATGTGGTATTAGGCCTATTCATACTTAACATATGAATTTTAGGTGAACAAATATTTATTTTAAATCATATATTAGAATAACCTGTATTGCTGGAAATACCAGTGAGCTGCTTTACTTGCCTATTTCATAATTTTTACTTGGAATTGGCTCAACTGCAAGATAGAAGAAAATCATTTTTTTTATCAAGACATTCATTCTCATTTTAATAACTGTTTAACTAACTAAATAGGTAGCTAAATTACAACAAATTTGAATGGAACTTAATATAAAAAAGACCATTAACAAATCAATTAACATATCACAAGTTTAGGGCCTGTGGACCGGCTTCAGGACTGCAAGCAAGAAGAAAATAAAAATAACATGTTTCCACCATGCATTATTTATCATTCATTCCCTGCCTCCTAACCTCCTTAGTATAATAACCTCACACTTACATTATTTGTTACATCATCATAAATAAAGAATTATCTATTATTGGCATCAGTAGGCCTACAGCTTTACATAGGCATTATTTTTTATAGGGCCTAAAATAGTAATAGGCTAGAAGCAACATGACAAGTGGAGAACTCATTGAAGAAAAGATATTGTGTAAACTAATTTCCTATAAAACTCAAAAACAGTAAATAACATACAAACATTGTTTATGGTATAATTAGTAAGGACTAAAAAATGCATATCGTGTCATACAGTAGTATAGACCTACTGCAAGAGATTAAAATCCTAAAACAACTGATTTTGATAGCTAATGAATGAAAAGAATTAAAAATCCATAAAATAAAGCCAAACAATATCACAATTAATTAGGTACATGAAAAGTAACTCTTAAATAATATATATAGAAGATTAAAATAATATTAAATCAAGAGATAAGAAAGTTAAATGCTAACTTCTAGTGCCCTTAGCAACACAGGTCAATGTTTTTAAACTACCCTCAATGTTTTTGGAACAGCAGGGTCTTTTTCTCTGAAGGGCGGGTATGTGGTTTGTATTCATTGGTAGTAGTATGTCAACAAAAACAATGAATCACTCTCACCAGCCAGGCCCGGGCAACGATGTGTGCATTCAAGGTCATAGACCCTCCCCCTCCCCTCTTACACCACCCGGTTGCTCCAATTGCTGACAAATGCAAGTGATGAAACAAGGAAGTAAAGACAAAAAAATATATTTCTTTATTCAAAAACACAAAACTATAACAGATCATTTTCAAAGAAATTAATTCATTGTAATTTGTGAGTTGTAAATATTGTATTGGATTTTAGAAAAATATATTTTTTAAACCCCATCTAACCAAGATACAGATCTGTTTACTATATCAGATATTTCTTTTGTTTATATTATGTAAAATACTAAAACATATTTTTAATTAGGTATGGAATAAATGATTAAACTAGTATGTCTGTATAAATAGTATTTTTTTTACTTTGTTTTCTTTGCACTGTTAGTGTTGCGTCACGGCTTTTGTCTTGTCACTCTTGTCAGTAGACGACTAGACTGGCTCTGGCTAGTGGCAGTGCGGCAATTGCTCTGTTGTGTCTTTATTCTTAAAGGTCGTGAGCCAAACTTAAACTTTAATTCTCATTTGAACATTTTAATTCCTCTGTAATAATAGATATAATAGGCCTAATATAAGAGTGTTTCTTTGGAAATAAATTAATAAATTATTATTTTTTTTCAAACAAATCATTGACCTGACCTGAAAAATTCGGGGACCCACAGACCCCTAACAAAAATACCAAATTTATCAGACTAAAACATCAATCTTGCTAGTTAAGTATTAAGTAACAATTTTTCAGACTTATTTTTAGAATGATTTTGGAGTAGCCTATCTTGTTTTGGTAAGGTTTAAACAGTAGTAAAACATGTCTCACACTGCTTACATCAAGACAAAAAACAAAACCTCTCATCATTTGTAATGTCAAAAAAAATAAAATTATAAAACAATTAAAGCTATATTTAATGCAAAGAATGTATTAAATAAGAACGCCTTCGTAAAGGAAACGCAACCACAACGCGCTCCTGTATTGCGGGTATTGCATTGACTTTCTGCAGGCGTTTTTCGTATATGGATACTGACTCCCTCATGAATCGAATCGTTTTTTGACCACCACTGAATCGAATCGCGATTCGATGCATCGAATCGAATCGAATCGAAATTTCGATGCATTTTCGATGCATCGCACACCCCTAAGATTGTAGGATATTACTCTTTGATAGTTTTCATTGCATTGATTTAAAAAATGTGTACTTGAGTAAAACTTTAAAGTCCTCAGAGAAATAAGTGTTCATATTGATTGCATATTTTTTCTTATAAAGTATTGACAAGTGGTAAATGAGTAAGTACTAAAAAAATATTCCTTAAACATAATGATTGTACTATTATAAAACAGTTAGAGAACAAAGTAGGGTTAAAATATTACATAAATTGCTAGAACTGAATTTAATAGGAGGCGTGGAAAACCTATTGAGAGCCCTCTGATCATTATTGAGGTTGGGATCATGATATTGAGGTTTTTAGAATTCATCAGGAGACTTAGGGACCAGGGCCTATGACAGTAATAGGGTATATGGTTGGGGGGGGAGACAGTAATGGGTTTCTCATTGAGACTCAACAACGCTAATAGATGTTGATACGGATATGAAATAGAAGATTCCTTATATAAGTGTTTAGAAGGTTATCCAGATGGATGCGTCATTTGGATATGCCAAGAAGTTATGAGCCAAATCTCTCTGTTAGTTTATGCACCGTGTTCCCTCTTCCTCTGCATTTTCCTCCTTCCCCCTGCTCCTTCAATGAAACTTCTGTTACTGCAAACGGCTTGGGATCATTGAAAAGTTGTGCACTCCTACAAGCAGGAGATAAGTAATAACTAAACACTTCAATTAATGTGATTTGTCCCCAGCCACCTCAACACATCAGCAAGATTGTCGAGTATTTTGAGAAGAAGCAAGGCTCCGGAGCGTCCACCAGCTCTAAGTGGGAGTCTGGTGATCTTCCGTCACCGAGCCTCACACACCACTATCAGTTGCGCGAGTACTACCACGCGCGACGGCAACACTCAGCACGACGCGGCGTTAACCACCGCCTCATGATATGCGAGGGCGCCGTGCGCTCCAAACTGCAGCTCTTCGATAAGAAATGAAAGCTTTAAATCTGTTTCACCACTAGTCGTTAATATTACATTTTTTATCCAATTAGGTTCTTCCTCATTGTAAAGTGTCACATCAGCTGATATTTTATTTTTAGTTTTGTGTGTTTTATAAACATGTCCATCATTAATAGTTGTACTTTTTTTTTTTTGATAAAATTAATCAAAATTTAGAAGATGTATTTACATAACATAATAAATGGGAACAGGCGATGAAATAAATTATCATAAAAGTCTCAAAAATCACTTTGAAAGACTCAAGGTTTACCTGTCTCTGACGCTCCTGGTAGAATAACTAACTGTGGAGAAGTATTGGCACAAGTTTTTGTATTACGTGAGGATATTAGTGCAAATGAAGATAGAGATACTTGAACAAGAAGATTACTGAACAGAGATAGAAGAGGTGCACCTTGAAATAAGATAATTAATTGTTACTGCCTTTCTCCTTTCTTTACATCAACCATTATAACAGATGGAAACAAGTCTTCTTTGCCAGATGAAAACAATAATTGTTACTTCCAAATATAAGCTAATATGACAATTTGATGGGTTTCATATGAATACAACTTTCAAATTATTGCAATTCTTATTCTTAAAGATAACAAATAAGGTAGACAAATCTGCAAATTCAAAACACTCAACAACTTACAACAAAATATCAGCTATGACAACAAGTATTCTGATGATTTTTGTTCTATTTCAAAATGCACTATAATTTCATGGGTCAGTATTTAGTTGGATCACACAATTAATTTGCTCTAGCACAACTCTTTATTTAACTATGCTCGTAAACCTTTACTAGTCACTTTGGAAGGTAATGCCATAAGCTGTGATTTCTTTTTGTTTGTCTGTGCTATAAATCTGTACAATTTTGTGTAAGGGTGACTCGTCAATTAATTATCTTTGGCGTTCCAAGTTCTCATGTAAAAATTAATTTGCCATTTTAATTGTTAACCATAGGTAAATAGGCTACTTATTTCGTTAAAAGGATTTGACCTAAGTATTCTAAAAAAATGTAAATGTCACTTTCATTCAATAACTACAAATACCATGATATTGTTTCAATCAAATTTAAAAGTCACAGTAAACTGTTTGAAGTTAAGCATAGTAATCTAAATTACAAAATGTTGCCTCCATATATTTTTATTTTCTTCCTAATGGTAAATTTTAGTTATAGGACACTGGTATTGAGCTTGGGTCCACATTGTTTTAGTTAGTATTTGTTAATTATAAATTTACCTATTTTTATATAATTTTATTGCAAGACAAATTATATTGAGCATTTTACTTTCTACTTTTGCACATTATTTATTTTGTTACTATGTTATATGTTAACTATTCTCTGTATATATTGATTTGTTGATTGTAAAGTATTATGACTTAGTATCCAAGGTTTAAGCAAGTTTTAAAACACATAGTCTCCTGTCAATTTTTTCTAGGTTTTTTAAAAGATAAAAAAGAAAAGTTATTTAAAGATTTTTTAAAGAAAAGTGTCCGTGAAATTGTTTGTTACCTGTTATTTATATAGAATGTATTTTATGCACTGAAATCCATCCCATGCATGTATCTCTTCCAATCGTATTGCTCAGGAATCGTTGTTAATATCAGCCTAAACTTACATAGAAGCAATCTTTAAGCTCAATTCACTTGGAAAGTATTTTTACTGTGGAAAGTAGAAAGAGTACCTGCCGTCCTAAACTTTTGTTTGTTTTTAAGTATTTCACTTTTGTTCAGTATGTCCCCAATCCGTCTTCCTGCAACGCAAACATATGAAATATATTTTGTAAGATATTATTTTAGTGTATATATAATAATGTGTTGTTTCCAATGCTGGCTAGTATTTTTGTGTTTGAACCAAAAACTGTATCTAACATTGAGTTTGTGGTTTTACCAAATGGTATCGATTCTAACATAATTAGTTTAATTAGTATTATACAACTTAATGTTATTATTTTACTGTTCTATTATTTGGAGCTTTAGGCAATTTTAAGTAGAGCCTCGCTAAATCAGAATGCCGAAATGGTTTTGCTCGCTGAGTGTGAAGAATTGTTTGAGAACAATTAATTATTTTTCTATCCTTATAATAATGCAATTTTTACCAAAAATTAATATTTGTTTGGTGCTGTAACTAACTAAAGACCTAATACGAAATAATAAATTGTGACATAGCTTTTAGTTTGTTTAGCAGAAGTTCATTTTTAGGTTGGCAAATTGTTTGATTTATCTTGATTACAAACATCCATACTTTAGATTGTTTTTATTGACAGACATTACACCATTGATTATTATTTTTTTATAAAAAGAATCATCGTACCCCTTGATTTATTACAAAGGATGTATTATGGTTTCCACAATTCTTGTATGTAAAAATAAACATTCTACTTACTCATATAACATGGTCCCTACTGTTTCAAATAATTTGTCAAGAAGAATTTTTAATTCATACCTTTTTATCTGGATGTTAAACTATGCATTTTCTGATTTTGTGATGGCCTACTGGGTAGCTTATATGTTAAGGGTGGTTTGATAATGTTATTTTGTTTATATAGTTCCTGATTTATTCAAAGATTATACCAAATATAAAGTAACGGTTGTAAGAGGTATTGAGCACAATTCAATATACAGACTGCCTCGTGTAAATGGTGTACAGAGTTTAATAGTATTGTAATATTTTTCTAGACTTTGTATTATATTTTAATCTAGTCAGTCAGTAAATTTTGTTGTACAGTTGGTACTATCAAAAGATGCATTGCTAATCGCATTTAATGTGGAATTGAAATGGTTTTCTCATTATTAAATGAATAATTTATAAAATTAATCTGAATTGTAGTTTTATTTGTTTACCTTAATAATAGTAAGGAATATCAAGAATGACATCTGATAAAAAAGGAGACTTCAATACCATGGCGTATGGATCTTAAACAGAGCTCCAAGAACTGAACACAATTATAGGCCTTGTTTGTATTGTTTAAGTGGGTTCCACCAGCTGGCTTTTTACCAGGTAAACGTGGGTAAAAAAAACCTCCTGGTATTATTTAAGTGTTTATCGAGTTGAAATAAACTGTACAATTTTCACAAAGATCCAAACTATGCACTGGATGAACTGAAACTTTGTAATTGTTTCTTTGAGTATTTTACAAAATCACTTTGAAAATCCATAAATTAGTATTTTTAACTTCTAAATAATAGGTAAAAATTATTTTTGCTCCACACACTGCAAGCTCTGATATGTTAAGAGCACACAATCATTTGAAGCAAATTAGTTTTCCTACAGTCACCCGACAAAGTTGGCTTCCTTTGCACTGATTATGGTACAGAAAGCTGCTAATTGCTGCTTTTACTTACTTTGTCGCATACCAGTATTCCAACCAAACAACACAAAACTGTGTGGTTTAGTTATGCACTTAATCCGTGTAGACTTGGAAATAAATTGGCAACACTTCAAGATACTGCTACTATGATCAGCTGATTGATACTAGATTTAACCTGTCATTTCGTGTTTATATTCTATTTTGGTCATCGCTTGGTTTGAACATAACCTAAGGTGTAGTATTTGAAAGAATAATTTTAAGTGGGCCTAACATGTTTGAGAATAATGAACTCAGTGATTGTGAATATATGTGTACACCAGAAGAAATATGTAGCAGAAACTGCAAAACATGTTTCATTAAATCTGTTTCCTGAATAATCAAGACAGAAGTATGAACGAGCATACAAACTGTTTTCTTCATGGTGCACGCAAGAAAGTTACAAAATTATTTACATTGATTATTACTGTTTATACGTGTACTCTTGAAAATAAGTAACACCCAAAGATACTACGACTATAATCAGCTGGAACGCTTGGGTTTAACCTAACGTTTTGTATAGCGTTTGAAACACTAATTATTTAATGCTTTATATTGACTGTAGGAAAAATATAATGTGTAACACAAGCGCAAATGGCCTTTGCTGCACTTGAGAAACATTCCCCACTCGCCGTGTGCGGCCACTTTGCTCACTAGTTACAAAAATAACTATTTAGAATGTACTGTAGAGGCATGTTCAGGAACATTAGCATGTTAAGCCGCCATCTTTAATTGACAAGGTAGAACCCTCTTTAAGTTTCAGTCTGGCTCTTTGCTTTAAAATAAAAATAGCATACAGGTTTCCCTCTAATAAATCCTCTTACTTCCAGTGCTAGATGTTCCTGAGCTAGTGTTTCTTATACTAACACCCCACCCCAGTTGCAAGGACGTTAGCCTGCAAGTTAGTTATAGAGATAGAAAAAATCTTGTGTTACAAGTACAAACGGTCTTTGCCGGTTTCGAAATGTATGGCTGCACAAAGCTAAAGTGACGTACTTTACGCTCTTAATATACAAATAGCAATTTCAAAGGACACTAGAGCCTCCACGGGAACATGCCAAGTTAAAGCGAATCAGGGCAAATCTTTTCTACCTGACGAATGACCTGGACTTGCACAGTTCAAGCTGTGTCCCTGAAGCGAAGCTGCTACAATTTGTTTGGGGTTAGGGACAATGTAAGTCTACAAAGAAAGTGAAACTCACAGAGCAAGCCAAGAATGTATGCTTGGCCCCACAAGTAGCATATTACAATGCTCTCTTCTTTCCTTAAGTTTCAGCAAACAGGTTAAAGACTGTCAGGACAGGGAGTAAAATAAAACCATTATACTTTGTCTGAATCCTATTTTAATTTGCACCAAGATAATATAACACTGTGACCGGTGTCATCACAGAATTCACATCTAAATTCTGCTCGTGTATCATAAATATTCACATTTAATATCTTAACATGTAACATATTAAAACTTACAAGTCCTTAAGAGAAAATAAATACAAAATTTTACATCTAAAACCAAGATGGATTCAATTTTTAATAAATTTGTACAATAATGACGTAAAAATCTTATGCTATAAACAACGTAAAATAACAAATTCATAGAACTCAATTTCATACACATTCACTCCAAATTGGTGAACAATTTCACTATACTAGGGGACTGATGTAAACATCTATGGCATCATTATAATGTGAAGATTAGGCGATAAAAAGTTGAACAATTTAATGTACTAATCCCAGAACAGCAATTATGACTGATAAGGTTAAAGAGCAAATGCCTTGTCAGATGTTCCAAAGGTAAAATTTTGGATGAGCAACATAAACATGATAATAACATTGGATGAATAAACACCCTGTAGGCTTAAGCCTTATTTTCTTAACCTGAGGTGTTTGAAAAATTACATTCACCCTGGTTGTTGCTTCGGAACTGATGGTGTAATTTTAAATCCATATTGGTCAATATTACATTTCCTACAAATTTACATTTAAAAATAAAAACATAAAAAATATAAATGAAATGACAAGTTTTTAACCTACAAATGTTTTTAAAATTAACTTTAAGATTATAACATTTTTCTGGTTTTAAAATTGGCTTTATTTGTGTGTACATACAAGTTAAAAAGTTTAAAGCAAATAACAGAAATATTTCTTTGACTTTTTCCAATGAATAGATAAGTATCGTATTCATATACTCAAATAACTGGCTGGGTAGCTGAGTGGTTATAGTGCTCGCCTACTAATCAAAAGGTCGCCGGTTCGATCCTGAGAAAAGTCAGTAGCTTTTTGATGGTTCGAAACTGGACCCAGCTGTTCCTGATCATTGGGCTTTAAATAAATGATCCTGGCTAATGAAACAGCTGATCTTAGTCAGTAACAAAGCTACACAGATCATCACACTTCATTCTACACTCATCCTTCACTCATATTTGGGTTAAAATACGCACCTAAGTGTCGTCCCCATCTTAATGATTGATAATGATTGATTGATTGATTGATTGATTGATATTATAGTAAAAATTATTTAATCGTAATATAAAATGGTTCATCAATAGTAAATTGAAGAAATGTAGCCAAATGCTGATTGGCTACAATTATATGTTTAACCATATTAACACCAAATTGTCAATTAAAAATAATTTCAGCAGCACAATTAATGTGTATACAATACAAATTTATAATTTAAATGATCTATTTAGTTACAAGACATACATCTTGCAGCCACGAGGTTTAAATAAACACTAATTAAATCTCTAAAACATTTTAGCTAAAGTAATTGAAAATGTTTATAATAAAAAAATAATTCACACATGAAGTTGTTTAATTCTAAAATGAAAATTTTACAGGTACAATAATAAGAACCACTGGTTGATTCATTTTTACGAATATTAACTAATTTTCCTAGTTTGGGAACACAGCAACATTTCTTTACTTGGAGATTCACATAACCAATCTGAAGTGAATATGAAACTTAATACTACAATACTAAAATCAAAATGCACATTTTCGTTTAACGTGTCACAACGACACCACATAAGTACGCTAATCTAAAATTGTCACTAAAAAGTAGAGATAACAAGAGGGAATATAGTACGAAAGGTTAACTCTATTTACAGCCTCGTAGAAAATAAAAATATCTGTACAATACTGAGGAACAAAAATCAATAAATATAAACTCTTTCACAAAGAAACAGAACCGGATATATAATATACAAAATATAATCACTTTCGTGCGATGAAATCACCAAATAAGAAAGGGTAGGACTCATAATGAACGAAACTAAAGCTACCCTATGCTAATAATATAGTACAAAATTCAATAAAAATAAACTATCTCTACATCGATTGCGAAATATACATAAAGCAAAGAAGCCTGTCGTTTAAAACTTCTACCTTAGAACTTCAGTCACAGAATGCTGCACACAGAGTGAAGGAAAGGTAATGTTCAGGTAATTAGGTTTGAGTAGAAACAGCAAAACAAAATGATCTTCCTTAAATTGAATACAAACATCACAAATCTAAGAAAGTGGTTTCTTTGTAGTAGTTAGGCTTTTAATTTGAGAGAAATAAACATGTGTTCTTGATCAATAAATAAAACTACCAACCAAAAGTGATGCTAAGTGAAAACACAAGTTTAATGAAAGAACATTTTTTATGAAGAGACCTGAAAACATAAAAAAAAAGATTTTCCCATTACAAAATTGTTCAAGTTTTTTTAGTGATTGAGAAGAAAACTCAATAATAACGATAATGTGGGTGATGATCTCCAAAACTTGACTTGAGTAACTAACACAAAGTGTAACAGTTGGAAATCAGGTGGAGTAACTAAAGTCCATAAGTTAAAGAATTAAAAAAAAATTTAGTCATTCAAGCGTTGTTATTCTCTAAATGGCTACAGCAGAAACAGGTAAGTTAAAAAAAACTTTAAATTTTCATGTTATTCTTATGGAGAATAAGTAATCTGTTGTAGTTTGCTTGATTATTGTTATAGTTAAATACAATTTAGCAACATTTTCATTTCATACCAAGCAGCTAACATCTTTACTAAAAGTACACACTTTATTACCTTAACTGTAGCAGCAAATCCAAGTACTCATTAAACTAACTGTTATTTAAATTAAGAATAAATCTGACAACTTTAAGGAAACTTTTGAGTGAAAATCCAATCAAGCAAGTGGAAATTTGCTAAGTCTGCAGGTTTGCTACAGTGTTTTTTTTTTTTTTTTTTAATATTGATTAGTGTTACAATACCATTGTTAATTCTGTTTAGCTAGTAAGAACACAATTGAAAAAACTTATCAGACCTAAAACCTAAAACTTGTATTTTTATTTTAACTTTCAAATATGTAAGTACAGTAGAATCTCGAATATCTGCCTTATACTGTCAGCAGCAAGGTCGGATACACATTATCATCAAATTGATAAAACGACTTTTTGAAAACTATTTGAGGCTTTTAAGTTTGTCTTTTACTAAAACTATTGGAGTTTTATTATTTGAAAACTAACACTAAACCAAATTTGAAAAGTTAAAACCCCACTACTTTAACAGTCAAATGTAAGATAAAGTGATACTCTTCCACAAAGCCACAAGTCTTGTTTTAACCAACATAATTATTTGTGGATCCAGATTCAAGAACAATATTGATGAGTATTTACATTTACTTTGAAAGTTGCCTCTGTAAGTTTCAAATGACAATAAAGAGCAGAGGCAACTGCCAAGGTAAATATTGAATAACGAAGATACAAGAAATAGCAGAGAGATATAACTTGTGGTAGCATTGAACCAACAGTTAATAGCAGTTCCCTAAAGCCTGGAATGTCGGTTAACCGCGGTCGGATAGTAGAGACTCTACTGTCATTATATATAGTAAAACTAATCTAACATAGTACAACTGAAATAAAATCAAATTACTATAAAATTAAGCACGACAAAAAATCAAGGAGGTAAAGTAACATTTCTATTAATGTTAATTCAAAAGCAAAACCTTGTTCTTTTTTCATGAACTTCATATAAAAGTTAAGCTACCTTTACAAACTGTTAAAATAAGTATTATTTTTAAAATCTACATATACTTCGTTATGACTGGGGTTGTGTAGCATAGCAATTACCTTAAACCTTTTCTGTATGAACAGCGGAGAACGGATGTATCCAGAAACATTTACAGTGACTACAAGTAACCAAAATAAGCCACACAAATAATCCATTTAGCGCAGTCTGTTCACCTCATCAAAACTGAAAAAAAACAAACATGAAATTATAGTACAAAACAAAGATAATCATGCATAAATAAAGTAAAAAACTCAACCACTTTCATAAATGAGAGAAACTTGAAAAAAAGAGAAAAATCAAGAAACTTGAAAACCAGGCTAGAAAATAATTCTATAAAATTAAACAATGAATTGTTTTATCTGAAGGGCTGCAAATAATTGTTTGTACCAAGTATCTTAAATCTACAACTACTAATTTCATTGTATTGTACATTAGATTTTTATTGTTTGTGTCCAATTTGTAAAGTACTGTTACTGTTATCTTGGTCATTTTTCAATAATAAAAAAACTACTTTCTCTATGATATTTACTTGCTGTAAAGTTGTTTTTTTAAATCAATTATTTAAATATTTATAAAAAATAATGAAGTTCTATTCATAACTTCAATAGAATATTATTATTAAAGATATTATTTTTATAAACTGTAACTGTGTAAAATAAAATCCAACACTCAACGATTTTGATGTTATACATATAACTGCAGTTATCTTAAAAACCCAATAAGAGAATTTCACAGTCGTAAAGTTGGATGAGTTGAAGATGCTGATGACACGTTAGTAAAAGTCAACTAAAAAAATAATAATGAACCAAAATTTTGATGCAAAAATTATCAAACAAACAAAAGTTTAATATTTTAGTCTGAATAAAGTGTCTTGTGAAGGAAAGGAACCATCTGATCTATTAACTATATACATTCCATTATCCGTTTACCAGATTCAGATAACCTCACTTAATCAACTCTATCAAACCATTAATAGTGAAATAAATAAATTGACAGGGATATAATACTTACATTGATATTACAGACTATCTTATACAAAATATGTACAAAATTCACATGTATAACTTGCCAGTGTATACAGCTTATAGTTGCAATTACATTCACAACTACTAAGATACTAAAACATGTTCCCGAAGAGAACAGACCTAATACATATTCTAATGTTCAACATCAATTGCATAACAATTAATGCATGACTGGTTCCTGGTGTTTACTGAGTGGGAGACTGGTTTTGAGATGTCGGTGCTACATTGGACTGAGGGGTGGCAGTAGGTAGAGGAAAACCGGGCATTAAAAATGGACTGTAAGCGTAGGGATTGAACTGAGCTGGATTCAGGGGGTTTTGAGGGTTGAAACCCGTTGTGCCTGATTGTTGAGGCTCTGGCCTGTGAAAAGCTGAATACATCCTCGTAAAGTCTGCGTCAAAAGCAGATTGTGCGGACGGCTGGACCATGTTTTGCGCCGTAAAGGGATTGTTCGGCCTAGGAGCAGTGACCCCCGGAAAGCCTGTGCCTGACACAGCGGCAGAGAACGGATTTGAAGACATGAAATTGGCTGCATCAAATGACGGAAACTGAGGTATTCCTGCAGGTAAATCCTTGCCAGAAGCGTCTTTCCTCGGCTGGAAAAAATTTGCCGCAGGAAACCCTAATGGTGGTCGAGGAAAACCCGGGAAAAAATTACTAGTGGCTCCTTGGAACTGCTGCTGAAAGTCAGGCTTCAAACTAAAATCCACAGCAGAAGTGTATGTGTTAGCTTGAGGAGTGGGAGGAACTACAGTGGTCGTAGTCTGAACTGGATTTGATTTTGGTGTCTGACTAATAGGTTGGATGCTAACAGATGCAACAGGTTGATTATCTGATGAAGAGTTAGTTTGAGAAGAAGGATTTTCAGGCTTTGTATTTAAAGTCACAGAAGATAACGAGGGCTTTTCTGTGATCTTTATAATTGACATGGATGGTTCTTTGTTCTCTTCAGATTTTCTGTCAGCCTCTGAAACCGGCGTCACAGTAAACGATGAGTGTGGTTTGACAAGATTAACAGAAGTTGAAGCCGGAAGTTTGACAGGTTGGATGGAAATTGAAGACGTAGAAGACAACACTGGAGGTGTTGAAGCCAACGATTTGCTACTAACTGGACTGATAGATAAAGAGCCACTTTTAAACGGCAAGGGATTAACTGAGACCTTAGGACTGGTATCTTTCTTCTTCTCTTTCTTATCAGTCATTCGTACAGTTTTATCACTCTTCAAGCCAATATGCTTATAATTTTGCAATGAAACAACCGGTTGTAAACTTGGTTCCATTTTAGCTCTCTCTTCAATGGATATTTTCTGCGAAGAATCTTTACTCAAAGATTGAGGGAGAATGGGTAATTTTGGTTCAGACTTTTCTTTATCTGTATTAGAATCCTTGTTGCCCTGACTTTCAGTCTTTTTGACGTTCTTTTCCTTTTTATTACTAGAATGGGGTGGTACTTTGATCGGTTTTATTTCAATCGGGCACTTTACCTCGTCGGTTACTGATGTTGGCGCAGGCGATGGTTGTGATTCCGAACTGCTTCCTGAGTGTTCACTTCCTCCACTTGCCTCACCCTGCTTGGACGACCCCTCCACAGAGGAGTCTTCTGTCGGCTTGGCAGGTGGAGGTTGTGTCGATTCCGTCTTCTTTGGACTCGGAGGTGGGATGGGTGTGACCGTCACTTGTTTCTGGTCCCGCAGGATATCAACTTGTGACGTGCTGGTGGAAGGTGTCTGGTTTCCACCAATCTTTTTCTTGGTGACTGTTACCTAAATGAGACAAAAACAGTGAAGATTAATTTACAATCATAACCTACTGTACAGTTAAAATATTGTGCGTTCTATTTAATTGGTGAGTAAAAGCTTGTTCTCAAATAAGTGTTCAGTTTGTTCATGCTAGTTTGAAAAAAAATTATTTTGTTATTAGCAACAAAACTCAAGTCGTTTCATAGGCCTAGAGTCCGTGAACAATAATAGTTTTTAAGACCTACACTTAGATTACTGAAGACGAAGGGCAAAATCAATGGCGAAATATATCAAGGAATAAGAACACCTGCAAGAACGAAGACTTCTAAAAAAAACTAAAATGAACATTGGACAGTTTCTTAGACAGTTGAATAGACGGGTGATCTTTTATTAGATGCACCTCAAAGGGTTTTAAATATCTGTAACCCACCGTGACGGGGGGATGAGCAGATCCCTCGCCAAAGTAAGGCTTGGCGGTGGCGATGGGCTGCTTTTGAATCCCTCTGTTGTTGCCCAGCATGCGCATGAGAGGCTTGTTGGGGCCCCGGGGACCAGCAGCTCCGCCGCGAGGGATGATGGAGATGTTTGAGTTGTTTCTCAGTGGCAGCAGACTGGCTGGGGCTCGCTGCCTGGTCGGCTGAACAACCACTGGCACAACAAAAATGATTAATTATAAATATATCAGGCCCCAATTAATTACTATTTTCTTAGATTATTTTAATCAATATGGGTTTACCTGCATATAGTAATCATTATTTGCTACTAGTTTTGATTCGTAGTTTGAGTTACAACTGATGGTTCAACCGGAGAACCATGATTGTGTAGGTAGTGCTCACCGTCAAAGTCTCTGGTTCCATTCCGAGCAAGATCGTTACTGGACTCAATACTATTTTCCATTGGGCTATCATGTCTGTGAGAATATTAATAATTTTTAGAAAGTAATTTTTTACATACTGAATTACAAGTGGAAGTGAAACACCATGCCTTTAAAATCTAATCAAAGAAACCTTTTATCATTCTGCCCTATAAAAATAGACATATATCGTTTTGGAAAAAAAATAATGATTTTAAACAATTGTTTGGAACAGGATTCTAGTTTTAAATATAGTTTTTTTTTACAAAATGTTGGTTTGGATTCGTTTTGAAGGCATACACGGGTTCCAAATGAATACTTCTTTATCATCATTTCAGATCCCGTAGGTGTTTGATTTGAGTTGAAGTAATTATTGTTTTTCCAATTCGAAGAAACTAATTTAGTACCAGATGGTGGTTTTATTTTACTCACAATATCCTTTTGAAACCAGATTTCAGTTAACAAATTTGAAATTACTAATTAAGTTCATGATCATGTTTGATATGACTTCCATCAGAGCTTGAACACTTACTTTTCCTGACACCGTCAGGAGTTTCCTTGGTAGCGACGCCTTTCTTCTCTCCCTTGCCGCCGACCTTGAACGCTGTACGGATGGCGATGATCTTGCCGTTCTCCAACTGCATGTAGATACCCTTGGGTGACTTGAGCACCATCACCTTCTGTCCGGCCTTCAGCACGATGGACGACCGGTCAGGTGAGTTGGTGGGTATAACTACGTCTGTTCCAACAGGTAAATCATCCTTAAGTAGTAGAAAGAAATTTGTCTAGCTTGGTCTAGAGATCTACAATTTGTGCTTTCTGATTTTGTTGTATTTAGCAAAGAAACTGACATTGAATATGAACTTGAAGTAATTCAAATAAACATTTTTTATTTCATTATTTATTATGTTACAGAAATATGTCCCATGTTATTATGTCCCATGAAAATAAAATGCAAGGCCATTTAGAGGTTTAACAGGTTCAAAATTTCCAGAATAAAACTTGTTGCTCTGAATAAACAAAACTAATTTATCCATACAAAACTACTAGTAAATTAAATACCCCCGCCGCAGCAAACCTGTAGACTAAGTGAATTTCCATTTACCTCATTGGATTTTCACTAAAATATTACCAGAACATTGTCAGATTTATAACATTAATGAGTACTTAGGTTTGCTGCCTCAGGCTGAAGTTTGATAGAAATAACAACTAAGATTTTTCAAGTGTTACTAGTGAAACGTTTGCATTCTCAATTTTCATATAACAAGAACTTTATAGGAAAAGTTTTCTATTCTTATTCACTTACAAACGTTCTTACAAATGTAAGACACACAAATAAGACTCACATAAATTCCAAGTGTTCTGAAAATTTACCGAAAACTTCATGACATTAGTAAGATGAACTAACTAAACTCAATCATTTTAAAAATATTTTCCTGATGTAACAAGAGTTATTTTTATTATTTATTTTCAAGTTAGCCTAATTAAAGATAACATGAAGCTAGGAAGTTTTCTAATATAATTTCATATTTTAATCAATTTGTTTTGATAACAAGAACACTTGTTGACATTACACATATATGCCCCATTAGATGTAAATTTAACAAGTGTTTGCCCATACCTAGAGGTAGTGTCATTTCCTGGGCACTCATGCCCTGTTTCTGCCACACCTCTGCAGGTATCCACTGTCTGGGTCGGCCGCTGGTCGCATCTCTAATCAGCTGATTGTTGAGCTCTGCCTGCATCGGACGTACACTCGCCATCGGCTTCATCAGTGGGTTGCCTCTGAGGTGGGAAAATGTAAAATTAGTAATGTTATGACTTACAGATGCATCTATTGTTGTTCTGGTAGTTTACATGCGAACATAAACCTTGTTATGTTTGAATATGCTGTATTGTAGCACTAAATTTAAGACTGTGATCAACATCTTGGGAACTAATTTATGTTTTAGAATATTTAAGGACTGACAATCAATTTTTAAGAAATCAAGACGAAGCACCTGTACATGTGATTTTGTATGTTATGTGCAAATAAATCATCATTATCATTACATTTTATTGTGTACTTTTTAAGTGTTCTATTGACCTCCTGGGACTCTTTATTCAGGTGAGTTAGTTATGTATCCTTCCTTTCTCCTCAATAATTATTACAAAGCCAAGTTGCTTTTTTCCTTTTAAAAACAGTTCTGGTTGTTTGTAAAACCTGTGAGCTTCTTCTATCCAACAAAACATGGATGAACTTTCTTGGTTTACGATCTGAATACCCATGATGGTTTTTAATTGGACGTGGTTAGTATTTATTATCTCTTATTATTTTTATAACCTCTAGAAGAGGATACTTATTTTAAATTATTCAAAGCAGATTTCCCAACCTACATTTCTCAGCTAAGCATAGGAGTAGAATATCTTAAATTCTACTTCTTTCTTGAAAAAGCCCCTTGTTGGGGCGAAATACCAAGTGTATTATGTTGTAAACTTTCTTTGTGCTTTCAACTACCTGGAACTACTGGTTAGTAATTGCAGTCCTAATTGTAGATATAATATTTGTAAAATGACTTCAAGTTGTTTATTTGAAACAAAATGAAAGAAATTTAGATTTGATTTGACTCTTAATTCTTAAGTAAGTTAGTTGTTTATTCTTTCCTTCTTCATTAATGTATTCCTAAGCCAAGTGGTTATCCTCTAGAAACCTTACAGCACTAACTGTAATTAGTTCCTTCTTAATGTTCATATTTCAGGATAGGAATATAGAGGTGTTAATTTCCTAAATATTTTAAACAGTCAAAAAAATTGTCTTGTTAACTTTACAATTTGAAACTAGCACAATGAGTGTTTTTCCATGACACTCACCTCCCAACGCCCGAGGTGTTGCCAGGGTAGTAGCCGTATGTAGGTCTTGTGTTGTTGTTTGCTGCCTGTTTCTCAAGCTCGTAACTTCGTTTGGCCAGTCGTTTCTCCGCCTGAGACAGTTTCTTGTCTTTGCGGTCGACAAGCAGTGATTCATGTTGGAATGGCTCCTGCAAGCACAAGTAACTTATATAAAGACAAAGTCATTTTGTTGGAAAATGGGTGAAGTAATTTATTTAACAGGCTAGGGTAGTTTGAAATTTGAATGAGATGAAACATTCTACTTCATTCAATGTATCTCCATGCTCATTAGCACTACACTATCTGTCACATGAGAATGATATGAAAAATGTACTTTTAAAACAACTTGAAACTATTTAACCATTATCTAAGTATACCTTGCTTCACAGGTCTAACCAAAATACATCTGAGAATTTAATTTTTATTAATATGTTTTCAAAATCTACAAACATTGTTATATTAGCGCAAGTATCAAAATTAGGATACTCACTTTGGACAAGAATTTGCTGTATCTTTCAAGCATTTTCTGCATGACAACATCAATATACTTGTCCTTCATATCGGAGAAATCCTTGGCATCAGAATCTTGTTCATTGTCCCAACAGAGGTTAGTCACTTCCTGCAAACATGAGAAAATCTTTTAGACTAATGTCAATCAATTGATACTTTCACTAAAGCACTTATGTTCAAAACAAACAAATATGTTCGTAACAATTCTTTCCATGTCATTTGGTGTTATACTTGTATTTTTTCATTTCGGAGAGACACTTCATATGGCCTATTCTAGAAATCCAGTAAGACGTGCGACAAAGAAAGCAATGTAACAAGCATCACCTTGATAGAAAGATGGGCGTCAGGATTACATTCGTCCACCACTCTGTCAGCCATGCCTTGCTTGTTGATTTGCCGATCGTATATTTTTTTCTCCAAGCAGTTGTCTGTCACAAGGCGGTAAACAAAACACGGTTTTCTCTGACCATACCTAAAAAGAAACAAAAATTGATTATGAAACTGCAGCAGCACTAGCTCAACTAAAGTTTTTGTGTTTTAAAGTAGAAAACTTTTAAATCATCAATGAGTCATATGAATTTATGTACTATTCCATATTTTCCTGGTTTCCCAGTCACTGTGAGCAAAGAGCAACATCTCTTTATACAACAGAAAGATTTGAATGTCGATATCGTGGAGACTCACCTGTATACCCTACAGACAGCCTGAGTGTCGTGACAGGGGTTCCAGCTGGCATCAAGCACCACCACTCTGTTGGCTCCCACCAGGTTGATTCCCAGAGAACCAGCTCTTGTGGATACCAGGAACAGGTGGATGTTGGGATTTGAGTTGAACTCATTGATAAGCTTTTCTCTTTCCATTGCACCGGTGCTGCCGTCCAAACCTGTAAATCACCAGAAACACTGAGTCGGTTTTAGGAACAGATTTTTTACCCTTTACTACACAAAAAACTGGCCAAAGTGTCTTAAGGAAATTTTCCGAGTATTTTACAAAACTGCAACTGTAAACTTTCAGATCTTGATAGACACTATAACCACATACGCTCGGATTTATGCTCTGCATGCCCCTTTTTGTAAAATTTTACACAGGTAAAAAATGAAGAAATTCATATTGTGAACTCTTGAATTAATTGAGATGTACTTAATTGGGTTAAGGCTGAATTTGAAAATAAATTAAATGTAATATCTTTAAGGCTGGGTATTATCAGTTGTTATAATTATTTACTAATGGTGTCAAGTAACAAGAGATAACTAAAACCACATGCTCCTGACATCTGCTGTTCGCTCCAGGCTCCTGTCGTCTGTTGATTGCTCCTAATTCTGTTGAATGTGGTTATCTGGCTTTAATATTTTTCAGACCTTTAGACCAATCCCGGATTAATTTACGTCCCTTGTATACCAGGTTAGTTATGCTATGTTAGGTCACTTTCTATTGCTCATTTTGATTTTAGGGCTTTTACTGTAACTCCGACAAGTCTAGAAACCTAACAAAAATATGTACTTAATGAATTCTTGTCAACACAAAATGTTCACATCTATATGATGATGCAATAACTTACGGTAATAGTTCCAGTTTCTAGCCCATCTCTCCTGTCTTCCTGGCAGTTCAGTTCTTTGCAAGAAGTCTTCTATCAGATTCAAGGTGAACAGAGACTGAGAGAACACAAGAACTCTGTCTCCCAGACTCATCGACTCCTCTAGGATGCAGAAGAACAGTGCAAACTTTGCCGAAGCTTCTATATTCCCAGGTATGTAGTCCTTCAACAACTCCGTTGCCTGTTGGGTAAAAGAATTATTTTAAAATTTATGTTGCTAACCCAGACAATTTAATTAACAGGTAAACAACTTGATTTTTTTACTCGATACTTAACTAGTAAAACTGATGTTTTAGATTTAGACTGATAAATTTGGTACTTTTCAAAGTTGAACTATATCACCATGTTTCCTATGCAGAAGAGTTATTTTTAATAAGGTAGGCCTAATTAATATTATTTGTACTGGCGTTTTTATTAATGTTTTTAATAAAAGATTTGAAATATTATTATCTATTATTATTTTTGTATTTAACCAGTCATCTGTCATAAATCAGTAGGTATTTAAATATGTTACAAAATCAGGTTAAAATGTCGAAAATGTGCATTTCCCGACATGTATGAGAAGGGAAATCTCGTCTCAAAATTTTATGATAAATAAAAATCCCATCTCGTCTTGTCTCAAACTAAAAATCCAATCTCGTCCATCCCTACTTTTTTTCCCAAATCTTTGTTTTGTAGTTTAGAGGTAAAGAAAGGTCAGAACTAATTGTCACTCTGTTTATAACAAATTTGGGGTAAAATGGTAAAAACCCTTACCCAATCATACGGAATTCCGGCATCTTCCCCTCTTGAACTCTTTACAGTAGCGACTGCCGTTGCTGTTACATCGGCTGTTGGTTCTTTAACTTCCTTATCTCCTTCAGCCTTGGGTGATTTAATTTCCTCCTTTTCGTTATGTTCTTTTTCTTTCCTTTCACTTCCATTATCCTCTTCTGACTTCAAATTTCCTGATTGATTAAATGATTTGTCATCAAGTTTTAACTGATTGTCTTTTGAAATTTCCGATTCTTTCTTCACAGCATTTCCTTCTTTGGTAACTTCTTCATTTTCTGTTTTAGGTTCCAACGGTTTGTCGCCACATTTACTAGCAATATCATCCCACATTTTTTGATCCTCATTTATGTTGTAGTTGTTATAGTCGTTATTCATATTATTATGTGAAATGTTTCCAGAATTTTGACTTCCTGTTTGACTGTTAGTATTATTAGTGTGAAACTCTCCACCAGACATGAACAAATTGCTGCTTGTGGTGCTGGGGAAAGAATTTGGCCCTGCCTTAATATCTTGACTCTGATTGGGGTTTAAATTACTGGAAGATGTCACAGTACTGTTGCCAAATGCTCCAAAATTATTCTGGTTTGTAAAATTACTTGTCATTGATCCTTGATTTATATCAGGATTGACGCCTGCAGCTGATTGTGGATTTCTTATTCCCATCATTGGAGAAGGATTTCTCATCATGTTATTACCGAAAGGTGGATTTTGATTACTCATGCTTGACTGATTCATCATACCAATGTTGTTAATTTGATTTCCCATCACACCAGGGTAGTTCATCATTCCTGGTTGGTTGTACAAACCCATCATGTTGTTTGAACTTCCCATTTGACTTGGATTAAATGATGGATTGTTTATCTGATTACCTATCATTCCAGTGTTTCCGCCCATGATATCATTGTTCGGATTCATCTGATTATTGGAATACATCCCATGTGGATTATTCATTCCCATGCTTTGAGAACCCATTATTGTTTGATTGCTCATTAGATTAGAATTACCCATCCCAGGACCCAACATACTTGGATTACTCATAAATCCGGATTGACCTATTGGGTTTAAAGATGTTTGACTGTGATTCATTCCAAACATGTTCTGCTGGGAACTGTCCATTGATGTGGACATACTGTGCTGTTGACTTGTGTGCATTATCTGGTCAGTCATTCCACTTGGATGGTTCATCATCATTCCACTTTGATTTCCCTGAGCATTTTGTTGGCCAATGCTTAAATTATCATTTGGTCTCTTGTTAGCTATAAAGCTTTGAGACCCGCTCTGCGAACCCATCATGTTTTGATTGTTTAGCATGGACTGGAGATTACTCATTGGATTATTTGATATGGATTGGTTTCCAAACATCTGGTTATCTTGTTGAGCACTAGGCATGTTCTGTTGCGAGGTCATTGTAGACGATAAGGAACTCCCACTGGGCATACTTTGATCTTGTGCGCCCATCATGTTTGAATGGTGGTTAGACATCAAATTTTGGGAACTAGCTTGATCAAAACCAGACATATTCCCACTAGCAGAGATGTTTGGTTGACTGTGCAACATGTTTTGATTTATCATATTGCTTTGAGAACTGCCTAAAAGAGGTTGGGCTGAAGTGTTGAACATCCCTTGCGTACTACCACCCATATTTTGTTGACTAAACATACTTTGATTTGACGTTGGGTTTCTAAACATAGAACCTCGAACAGTATCCATTGCAGACTGACTACCCAGAAGCCCTTGTTGGTTTTGCATGTTGCCAACATTTTGCTGGCTTGATGTGACTGTTGAGCTAGGAGAATTTCTCAACATCGTTTGAGATAGATGATTTCCACCCATCATGTTTTGATTATCAAGACTAGAACCTCCCATGCCTTGCATTGATCCCAAGTTTGAAGAATCATGCTGGCTTGTTATGCTGCGAGTACTTGATGAGCTTGAGATCATGTTTGCCATCATATGTGAGCCCTGTAATGGAGGCATCATGTTGGGCTGGTTCTGCGACGTTACTGCAGTGGAGCTCACTTGTGTCTGAGGTATATTGCCAAGTTGACTCTGTTGGTTTTGAATTCCTCCCATTAGGTTTTGAGAAGTTCCCTGACTATTTCCCAGCATATCTCCTAGTAGGCTGGATGAATGGTGTTGAGGGTTCATAAGACTTTGAGAGTTCTGGGGAGGTTGTGAACTACTTTGATTGACAGAACTATTTTCACCTCCACCCAACAATCCTTGAGGTGCTTGTAAGGTTTGTTGCGAAGACATCATCAAGTTGTTTGCGATATTTTCTATTGCAGCTTGTTGTTGGCTCTCCATCGAGGATTGGTTAGAAGCATTGCTCATTAAGTTTACTTGAGAATTAGTCATTGTTTGCATACTTCCTGAAGATGCACTTTGATTGCTCATTCCAGATGATATAGGATTGTTTTGCGACATGCCGGGCAAGCCACTCATGGGCCCTTGAGAGGAAGGTACATTCATGTTGTTGTAACCTTGGGATCCCATAACTCCCATGCCTGTGATCTGGTTTACACCCATTCCTTGTGACTGATGATTCATTCCCAAGCTTGACTGTCCCATACCCATTCCTGACATACCATGAGAACTCATTCCCAAACTACTCTGTCCTATAGTGTTCATCCCGTGAGATCCACCTTGATTCATACCAAAGTTGTTCTGACTCATGGACATATTACTGCCAGACATACTATTCAGTCCCCCAGGCATGCCCATATTGTTCATGTTCATTCCACTCATATTGGAGTTCATACCCATCATTCCGTGGGAAGGATTGTTCATACCCATCCGTCCATGTTGCATAGGGTTCATACCACTCATTCCAGGTCGATTCACACCCAATCCGCTGTTATAACTTCGGTTTCCATGGTTGAATCCGTCCGCTCCCATCATTTCTTGATTGTAAAAGTTGGAGTTGTTTGCATCACCCTCGCTGAAGTTGGGGAACATCCCTGAACTGTTGGGATCATTGTTGAAGAACTGGTTGTTCCAATAATTACTTCCGCCAAATGTGGAATCTTGCTGAGACGGATAATAATTACTTCCGAACCCAGTGCCATACATGTTCTGGTTGTTGAAGCCTTGCTGATTGTGGAAGCCAGGATATGGAGGAGGCATGTTGTGAAAGTCACCTTGCTGTTGAGGGTTAAAGTTGGGATAGTTCTGGTTCATACCAGAGTACGCAGGAGGGAACTGGTTATTGTTGCTGTTGTTGTAGGGGAAGTTTGGTCGGAATTGTGAGCTCTGCTGTTGGGAGAAAGGTTGTAGTGGCTTGGTATCTTGAGATTGCTGGGAGTGTGACAACATGGATGTTTGGTCCATGGGCTGCTGATTACTATTTGTAGTGTTGGGCATCACAGCTGCAACCATCGGACTTTTACCAGGTGGTTCAGTGTCTGCTCCTCCTCGCTGAAACAGGCAATAGAACAGATTAATCATCCATGAAATGCTGAGGTTAATACATAACCTATTCTAAAGTAAGGATGAATATTTCTGAGATAATAATTAGCCACAAATTGAACTTCAGTATGAATGCCAATGAAATCTTGAAGGCCAAGACTCAAGTCCAAAATTCAACAACCAAATAATAATTCATACAAAATCGATTGTGAACACTCTTAAGGAAACACCACACTACAAAAAGAAATGTATGCCATAAATTAAGTTGGGGTAAAAATATGAAAAGTAAAATACAAGGATAGTTGCTTAAAACTACCAGTTAATTCCTGCAGCAAACCTATTTTTTAAGTTAACCAGTTTGACGTTAAGATGCTGATGAAGTTATGACATGGTAATCACCATTATCAATAGGTAATTAATATTATTGGATGGACCATTTAATATAGATTTAAACTATAGTTATGAAAACTAACCTTGCGCGGGTTAACTTTGCGTTCTCGTTTAGGTGAGGTACCCTTGGGGCTGCGGCCTCTACCCCGCTTGGTGGGGGCGACGGGGGCAATGGGACACCCTGGTGTGCCAGGGGTCATGGCGGGGGTTGCTAGTGCAGCTGCAGCCTCTTCCAGGTCCAAATCGACAGCCTCCGCATCCATATTCCGCTTCTTCAGAAAATGGTACAACACGTCTGGGTGGTTCCATATCTGCAAAATTCACATCACAATAATTTAGTTTTAAAATATTTGTAAGAAAAAGACATATCTTAATTGATGGACTGGAATTATTCACAAAAATATATAATAGTAGTTAACGCAACAATCCCGTAAAGATAGTGTTAATGACACGAGTAGAAAATTAATTTACGAGCCTGGGTAAGTGCCTGAAAAACTTCTAGGAGTGTCGTTAACACTAATTACAAAAATTTTAAAAGTTAAAAGTGCTCTAAAACTAAAATTGATTATGTACAAGCAGTTGTCATTATTTAAAGCAATTGTATAAATAATACAATCACTGAAGTTTCACCTATTACCCTGGTAATAGGTAACATCGACTGAATTGTTAGAACAAATGAGTAAAATAACGCTGATTGTGTATTCATATTATCGGCAACCCGGCTTAAACGTAATTGACAAGGAAGTAACAGGTGACAAAAATAATAGTACCGGTATCATTTAACCCATTACCAACAAGCTAACTAGCAGTATTTCTCATACGTACTTTTTTTTCTGCATAGACTTTTCACCTATTCAACTGAGGAGAGAAACAAATGTAAAACTTTAGACAATTTACAAAAAAATGCATTTTAAGTTGTGTTTTTTATTTATTAACTATAATTTGTTTTTACTTTTTCCTATAGTAAAAACACAGATATGTTATTACAAAGAAATTATACATTTTTATTGAGTGATAAACAGTCTCCAAAACTCACCTTACAACAAACTGCAAATGCTTTCAAAGGGTTTGGAACAGCCTTTGTGCGAACGACTTCATTCATAAATGTATCGTACAGCTTTCGTTGAAAGTTTGTCATCCTCACCAGAATAACATATTCCTCTTTCTGGGGCAACGCATTCGTCAAGACAGAGTGGCTTCGTCTGAAATTAGTAAATTGTTTTAGGCTAATAACAGAACCAGTTGACAATAATAAATTAATTAATGAAAACAATATAGTTATTGCCAAATATTAATATTTTATTTCTAAAAACCGAAGCTGCTTTATAAAAGATTTGTTTACCTAAAAGTGCAGTATTGTAACTCATTGTGCTACTATTCAAATTTTATCTAACATTTAAATTTATCTTTATTTGATTTTATACAATTTCATATATGGTGTCAACAATTCAATTATCTTTACACTTCCCTCATATTATCTTCACTACCCCATCATACCTCTGCACAAACCCCTCCAGTAGGGAATGTAATACATGAGCTCTGTATCTCATCAGTCTGATGTCCTGCGGAGTGCTGTCTATACACTGTCCGTTCTGTATCGGCCGCTCAAACATGTTACTGAACTCCGTCTTGGTGCCGAGGTAGTTGGGCCGCACAAAGTCTACCATACACCTGTAAAAGTTACCAAGAAGATAAAGTATGAAAACAATGAAAAATCAAATGCAATATCTTTCCATGCTGTGACTATGTAAAATTTTCTGCAGATTGTTTGGGTATCCGAGTAGTTATAGTTCTTGCCTTCAAATCTGAAGATGCTGGTTTGATCCTAAGTGGATTTTGATTCAGGGTCCAGACGTCAATTTGTTATTGAGCTATCAATCAATGAATGCTATTCAACAAATGGTCAACAATAGATCAAGTCTAGGTTTGTTATAAATACCCACTGGTGTAAAACGACAGAATAAAAATTTTGTTAGCAGCCTGGAAGCAGCTGCCAAGAAGATCTAGGTTTTTATGCATGTCTTGCCTTGAATGACTAATCGGGATTGATTTTAAATATATTGTACATAGCAACATACACCAACATCGGTAGAAAGTTATCTTTTTTAAAATTTTACTGATAAGTATCAATTAGTTTCATCGCCAGGATCTTACATTAAAAATCAAAACGATAAAAGACAGCTAGGCCCTATTTTAAAGCATTAGTGTTTTTAAGGACTGAAATTGGCACAGCCTTTTGGCCAACTTTGGATATGTTACATTTACATGGTAAGTTTATCCTCAAGCAGGAACCCCAGTTGTAGCAGCTGAGTTCAGTACTCACCTGACAATCAAAAGGTTGCCGTAACAGAAAAGTAGCAGGTTTTTAAAAAATTTTGAAACTCAATCCAGCTGTTTTTGATCATTAGACCTTTTATAAGTGGTCCTGGCTAATTTTAATATTAATAAATACAAAGATTGAGTAAATACTCAAAAGAAATGTACGTGAGCTATCTTCATCTTCACAACTATACTGACCAGTACTCCAGCAGGTTATTCTGTAGAGGGTATCCAGTGAGGACGACTCTGCGCTTGCTGCGGATCTGCTTGAGAGCTTGGGAGATGGAAGCGTGGCTGTTCTTAATCCTGTGACCTTCATCACATATAACCAGGTCTGGGCCAGGCTTTACCAATGCTGCATGCATCTCTGTTGAACAAATAATAGGTGGTTGTCATTTAATTCAAAATGGAACTTTCAACCACACATATCTAACATTATTAATTTAAAATAATAGGCCTAACCTAATATGTTTTTGACACGACAACTTAATATCCAATAATGGATAATACATCCAACATCCAAATTAAACAATGTTTCCTGTATAAGAATATTTTTTTGAAGACAGATTTTCTTAATCTTTACCTTCAAGGAGATGTTTATTTTTCTCATCATCAATGTCATCGTCTGGATTAAGTTTTCGTTTTCTTTCTACTCTTCGCTTTCTCGCCTTTTGTAGACTTAGTTGACGGTATAGCTCATATCCAATAAGCAGCACTCCTCCCTCCTTAGCCCACTGTATCACAACCTGAAGACAGAAGTCAAGAATTAAAATAATTGTCTGTGTAATTTTCATGACTTTACTTTAACGTGTCTTTAAACAGATTTCAATATTCAGGGTGTCCACCAGGCCAGAAACAGAAAAAATTCATGAGTAAAAAAAAAATTCCAGGTTGTACAAAATAATGAATAAAGAAGTTTGAATTGAATTGAATTGATAGCGCATGACGATAATGACGTATCTGTGACCGCGGGAAACGACGATGATGCTTCCGTAACTACAGGAGACGACGATGACATTTCCGTGACCACGGGAGATGACTATGACGTACATTTATACTAAAATTTCCAACGTGTTTTGCGCCAACTCCCGCAGTGCTGTTTTAGCGCTAACTAAAATTTATCGAATCTCTGTACAGACACCTGAAAAATAGATTCTTAATACTGATAATTTCAATTTTACCAAATTTTCTGAAGGATTACTACACCAACCCCTGTCATTATGTACTTTCATATAGTATTTAATTTTGGAGTTTTAGGTTGTTTCTCAAATGACCAACAGAAATAATTAATGCAGAAATTACAAAATTTTCATGTAGCCAATTTAAATTTTGAACCCTTATAAATAAATGCCACGTTAAAGGTAAATGAGGATATTACAAAATATAAAAACACTTTCTAGAAGTGTGCCTTTTTGAACTGAGAATTTTGGTCAAGCCAAACTCGAGGTTATATCGTGATCATCTAACACTATCATAGAGACTCCATCATCATTTTCTGCGATAACTGAAAAATCCTGAATATCTCACTCAGTAACAGAAACATCACCACTGTCTTCCGTGGTCGTGACAAAATCCTGATATTGTTCTATGGTAACGGAAACGTTAAAATCGTCTCCCGCGATCACAGTAAAGTTATCATTATATTTCTCTATCGTAGCTTAATTCAAATAATTTCCCGCGGTCACCATTGTCAAGCAATATTTTTTGGACATCATCGTTTCCCGCGGTCACGGAAACGTCATCGTCCGCATGCACGATCGCGGCAAATTCACTAACATATCCCGCGGCCGTTTGGACATCACCATCGTATCACGCGGTCACGGAAACGTCATCGTCATCTCCCACGATCACCAAAACGTCATCGTCGTCACCCGCAGTCACAGAAACGTCATCGACGTCTCCTGGAGTCACGGAAACGTCATTGTCGTCTCCCGGGGTCACGGAAACATCATCGTCGTCTCCCGTGGTCACGGAAATCTCATCGTCGTCTCCCGCGGTCACGGAAACTTCATCGTCGTCTCCTGCAGTCACGGAAACGTCATTGTCCGCATGCGCGATCGCGGCATAATCACTAACATATCCTGCGGCTGTTTGGACATCATCATCGTATCACGCGGTCACGGAAACGTCATAGTCATCTCCCGTGGTCACGGAAATGTCATTGTCGTCTCCTGTAGTTACGGAAGCATCATCGTCGTTTCCCGCGGTCACAGATACGTCATTATCGTCATGCGCTATCAATTCAATTCAATTCAAACTTCTTTATTCATTATTTTGTACAATATATACATCGAATAGTGTCAGGTTGTACAAATACTCAAACTAGCCTAAGAGAGATTTTGTATCGCGGCAAAATCACTAACAAATCCCACGGCAGTTTGGACATCATCATCGTCTCCCGCGGTCATTTTCATGCGCGACCGCGGCAATTTCAAAATTACCGGTAAAATACTAAATTCACACACAATTCCTGGTTAAAAAAAATCACGCATAATTCTCGGTTTTCCCGGTCGGTGGACACCCTGATATGTGGTTATTCAATAAAAATATGGTTAAAAGTATTTGTGATCTTTTATTATAAAAATAAGTCCACAACAGCAATATAAAACTTTCTTTTACAGTAATTGATCAATTAAAAATGCAGAACTGCCTGTTATTAACAACCAGACCTGACAACCAGAAAGCGATGAAAACTGCAACTCACATGCTGGCAATAAACAAAGACAAAAACTACAACCGTAGACTGCAGTCTAGTTTATTATTGATCCAGGTCGGTCTTTTTTGTACCTTGTTTATGCCAAATATCGAGAGGAAACTCTTGTATACAAAAATATAGTTAGCAAATCACATACAGACTGTATAGCAAAACCTACTTTTGTATTGCAGTATCAAGGTGATCAGTTACCTTTGCTCTAGCCACCATTGACTTCTGCATGTCGTTGAGTACAAACAATGGAAACGTGCGTGGTTGTACGTCACCCTGGGCTGCGTACGGTGATGACGCTGGGTCTACAGGTAGCCACATGTTGAACTCTGACAGCCAGTTCTGCAGTGTGTTGATTGGCATGATGCACAACACTGTTTTTCCTTCGGTGTACCTCAGGAACACGTCACAGAAAGAGACCACCTGTGAGAAAACATTTGTTGTATTGACACTCAATTGACTGTTTAGTTTTAAATGTTTCCCCTTTGATTGTTTTATGTTTTTCACAATGAAACATAAACAAAGAGGCATAAATAAAGATTAATTTTAATGGTCTGCCTTTTTGGAAGTTGTTTAGTGAGGGAAGATGCTTTTTAATCAGACATTACAAAATTCAGATATTTGTTTTAGGTAACAACGATTATGCTAGCACACTGAATTGAAGAATGCTTACAAATAAAAGTATACCAGACTCACTTAAAAACTAATACTGGCTCTGTAAATATACAATGAAACACAACATTATTAGATTTTTAAATAATAGTTTCAAGTAGCTCAACTTCACAATTACCTGAAGTGTTTTCCCAAGACCCATTGAGTGAGCCAGAATGCATCCGAAGCCTGTTGAAGTCTTAAACCTCTCTAAGGACTCCACGACATTGTCAAACAGAAATCTCACACCACCAATCTACAAAAGGAAAACTGCTGTTAAAATCAAGACAAACAAATTTTGCAAAGTGCATCGCTAACTTACAAAATAAGCGATAATCTCATATTGGTTCTTTTTTTATATTAAGATCATTAACAATTAATTAATTGTTACATGCTTGCATGGATGCTAGATAATATGAAAGAAACACCAAAGCTATGCCATATGGGAAATAAAATAAAATAAATAAATAAGAGAAACAGAATACAGTAAAAAAATTTGACGTCTCTCTAAAGTCATTTTTGAAGCTTTTTGACTGACTTTTCAAAAGAATGTTTGAAAAAATTCTGATGGTGAATTGGAATAGTTCTAGTAGTGGATGAAGCGAAGAAACATACATAAATATGGAGCTGGTGTCAGCTTGAAGCTTGAAGTCCTCACAATCCTTGATTGAGCATTATTCCTAGCAAGGGACTCATAATACCTTCAGTTGTAAACACATGGCTAATTAAAAGTCAGCCTTTACCTGGTGAGGTTTGATGATCCTCGCTATCTGAGGCGCAAGAAACACCTCAGGTTCGTTCTCAGGTCGCCCAACATTGATCAACACCCTACCCTGGTCATCAGGTACGTTGTACAGGTCGTTTGTGTGCATCCCAGAGTTGGTGGGGTCTTCCTCCTCCTCCTCCTCTTCTTCTCCCCCCGAGATCAGAATACAATCGTCCTCGTCACTCGAACTGCTCGATATCATCACCACGTCTGAAAATGTTTAGGGACATTTAAATATACTCTGGCAATCACTTGGTGATAGAATTATCAGAAGTAAAACATACTGAATAAATGTAGTGAAATAAAGCTGAAAAATTACATCTTTATGAAAATTTTACTATGTAAAGTTTACTATGTATTACAACCACTCTAAATCAATTCAATTTCGATATAACAATAATCATAAAACTAGTGTATGGTCAAATCTTGGAATTCCAAAAACACATAAGATTGGGTCCCGAATCACATACAATGAAGATTCCTCTATGAAAATTGACTCACATTATGATTTACTTTATTTTAAACAAATCCTCAAAAACTTATAATAACTTGTAACTAATTTTCAAAATTGTTTAAAGCCTGAATAGCAGAAATGCCGCAACATCCGTGAGCATCTCTTGTGATCACAGTAATTCAAAATCGTACACCAATCAAACATTTTTTAAGCAGCAAAATTTTAAAATCAACTAAGTCAAAACAACTCACCTTTGCCCTTCTCCTTTTTCATCTTCCCTCCGGTTTTCTTTATGATAGCTTTATCATCATCGACAGATGTTTTGCCGACCTTGCTGATAGTCAAGCCAGGTTTGACCGGAGCGATGGATACTGATGGAGTGAGACTGTGAGGCTTGTTGAGTAGTTTGTTAGCAAGTGCAGACGCTTTAGATGTTGCGCTTGTGTTGGCAGCACTCTTGGTACTCTTCAGTATCTCAAGGACCTACAAATCAAGGCGGAATGCTAAATACGAGTAAATCTTCTTTGTTTGACTCTGTGTTTCAACCACTTAAGAGTCCTTGGAGGCTAGCAACCATCATGGATTTGTCTGCCTTGTTAATTTCAAACAGCCGCTGAAAGGTTATTTATCATCCTTAAGTATATAAAAGTGATTATAATTTTTATATCTAGGGCACTATGAGATTAAAATTTTCTTTGTAGTTTTGTTGGCGGCCTCTTTAAACCTTGCATTTGCCCGTCCACATAGACCACAGATCTGTGTGTGGAACGTATCCAGCAAAGCAAGGGGTGAGCCGATACAGTTCAAAGGTGAACTGTACTGATAAAAGTTTTTGGCAGTGACCAGGATCCGAACCCACGACACTACTGCCTTGGGCCCGAAGTCCGCGACGCTACCAACTGAGCCACCGACTCACCAAAACTTGTTTAATTTATTAACTTGTTTTAATTGTTTTATGAGCCAGCACAGCCAGACTCCAAGGACTCTTTGTTAAGAACTGATTTCATTACTGGGACCAGAAAAAATAGTGTTCTACAACAGATCTATTAGTTGAGAGTCTAGGGCTGTTGTACTGAATCGAGGGGTCTATACTAGTCTCAGTAGCTATGACGATACCCAAAAACTCTCTTTAAACAAAACCCTCTCTAAACAAACCCCAAAAAATAATTCTCATTGCAAATATAAACCAGCTATTAAAGTAATAATAACTTACAATATAAAATAAATCAATCCTGGAGACAATGCTGAATAAATAATAACTTACAAGTAAACATACTGTCTGCTCACCTTCTTGTTGACCACTTGCGGTGGGCCTGAGCCAGAGCTCAGTTTGACCAACACAGTGTTGGGAGAAGTGTTCTTGGGACTGGCAGAGGCAGTGGATGGTGAAGCCTTCAGCAGACTCGTACCCCCACCTTGCAGCAGGGAGATCACCCTGGTCTGTGTCTTGGTGTTCTGGCGGTTCAGGTTAATCTGTCTGTTCACCTGCAATACCAACACATGTTAGAGTATGAACTAGACATTCCATTCACATGTAAAAGTTGATAGTCAGTTTTATAATGAAAATGAATTTAGATTAATTGAGCCACTGACAGAGCGTGCTGAGGTCAAATACACCGCCTTTTCAAACAAGGACTATTTCCATAGATCAAGGAAACATTAGGATAATTTCCCGTAATCACCACAACCGAGTAATGGTTTTCCATGGTCGCAGCTCGCAGCAACACCCTTGATAATTTTCTACTATTGTGTGATACTCTTACCACAGATGACAATGTCAAAAGAGGACAAACTTAACAACGTTTATGAATGGATGCAAGACCATAGGCTATTCACAATTATTTAAATTTCCAGTTTCCATACAAAACTAATATGCAAACGCCACAATTTCCCAATCAAAAAAATTCTTGTACTTTTCTCGGTTTCCCAGTCAGCTGGACGCCCTGAGTATTGACTCTCGACTATTATCTAGCATACCATAAGCCTTCTAGTTTTGCCTTTTTTTGCTCCTATACCATTTAAATATTAGCTTGATATTTATGTGTAGTAAAGGTCAATATTCAGACCACCCGTGCACAACGGTTTGGCCAAACAAGCGTAAAAAAACAACTTTTTATTGGATCCAATTTAAATTTTTTTTAGTGGGTTACAATTTTAAAATATCACTTAAGACATTTTTCTTTCAATGTTGGGATCATTAAAAGTACTAAATATGTGTCCGAAAAGTAATTTTAAAACTAAAAACATGTTGAAAATCCAAGACATTTTACACATTTTTTAAGTAGGGCGTTTTTTGAAAAGGTGAAAGAGTGCGATTTTCAAAAAACACCTAAGAGTGTCTTTTAGAAAATTTAATTCCTGGACATGAAAATTCTTTAAAATCTTTTATAGCTCTTACCGTTTCTGAGCTATAGCAGTTAAAAAAAACATGTTTTTTTTCTCAAAAAGGAGGATTTGAGGAAATTTTTCAGGGGGGTTGTAATTTTAAATGTAACTTTTTGGATTTTCTGGGTAGTTTGGGACCGAGACGGACCTCCACAAAAAATGTCAGATCCCTAGCTATTCTACAAGTGAGTAAACATGTATATACCTGATCAGTGAGTCAGTGAGTTACACAAGTGGCTGTATATCCCATTAAAGTATGAGCACGGGTGGTCTGATTCACTCTGTACAGTACACTAAAATGATTCCGCAGAACCTTTCATAGTATGCTTATTGCTTATTCATTAAATTCATACATCATATTACAGTATGAGCTTCATTGTGTTACACCAGCATTGTTATGATAGGTTAGGTCAGTTTTCACCCACCTCCCGTATGATTCTCTGCTGTTCTTGCACTCGTCTCAACCGCTCCATTTCCTGTCTTTGTGCATTCAATGTCGCCTCGTCTAGCTGTGTCTCGTCCATCACTTCTCGGATGTTCTTCCGCAGATTCATCAACTTCTTTTCCGCATCCTTCTTATCAATCCCACTCTGACTGTCATCTTCATTGCCTGACTCTGATCCAGACCCTTAAAAAACAATAAGATTGAAATTGCCTGTCTATACATAGATCTGTAATTTAAAAGCCTTGCTTCATTAATAAATCAACTATTGTATTTATTAATTCTTGAACATTAACTTTACTTATTGTGGTAAATCAATCAAATTCAATTGAAAAAATAAAAAATCTAGATTTATTTCATTAAACAGCTAGAAGTATGAAATTAAAAAAAAATACATAGTTGATGTATCAGAACAAATCGAACAACCAGTTTATAAACTTATCACCAAGTGCTGACGTTTCAGCCTGGTCATCTTCAGAATAATTCACCGGAACAAGTGTGTGTCAAGCGCTACTACTCTTAATGAGGCTCAAACGTCAGCACTTCGTCATCAGTTTCAGACTATGATTAGGGGTCTCAATCCCGGGATCCCGAATCCCAGTAGATTTTTTATACCTAGAAATCCCAGGATTAACGAGATTGCAAAACCTATGTTTATATTTATTTCTTGTGAATTTGAGGAGTCTTACTTACGGAAAATAAACCGGTACCTTATATTGTTTTATTGCTATCAGTCAAAATAACATTTTTACGATGCTACTCGTGATTCTTCCCATTTTATATTTTTATCTTTATATTTTGATTTATTTAGTTTCCATATTAGCGTGATGTGTAGGCTACATGCAAGTGCGGTTGCTCATAATTTTTTTAAATGTATTTATTATATTCTAGAGTGAATCAACATTTATACACTGTAAATTAGAAAGTCGGGCGATGAAAGTTCCATGTGGTAATATTTCTTTACTTAGAAAACGGAAAAATTGCGCAGTGTAACGTGTAACACTGGTAAGGCCAATTAAAATTTTTAAAACATTAAAAGACTCAACGAGGGGACTTCTTGCTCATTTAAAATGGCTAAAAAGTTAAAATCATAAACAATATAATCCCGGGATCGGCTGAGACGAATCCCGAAAATCCCGGGATTGGATTGAAGGCCGGGGATTGAGACCCCTATCCAGAAGACCTAGTTTGAAATGTTAGTGACTGTAGAAGCATTGATTGTTGTTAAACAACTGTATTGTCAATATAGCAATTATTTACATTAGTAAATAATTAGTAGATGATGTGGCACTTGTGGCCAAAAACGAAGAAGAACTAAAAATTATGGTCTCAAAACTCATAAACCACACTAAAAAAGTTGGCTTAAATATCAATGTAGACAAAACCAAGATAATGGAATGTGGAAGAGCTATCCAATTAAATAATAAAAATCATGTAGAAATAGAAGGACACAAATTTTATAAAGTAAACAATTTCTCTTACCTAGGAGTAATGCTGACGAATAATAATGAGGAAGACTCTGAAATTCAGCAAAGATTAAATGCAGCTCATAAAAGTTTATCGGCATGCCACAAATTGTTGAGTTCTCGCCTACTCTCACAGAAAACTAAAATCCGTATATACAAAACTATAATAAGACCAGTATTACTATATGGCTCAGAGAATTGGGTGATAAGCAAGAGAACTGAGAAACGACTTATAGTGTTCGAAAACAAGATTCTAAGGAAAATCTTTGGACCAACCTTTGAAAACGGAGAATGGAGAGTTAAGCACAACAGGGAGTTGAGAGAGTTGTACAGGGACCCAGATATTGTGGCTGAGGTGAGAAGTAGGAGATTGAGATGGGCAGGCCATGTGTTAAGAAAGGAAGAGGGATCCTTAGTGAGAAACACCCTAAACAACAATCCTGAGGGTAGAAGGCCTCCTGGAAGGCCCAAGTTGAGGTGGAGAGATCAAGTGAGAAGAGATCTGAGAAGAATGGGAAGAAGAGAGGATGAAGCAATGGATCGTGCAGTCTGGAGGCAGTGTGTTGGCGAGGCAAAGTACCTCCTTGGGTACCAAGAGCCACGGCAGTAAGTAGTAAGTAAGTAAATAATTTATTTCATAGGTCTATATTGATTTTGATATGGAAATTTTTTTAAATCTATGTTAAACCTTTTATTTAACACACCTGATTCCTTTTTTTTCTTGGCAGCGCCATCTTCACCTTCCCCATCCCCATCATCGCCTGTGGCCTTCCTTTTGGCACCCGATTCTTCGTCTCCCTCTTCAAATACTTCTTGCTTCACCACAATCATTTCCCTGTCTGGGTCCTCTTGTTCTTCTTCGTCCTGCTCAGTCTCTTCTTTGACTTTGCTGTCTGCTTCTTCATCATCAAATTGTCCTGCTTCAGTTGTATCTTCCTCAGGTTCATTGCTGTCTTCAAATTCACCTTCACACTGTTAAAATCAAGTTTTAAGTACATAATTAAAATCAGTATTAAACAACTAGGCTTAGTGCAATTTTGGAAAGTAACAGTAACAAAAAGAATGACTAAGTAATAAACTTAAAACTTTCTTTTACCCAAACTAAAGCAAAAGGAATTAGGTAAGACAAAAGAGGTGCTGAGAGAAAGATGCTTTAAGGCCAAACCAAGAATAAATTAATAAGATATGGCTCAACCTGAAAAACCAGAATGAATTGTTTTCTAAAAGAACAAAACTACCAGGCCTATTTTAGGATAACTCCAATACAAGTTAACTAGAGTTATCATGTTAACTTTTTTGTTAGCTGTTTTAATATCGTTTTGCATAAGTTATGTGAGTCAACTCAGAATGGAGTTTTGACTAGGTAACATACATCATATGGTTCCCATTTAAATTTAAAGTATTGACAGAACATACTTTTTAATTGTTAAGTGGGCAGAGATAATCTGTGACAAAACTTACAATCTTTTTTAGTGTTTCAGGTATTTTATCATCTGGGATATCAAACTCTCCGGCATCTGAGAGTTCGTCCATGTTTTCCGATTCTGCCATCAGCCTGCTGAGGGGCATGTCATCGTCATCATCATCGTCCGCTGTCGTCTGCACAGGGTCGTCTTCCTTTTTGCTGCTCCCCGCCTCGCTAAAGTCTACTGGTTTACCCTCCTGTGCACTATAGTCACCTTCCCCTTTGCTCACTTCGATGTTCACTACACTGCTAAAATTTTCACTAGTCGCTTCGTCTCTGTCTCTCCTATTAGTGACTAAACTCAAAGGAGCGTCTTGCTCATCTTCATCCATTTCCTCACTAATGTCGCTTTCTTCACTGGAGTCCGAGAAGTTGGATTCTTTGTTGCCTTCCATCTCTCCCAAAAGATCTCCCCCACCTTCGTCTTCCCCTTTGTCCATACTACTCCGAGGCTTCATGGACAGGTCTAGTTCCACTGTAGGACTGTCAGCAGCTGGGGAAATGTTGTCTGCGATCGGTTGATCTTGCTTTGGCAGGACTCGCTGAATAGTGACATCTCCAATTCTTGTTAGCAAGTATGGATCCATGTTGGCGATTTAAGCTATAAAATCTGAAAAAAAGTATCAATTTTATAATGGCCTGTTTTGTAGATAATATTTTTATGAGATATAAACAATGGACTAAATAACAGATTACATTTAATTATAGTGCCATGTCAGTTGATATACAAATTTAAATTATGTTACATTATTAGCTAAGCAAACAATAAAACAATCTAGGTCTATCAATGTAAATTTCTTCTGAAACAATTAACTTAGAACAAACTTAGAAAAAAGTTATTGCAAAGGAGAGTGACCATTACTGAGTTAAACTTTAGGTTTATGATTGAATCCTAGTATTAAATATTAATATCCTTTAGTTAAACCTCTAGAAGTAAAAGTTAATCTATCACTCTGAACTCAGTGGTGGAGGTATATTTTTAGCCTACCGACAAGACATCTGTTAGTTTATCAAAAGAAAATATATTTTTCCAAAAATTAAGACATACGGTAGGCCTACTAAATAGGAAATAGCCTTGTGTTGACAAAAATTAGAGATTGTTAACAAGTAGGCTAAGTTGAACTATGAATATTAAAGGTATTTTTTAAAAAACTGAGTGATGGCACTTTTCAGATTTCTCCTTATAAAATTATATTTAATGTTAAAATCATGAAATCAATAAAAGAGATTTTATATCGATTTTTATGAGCAGTCTCATGTAAAAAATATTAGTCTTAATGAGCACATTAGTATTAGTCTACATCATTGTTTCCCAGCCTGGGGTACCCTAGTGGTAGGCACGCAGAGGCCGCCCTCCCCCCAGATTAACATAGGCTTAAATACGGGCATAAGGAACCAAAATAGGGACTAGTCCCGACAGAATCGGGGTGTGTGGCAACCCTGGTGGCGACATTTAAAGTAAAAGTATATTATAGGCTATGTGAGGGTTGTTTGGTCTAGTGTGTCAGCATTTAACTAGTTCACAGCCCATCGGTAACTATGTAGGTAGCCTAGCCTATAGTCAGAAAAAATATTGAAGGATGAGATTATTTTAAAATGATAAAAGTTAAGTGACTGATTAAGTAGGCCTTGGTAATTGCACTGAACTAAACTATGGCTAATATGAATAAAATTATAACTCTCTTGCTCGGTGCTAAGTACCCTACTTGAATTAATGATTATTATTAAAATAAAATTATCATTGACTAACTAATCCTATCACTTCTAAGTGATTGTAAGTGATTTAGGTATGGTCAATAATTTTTAAATTAAAGGGAATTTTTGTCCCATTATAGGGATAGGAGAGCTGAACTGGCAAACTAATTACAGTTTACTCCTTTGTAACGAGCTATTTTTCCAGGGGGATAAGTTATTGTTTTATAACCGCGTACCTATTGTTAGGATCAGCAAGCTAGCACCCTTTGACCCGGCTTATCAGTTACAATAAGTCTCGAGTATCCTGGAACTTCAGGAAAAGCTGATCAGGGACATTCGAGGCCTATCCCCACAGGTGATTTAGAATGCTATACCGAAGGTTCTAAGATTAAACAAGGGGGCACCGATGCAGGTGCACTTTGGAAAAGAGAAGGCATTGGAGTTAGCCTTCCTGTGGGAGTGTACCCAACAGTTTTTAAAGCGAAGGTCACTGCTATCTTGGTTTGTACTTGAGAAAATCTTAACAAATAGATTAAAGACAAAACAATAATTAATATCTACACTGATAGTCAAGCTACCTTAAAAGCACATAACTCATACGAATTCAAATCAAAGCTCGTGTGGGATTGTCTAGATTCTGTGTGTGAATTGAGTAGGAGGAATGACCTAACACTCTGCTGGGTGCCTAGACACTCAGGCATTGAAGGAAATGAAGCCGTGGATACATTGGCAAATGCTGCCTCAGCGGCAACAATGATTGGTACACAACCTTTCTGTGGTAACTTATTATGTGTGAAAGTGTGTGCACCTCAATTGGGTTATGGGCCAATGAAACACACATTGGGTGGAAACACCCCTCCTTAGGGTTAGCAAGCTTACTCTGCACACACCTTCTAAACGGGTTGCCTCTGACTTTTTGAGGCGAAAAATCAAAATTAACAGTAGAACTGGTATCTGGCCATGGGCGATTCAGGAAATATTTACAAAGGTTGGGCTTGTTTGATGGCAATCTGATCCGTAGTCATTGCAGTAGGTCAGAGGAGACAACCGATCACCTGCTCTTTGATTGTGAATAGCTCTCTGATGCTAGAAGGATTGCTCTTAGTAATTTGGTAAGAGGTAGATACCTGCCCGAGGAGGAATTAATTGGTAGACTACTGTAGGCTACAGGCGTTCATCGGATGCCTGAATCTGTAAGGTTTATCAATAAAAGAACTTTCTGGGGTGTGCAATAATTCAACTTTTCGGATTAAGTTCTTCATGGTCTTGGCCTGCTCTGTTAGATTGAAGATAAGAAGATAGCCTAAGGGACATTAAATCCACCTCAAATTTTTAGTTGTGGACAGAGAAGAGTGAAGTTCAGCTAGGAGATTGTGTGAGAGTACGGAGAAAAAAAGGTGTGTGATGGGAGTGCGTCGAAGAGAGAAGCGTTTTAGAGTTGAGCTGGCTAGAGACCGGCTAGTGAGTGACTTTCATTATACTTCGGGCATTAGTGTTGTAAGATAATATCTTGAGAATATTTATTCCCTGTTTTATTAGTAGGCTAGAGTTCTAACCGTGCTGGTTTAAATCATAGCTCATGTTTTCAAGTGTCAGGCATAATCCTAAAATATATTCCTGATGGTTCTGGGCAAGCATCAAAGCTCACATAATATAGTTACTAGGCCTATATTGTCTTTGGTAATTATTATGGTGCCTTGTGTTTTAGCCAATTATTTTACTAAAACTCAAGAGGCCTGTCAAACCTAGCCTACAGGATTTGGCGTGTATAGTTGACTGCATGTGGCCAGTAGACTAGAAGTTAACTTTAATAGCCTACAAAATAGAAGCCCAGGTAATTAATATCACGTTGATGGTAGTAGTCTTTTACTGGTTTTCAGGAATATTAATATTTTATGATTTGAATTGAACTAGATCGCTTGTTTGTTAATCCGGCATGTTATCTTTGTAGCTTTGGATATTGTAGTAGCCTACAGGCTACTAGATATAGCGTGGTGTGAGTTGTCTGCCAAGTAGACCCCATCTAGTAATAACGTGCGTTAAGGTTATTATTGGCAAGTTATCGCATCACTCACATTGTTTTAGGCACTCTGGGCTTAATTATTGGAGAGAACGACAAAGCCTGAGATGAAAAGTCAGCAACGACCCCCTAGGAGAGCGGAGAATCGGCGTAGGTCTGGTGGTGATTATTGCACGATTGTTTGGTGACTTATTTACATGCCCATGTAGGAGCCAGCCTTATACTGGTTAGAACCAGCTTTTGGCCTAGTGGTTTCCGTTGTTGTAGACCCTGAAATTTTAGGTACCCAGCCATTGTAGGCTGAGATCTATCCTTGGCAAACGTTTGCGACCGAGCACATATATTTCCCGTGCAGAAAATGTTTGTCACACCTTATCTAGTAGTGATCCATCCTCATTAGTGAATGGAATTTGAGTTCAACTATTCTACATATAAGTTCACCTAATCCTGAGGACTACAGTTAGGCCTATACGAGGAAATTTGCTAAAGTGGAGTTAGGCTATTTAACAAAATGGTGCTAATCTATGTTACTAACCTAACATCGGCAAACATTGTTTGGTTTATTTTATTGTTCATGTTAGCCTATGCTTTCCTATGTTGTTAAGTATTTTTTTTATTTTTTTTACTGAATGCATTGCTCCTATTAACATCCTAGATTATAATCAATTTTTCATTCCTTTTGCCTGTTTAAAAATAAATTCCAACTCAGGGCCTACTAAGTAGGTAGGGTATTGTTATATTTTATTTCCTTTTTAAATATTGATAAGTATTTATTACGGTATATTTTGTTAAACTTATTGTTAAGTCATACATGATAAAATAATGATACTTATGGTTTCAGGAGGAATGTTTAGGCCTGGGTAACTTAGGCCCCTATATCAAAACAAAAATTTTGTGTGGAATGGCATGAAGGGTAAGCTATATTTAAAAAATACCCTTTGATACCAGATAACTTACCATAAGTAAACTTAGGCTACATTAGGTAAAAACGGTAGGTAATCAAAGTAAAATTACGGGTAAACACTATTTACGGACGAATATAAGTAGCCTAGATAGAATTAGGCTTAAGCTTAAGACAATAACAACAACAAATTTAAGTAAAATAGAGGAGCCTAGATTAAGTTAAGCACAGAACAGGCTAAGTTACGCTACGGTACGTTTTTCCCTGAAACAACTCACTTCAAACATCCGAATCATTCAACCTATTGTTTGTAAATTATCAAATAATTAGCCATCCAGAGCTTTTGTACTGCATTGATTTGTTACATTTAAGTTAGGCTAGTTAAAAATGGAGATGTCATGGAATAAAATAAATAGGCTTACACCTATGTTTTAGATTCCCTTACAGAAGACCTTCAGCAATTACAGTAGGCCTACGATATTCCTTAAAAAATTCTCAACGTCGTCCAAACAGATAACTTAGGCCGAAGCTCAACAAGCCAAAAGTTACCAGCAAGTTACTTGGCCTAGCCTATAAAATTGAATCTAGGCCTAGGCCCAACAACTCAAATGTTGAGAGGACAATGAAACATGGTCATAGCCTATATAATATGTCTGTTTATGATAGTAAGTGCCCTGTAAGAAAATTGTATTAGGTCTAGGCCTACCTAGGCTTTGTCTGAAGACAGTTCAACCTGGGCTGCTGGGCTTTGTTTCTATGACTTAAAACTTAATAAGAGGTCAGAGTCCTATTCTGGTTACAAGCAACATTAAGTTAAATAAGATATTAATAACAATAGGGAACAATGAATTATAAAACAAAATAAGTACGTTTTGCTAGCCTTGAAGTTTTTTGCTATCCATGCAGATTTTTAAGATCCAGGCCATTAGGCCTGAAGACAATAAGCCAACGCTAATTAATTAAAAGCTCGGTTTAGTGAGTACTAAAAGACGAGTTGCTGTAAACATAGATACCACATAAAATAAATGATGATAATATGGGTTTAATTCTCAATTACCTAAATACAAACCGCGCCCATTAGTTTAATGAAGAACTGCTTATTTATCTTTGTTTGTTGATCCTTTGATGGCTAGCGGCTTCACGATTTCGAGGTTATTTTAATGGGTCCTGCGGCTCATATTGAGCCTTTTTGTAACACCAACATCACAAAGAAACACTTATAGACATTATAGCTTAGTCCCTTCGATAATCTGAGGTGATTTTAACACAAATTAAACTTAATCTAACACTCGCGGAACATAATAACCAACAGAGATTGCCATAATCTTCTGGACAATTTCTTCTTGCTTTGCTGCTGAGTTCGTGCTCATAAACAATCGTACCAACACAATCAAAGATTTATGTCCTGTCAAAAAAATGTATCGGTTATCTTGTCTTATAATATTTATTTTTCGGACCATCCGTATTCATTGAATAAGACGGGAGACGTGACTTATTTTTAAAATGTGTAATTTAGGGTGTTTAAGTAATTCAATTTAACTCCAATAACGTCTAATTGTATTGTACAGATTGTACTATAGCAAAAATTTGTAATCGAGTGTCAATGAGAGGTGGCCGTGGTCAATGCTGAGCTTTATTATGTCCTCGATATTCATCACTATTCACTATGGTAGTGGAATTTCTTTTCCTTATTTCGATGTTTATTTTGTATAACCATAGATAAAACATACTCCTCAAGATAGTACTAGAACCCTTTTGAGGCAGACCATGCATCGATGCATCCTCAAACATTTTGAAAGTGCTATCATTGCATCTGCTTAAAAGCTATTCCGTGTCGTGAAAAAACCTATAGACAATGCACTCATCTGATGAGTGATGATGTGCTGCTAACTTGGATTAACATAATGTTTTTATATATTCATGTTATTACGTTTCTGTGCACAGCCAGAACTGATCGAGTCTTGGTGAGGGTTGGCGGGGGTACTTTTGTGAAAAAGTTGTGTCTTGCTACTCAGCGTGTCTCACTCATCCTTACCCCCAGCTCTGCGAATAACTGGTACCCCTAGTCTATATTAAATATAGACTAGGGGTACCGGAAATTTTTAGTTTTTTAAAAATTTTTAGTTCAGCTAGTAGCAACCCATCCGCGGGCACAGAAGTTTTTGCCGAATTGTACCTGTCTCAGTTAATGTATTTAAAGTTACCTACGAGGCAGATAACTTAATGGATTTAACTGTTCGATCAACAATTAATTTATGTTCGAAAGTTGATTTTAAAATCCAGTTAATTTTGAAACTTCAGTTGATCATATCAACTTCAGCTAATCTTCGCAGGAGACTAAAAATCCTTAACATCTTCAGCCAGTAATGACATCCTGTTTCGTCCCGGTTATGTGAGGAATAATCTGCACCAGCTCCTGACAAGGGAATCCCACCACTCCCACAACCTCCATAACAGGGACCAGCTCCACATACAGTACCTTATACTGCAGGCTGACCAAAACATAAAACTGTTTCCGGATTAGGGCTCTGAAGATGTTCAATGATCTCTCCCAAAGTTTTAAGACGTGTCACAGTCTGTTTTTTAAGAGTGTCACAGTCTGTTTTTTAAGAATCTGTCAAAGCCTGACTTGTTGATCGACCATTGAATTTTGTCGATGGTTATTTTTATGCGTTGGCCGAAGCATAAGCTCATCGTCTTTAGTTTTGACACAGTCTATCCAGAAATTCTAGTAATTGGCATTGCAGGAGGTATTAATTGGTATTCACTGAGACCATAAATTTAAAGGTGGTCAATATTTTTTAAAGAGCAATAGTGTAAGTTTCGTCACAAAGTTGGGTAAAAAAAGTAATACTGTTTCTGTTATATTATATTGTAGATATTATTTTAACAAAAAGTGCTTACAAAATATCTAATTGTATAATCTTACAAAATATCCTACATATAACAGATTCATTCAGATTTGTTAAACGACAGATGCTAACTGCTAGAACCTTATGACAATATGCAATGAGTACTATAGGTCTCGCCACCCTAAGTTGAGGCAGCCCAGACGGACGGACAGGGTCATTATCGGCCGGTCCCGCCCGACCCTTTATAATCCGATTAGTGACACTTCCGTGAACGCTCTAGTTCCATAATTGTCATTAACAAAGTTAAAAACCGATGTATAAATTTAGTCTTTTACATTAATAACGTCGATTTAACAAACATTTCCGTTTTTGTCCCATCAAAATCGGACAATGTTTACGGTTTTTGGATTTTGGGATCTACACTACTTTGTTTTTTGTTTATAGCTCACAAACCGTAAACATTGTCCGATTTTGATGGGACAAAAACGGAAATGTTTGTTAAATCAACGTTATTAATGTAAAAGACTAAATTTATACATCGGTTTTTAACTTTGTTAATGACAATTATGGAACTAGAGCGTTCACGGAAGTGTCACTAATCGGATTATAAAGGGTCGGGCGGGACCGGCCGATAATGACCCTGTCCGTCCGTCTGGGCTGCCTCAACTTAGGGTGGCGAGACCTATAACATAGACTAACCCATATCTATGTTTTATCATAGACAAAAAGAATTAAATATAGACTGTCAGCTGTGCTGCGGTTACAATGGTTGCCATAAGTTCTGCCGCACACTGCTGGGAGCGCCGTGTAGTTACATAGCGTGTACGCCGTAACTGAATGGCGCTCCCAGCGGTGTGCGCCAGAACCTATGGTAACCGCAGCTCAGTTGACTGTCTTTATTTAATTCTTTTTGTCTATGGTTTTATCTATGATACTAATTTGTGCAAATAATCACCATGCTCTTAAGCTGCTTTAATGACTAAACAAAATTAAATTTGTTAAATATTAGATAAAAGTTGAAGATATTATCTATTGTTCAGATATTTCACTGAGATTGTGTAAAGCAGACTCCCTCATGCCTCATGTTCAAATTCGTTTGGTTCAGAGATTGGATCAATTCGGTCAGCCATCTTTAATGATACACATAATAAACAAGTCACAACCTGTTCATCCAACACTGAATGATATGTATAAATGTTATTGCTGTAAAATATTAGTGTATTGTTCAGTATAGTCCTTTGGTACATATAACGAGTGGCTAAAAAACATATAAATATGGACGGACACACATTTACATTAATCACAGCAATAAAAGGTTTTAAAATACAAAGATACAGGTACAGTAATGTAAAAATATGATACATCTAAAGGTAAAGCACAGGCGAGCATTTCTCAGCAATAACACTTTTTTGTTATTTCTCAATAATTGGAAAAATGTTCTAATACAGCAACTAAGTTTTTAAATAAGTAGGCCTACGCTTAAAAAATGTAAATTGATGTTTATTTCTATTCTACACTATCAAGACTTTTATAAACTCTTAATGATTGAAACTAATTTGTAAAAGCAATATAGATGTGTACTTTTGTTAAAATATAGAATTCAAGCCCTCCAGTATACATTCTAAATTGTATAAATAAAACGCACAACACACTATTACTAGACTAAAATAAAACACTAAAGTACAACAGCTGAAAGCAACTGGAATGTCAAGATTTGAGAGAAAAATTTTCCCTTAAATATGTCAGATTTATTAGTTTTTTAAATGAAATTAGGTTTAATGTTTAATGAACAATTAGGTTTGCTGCTACAGGGGAGGTAATAAAGTGTGTTCTTAAAGAAATATTAATACATTTGTTATGGAAATGAAATAAATTTGCCAAACTTGTTCAAATTACATACATAATAAAACAAAACGCAACAGTTTACTTGCTCTCCCTAAGATGAACATGGGAATTTTATATTTAAGTTCTTTTAACCTTTCCCCAAAACCATTAAGCGTACAACAACGCTAAGCTCTACATACCTCTGGGGACCTCAAAACAAAAAATTGAACGGTCCCGGGGCTAGGTCTTACCATGAGACCTAGGTAATAGCTTATCCCTTTAAGAGAAATTTGCTAAAAGACGTTTTTGTCGATCACCTTATAAAATAGACAATAGATTTACAAAATAAGTATGCATATATTGTAGATTAGTAAGGCAAATTTGTTACAAAGGCATCTTACTATTAAATCTCACTACCTTAAATGATCTCAACTTGTTCTTAATATGTTTAAAATTAAGCTATAACAAGCAAGAAATGCTATACTTTCTTTTTTGTAGTTTGTGGCAGGAATTAGAAATGTTACGTAAACTAAAACCTCTCTACAACTATTTTAGCTCTCTTTTTTAAAACCTCCCAAACTGAATAACTGATTGTATATCAATAAGTTAATTCATAGGTCAACAATTATGTAAAACAACCAATAAAACACCGACGATGAATGTCAAAAACAGATTGATTGGGCTGAGAGAGGCTGAACTTCCATCAAAGTGGAAAATATGAATGTGACTCTCGGATTGGGTCCAGGGATTTGAGCCGTCGTCAAAATGCATCGGACATCTGTCTCCTGCAATGACATAAGAGCATAGAGAAATACAGAGACCGGGGGAATGCCACTTGTGCAGAAGTAGGATAAGTGCACAAGTAGGATAAGTGCAAAAGTAGGATAAGTGCAAAAGTGGGATAAAACAAGAGATTGTGAACACAAAAGAATTCTTAAACACAAATAATATATATATTTTTTTTCAACTAAGGAGAATATTGACCTTCTACAGATTTTTAATTATTGAATTAGTATAATAAAGTAGAGACCCTCTAAAATACGTTTTGATAGAACACCATATCGAAATTACCTCACTTTGATTATTATTGCACATTCAAGATTCAAACAAATACTGTAAATATACAAAAACGTTTAAAAATACCAACAACAAAGCAGAACAGAGCACAAAGCAGAAAAAGCATACAAAAGCATAACTCAATAAGCAAAGTAGAAGTTGATGTTGCCAATTATTTGGATGAATCGGACTGTACACTGAATACAACATCATTGTATTTTAATTTAATGCTGCTCAATATAGTTTTTTTTTTTAGAATAATTATTACCTTGTCTTTCCTGATATAATTTATTTACAACCATCTAATGTATTTGAAGTATTAGCAATGCTCTCTTGGATTGTCTGAGTGAGTGAACAATTAAATTGCAAGAAACTAACAATGACTAACAAAACCAGTTCCCTCAGGAAAGAATTTTTAGGCAAGGTTAATGTTTTCAAGAGGTTGCTATCCTTGCACATTAGGAAATATGGTCTGAACTTAATGACCTATTTCAAGTGAAATTCTTAGTGCCCTTCTGAATAGATAGAATCCAGTCAAATTGAGACAATCAATTTTACACACTAATAATGAGGAAGTAATTGATTGGTGGTATCAGAATAACACGATTCCTTGATATACCTATGTTGGTTTACTAGTATTTTGACCAGGAAAAATAGTTCAAAGAATATTTCAACTGCTAGTCAGGGTAAAATAAAGATAGGACTAAGGTAAAAATTAATTGTATTTGAGTATAAAAGTATAAAAATAAAATTCACACTCAAGGCACAATAAAAGCTAGATTTATACAATTGGTGGGTAAAAACTATCTTTCTTACTTTATGTTAAGGACAATAATTATACAATTAATTGGTGGGTAAAAGCAATTTGTTCTTACTTTATGTCAAGGACAATATAAGGAATGTTGGTTATGGTAGTGCATTTCTTAACTGATAATCTAGTTCTAATTGAAGTGAAAAACATGGATATAACTCTCAGAGGACATCCATGGGTTGGATCCATCGTCAAAGTGCATTGGACACCTATCCCCTGTAATGTATTGAAGCGAATTAGCTTTTCTAAAGCTAATTTTTCAAGAGTAAAGAATAATTGTTGGTTTAAAAATAAAATATAATTACTATATTTAATCGTTCAATTTCCGCTATTTTTTAAGACTAAGCATGCACATGCAAATCAGAGCATCATACATCACATTTCAACACATACCAAGGTACCATAAGTAACTAAACATTCTGTGCACTGTACAAAACAACAGTAGTGGTTGAACATGAACAATGTAAAGCTCTAATTAGTACAGAAACTAATTACCTAACTAATTACTAATTACATTATTATTAAATATATTATCTTTAAACGTATAAAATCTGTATTTCAATAATAATAATAATAATGTTTACAGGGTGGCCATGAGCTAGAGGTCTTTAGTAAGTTTTCTCTCAAATACAACCAGTTGAAGAGATGCCTTTATCTATTCACATAATTTGCGATGTGCCTAGTTAAAGCAGCTTGATAAAAGGTGGCTTCATTAAAAAGGCAGTAGGCTACATTGCTGAAAGTAAATTTTGAAGGTGTTTACTGTTTATTGATCCCTGAATGTTTGACAAACAAATGTAAAAACTAAATGTACCGTACTCTAAGCTACGAAATATTATGACTTCTAAGGGAGTTTGATTGCAACAAATATGTGATGTTGGTAATTATTTATTTTCAAATGAACACAAAAAAAAGCGCAAATTCAAAATCAAACAAAGCGGCAAACTTACGTTCTCTCTCGTACTCCTGCATCTCGAGAGCGACGGCAGCGCCCTCGGTGTAGTTCCAGCTGGTCACGTCCTGTGAGAGGTCGCAGAAGGGTCCGATAGCCTGCGACATGAGCACTCTGTTCAGATCCGCCCGCTGGTACACCCAACATCGGTACTTGCTGAAGGCGTCCAGCTCGTCAAATGTGATCAAGTACGACTTGAGGTTCTCCTTCCAATATCCAACACACTTCAGCTTGTAATCAGGGTCACCTGAAGACAAACAGCAAGAAGTGATAAACTCTGAATACTGAATACATTGTTAACCTTTCTAGAAAAAAGGTGTGTCTTTTAAATATCTCACTCAATTGTAAACAAAAGTCGGTCAATAAAAAAGTATTCAAATTTACAAAAAGCTACGGTAACTAAAATTAAGCCCCTCAAAAATGAACATGAAAAAAAACTATTTTTGGAAATTGTACATTAGATTTTAAAATAAAAAAATTTGTAACAATAATAGAATAATTCTTATTAAGTTTACCCATTAAACCTTAATAATATTATGCAACAAAAAGTTGTAAAAAAAGTATAGACTAGTCTTACTGTAAATATCTATAGGTCGTCCAAGGTGGTCCACTGATAGACAGTAGGTTTCATCAATTTTCATCTCTTTTTGGTCAGTGTCGCAGACAGAAAAGTCGGAAATGTTTTCTTTACAGTAGACGTTTGGACGAGGCGACAGTGTCACTCCTCCAAGGATACGAGTTTCAAATGGGACGTCTCCTCGCTGAGTGAAGTTGAACTTGCCCGCAACAGGACATCTAACAGGCACTGGATCTTTACCTACATAAGTAGCATAAGATAGAAAATAACTCTTCAATGACACTTTAATAATAACTTGGTAGATAAAATTACTTAAAGGCTGGGTCCAATAGTTTTTTATATGTATTTATATTTTATTTATGTTCCTGAGCTCTAGCTTTGTACGGCAATAACAAAATAAACTACAAATTTGGTCTTCAGTCCAAATTATCTAAAACCAGTATTGCACTCTAAATGTGTTGACACTATGCTTGACACAGCTGATTTCTAGACAAATATTCTGTACTAAAAAATTGTTTTTACCTTTTGTCTACAGCTCAATAAGTTGTAACTTCCGTTACGGCCGTTTCGGCATTAACATGCCATCATCAGACGTCTTCGGCTGAAGCAGCGTGGTCACAGTAGAAACATATAACACGAACACGAACACATTTTACGAATACAATTACACGAAAATAAAACTAACAGGCCTGTTGCACACACGTTACCGGTTGACATGATCAGAGCTAGATGCCGAACACGGCATTTGATTCGGCATCTAGCTCTGATCATGTCAACCAGTAACGTGTGTGCGACAGGCCTGTTAGTTTTATTTTCGTGTATTTGTATTCGTAAAATGTGTTCGTGTTATATGTTTCTACTGTGACGACGCTGCTTCAGCCGAAGACGTCTGATGATGGCATGTTAATGCCGAAACGGCCGTAACGCAAGTTACAACATATTGAGCTGAAGACAAAAAGGTAAAAACAATTTTTTAGTTATATCACAGCTCAGGGGCTAAAAATATGGATTTTAATTTATAAATATTCTGTTTTGCTCTGCATTTTAACAACCATTGCATAAACTCACAGATTACTTTTGTAATTTATTCGGTAACTTTATTATATAATTATGACTTCATCTGGGCCAAAATTTAAAAAACAACAAGCTTGAATTGAAATCTAGGTTAAGGGCAGAGAGATTATCAGGGTGTATACTATTTTATTAAAGTGAAATTCCAGGTTTTTTCCTGGTTTTTTGAAGTTTTTCCAGGTTCCCGCATATTTGTTTCGTTCCACTTAAACTATAATCAATTTAAGACTTGCAGCTTAAGTATACAATATAAACTTACATCAAATTTGTTTCAAAGTCCAGTGAGCTAGTGTTGACAAAGTAATAATCCTTATTATAGTGATCATTTTCATTATCATCATTACTTAAGGCCACGGAAACATCCTCTCTCTCGATAGCAGCAAAATCCTGAATATTATCTTCATTTTGTATGAACACATTATCAACGGCGGCAAAATCCTGAATATTTCCTGCGGTTGTGTGGTCGCTTCCCACAGTGACGTAAACGTCATCACAGTCTTACGTTATCATAGAAAAATCCTGACATCTCCCGCGGTATGTATACATTATCGCCATCTCTCGCGATCACGGAAACGTAATCATCGTCATCCACGATCCAGGCAAAATCACGAAAATCTTCCGCGGCCGTGTGGACATCATCATTGTGACTCCCACGGTCACGTAAACGTCATCGTCGTCGCCTGCAATCGCGGCAAGACGTATTTTACGACTACAATCTTCTACCGGGGCTAAAATTAAAATCCCGGAATCGGTCCAAAAATCCCGGCTTTTCCCCGGTTTTTCCAGGTCCCTTCAAATTCAAGGTTCTTTCCCGGTTCTCCCGGTTGGTATACACCCTGATTATTTAATAAATAATAATAACCAAACAAGTTAACCTTGATAACACTAAATAACTACTTAATGCTAGTATTATATTGAGCTTGTAAGACATATTTACCAAGGAAGAGGTCGTATTTCCACTGCTCTTTGTTTTGGAATGCCACCCAGGAACATACAGTGTGAAAGTCGTCAGTGATGACTGCCACTCCCTTGCGATACCTGATGATATTGTGATGGCGTGGCACGAAGTCAAAACAGATGTAATCCTTTTGGCTGTAATTAAAATACATCATAAATTCAGTAAGGATGTTAGAGATAATTAAATTGGTAAAGTTTCTCTGTTGGCAATGCTATTCAATGCTTTAATTCAGTTTTTCCCATAAAAACAATTAACAACTAACCAAGTTTTTTTCTCTATATTATAAATAAGTTTACATACCTTATAAATCCGACAAACAGGTCAACTATAATTACAGAAGATTGTTTGCATGTTTCGGCTTATATCCGCCATTGTCAAAACATTGCAGTTGGATAAAGAAATCCTTTTCATTGTTTACTAATATACATAAACATACAGACACACATACACGAACGGGACGACGACATTTACGAAACAAATAAAACAAAACTTATTAGGCCTATTACTAAAATGCGCAGGCAAGAAGCGCACCCCGGTTGGTCAGGATGCAGACTGAACTAGTTTTGTTGTACATTGTCTGTCTTATCAGCTGTTTTTCTATTTGTAAAAAAATAATCTAAATATAAAAACACCATTAACAATAACTGTAAAATATGAGGTAAAGCATTATTCGTCCATACAGCTATAGGTCATTGTTTGCATTGTGACTAAGACAGTGACGGGTAACTGAGAGGTGCAGGAAAGAGGAGGTGACAAACTGTCTCCTATGTGGTACATTATCAGCAGTCAAAGTAAATGCCTGAAGCCTGGCGCTTATTTAGACAGAGGCAGTAAAAGGGGTTTGTTTCAATGTAACTGCTACAGTGTACAGTAATACCTCTATTTCTTGGTACTTTATCATCTTCAGTGAGGATCAGATAGCACTGAAAGTCTGGTAGTTAAAGATCAAACAAAGAATATCTCAAGCTGTGGCTAACTTTAGGCTCTCAAACCTAACATCTCTCGGTCAATAACTCCACTATTACTGTTAAAAATATACAAACTTTCCAATCACCTAGTGGCTACACTTACCATCCATCTACAGTGAGCCGAGCCATCATGAAGCGTGTGTCTCGCTGTTCCCGACAGATGTAGATGGTCCGTCGGTAGCGGCCCTGATCCGGATACCATGTCTCTGTGATGTGAGTCTCGTTGATGACTACATCAGCGTCCAGATTAGCTGTGTTGATCCAGTTTCCAGAGAAGTTCTGAGGCAGACGACAACCAGCCTCTACTACTTCAGCTTTCACTGTAAAGGATACAGATTTTAGAACATTATCTACTATGTTGTTCAAAGGTTTATTGCGGACATTTTCCATCACAATTGTAAAAAAACAATTCACGTTTCGGGATCTGGAATCTGATCCCGTCCTCAGGTGAAAAAACTTAACTAACACATTACAACTAACAATACACAAACGCCCAACCTAAGCTGGAATACACTACAGAAGGTAGCAGTCTAAAATATGCACTGTATAGCAGTCAAGTCATGATACAACTCATGCAAATAATAACCAATCACAAAACACCATAATCTATAAAAGGTGTAACGTAAAAAGCTCACACAATGGAACACTAATGGCACCGTTCGCAATGACTCCACCAATGAGACTGTGCTAGCTTTTTTAAAAGTCTAGAGAGAAATTGGGAAATTTTGTGTTTTGAGGGTCAAAAATTATAAAAACCAATATATACCTCGTAAAACCCCGTTCTCTTGGTCCGATCATGCTAGTTCGCGAACTCATTCAAGTTTATCCCGCCTTACACCTTTAAACCAAATTTCATCAAAATTGCGTTCACGGACGTATATATATATATATAACACAAATATATATATATATATATATATATACTAGCTGTTTGCCCGTTCTACGTACGGGAATCTTGTAGTAAGTTGAAACCTTATATTCAGAACAGGAGTTGGTTTGCATATTTAGTGTGCATTTTTCCAGATATGCTGGCAAAACTATTACTGTATAGGAATACATAATAAACATCCGCAAACACAATATCTGACAGTTTCAAAGCCAAAACGAATGCTTCGCAATTTAATGTAAAAGAAATAATAGTGCTGCACCCTGTTGGTAATCCTTGTAACTTTAATGCTATTGGACATCATAGAACAGAACCAACTTGTTTAATTGAAACAGCTGTTAAGATTCATTAATTCCATTTCTCATAAGGTTAACATGGGAAACTCCAGAGCCACTGGGGCGGAGCCCTTTTAAGAATTTCGAAACGGGAAATAGTTTACGTCCGATTCGCATACCTACAGAATTTACACACCAAATTTCATAACGATCGGTGAAGTCGTTCCGGAGGAGTTTGCAGACAAACACTGTGACACGAGAATTTTATATATTAGATATATATATAAAACGAGAGATGTTAAGTTTGAGAGCCTAAAGTTAGCCACCGCTTGAGATATTCTGTGTTTGATCTTTAACTACCTGACTTTATATATATATATATATATATATACATATATAAAAATTTAAACGAATGGTGTTTTTGGCCTCTGGGGACATCAAAATGAAAAAGTAAATCGGTCCCGGGCCTAGGTCTTACCGTGCCACTTACGGTAATAGCTACTTCCCTAAAAAGAAATTCACTAAAATCAATGATTTGTGAATTTTTTGGTACATCTGGATTGTCTGGCCCCTGGATTGTATGGTTTTTAAAACAATTCTTAACCAGCCACTTGCCCTTCCTTAAAAGTATATACCAAAGTTGAAAGTTGACAATTACCCGGGTTGACATGCAGCCTCTCAGGACTCTTCTCCACAGTCTTCAGTGTGTTGCACTCGGCTGTAATGGAGACTCCAAGGTACAAGTCATCATCTCGGTTCTTCAGGAAACATCGGTACTTCTCCTCCTTACGTGACTCCTTGGTGTTTGCAACGGCGAAAAAATGATTCTTGTCCACAAACCAGTCTCCCAGACAGCTGTATTCAACCACTGTAAGTGATGGAATATTAACAAGACTGGTGCAGTAACTTTACGTAGGCGCTGATAAAACGTAATTTGAAAAAGCTAAAAATAATAATCAACTAATTTGATAACCAATGATAAAACTTTGGCTTGATAAATCTTACAAAACTGTGTTAAAAATTGTTAAGTGAAAAGACAAATGTTATAGAATTTTACGGATTTGGTTGCCCCTTAACTAAAAGAAGATTCTTAAGAAATTTCACATTTTTAATTAGTTATTAACTTCTCGTCAACTTTCAACTAAAATTGTGATCTACATATTTCCTTTCTACTGAAGCTTCAACAAAGTATAGTTTTATTTTCAGAGTAGCCTTGAATATTTAATTGAAATAACACCACAATTTAATTGGTAAAAGATATGTAAGTGAAATAACAATCTCAAACAACCATTGACCACTGCCTGATTAACTTACAATTACATCAGCTACATTGTTTGACAAACTTTATTTTCTTTAAAGTTATCATTTTTATTATTATTTATTTGTGTTTTTATGTCAATAACATTTTATGTAAAAGAACAGTCTTATTACAGTCTTTCTGTTTTTGGGAATGTCAAAACTTTGATCTTGTTATAAAATATAACGTCAACTTTGTTGGAAAGTATCATTAACTGGTAGCACTAATTAATTTTGTCACTCAGATAACTTTACTGTCTTCCAATCGATAAAAATCACGAAGCTTACTTTTTGGATCATTGTTCTTCTTTAAAAAATTCAAAACCCTCAAATTTACTAAATCCGACAGGATTCACTAGGCCTTACTTACAGAAACATGTACATACTTAGCAGATTATCTACTTTACCTCCATCGAAGGTGCCAGTCATGCCAGGACATGCCTTGTATGTGATGTTGAACTTCTGGTTGGATATGAGGAACTGAGACCCAGCTTGTTGACAAGATCTAATCTGAGCTTCAGGGTGGTTACATTCTCCTGTGAAACGGAACCGGTTCTGCAAAGTAAAAGATTCTTAATTCACATTGTGTTTGAACTAATATGTGCATATTTCTTTATTTTCCTTGGCGAATCTTTAAGATTTCAAAAGAAAGAGACTAGTCATGCCTCTACTAGGTCTACTAAGGCCCTTATTCATTCTTTGAATACTAAATAAATGTTGGTAAGATTACAAAAACATTGCCATGTAGCAATCTTAAATTTAGAAAAAATTTAGAAAACGAAACAATTAATTCTAAGATTCACAACTTCCTATGGTTAAAACTGTCGTAGATAACTAATCTGACAGTTAATATTTTGCCTTTTTTCTAGGAGACATTCTAAGAAACTAAGGCCTTTAGTTTCAGTGTAGACCTTCGGTAAAATTGGTCTGACAAAGTAAGGAACTGTTGCTTTGAGGAGTTAAAAGATTAACAATCTATATATGTTAATATATTATATAATTAATTTCTACTTGTACTTTTTTTCCAGTACGCCATAACTTCCTTAATTCTTCACCAATTCCCATAATGTCATTTTAAAGCTTTTATTACCCACTACACCGAAAAAATATACAAATCACTAATTTTTCAGTAGTTTTTTGTAAAAACGATCTATTGTATCATTCTGCAAGTAGGCCTAATCTAAACTTAAATGTTTATTTACGTTATTCGATCAGCTGAAACATGTTTATTTCAAAACAAACGAATATTTACTTATCAAAACCCGAGTGATTTGATTAGCAGGATATGAACCCAAGACCTTGAGGAACAAGTTCCGCGCTCTAATAAGACCAGCCAACTTGCTCTCCTTTTTTCTTTACCTAGTGGATGCAAAACATAAAATGAGATTGGAAGTAGTGTCCTTAAGATACCGTGATTTACTGCAGATTAAATTAAGCCACAAGCAGATCAAGGAAGCTATGTGCACGCTGTAACTAATTTAATTACAAGTGGATGTTTCCACACTAAGCGATTTGTTTTGACGGACTAGGCTATGTGTGTAGTGTATGTACCATACCTGATAGGCAAACTGCCACACGCCCTCCAGACTTGAGCGGCAGTTTACAGGGACGTAGTTCTGAGAGAACATCGTAATCAGCTGCTGATCAGGGTTCAGGTTGGCGCACACGTTCTCAACAGTTGGTTGTTGTCCTCTCCTCAGATTCACACAACCAGCTAGAATCAACCAATTGTTAAAGAATAATTACAAACCCTTAAGTAAGGAAAAGCGGTAGGCCTACAAACCAATCAAACATTTTATGGATATAAGCATTTACATCGCACAAAAGTCTGAGACACTAACTACTAGACTACCAACACACCCAGCTACCGCTGGCATAATCACTACTGTCCTACAAATGTATGCCTACTCAATAACAAATTAAATTGGTTAAGCAACATTTTCCAAGTAGAGAAGGCGACATTGATATGAATTTGTGTCCAGTGACGTTGTTATGTTTTACGAGAAAATGTCTAGAATTAATAGCTAACATAGGCCTACATAGCAAAACGTTTTTAAAGTTTTGAAACAGCCTACTTATTTTAATAGATAAGTTTTATAGCCTAATCAAAATTAATAAACAGTTCAGTGATAAATATTGCCAATAAAATATTAATGACCCGAGCCTTGCGAGACCTAACTCAGCTGCGACTTAAGACCGAACACCTGCTATCCCAGGCTATGGACTGGTTTTATGCTAGCCATCATAAATTCAATGAGGATAAAATTCAATCTCTGATTTGTAGCCCAAAACTGTGGAGGAGACCAGTAAAATTACTTGGCTTTTGGGTTGACACTAAATTTAAACCTGAAATTCCCACATTGAAAAGGTAGCCTATGTGTGATTTTTTCCCACATCACCTATCTTTTAAGAAAACTTAAATCAGAAATAGCACTGCCTTATCTTATGACTGTATACCACACCCTCTTTCACAGTCATATAGGCCCTAACTTATGACTTGGTCCTGTGAGGCAGCTGTGCATCAAGTTCTACTACAGCAAAAAATGTTACTTTGGGTGATTAAATTTGCTATGATGATTATTACATTACTATGATCACTGCCTCCCAAATTTTGAAAAACTTTGGGTAGGCTACTACTGTAACTGCATTCAGTCAGTATGAGTATAGCATCCTTGGTCTCCTGAAGGAATAGGAAAATGACTTTGACAGAAGGAGAGACCAGCATACATATACTCCTACAGTATCATTAAAACCAAAGATACTGTAGAAGTCTCTTGCTCATTTCCGACATAGGTACAGTCAAGTAAGTTAATAGCAAGCAGGTTGATTCTGCTTTTGTCTACGATTAATATTTTACCTGCAAAAATTAAAACAAGGTGAAGTGGGGGGTTTAATAAAAGTATTGATGGCTAAGATGCGTAAGAGCTCTTAGTTATAGCTAGTTAGACTCTTTGGATGTCATAAGTTAGGTAGTCTGGTTTTATGACAGCTTTTGGTGAGAAAATAATGTTACAACTGACCCTTATAAAAAAAAGTAACCATTAAAGAAACTTACTTTCGATTCTCTCCAAGACATTGACGGTTCGAACCACAAATTTAACACAGTGGTAACACCCATCAGCTGGGTGGTGAAACACGATTGTGTAATTCACATGGAAATCTTCTTTGATGTCTTCACAAACATATCCATGGTCAGAATTCCGGTGCATCTCATTTGCATTTAGCTCAGTTTCTGTTTGTATATTTTCCCATGAAAACCATGATCCTCTTAAAACAATTGGAATGTTGCACTCAGCACTGACATCGTCTAAAAAATATGAAACACAGATTTAGGTAGGTAACCATACAATTTTACCATGTTAAGCACTTTTAAGTAGTTACCTAATAACATTACCCGTTACTAGACTAAATAAGTTAATGTTAAAACCTCCTAAATCAAAACACATTGCAGTGATGATTGCAGTGGAATCGTTGACATCTTCCCCGGTCTGGTCTAGACACCATCGACTTTCGCAAGCAAGCGACACCATTTGTACATGTCCCTTGATAGCGTTGAAATTGTGAACACCTCCCATGTTCGTCAGTTCTTAGACGACAGTGGTTTCCCACACTAGGATATTTAAAATCCATGTTTTAGCCCCTGAGATGTATAATAACTAAAAATAGGCTTTACCTTCGTCACTGCAGCTCAAAATCTTGTGGTGTAACTATGTTACGGCCGTTTCGGCATTACAATGCCATCGTCAGACTACAAAAACACAAACTCGGCTGAAGTAGCATCGTTGAAGTTTAAACACGTAACACATACGAACAATAATATACATTAAAAATATTTACAAAAACCGAACAGGCCTGTCGTACTATAATTAAACATATAGCCATAGCTAATGGTTATAAAAGTAACATGATTGATGGACTGGTAGCTAAAAAGAAAAACAAAAGGCCAGGAGATAATAATCTACAAAAGGAAAAGAAAAAGTATGTATGTGTGGAATACTCCCATTCCATTCAACACACACTCACGAAGGAGCTGAAGAAACACGACATTCAATTGACTTTTAGGACTAACAACAAAACAATTAACAAATTGAATGTTTCAAGTGGCGTAATTGATAAAGGTGAAAAGTCAGGTGTGTATAAGATTAATTGTGCAAGTTGCCCGAGCTACTACAAAGGAAAGACTGGACGTTCATTCAAAACCAGATACAAAGAGCACCATCCATTTCCTAGAGCCGACAAACAAAAGTCATCGTTTGCACAACACTTGGTTCACAAAAATCACGACATGAACGATCTGAACACTGGCTTAGAAATACTCCACACAAGTAAGAAAGGCAATAGACTGGACACCCTAGAAGAGTATGAAATTTACAAAGCTTACACCGAAAATAATTTGGACGATATAATTTTAAACGACAAACTACAGTACAAGTCACACTTCATATTCAATAGCATTTTAAATCAGAAAAGGAACAAGAAGCCAGGAGTACAAAGTTCAACTGATAACGCCACCACACCGGGCTCGACATAGAAATCTTCCAGTCGGTTTTTGCTCGGAACGGGAACATGTCACCCGTTAGTACGACAGGCCTGTTCGGTTTTTGTAAATATTTTAAATGTATATTATTGTTCGTATGTGTTACGTGTTTAAACTTCAACGACGCTACTTCAGCCGAGTTTGTGTTTTTGTAGTCTGACGATGGCATTGTAATGCCGAAACGGCCGTAACATAGTTACACCACAAGATTTTGAGCTGCAGTGACGAAGGTAAAGCCTATTTCTAGGATATTTACAACTAAGTACACCCCTAGGACTACGCATCTACTGTACAACACTTGGCCTAAGTTTAGTTACTTGTACAATAATTAAAAACGTCTTTTTTCAAACAATAGATAAGGAACTGATTTTAAATTCTGCAGAAAAGTTCCAATACTTGTTAGCCTACAAAGTATGATTCCTAGATCTAGAGCATATGAAGTAGTAAAGAGTTTTCCACCAACCCCAGATAATTATCCTAAGACTCTAGAGGAACTTAAAGGTAGATTTGGGCGAGACGGACTTCTAGTACAAGTATATGTTAGGGAGCTGCTGGCTTTGGTATTGAAAAACACAGAACATCGTGCCATCAAACAAAAAATTTTTGAAATTCCATCAGGTCTCTGCCCAAGTGGCCTTCAAAGTTCCCTTGTTATTCTTAGGGAGAAAATGTTTGTTTACATTTGAACAGATGGATACTTTGAAATTTATACTATTTGAAACAGCTGGTTATACTAAAATTGAAATTATAGTTCGGCCGCTTAGAAAACGACCTGCGCGCTAATGCTAAACCAATGCTGGAGGAGGTCGTTTTCTAAGCGGCCGACCTATAATGGAAACATGAGCTAAAAAGATGTATTGGATTTGTTGAAAATATAAGTACCCCCACCGCAGCAAACCTGCAGAATAAGCTAATTTCCATTTGCCCGATTGGATTTTCAATTAACCCTAGATCTGGCATTCGTCCCTTTTGGGGCGTTAGAAATTGAAGTGTGAGCTGGCATCGTCCCAAAAGGGACAAATAGGGCGTGGTGTGTTTCAACTTAATTTTGCAACCAATAAACTTTCTTAAATTGCAATACCGTTGGAAAGAGGAGGTTCTCAGCATTAATCTTCATATATAAAACATTACCTGGTGATTATCATTTAGCCAAAAACAGTATTCTAAAAAACTAGTTATTTCAAATTGTATTCTGGCGGAAGACAAAAATTGTGCAATCGGCAAAAAAACAGCTGTTTTCATTGGCTGATAAAAAATAATAGAATTCTCGGACTAAAACAGAAGTGGTATCGTAGCAACAGAAATTTTGTGAACTACAACTCGTCTGTTATAGGTTGTTGTCTATCTCGTTTCAGGTCAAAAAAATATTCTAACAAATCTTATGTTTTTGTCAATTTGCGAGGAAGTGGTGGAGGGGGGGGTGGTAGCATTTGTCCCTTTTGTAACAAATGGAAAACGCTTTTATAACTATTATAACGCTATTATAACGCCAAATAATCATTTCCGAGTAATATTTATATCTGCAGAAAGCCCTTTAGTTGGTCGTCAAATTGACAACAGTTGCAGGTCTGTACGGCGAGTATTTTTGTTTGGTAGAAGTCAGCCCTGATTTATCGTTAGCCAGACAACGACAAAGGAGAATCGGCATTATGGAAGCGTCCTTTCAAGCGTTGTGTCTTGTTATAATATCGGTAAATATTGTTTGTGTGATAGTAGGCCTATTGTGTTATAATATGTGTATATTTGTGTAACTAGGTACTGTAAAGATTACACAAATATTACACTTTTTTGTGATAAAAGGGGTTCTTTTATAATTTGTTACAAAATAGTGAAATTATTCCCTAACATATGCTCCTGATGAATATTACTACGCATTTACATATTTGCGTGTAAACAATTTTTCATTGTACTTTTTGTATAAACATTTTTGGAAACTGCAGTAATTTCCATACAATATGTATATCTTGGAATTTGTATATAAGTAGTTACTAAAAAAAATGTTACGCTTTTTTTTAAATGCCCAAAAAATTATGTTTTAGGAAGAAATAATTTTAAGTTTCACTATCTGACGTCAATAACTCAGTGGTTTTATAACCAAAAGGTATAAAAGTTTCCTGAAAGAACTTTTTATTTCCTTTCAGAAATTATAATATTTAGGCTATTTATTTCTGATAAAATGTTTATATTTTCTATTTGGCCAAAAAATATGGAGTTTTTTTAGGAAAAATAAATTGTTTAGAAAAAAATTTTATAACTTTTTGTATTTTTTGGAGCTTAGGCCTATAAAAAATTATTATATTTGACGTAGGGAAATTAATTTGCCACAACTTTTACATTTGAATCAAATATGTAGGATTTTTTTAGGCATTACTGTGGGTTACTTTCAAAATTTGTCATAATAAGTTAGTTATGATAGTTCAAGAATCATAACCTAACCTAACCAACCAAACTTGCTGATGGTGAAAAAAATCGCATGAAGGTTTACTAATCGAAGCGATAGTTTCAATCGATATTAGCATAGCCCAGTTAAGAAACTGTACCCCAAAATGCAGCATGGTTTGCAATGGCTATAACTTTATTTAAAACTTATATTTTTTTATTAGGCCTATATATATATGTGTGTATGTGTGTATATTTAGCATAGTATTAATTTACCTTAACCTAGTGGTACAATAAATGTTTTGAGAAGACATTTTCCAAAAATAGGCATAGGCCTATGATTGGTATGAGCAACAGGTTTGTTTGGAATTATATAACCTAACAATTTAATAAATCTTTCAAGGTTGAAAAGCAATACTTACACATGAAAAATGAAATAATTATCACAAAGAATACATTGATTAATGACGTATACTTATTTAAAAACATTTTGGTGACACAAAATAAACTTATCTTTAAAATATTACTACTATATCTAACATAATAACACAAAACACTTTGACAACTAGGGACGGGACACTTTGACAAATTGGGAATGGGAATTAAATTGGAATTGGAATTGGCTATTGGCTTGGCCGTGTTTTGTTTGTATTTGGGATTCTCAGTCAGGGTAGCCAATTTGCCGAAGTCGAGTCGGCGAAGTCACGATGGACACGCCCATTTTTCTCCCAATCCCACGCGACCACTCGCGACCTACAGAATCTACAGAAAATCATAGAGGAAAGAATAAACTAACCTTCTCTGTGAACTAACGCAAAAATATCTATCTATATAGATATAGTATAGCATAGATTTAATACCTATTGCATTTTCTTGAAAGAATATATAAGTTGTTCTTATCAATTGAATTTATACTTTGTTGGGATCATAAGTACTCAGACACAAAATAACTTAAAGCATTGGTTGGAACGAACACCCATAGATTATTCAATTTCAATTGGAACATTTTTGGGAATTATGACTTAAGTCAAGACAACATGTATTTTCCTTCCACCATGGCAACATCTATTGTTGCCTTGCTTACGTCCAACATTTACAGAGCTTGGTAAAAATTAAAAGGTAATCCCAAAATTTTCGTCCTCTTTTTTTATAATTAGTGTAAACCGTTGGAAAATAAATAAATATGTATCATGCCATGCACTTATTTTACGGTAGTAATGGTAGTATGCGTGTGGGTGCGTGTGCAAGGGGATAAACAAATAGATAAAATTGGATAATAGTCGAAGGTGTACAGTAAGCACGAAGCAGTATATTACCATTGATTAAACATACTTCCTTATATATGATATTACCTTCTTTCTTCACAAAACAGTGAGGCTGAATGGAAACCTAGAAAAAGCTTCATGAATACACGATTATCCTTTTATTTTTATTGTTTGTTTTTGTTTTGACCATCACGTAACGGATAGCCTAGGGTTCACTACGATACTCGGACAGAATACGATTGAATCGATCTATCGTGACTCTGCGATATTTCTTTCTTACTGAAGTCGAATCGGTTCTTATGACGACGGAATCATCGTATCTCGTCTCGTCTCGTATCGTATCCTATGTTTGTTTACGTTTACGTGTTATGTTGTTATTGTTGACATTGTCATTTTTGTGTGACTTAGTTTAGTTGTTGGAGGTGGCCAGGTACACGATACACGTAAATTAGATTTTAAAATGGAATTAACTTTAAAAGAGATGGAAACTTGTGCAACACACATATAACAGATTTAAATTGCTATACGCCAAGGAGATTTCGGGCTATGTAAGGTTAAAGGAAGAATTTGACCAATAGGGTATGTTTGTCTGGCATCAAACTGGTTTGCTTTTTCCACGAGAAGTACAGGTAGAAATATGTTATTACCACGAATACTTTAAGTATTCGTGGCTATTAAGTTACCTAATAAATCCATTCATGTTATTGTCTCCTTGATTTGATAATTGGCTAAAATTAAATAGATTAACTTAGATTATTAACCTCTAAACCTTGAAAGTATTAATCAGAAGATTCTGAGGAGTGGCGGTAAGGTAAGTAATTGTACCTAATAAGGTTAACGTAGGGACTTGATGAAGTTTGAAAACATTTCTAGGATTATCAGTAAGATTTAATCGGTTTCTTAAGAACATTAAAGTTATGAAAGCTTAACTTAACTTAAGTCGTTTCCTAAGATGCTACTTAGTTGCAATTTTTGCAGTTGTCAGAGCGATTGAATCGATAGGTAGCCTACAAGTCTGTAGAGAACCTAACTTATAGCCTAGGCTTAACTTAACTTACTATCAGATGGAAATTCAGTTTAATATTTCTATCGTAGGCCTATCAGTCAAAGTTTTCACTTGATATAACTTGAATAACTTATTTATTTATGCTTTTCAAAAAGACTCGTTAACACGTGCTGTGGCGGTTAAGTTGGGTACTTTGGTATTATCCGGAGGCCACCCTTACACAGCGCAGTTACTTATGTTAGGTTTGGTTTTCACAAATATGTTTGTTTGCAGGACTTTCCTAATTTCTATATGAATCTTACAATACCAGATGAGTCATAAATTACTTTTGCACGCCATATCCCCTCAAGTACTTAGCCAGGTCATTGACCGGAGCATTCATCACTTGTTACCACCTGTATCTGGGGTATTTGGCGGGCAAAAGTAAGACTCATTTGGTATAGTTCAATTCATAACGAAACAAGGAAAGTTTTATAAACATATTTATGATAATCCAACTTATCATGACCGCCGCAGCGTGCTGCATACCTACTTGGCGGAGTATAGCGGCAGCGACGCATTCAACTCAATCCTCGCCAACATCGCTGCCTTTTTTTCTGGGAGACAGAACTCAAAGGCCGCTAATTGTAATCATGTCAAATTTGGACAGTCAGTCAATTAAAGCAGGTTTTTTCCTATTACAGTAGCCTATGTAGTTATTTTTGGACACTCCAGTAAAAAATCTCTCTAAAATAATTGGTCTCCGGATAATACCAAAGTAGGCCTACCCTAAGATTTCGCTTTGGCTTAGTTCAAGTTACCGGTACGTTAGTTTTAGATAATTACAAACAAGGCCTACTGTAAGTAAATTGTATACACACAAGAGTTGATAAGTATGCTATATCTAGTAATTGTTTTTAAACAAATAAATTTACACTTGGACCTCAATTTGTAATCGTATCCTTTTTTGTAAGTTTTGTTAGCTACTTAACCTAAGTTACCGGTAAGTTAATTTTAAAGATACAGCACACTGTTATAGATTGGTGGGCGATAATATTGACTAAGTTATATATACCTACTACATACAAGTTACCTAGGTAGGGCCTAACTTATATATTATAGTCAATGGCGATAATCTACTTGAGAATCCTCATAAGTTAACATCAAATCAATATTGAAATTCAATAACTTATAGGCCTACATAACTTAAATAGGCTATTGATTAAACTTACTATATTTATATTTTAAGTTTATTCGATAGTTTAGGCTATATTATGTAATAAGTTATTCCATCGATAATATCTTAGCTATTCTTTGGAATTGTAGATTGATGTTTTAAAATTGATTAACTATAAGCTTTTTAATGTTTTTGCAGGTTCATACCCTAATCAACCGACTCTAGGCCTAGTCAGATTTCAAGTTTGCGTACCTTTAACCAACATTCGTAAAATGCATTGGAGTGTGGTCACAGATCTCTCTATTACGTAATAAATAAATCCAGCGGTGAACAGGTAAGACATTTATTTGTTTAAATTGTTAATTTATAGTAGTAACATTTTCTATACAGCCTCTGATCCCATGTAGGGTTGTCATATTAGTGGTGGTTCTAGATTAGAACGTTGTGAAGGGCTAACAGGGGTGATTAACACTAGGAGGGGGTTTCAGGGGTTGACCTTAGGAAAATCTGCTATTTTTAAAACTGTTTTTACGTCTCGGACTGTGTTCCAAAACTTCTGTCACCTATTTATGACAAAATTTATGTTTAAACTTATATTTCCAGAGTCAGTTTCTAATGGGGAGGGCTCTTGCTCCTACAGCCCTCCACCCCTTGGAACCGCCCACTGCATTATAGTATTTTAATGTGGGAAAAAATTGAGAATTAATTTAGTTGGAAGATAAAATATAACGGGACAGCAACATTGGTAGAATAGGCATATAAGCTTTAACCAATTTCTTGCAAATATAGGTATTTGATTAAGGTAATGTGATCATAAATAAAAGCATCTGCGGCACTATTTAAAATCAAAATTAGGCTTAAGCCTAATACAGATAAACCATTGCTATTGCTAAAAAAACCTGCATTAGTCTTGATTTTAAAATAGGTATGGGTTATATTTTTTGTAAACCATAAGCTGTCTTTGTTCATAAAAAAAGTGAAGTTGATCTGTTAATTACTGAGAGAACCATGATTTGAGGTAGAAATAAATCTGGTCAAAAGGGACATTTTAATTAAATTATGTTAGTTTAGAAAACTGCTATCTAACTCGTACTAAAATACAAGTGAATAAAATGTTGTGGATGTTCAATGAATTTTAGCATTAGTTTGTCTGCAAATGTTAATTTCTCGAGAACATGCTCCATTCAACCCAAATAGACACTTTAAAGTTTTAACATTGCAGTCTAGCTGAGGAGAATTGTTCATTCATCCTACACGAGCCTCCTTATTTTAATAACATGTAAACATTCTCTGTTCTAGAAGACTGAAGAAGGAACATCACAGGTGCTGTTACTTAGACCTTTCTACAGCATTGATGAATATTTGTCTTGGCAGCAGCTAGAGTGACTACGTTACAAGTTAAATCATCTTTCTACCGCAACTACTCCAATCAACAAAGATTTTTAATCGATAACATATTGTATTGATGCCTTTTTCAATCTTAAAAATTGTAAAATAAAGTACTCTTGTATTCTTGTATTGCATTCTTGTGTTCTTGTCCTCAATGTAAATAAGTGAACACAAATGATAGAAAAACTATTTTATATAATAATAAAAACTAAATAATTAATTGAGAGCCCTCTCGATTGGGATAACCCTATTGATATTTTACTTCTTTTATCAAAACAAATACTAAAATACTCTCTTATCGTTTTGTGTTAACTATATATAATTTAAATTATTTACAAAAACATCTTAATTATTTATTTTATTTATCTTTTATATATATTCTATTATAAATTACCACACAGTCAAGTACAAAGTTGAAGCTTGATTATAAAGTGCACTAATCATAGTAGGCCTATCAGTCAACAAAACTTAAATTGTTCACACCAAGTGGGAATATAATTATTTGAAATAAGTCTTTCCATCAATAAAATCTTTAAAAAATATTGAATTGCCTTGTAAGCTCGGTAGGTACTGAAAAGTGTAGTATACTCATCACCCATTTCAATGTAAGATTTGTTCTCTTGTTTTAAAATATTTATGTTTGCTGATATAGCATTATAAGATACAGGGAAGGTAAAGTGTGTTCTCGGTAAAATGTACTTAGATTGGTATTGAATTGTACAAAAAATTAAAATTAAAGTCAAATATCCACAAACAAGCCAAAATAGAACAAACAAGTTTACCTAATAATCTACTTCAAAATTACAAGTTATTTTCATGTTTTTTGATAAATTTTTTTTAACAATAATGAATTATTTACAAAGATGTTTGAAGTTTTTAAAAGGTCAAACATAGGAAACCCCAGCATTTTTACCCCTGCTCATAGTCCGATTATGCTAACGGAACGCTACAACAAACGTTGTTTTACACGTTTGTAACAAATTTCATCATAATTGGATTATTTTGACTTTGAATTATATGTGTATAGGCATAGACTAAACTAAGCAGCACAAGTCTTAAGGGAGTATGTTTTATCTATGGTATAGGCTATAATTTACAGTAGAACCTTGATAACAAGACTTTTAAGGACTATAAAATAAGACTTGTTATCAAGGTTGACTTCTTATCGAGGTTTGCAATAACATATGATTAGGGGTAAAATAATTCCAAGGGGATTTGAAAATTACCCTTGTTATCAAGGTTGACTTGTTATCGAGGTTCTACTGTATATGAATTGAACAGATGGTGCTAAAGGCTTTTAACTTGAACTACAACTGTTACAGCAATTAAAAATTAAAATTCAAAACCAACAATGGGGTTGTATTATTTTGTTTAGAATTATTATACACCTTATTAAACATTTGGTATTATTATGCACTTCTTTTCATATTTTGAGGACCATAACAGGCCTCGGTGGTGTAGTGGATAGAGTGCCGGGCTGATAAGCAGAAGGTGCCGGGTTCGAATCCTACCCGTATCACTAATTTTTTGTCTTGGATTTTTTCATTATCAACAAGTTTGGTTAGGTTATGACAGTTTAATTTTATAATTAAAATTGAATTTGAGCCATTTATAGTTTTATTTTATGAACAGAAATATATTTTTTTTATTAAACCTTAATTTGATTTTTCATTATCAGCAAGTCTGGTGAGTTTGGTTAGGCTATGATAGTTTAATTTTATAATTAAAAAACTATAAAATTGGATTTGAGGCATTTATTATTTTATTTTATGAACAGAACTAATTTTTCAATTAGTAAACCTTCATTATAGTCAATCAGAAGCCTCCAAATGACACTGTCGGCAAAACTAATCCTGAAAAACAAATTGTACAGTTAGGTTGTAGAGGTGGATTGAGTAGATGATTTGAGTCCGATTGAAATTGAAAACTCAATACTCACAGACTCAGATCCAACAACAAACTCGAATCCGATTTTCCGATATCGATAGTGTACACAATTCAATATCGATAGTGAAATTGCAGACTCTCGATAGATCGATTCAATCGTATTCTGTCCGAGTATCGTAGTGAACCCTAGGCTATCCGTGACGGACACACATTTCACACATAACCTCCTCAAGTTATGTGTTTGTTGATTTGTTTTGTTTAGAATGTTTAGATATCCCTGTTATCTAACTTTGGATTTGGATTAGTTTGGCCTAAGTTTTCAAGGGCATTGATAGTGTTAGCTGTGTTGGAGTGTGAGATAGTGTTAGCTGTGTTGGAGTGTGACACAGGACTTGCTAAAACGCTATAGAGGCCCACCATTGATAAAACATGTCTATAAAATAAACAATTTTGTTATTAAACAGTGTAGTTCCTTTGTGATTGAGTTGATGACTATTGCAACATATTTTTGAGGGTTATTGTCAAGAAACGATCTACAGTAAGTTAAAAATTTATCATGAATCTGTTTTACTCAGTTGCTTTCTATATTTTCATCCCAGTATTGATACTTGTTGCAACAGTTTACTATTTCATGACTAAAAAGTACAACTATTGGAGTCAAAAAAATGTAAAATTTGTCAAGCCAGTACCACTTTTTGGAAACACATTGTCAACTATCTTAAGGAAGAAAAGTTCAGCTATTAATCAGCAAGAAATGTACAATCTATTTCCCGAAGAAAGGTTTATAGGGACATATTTCTTTATGTCCCCCTTTTTAATGGTCAGAGATCCTAAATTGATTCATCAAATTCTTATCAAAGATTTTTCACATTTTTATGATAGGGGAATGGTATATGATGAAAAACTTGATTTGTTGTCTTCACATTTAGTAAATTTAAAAGGACAGAAATGGAAAGGTCTGAGAAGCAAATTGACTCCTGCATTTAGTTCCGGGAAACTCAAGTCCATGAGCTACTTACTAGAAGAGTGTGCCAATGCTTTGACTGACTACTTAAACAATGTTTCTCTCTCAAAATCAACGCAGGATATGCGAGAAATAATGGCTAAGTTTTCAACAGATGTAATTGGTTCTTGTGCTTTTGGTTTGCAATTTAATTCCCTACGAGATCCAAATTCTCAATTTCGGAAGATGGGACAGCAGGTTTTTAAACCCTCATTGAGATTCGTTTATAGACTCATTGCTCGTGCCTTTCATCCAAGACTACTATACTATCTCAACTTAAAAATACTGGACAAAGATGTTGAGAAGTTTTTTTTAGACTTCGTACAGGATGCAATCCATAGAAGAGAAGGTATACATTCTGAGAAAAAAGACTTTATTCAGCTTTTGGTTGAATTGAGAAATGAAGATTTAACATCAGCCAAATCTGACTCACTGGAGGAGAAATCTTGTGAGTAGGCTAATCTTTATAGGCCTTAAACTTTCTGATAGGCATCATTTTTTAAGCATCACAACTTACAGTAACTTGCCTATGTGTGCGTAATCCTACTAATATTATAAATGAGAAAGTTTGGATGTATGGATGTAGGTATGTATGTTTGTGACATGTAAACGTGAAAAATACTGGTTGGATTGGGCTGAAATTTGGTCTGATGATAGCTCACATTCCCGATTAACATATAGACACATTCTTATCTCAAAAGTCCTTTCAGGCTATGCCCCAGTGGCTCTGGAGTTTCCCATGTTAACCTTATGAGTAATCATATTTAAAAAAAATCTGATCACACTCCAAATTTTGAATAACTTAATTGACAATTTAAAATCCCTGTTTGCTTCTTTCAAAACAACCCTATACTTATTGATAACTTAAGTTAGCCTATTATTTTTTTAAAGTACATTAACGTAAAGTGTAAAAATAATTTAATTGCAGTTTTAATTTAGATTGTAATTCCGCTCGCATAAGCTGAAGGAACCGAACTTTTTAAGATTTTATGTTCCTTCAGCTTATGTTACCATATAATGTCTATTAAGATTTGTTTCACAGTGTCATCAGTTTCAGTTTAATTTATTTAATTTATTCATTTCTACGGCAATCGCCATTTTACAAAATAATACATTAGACAAGATTTACATGCAACAAGATATACAATAGAAAACATTAATAAATGAGTAAGAAATTTGGTGGTGGTGGTGAACAGATTGAGTAAAATTGCAACAGTTACAACATTGTGAAAAAAAAGCCTAACATTATTCTATGTGGCTCAAGAATATAAAGTAGGCTCTACTGCTTCTGCAGAAAAATGCTATTAGAATAATGACACACCCAGAACTGAACGCTCATTGTAAACATCTTGTTGTCGAACTTAACATAACCATTTATTCTTATCTCAAAAATCCTTTCGGGCTCCGCCCCAGTGGCTCTGCAGTTCCCCATGTTAACCTTATGAGTATTCATATTTAAAGGGAATTAAAGAATTTAGCCAGCTGTTTCAACTAAAAGAGTTGGTTCTATGATATGCAAAAGCATTAAAAATTTATAAGATTTACCAACAGGGTGCAGAACTATTATTTTTTTCATTATTTATGAAAACAGCTAATTTGAACTAAGCAGCAACAAAAAACTGTGGTACGCAATGAGTAGTATTGTTTACAGTTATGTTTATGTTTTTAATTTCATGAATAATATGTGATATTTTGCGAATTTTTAATAATCAATCTTTCTCTATTGTGTAGGTGAAGTGGTAGAACATAATGGCTATGGTAGATGTGTAATACTATAGCATACCGAAAATTTGAGGAAGCAAATTTTCTCAAACCGTGTTTTCTTACATTGCAAACGCAAAGATCGAGTATAACTGCAATAAGCATTTTATACTTATTTGCCAAACCCGTACGAAGGACGGTTACTCTGCTAGTTATATATATATTACTAAGTTAATCAAAATACCACAGTACATTTTTTAGGGTACTGTGGTATTTTGATTTACTTAGTAACATTTGAAGTAGCCCTCATTGGTGTATACAATAACAAAATATATATATAGGCTATATATATATATATATATTTTTTATATAGTTTTATTTACAATCTGTTTTACATTAAACAATAAGTCAATTGTACCTGATGATAGCCTATACATTTGTATAATGTATTTTTATTTACAATCTGTTTTACATTAAACAATAAGTCAATTGTACCTGACGATAGCCTATACATTTGTATAATGATTTCAACAATAAACATTTCTGATTTCATTAATTTTTAAACACATATCTATCTTTTTCCAGTTGTGCTCACAGATGAAGTTCTAGCGTCCAATGCATTTGTGTTTTTTATTGCTGGTTTTGAAACTACTTCTTCCACCATGAGTTTTCTCCTTTTGGAATTAGCAGCTCACCTTGATATTCAAAAGCGGGCGAGAGAAGAAATAATTGAAGCTTTAGACAAACACAACCACAAGGTGGATTACGATATCATCAAAGATCTTCCATACCTCGAAATGGTTATATCAGGTATGAACATTTTTGTTTCCCTTGACGGTTCTGTAGCACCTCTGATAATTATTCAATGTAGGTACCTTGGCCTACTTCCTTATTTTTGTTATTTGGTAGAGTATTTTTGTGCAATAGTAGATTCCTTTAACTCCTCTAAACAGAAAATTTGGTTGATCCGAAGAGGACTAAGGGAAAAATAAAATAAAAACTATTGTCCGTTGTGTACTGGTATTGATAAGACCTCCAATCACAGTCGCACTACACAGTTCAGTTTCAATTGCAGTGTAGGTACTATGGATCATATAATCAGCACTCTTACTTGCCCTTGACTCCTAGCATAAATCAGACTCTCCTTATGAGATCAAAATATGGCATCATATTAATAAAACTCTGCTAAATCTGAATTATCATCCAAGTGTCCGGTCTCAATTAAATTGATCCATTTGGGAATACCAAATCCGAAAATCGAAAATACCTAGGTAGACTACTATATCCTGTCTGGTTCGAACAGCCCATTGTGTCTAAAAAGTACTCAAGATTAAAGATTAACCAAATTTTACTAACTCTTTCTCAACCAGACCAAAAAAATCTCATTTAGGGGCCCTATCTTGTAATTTTTTTACATAAAATCTTACTGTTTGTTCCCAGAAGTGAGGATCCAGAACAGAAATAGTGTTTTGAGCCGTTTTTTTTTTCTCAATAAAAATGTCATCCAAAACCGCCGGTCACCGGTGACCGGGCCGACCCGTGCAGTGACTGGGGCACTGTGACGAAAATACTCCATTTTTGGTCTCACAAACACTGTTTTTCACACTAAAAATGTTAAAAATGTTAATGTTAAATAATGCAAAACAACAAACATCTTACAATAGGGAACATTCACTTGGGAACAACCTTAAGGGTTAACAGTCATCTCCAAACTCCGTCCAACCAATACTGACTTATACGATTATACGAACTGACTTATACTTACGTCAATTCAGTCTTCTCGATACATATCCGTCAACTGGCGTAGGACTTAATTAAATACAGTAAGGGTGACTTCTACCTCTAACTATTGATAGAACTAGACATTCCATCCCTATCTTAAAGTTGTCGACAGGTTTTAAGTCGAAATGGATATAATTTGAGTGGGTCACCGAAGATTGCGCTGATGTAAATTACTAATTTCTCTCGAATGTTCATTCTTTTTAACCATGTCAAACTAATGGGAGTTATTGTAAGCTACAGCATCTTGTATGTCACCTCAACTATCTCAGTGGCAGAAACTGTGGTAGAAAATAGGATAGCCTATATGATAGTGAGTGGCTCCTACCTGTGAGAGGCTCCTAGAACCTTGTTTATTTTGAGTAAAAATTGGCGATACCAGTAGTTGTAGTTGGTTTATGTAGATTGAATGTCTACTGCAGCATCCAAATCCAATGCTTCTACTCACAGACCACTATCTATCATAGAATGGGATTCATACTTGGCGTGAGTGTATATTTAACCTCAAATTGCTATCGATCGACTAAATGGGACATAAGGACCGGAGACCGACTAGAATAGTAGTGAGGGTAATGAGTTGCGGTGTCAGATTTGAAGAAGCTTGTTTTGACGCAACGTTTGCTCGTTGGAGACCTCAATTTACTGACAACCCTTTTTGTAGTCTCGTTTAGTGGTAACAATCCATTGCCCCTCATTTCCTCTCTTTTATGGTTATATTACCTTGGAGTAAGTACAAAAACCTTGGTGAAGAAACAATAAAAATCACCTCACCAGCTCTCCAGTTGGATAGGAGGAGAGAGAGTGACCAGGTTTGTGGAAGAGCAAGAGCACCACATTAAGAATTTCTATAGCCTTTCAACTTATAACAACTGTAATTTAATGAAGATAATTTACAGTTAAAAAGATTAGTTTACTTAACCCTCTGCAGACAGCCTATAGTAGTTATACAGAAAGAAAGATTATTTCATTTTAATGGAAGCTACAATTTTTTTTTTTATATCTATAAGCCTAATTTATAGAATGTTGTAAAAAGTTGACCTATGCAGCACTTTTTTGTCCAAAATGATTTTTTTATAACTTTTTCTTATTTCTTTCTTACTTTTAAAATTGTTTTTATTTAATATTTTATTCTTCTAGAAAAACATTCTTAGTAGGTACATCAGTTAAAGATATAATTGAATAAAAGGACGTTGTCATGAAGATTAATGATGGTATAGACAACCAACTATAACAATAACTGTCATAATAATCGACGGATTTATACGCCTACCGTCCATGGAGCCCCAAAGACCGTCCGCTATGCACAAAATGCTAACGGATATACAGTAGAACTCCAATTATCCGAACTCCAATTAACCGAATCTCCAATTATCCGAATCGCTTATTTCAACAATTTTAAAAACGTAAAGCTACAGTAACAAGTTTTGCAAAATATCAAAAAATTGTTATTAAACACATTTAGCCAATTTTGGACTTTGATGGAACACTATTGACTTAATAACATGTATAGAACACTTGTACTATGAGCATTGTAAACTGTAAAAATGTTCTGATTTAAATTATTATTAATATAAAGTTCACTAAGTACTGAAAATGAGGATCTTTCTTTAAAATTTCCGGAATTCCGGTAAAACTCCGATTATCCGAATTTTTGATTATCCGAATGGGGTATGGTCCCTATTGATTCGGATAATCGGAGTTCTACTGTATCCACCTATAGTCCAGGAAGGATTAAATCAGTGTTGTAATTTGTTTGGAGTATGTCCAACATTGATTTACTCAAGCTATTGTTGTTGAATCTTTTGAGCATGGCCCAGGATTTTCACTATTCAAAGTCAAAATATGATTCTTACTATTGTTTTGTTTCAGAAACATTACGGAAGTATCCAATTGCATTTGGTCTTTTAAGAGAATGCACTCAGACGTATCAAGTCCCTGACAGTGATCTTGTCATAGAAAAGGGGGTGAAGGTGATTGTACCTGTTTATGCCCTTCATCGAGACCCCAAGTACTTCCCTGAACCGGAGCGCTTTGATCCGGAAAGATTCTCTACGGAAAATAAACAAAAAATAATTCAAGGAACGTACTTACCATTTGGAGACGGCCCTAGAATCTGCATAGGTAATTATTTGTCCATTATATTATTACATTGCTATAGGCCTACATTTACTGTGGAGTATAATGCCTCCTGTTTTTTTTTTTTTTTTTTTTTTTTAATAACTACTTCCGCTAAAGATGTTTTCTTGTCGTCTTCTGGGCTCGACTGTGTCGCCAAGCTGAATAATTTGAATGCAGTAAATACAGTAAATTTAATGCAAACGTCTGATGATACTGAAGTTTTCATCATCCAGTAGTGAAGGCACTACAAAAACTACTCCTTCACTCTCGTTAAGTGTAACACCTTTACTACTGGGTTTATGCCCATATGATGGAGAACAGCTTAGAAACCTCAGCATTCAAATACAGCCCGATGACACTGGTTAACCAAGAATGAACCGAGTATATTATATCTTGAGGCAACCATTAGAGTCAATATTGTTAACTGCTTCCGCATTTAAAAACTAGCAGCAATGATGCTTATATAACTTAAGTAATTTAAGTCTAAACAACCACTTTTCCAGGTCTCCGGTTTGCCATGATGGAAATGAAGTATGCCTTCTGCAAGATCCTACCAAAGTATGAGTTCACACTAGGTGAAAATATGAAATATCCTGTTCAATTCAGGAAGAGCGGAGCCCCACTTTTGGCCCCAGAAGGTGGAATTTTGCTCAATGTTAAACAAATTGACGACTGAGCAAAAAGAAAGGACAATTATACTATTTAGTGAGAAGAGCCTATCTGATTAGCTGTAGCTATTTACCTTAAGGATTTTATTTTGTCACTAAAATATGTTTAAACATATTCTATACTCCAATATATAAATATACACTATTTTAGTTAGTATTGAGCCAGCATTGACTTTAAGCACTGATATTTATAACCTAGTCAAAAATAATACTTTGATCTGTGAGGTGGTTGCAGTTGAATTCAATGGATACCAAAAAAGTGTTCTGAAACTAATTTATGATTAAAGATGTACTGTAGTTTGCAAATGATGAATACAAAAATACTGTCACAAAATAACTAGCAAGAACGAACAAAGATGAAATTCTAACAGAAAAAAATCCTTTCCACAAGCCCTTATACCAAGAAAACAAAATGCTCCCAAACCTACACTTCTTTCAGTAACTTCCATTGTACATTGAAACAACAATTGCCAATTTTTTTAAGAATGAACGTTTTATTAATTCAAATTGAGTTGATTGTCTGTGATAGAAATCAAGCAATGTAGCACTGTATAATTATTTATACTGATGATATACATACCTAATATAAATTATATTAGTCGTAGTTGTAAATATAAAATGTTATCATCCAATTATACATTTTATTCTAAATGTTGTTTTTTTTAATCCTTTATGGTGTACTGGTATAATGACTACATGAACATTCAAGGTTCAAGGAGGGAGGGGCAGGTTCATTAAAACTTTTAAAGATTCAAGATTCAAGATTCAAGATCTTTATTTGTCATTAAGCAATACAAGTATTACAATAGACATCGTCAAAGTTGTTTTTTTTTTTTTTTTAATAATACATACAGTTATTTCCTGTTAGAGTAGGCCTAACAGCAAGAATGCACCAAGTGAGTAGCAATCACTCTTTAAAATATAACAGTTAAACATAATTAACTCTAAAATAAATAAATTAACAATTTACATGTCAATGATCAAAAATAAATTCTGTAAATATAATAACAATAAAATATTTAAATATAATAACAATTAAATATATTAATACTAACATTGATGTTCTAAAAACATAGGGAACTAATATCACAGGCCAGATAATCGTCTATGGAATAAAAAACATTTTCCTTAAGCCATTGTTTTATAATAGAAACAAATTGTTTAAAGGGTACAATCCATGCCTTTTTTGGCAATTTATTGAAAAGTTGTATCTTCATACACATGTGGCTGCTCTTTGTTTTTTCCAATCTTACAAAAGCTAAATCTAATTGATAGTTATTCCTAGTATAGTACTGATGAGTTTCGTTTCTAGTTGTAAAATTTTTCAAAGACTCCTTAACATCTATTAGACAACAGTAAATATACAGATTAGGCAAAGTCATTATTTGTAATTCTTTGAATATTGGTTTACAAGACTGTCTTTGTGGTATATTCTTGATTGCTCTCAGTGCCTTTTTTTGCCATCCAAGAGCAGACTGTGCACTGCAAGAGTTGCCCCATAAGGTTATACCATATCGTAGATGGGAATGAAAAAAAGCATAGTATGCAGTAATCAGCATATCTGCAGTAACACAGTGTCTTAGTTTTCTGAGAAGACAAACCACCCTGGCCAGTTTCTTACACAATTGCTCTAAGTGACTATTCCAACTTAATCTGCTGTCTAAATATATGCCTAGCAATTTCACAGATTTAATATCCTTATAAATAGAGTAGTTAAGAGTAAAAATTATATTTTCAGTTTTCTGGTTATTTACAATTAAATGATTGGATTGGAACCATTCTTGTGCAACTAGTAAAGCCTGACTCTCAATTTTTTTAAGTTCCTTTAAATCTTTATGGCTGTTTAGGAGTGTTGTATCATCTGCATAAAGAACAGAGGTACAAGGAATATTGAAAGAGAAATCATTAACTGCAATGATAAATAATAGTGGCCCAAGCACTGACCCCTGGGGTACACCATTTTCAATTTTCTTAAAGCTAGATTTGTCTTTGCCCTGGATTACCATTTGCTCTCTGTCACTTAAATAAGAAGCTAACAAATTCAACTCTTGGTCCCTTATACCATAGCTGTACAGTTTCTTAATAAGAAGCTCATGTTGCATACAGTCAAAAGCTTTTGTTAAATCAATTAGTAATGCAGACGAAAGAAGTTTATTTTCAAAGTTCATTAGAAGTTTACTGACAATACTTTCTACTGCTTTGCATGTACTTCTACCTTGCATAAAACCAAACTGTTCATCACAAAATAGATCATTATTGATAAAATATGTATTGAGCTGTGCTTTAATGCAGGTTTCAAAGATCTTACTTAGTATGGGTACAAGAGAGATTGGCCGGTAACTGGATGGGTTTTGTTTCTCACCTTTTTTATAAATTGGCATTACCTTACAAAGTTTAAGTTTTTTAGGGTATATACCCTGATCCATCATTTTATTGAAGAGAAATGTTAATGGCTCTACTATTTCATTAATAATTTCTTTGATAACCCTATTAGAAAAACCATAATAATCTTCACTTCGTGAGGAACTTAAGCTAGTTACACACCTTATTACATCAACAGTATTGATTTTTCGCCACTTGAAAAACTCATTGCCTAAGTTTCTATTTGAGACAAAATTATTAACTAATTCTACTGCACGACTACTAGACATATCACTAACATTGCATTCATTTAATTCATTGACTACATTAACAAAATAAGCATTTAAAGTATTTGAGTCTAAAACTACATCTTGGTTATTTTTTCTGCAATTTGATTCAGCTTTTATCAAACTCCATGCTGCCTTACATTTGTTTGAAGAATTTTCAATATACCTATCATTTGCAATTTTCTTAAAATAACTAATCCTTTTTTTATACATTTTCTTTAATTTCAAGTAATCTAGTTTATGGACTCCTTCGTTTGTTGTACCCATAGAACTTCTATACCTGTCATAAAAAGTTGTGACATATATCTTAAACTTAAAAACCTAGGAGAAACTGACACTATAGCTAGGTTATATAAGACTAGAGGTGCTTGGTGCTTATAAAAAAGCTGATACGACAGGTACTGTAACATCAAGTCTTGTTGCAAGCCATGAATACAGCTTTTTTCCTGCAACTTATTGTATGTCCAGTATGCTAACTAAGTGGATAGACAGTTGATTTTTGTCTAAAATTGGGAAATCCGTTGATTTATAAAATTATGCTCCATTCCTTCCTGTACAGCCTGCGTTGCACTAATGTTAATATGTGGGTAGTTTGGATATTTGAGACTTAATTGTGGACTTGAATTTTAAAAATGTCTAATCAAAAGAACTCGTAAACTGTTTTTAAAATATTGTTACTACATGCCTTAAAAACCTTTCCAGTTTTGATTTCGGAAAAATGTGATACTATAGGCAATGAGCAATAGAGTTGTACCAGAATGGAGTTAAAAGAGTTGTTCCAAAATTTTTTTGCTAGCGTGGGTAATTCCCTATGATCTGAAAAGTTGGATTTCGAAACACATATGAGTTGTTTATCTACTATTAATGGCGGTTCCAATGGGGGGGAGGGGGCTTTAACCTATAGCTATTGGACGACCCTGACCTCAAAGAGTAAAAAAATGAATTTAAAAGTATATTTTGCCATAAAATCGTAAATATGGTTTTTGGACACGAATTGGCCAAAAACTCACTTTTTACTCACATAATTTACGAAATAGCAAATTTTGGGGGTCCTCCCTCTCCTAGTGTGCAAAATGCCCGTTTAGCTCCCCTGACAAGGTATTAGAACTGACATTGAGTAGAAACTATTTCAATTTATAGATCTAAAAAATAATTTCAACCATTGACATGCAGTTTTATAATATACTATTAATTAAGCATTTGTATCCGACAGTTTGATGTAACTCATTTCTTTTTTTTAGTCCAAATGTTTTTTGGGCATTTTTATCCATTACACTGATTTTTTAAAAGTAAAATAAAGAAACAGCGAATTTAATAACTTCTCCTACAGCAACGTTTCAAGACATTTGGGTACTTATTTAGGACCCAGACACCAGCTTAAACGTTCTAAAATAACTTTTAAACTATATTCCGGAACCCTATTATGCACTTTATTTTTTTACATTTTTTTAGTTATTATAAGCCATTAATATTTTATAACAGAATTTTTTGTAAATTTAAGAGTCTATTTGAAATCTAAATCAACCAGTACCTTATATCATTGATTATATATACCTACAGCTTATATCCTTTTCTTGTTTAGCTTTTTTTAGTATATTTTTTTATAATTAATACTCAGTACCTGGGGACCGAGCTTTGCTCGGAGAAAATCATTAGTTCACTCTGAAAGCAGTCTTAGTATAGGAGATACATAAATCTGTTCCCAAACTCCACACGGCTCGCCTTTACAACGTCCTACACCATTTCCTACGTCATGGACCTGTTTCCCTCCATTCCCATAGCACTTTAAGATTGTAGATACCTTAATCTAATCGTTATTAACAGTTCCCACACTCCGGACAGCTCGCCTTGACTACTTCCTTCACCACTTCCAACGTAGCGGACCTGTTTTTCTCCCTTCCCTTAGCATTTCAGAATTGCAGATACGTTAATCTAATCGTCATAAACAGTTCCCACACTCCATACTAATCGCCTTTACTACTTCCTTCACCACTTCCTACGTCGCAAACATGTTTCCCTCCCTTCCCATTGCATTTAAAGATTGCAGATACATTAATCTAATCGTCATAAACAGTTCCCACACTCCGGACAGCTCGCCTTGACTACTTCCTTCACCACATCCTACGTCGCGGACCTGTTTCCCTCCCTTCCCATTGCATTTAAAGATTGCAGATACCTTAATCTAATCGTCATAAACAGTTCCCACACTCCGGACAACTCGCCTTGACTACTTCCGTCACCACCTCCTACGTCGCGGACCTGTTTCCCTCCCTTCCCATAGCATTTTAGGATAGCCCATACCCTTATCTAATCGTCATAAACAGTTCCCAAACTCCGGACAGCTCGCCTTTTGACTACTTCCTTCACCACTTCCTACGTCACGGACCTGTTTCCCTCCCTTCCCATAGCATTTTAGGATTGCAGATACCCCAATCTTATCGTCATAAACAGTCCCCACACTCCGGACTGCTCGCATTAACTACTTCCTTCATCACTTCCTACGTCACGGCACGGACCTGTTTTCCTCTATTCCCATAGCATTTTATGATTGCCTTTACTACTTCCTTCACTACTTCCTACGTCACGGACCTGTTTCCTTCCCTTCCCATAGCATTTTAGGATTGCTTTATTGGATTGGTTTATTATGAACACGTGCTACAACTTCAAGTCTTTTGTTTACCTTTTCCTTGTTATTTAATTCAACCAACATGGTTACTTAGCAACCCATAAGACTAATGTTAAAAAAATGTGACTTTCAGTTTCGTTTTTCTACGTAATTAGATTTTTGTTGGCAGTTCTAACTGCATGAAACTTATTTCTAGGCCAAAAATAAACTATTTACAAGATTTGAAGAAAATCGTCGGAGCCGTTTTCGAGATCTTTCTGCAAGCAAGGAAGCAAGCAAGCATACATACAAGCAAACATTGCTCGTATTAGAGTATAGGATTGACAAAAATATTATAATCTGATTCTATTATCACATAAATGGGTATCCAAGCCAATTATATTTCATAACAGGATTTTTTTTTTGTAAATTTTCTGGTAAATTTTATGTTATAATTCTATTTGAAATCTAAATCAACCAGTAACTTATATCATCCTTGTTTAGCTTTATTTTAGTTTAAATTTTTATAATTAATACTCATTGACAAAAATACTATAGTATGATTCTATTAATCGCATAAAAGTGGGTATTTTATTATATTAAAACTGCAGGATCCCACCATTCATAACAATGACATTTACTGTGACTTGACTATTAATCCATGGCACAGAGCAAAGAACGCATGAAACTTGAAATGGAATGGTATGTTGACGTTGGCAACCATGCAAAATAAACTTTACGGAATAAAATATGATGGCGGTTGGTTGTTGGTTGTTAGTTGTTGTTGTTAGGTTGTTTTGTTAAAATAACTGAATGAATAACTCGCTTCCAAATTCCAGTGTCAGTGACAGTGTCTCTCTAGTCCGGATTTGTTATCTCCTTTTAATAATTTCATAGAGTAGGTTAGTTATTTTGCCATTTAAATAGGTTATTAGTTTTTGTTGAAATCATCGTTGCCAAGTTTAATTTGGCTGTTGTTATAAAATACAGGAAACTAACTTACCCTACTGTCAATATGATTTTAATTTCTACTCTCTCCATTTCTCTGGATTCAGACAGGTAAAATCTTTACTTATTTGCCACAGAAAATACGAGTTAGGCCTACCGGTATGCCAAATTTAGACCTTAATTCTTAACCAAAACTACTTAAATTACTTATTAGATAACTTACTAGGCCTTTAGGCCTAGCCTACCTAAATCTTTCATCAATGTGATTTGTCATCATTGGTTAGGCCTAACTTAGTAAGTTAATTATTACATTATTACTAAGTAGGGTAATTATTCCGTATAGGGTAGGCCTAGGTGCCTCCAAACAAATTTTTAGTTTTGATATCTTTATAGTTTTTTACCTCCTGAATCCAAATAGGAGCCTACCATAGGTAATTTTAACCACTGATGAATATTTCTCGAAAGATATCGCCGTAATAACATAGGCCTACAACATTTTATCAAGGTATACTTAGGCTACTTTAAGTTTGGTCGGCCGCTTAGAAAGCTACCTCCTCTAGCATTGGTTAGCTTTAGCGCGCAGTTACACTTTTCACTTTCTAAGACCAATAGGCTAAGTTAACCCTCCAAGTGTCCATAGTTTAGGCCTTAATGTCCACCTATTTTTGGCGCATTTGCAAGGTTTTATTAAAACGGATCTGAGAAGCTTAAAACAATGTTAATTCTAATGTTCTATATACCATTTTGTTTGGAAAATCATGGGCTTCAATATTATATATAAAACATAAGGAACATTTTTTCAAAAAAAAAATTTTTTAGGTAAAAAAAATATAATTTCGAAAATTTTCAAAAAAAAAATAAGTTCGCGCCTAATGAAATTGTATAAATTATAGGCCTATAAATATTTGAAAATAGCCACTTTGTTCTAAATTTTATGAGGATTACAAATATATAATAATATAAGGAAGTATATTTGCAAATAAATAAGTTATGGGCAAAAAACTGATTTCAGTACATAGCGTTTAGCTAAGAATGCATAGCCTAACCATAGCTAGGAATCTGGCTGATAATTTACATCAATATCACTACCTACTTCTTCAGGATCATCAACCAGCACTTCAAAACCACTTAAATCTTCTTATAATGCACCACGTATATCACTACTTTTGATTTTTAACACTAAAACAATGATAAACGTAATAAAACACATCAGTCATCGGTCCGGGGGAACCTAGCTGTTTACAAATACACGCACGTCAGCTGTCTGCTACAATATTTTCAGAACTAAAATGAATAGCGCTTAGAGACAGACATCTGGAGACAGCTTAGAATGTAACGGAAAGAACGATACCTAACTCGATCCAGTTCAATCCGATTCAGTCAGTTATAGAGCCTTCGCCGTAAACGATGTCTGCTTGTCGAAAAATCGGCAAGTAACACTATACAAAGTGTGGTGCTTGCCGAATTTTCGTCAAGTAACACTGGGAGGGTTAAAACATTTAATAAAATTTATTATTGTTACAAGTATTTTATTCTTATTACGGTACATAATAATTTATATTTCACCGTTTAGAAATTACATAACTTACCTAATCAAATGGGGGTAACAGTTTCTTAACTGGGCTATGCTAATATCGATTGAAACTATCAAATTAAAAATATTTATTAATAATCGATATTTTAAAATAATATCTATTATAAAATTAAACTATCATAACCTAACCTAACCAACCAAACTTGCTGATGGTGAAAAAATTGCATGAAGGCTTACTAATCGAATCGATATTAGCATAGCCCAGTTAAGAAACCTTACCCAAGGCATGTCAGGGTGGTAGGTCGTGCTTAATGTGAATTGGTGACTGCATTAAGTCCTTTGAAGGTAGGTTAGATTAGGTAAGTTAAAGTTAAGGTTATAATGTAGCCTATCGAGTTGTTAGCTTATGTCGCCTGGGCCCTGTTTCATAAAAATACTAGTCTAGTAATTACTAGTCTAGTAAATACCAGTTCCGTATTTACCTGTCCTACTAATTCGTGTTTCATAATCGTTTTTATACCGCTAGTAAATACTAGTGTATTTTACTAGTCACGTGACCAAAACTACTAGTCACGTGTCCAAAACTACTATTCACGTGACCAACTTTACAAGGTAAACTTTGAAAACAAATTTCTAACCTCAATCACGGGTTTTCAAACCCTTTATAAAGGGTTTTAATTTTGTGTTCATTTGATACAAAAGTAAATAGTTGTAGAAACGCAGTGTTTTCTTTTAATTAATAACTATACAGACACATAGGTAAAACAATCACACATTATTTATCAAACCGCTATTATTTATGTTCATCAATGAGCCCGCCGGCGCGGCGCGGCGTCGCGTCGCTGCAATCAACACGGTGATTGTAGTAGCCGGTTGTAGGCCTAGTTGCGGCGCTCAACAGTTGGGTGGAAGTTGATCTGTTGCTGCCACATTCGCTGTGATTTGTATAGTTTTTGTTTTATTCCGACATATAAAATTAAGCTTGCTATGAGTAAAGAAAAGAAGGCTCAAATTTTGAATGTAATTAAATCGTCTAAGGACATTTTGTTTATAGGAACGGTTTCAAGTACCCTTACCTATGTTTTCAAATATTCGAATGCATTTAAGGATATTTGGGTTGAAAACCATTTGGTGATATTCTAATTTTGAGTCTACAAACCACGAATAATAAGCCTAAACGTTTATTGATGTAACAAATAATTGCAACGCCGTTACAAGCAATGGAGAAGCAGGTTTTCAAGTATAGTAAAACCTAGCAGCGCTATTGCAGGGCGTAGCTCAGAGGTGGAGTTTTCGCTTCTCATGTGGTGGGTCCCTGGTTCAAATCCGCACCACTCACTATACTTTAGTTCCATTAATTAAACTTCTACATGTTTTACATTTAAATAAAAGCTCTAATCAACATCTAACTTTTTTATTACTTTGAATAACAAATTCAGAATACCAAAATGGATTAAAAGTAATGTTTTTATGATAAGCAGTTCAGTCCAACGCCCAAAAATCAAATATAGGCAGCTACAAAATTGTTAGTACATTACAGGGTTTTAGCTATTTAGGGAAGCAAATAATAAGCACCTGAAAAATACAATGCAACCCCTCTTTAAAATTTTCTTACTATTATTTCCTATTAAAATGTCTTTAAAAAAAACCGAGAGCCTTGGGTGTAAAATAATCTGATTAATGTTGCAATGTTGGATACATTTTTGTACATCTTTGTATGCTGTTTTACTTTGGTTTCTCTCAAAGCTTAAAAATCTTTTCTCTGTGATAGCTAAATAGTTGATACAACCATGAAATTTAACTCAAGTAAAATTAGACTAAAATTTCACAGAAATTGATAACTTATAATTATAATTAATTGTAATAGGGCGATTGTACATACATTATAAAATTCAATTTCACTCTTTTTGTACTACGCCACATTTATTGATTGTAATTTATATCTAATAATAATTATCATTTTAGCACTCATAGATCTATTTTTGTCTTAAATTGCAAACATGAGCCAATTCGCACTTGCAAAAAGAACTTAATAATTCATTTTTTTTAATGATGTGAGTAATGAAATAACTCTCTTTCCAAAAATACTAGTCTACTTCAAATAATTTATTTATTTATTTATTTATTTATTTCCCAACGGTTTACACCAGTTTACAAGAATGTATACAATATTAAAAGATGGCAAAATACATGCTACAGTGAGTGGTAACAGCAAGAACATAATTAATGAACAAAAATTAACAAGTAACAAGTAAATAGATACTATATAATAACAATCTTGAATAACAATAACAATAGCAATAACAAAAATAACAAGATAGACAAGGAAAGACGATGAGTTAACAATAAAAATTAGAAGCAGTGAAGATAGTTTTGGATAGTAGTACAATGTGGCAAAAAATTTGATTTTACAAAAACATAGCATGAGAGGTGATACTTGGCAGCAACAACAGGAACGATTAATTATGACTAGAGCTAAGGAAGGTAAGATTCTACAGTTAGTGACTAGAATAATTATCACTTAAGCAGGGAGGCGACCTTTCTCCGGAACGAGGACAATGAGTCGTGGAAGAAGTCCAGGTGGATTGCGACATCACTCCCAGTACGTAGAAGTCTCGAAAGGCCGCTGTTAGCTGCATAGTAGGTGGGTTGGTAGCGTCTACGGAATATCGTTTTGGAACGGGTTCCTGTTGGTATATGCAAGTGGATGCCGCAGAGTAGATCCGGACAGTCCAGGAGGCCATTAACCAACTTGAAAAACTCTATTGACTTGTTGGTTTACGATGAGTCTCTTGTAATTTACAAGAGTAAAACTTTATGAAACACATTGCTGCCTACACTAGTAAAAACCACTAGTAATACTAGTCCCTACACTAGTAACTAGTATTTTACACTAGTAGGTTTTTGAAACGTAGACTTGTAAAATACACTAGTATTACTAGTCCATGGACTAGTAAATACTAGACTAGTAGTTTTATGAAACAGGGCCCAGCAGACTGTTTTTGTAAAATTAAAATCCTGAGAAAAACACTTCAAATTACTATTTCAAAAATGCAAGCAAAGGATTTTAATTTTATTACAACAGTCGGCAGGCGACATAAACTAACAACTCGATACCTACATTATAACCTAAACTTTACCTTCCTAATCTTACTTAACTTCAAAACACTTAATGCAGTCACCAATTCACATAAAGCACGACCTACCACCCTGACATGCCTAAATAAGAACTAGGTATACCTATGTACTTACCCAAGGCATATCAGGGTGGTAGGTCGTGGAGGTTGGTAGGTACCAGTCCACCAGTCCATCTATAGGTACTATCTCCATAATGTGACAAAATTCCTATTATAGAAAACATTATTGACTACAGAATCACTTGAAATGTTTCTACAACGATGTTATCATTTTTAATCAATGATGTTATTCTTCTCATCAACCATGTTGCTCTCTTCACTTAACCTGAACTTGTGACGGCGTCTAGCACTACGCAGCACGTATGAGTAGGCCTACCTATGAGTATTTTTGTTTTGTGTTTTAGTTGTAGTGAAGTAAAATGACGTCACTAGGCATATTACCGATGACAGAATCAGAGTGAAATAATAAAGTTCAAAAGTTGTTACTTCCAGTTGCTTGTCGTGTGGTTGAAAACAGTCAGCTTAGGTTTAGTTAACTTAACCCACAGTTGTTCTCATTCCACTTGTAAATGTTATCCATCCTTCCTTGTTTATTGTAATGTTGTATACTTTTACAGCGATATCTTATATTGGTCCTGGGTCTAGGTCTTACTGTGCCACCTATGGTGGTAGCTACTTCCCTAGAGAAAAATTCGCTAAGATTGTCATTACAATGTTGTGATCTAGATATGCTTGTGTCAAGTTATAGACCTAGCTCTTCCAATCTGCAGGGAAAATTCAGAACTTAATTACACATATTTGTTACCTGCTCATAGATAAGGTAACAAAAGGTCCTAGCTAGATTGCATTTAGGTACTTATTGCTATTATTTTTGCCTCAACATTGTCTTACACTTTTGCTGTCTCAAACATAGCTATGGTAACTTTAATTCACTAGTTTAAATGGTCCAGCCTAGTCCAAAATACAGTTTATGTTGGGTTATCGAAGTTCCACTTCATCAGTGACTTGATAAAAGCTGGGTCCCAAAATAAAAACTGCTGTCTTAAATAGTTTTGATGATAGACTCCCTACTGTAATCGTGGTAATTTTAGATAATGCTGTTATTATAAAAAATTCTTGAAATTAACCAATTTAGAATAAGCTTAGTTTTAGCTAAAGAGAGTAACTTATTACCTATGTTTTCAGGAAGGCTTAACCTATAGACGATTTTAGAACAATTAAAATATATCTTCAATACCCTGCCCATGGAAGATGATACCTCGGAAGATTTGTCTAATGATTCAGAATACACAGGTAGGCTAAACCCACAACTCTTCTAAAGTCGGGACCACGAAAGTTTGCAGTTGAGGGAGGAGCCTATTTACCACATGACTTCGAAGGAGCCAATGAGGACAGTGCGGTGTTGCCAAATCTAATAATACCAGCTGATTTGAAAATATTGTTTAGTATTTTAATAAGTGTCGTCAACGGGCGATATGGCAACGTCGCACTAGCCTTGTCTTGTGATTGGCAGCCACCAAATGCAATCTTTTGTGGTCCCGACTTTAGGAATAAATTTAAGTCTCAGAATCATGTGTCACTTTTAAAATATCTGTAATGAGATAGCCTAAATTACCCAACTTGTAAAAGATTTGTCCTAACAAGATGATGTAATGACATAGAATAAATAAACAGCAGTCATATGGTAATTTCAATTGAATTAAGAGTGTTTTTGGCCTCTGGAAACATCAAAATGAAAAGTAAATCAGTTTTGGGTCTAGCTCTTACGGTGCCACCTATGGTAATAGCCAATAGAGAAATGCACTAAAACTCTGTAAAAATCTATTATGATCCACCGACTTAAGGACTTAACATTCATTAACTTACTCATAACTTTCTCTGAAATGGTTAGTTTTCATTTGGAACCCCTTACTGCCACTTTCTAATATTATCAATATTTGTATGTCATTTTATTTTCAGGATTAAGCTTAGTGTGAAAAATAAGAATTTAATGTCCACAGAAAATTGTACAGTAGAACCTCAATTACTCGAACCTCAATATCTCGAATTCCTCAATATCTCGATTTTTATTAAATCCCCTTGAAATCCACATTAATCATAATGTTAAAAGTACCTTTATAAGTCGAAGTTTCTAAATATTTAACCTCAATAAGTCGAATTTGAACAACTTTTGAACAGTAACATTCTACCTCTATAACTCGAATTTTCCCGTCATCGAGCCTCAGTAACTCGAAGTTTACCTTTATAAGTCGAAGTTCGCATGAATGTGCCTCAATAATTCGAAGTTTTGCCTTAACAGTGCAAGTCAGTTGTGTCTTGATTCCTGTCGAGACGTGAAAATCCAACTTCCTGTGTTTGCTTCCCGTGTCTGTTTGGCTAGGCACTGATGTAGTCACTAGTCAGTGTAGTTTGCCCGTTTTGCCAAAGTAGATTCAGTAAATAACTACATTTCGATGCATTTTGTTTAGTATTTCAATCACACTAGAATTTTCCCTTTAAATATTACTCTCTACAGTCTAAATACTTTTGTATGTACAGTATTGTACCTATTCAGTATTTTTGTTGCTACAGTACCTTGTTTTTACAGTACATATAAAGAGTTTGACTAACGTTTGCTTTAAACAAACATTATACACAGTAAATGTAGTTCCGTGTATGGATGATATATACTGTATTATTGTTTTGTACAATATTTAAACTACTTTTTTTGTCATTTAACATGTTTTTTATGTACTTTATCAAACTTATTGCCAACTAATAAATACAGTACTTTATGTGTATTCAAATAGTTTTATTTTGCTTCCAAAGTTACTCCTCAGTACGTTTAAATACAGTTAGAGTTCGATTATAAAGGTTTAACACGTATAAGTCGAGTTATAAAGGCCGTGACGTAACATCACTGTCAGACCCCAACACCTCAGTATCTCGAACTTTTTCAAATGGAACCTTCATAACTCGAACCTCACTAACTTGAAAAACTTGATAACTCGAATTTTTATCATAACCCCTTCAGATTCGAGATATTGAGGTCCTACTGTATAAACATTATTTTGAAGTTCAGTGACATTCATGTGAAGTCTGCATTATTTATGTGACCTAATTTGTTTTAAATTTAAATTTTGCTAGGCCTATGTTGATAATCTATATGTTTATGAAATACCTGAGGTGTTTGATCATCTATAACTTACTATAATATGAGTAAAGTTTGCGCACAATGATTTCAAAAACCGATCCAACGATTTCCTCTAAAATGTTAGAAATATCTTAGTTTTAGGCTAAAAACAATATTCATGGTAGCTACCGTTCTGGGAAATTTTGTTTTTCGTTAAAAACTTAAAATGTAATTTGATTATTTTTAACATTAGTACTATGGACATGAAAGTTTTAGTAAAATGTAAATAAATGAATTGTAGCATATGCTTGTGACAAATCAACAGAAACAAATTACAGAAGCAAATTACTAAATACAGTAAAAATACCCCCGCCGCAGCAAACCTGCAGACTAAGCGAATTTCAACTTGTCTGATTTCATTTTTACTAAAATATTTCCATTAATAAGACATATTTATTCCCAATTTAAATAAGATTAGATTTAACCAGTATTTAGGTTTGCTTCTACGGGGAAGGTAAAAAGTGTTTTTTGACCATTACCGGTATGTCAATAGTATAGAATGAAATAAATAAATTTGCCAAATTATATCTACATATATCCATAAACAAGTAAAATAAAACAGTTTTCATTTTCTCCATAAGAATAACATGGGAATTTTAAATTACAATTTTTTTGAATTTTCCGGTCACAGAGAAGATTAAAAAAAGTGCAATTTAAAATTAGGCATATACTAAAATTCAATATCAAACTAATTCTCAAAATTTACTTCAATATACTAAATTTTTTTTTTTTTAAGCTCTACAAAATGGTTGAGAAAAAAATTGCAAAAATTTTATTTTTAGGGTTAAAATGGGAAAAACCATTTTTACCCCATAAAACCCCCCATAAACCCCTGTTCCCATGGTCCGATTATGCTGGTTCGCGAATTCGTTCGAATAAATGTAAGTTTACACGTTTGTTTGTACCAAATTTCATCAAAATCGGATCATATTTGCTCGAATTATCGCGCTAACGGACACATATATATGTATATATATATATGAATTTGAACGGATGGTTTTTTTGGCCTCTGGGGACCTCAAAACAAAAAAGTAAATCAGTCCCGGGTCTTGGTCTTACCATGAGACCTACGGTAATAGCTTATTCCCTATATGGGAAATTTGCTAAAAAGGAAATTCCTATGAATACTATTGACTATTGAGCATTGATTATAATGTAGTAGTTATATTGTAGAGTTTCATTTAAAATACTATAGGCAAACATAGTCTACAAAGACAAAGCAACATGTCAGGTTATTATTATTTCTTTCAGGAAAATTGAGAACCAAATTAGTTCTTTGACTATCTGAGAATAAAGGTATTATTACTGTAGGCTACCACCTACCTTATCAACAGAACTAGTTTATTGTGAAATGCTTTAGCAGTACCGTATGTTAATTCATTAGTTTTGTCGATATTTTTCCAGGATCTTTTTTGACCGACACTGATGCAGAAGAGGAGTTATTGACGTGGGACTCAGAAGACTCACGGCCAGCGGGGCCCTCCCCAGACATCCATTTAGACATTCCTTTTATTGATCTGGTAAAACAAGCTTCTTTTACAAATAAATAAGCATCAGAATGGACAAAATATAAATGTATTATTATTTTCTGTCTATTAACTGTCTGGTATACTGTTATTCTTTCGATTGATTATCCCTTCTTTCCCAAATTGAAAAACCCCTGTCTGTGTGCGGAAAAAAGTGAATAAAAACCATGTTATAGCTAATAAGATGTAAACACAGTCACCTAGGCCTACAAGTAGGTCTAGACAGTATAAAAAATAAATGTAGGGACCTATTAAAAAACATTGGTAAATGACATCTGCAATTAAAATATCCTTTAAAATATGATCAGTTTCGCCACACTAATATTGGCAATTTAATTTTTAAGTCGTATAACTATTGGAAAAACTAGTCTTAAAAAGACTGGAATTAGTCTTTAGTTTTAAAATGGAAGTAAACTAGACACCCTGTATATATACCAAGTAGTTTTTCACCTAGTTAATCCTCAATTTGTTAAAATAACAGGTCGCAAATCAACCTGTTAGAAGAAGAAGAAGAGGACTTACATTATCTATCTCTACCTCCTCCTCTCAGGTAACAATTTAATTGTACATAAAGCTTTTAACTTTTTTGACTAGGTTTTTGTTGAGATAAAAAGTGTGTTATTGCTTATTTTTTTATAAAATAGAATGGATCAAACGCTATTATGACACAGGCAGTTTAAATGATTTAAAAGTGCTAGAGATTATGACTCAAAAGTTAAGAGTTAGCTTTAAAGGAGTAAACAAGACAAAGCAGCTAATTTACATCCACACTCGATTTATAGGAAACGCCAAAAGAAAATATTCATAATTGTTTGGGATTGTGTGTAAAGCATTCTTAAAGAAAATTGGCTAACAAGGATATTCAATATTCATTATCTAATTTATATTTTATATTTCATAATTTATATTTATTAGTGTAAACATAACTTCATTACTTCTTAAACATGTCTATTGACTCAGAGTTGCACCAATGAATCGTAACAAATGCATAGTAAAAATATATATTTTTAGTGAATCAAATAACTTACTTTATGAAGTGAAGATCTTTATTAAAAACAAAGTGTTCACAGGTCTCAAAGAAAACTAAAATAGGTAGTCTTTTTAAAATCAAAATTCCTTATTTCTGAAGGTATTTTATACTTTGTAATTTACACTTAGGCCTACTTCGTATCTCTTTTGGTTTTGGTGTAAATAACAAAAAACATAATTTTTCCCATATCAAATGCATGTTATTTCAAAACGAGTAAGAAAATTTAATTAGAGAAGGACTAAGTGTATTAGTATAGGAAACACAGAGTATTAAAAACATATTGATTTTTTTTCCAAAAAAACTGCCGCCATTTTGAAACAGGAAAAGATAATTAATTTCCTTTTTTCACCAAAATGTCTAATAAATACCTTTAAAATTATGTATAATATGACATAGGCCTATGTTTACATTTGAAAATTCCGAGATTCAAACTATAAGTAGTGACCCTCTGTTTTTGGCACACCCTGTATCGGAAAAAGATGCAAATATTTTTACATTATTTCTTGTGGTTGACTTAGCGGGAAATAATTGTATTTCATCCTTTTACGTTAAGCCGTTTTTCCGTAATCAATTTGAGACACACCTTACGTGGGACACCCTGTATAGCCTAGATAGTTTAAGTTTCTAAGCATATGTTTATAATGATTCAACATTTTTTATTTTTATATAACAACATATAATTTTACAAATGGCAGGAGTTGTTTGAGGACGAGGTGTCTTCCCACAGCGAATCGCCTGTTTCTTCCTCGAGTGCATCATTTGTTTCTTCCACCCGCTCGACGGAGGAGTACTTTTCAGAGCCATCTGATTGGTCGGATGAGATGGCCTTGTCGGCGCCTGGCAGCCCTGCGCCGCTTGCACCACCTGTGAGTCCTACACCTGCGCCCGCCCCTGCGCCTGTGCCCGTCATTGAGATACCTTCCTCCCCCGAAGCTCGGTTACCAGTCTCAGCAGGACCTCCTGTAGAGATTAATGTTCCTAAACCTGTGGGTAAGTAAAGCTGGTTACCAAAGTTTAATTCAACATGGTATCTATAATTCCCAGATATATCCAATCTCTCAAAGACCCCGATATTTAATTTAGGTTTTCACTCGCGGAATCTTATTATGTGTCTTTGATTGAACGTTCTAATTTTTAGGAAGTAATATATTGTCTGAACTACGAGATACGGGTATTTGTAAACTGACGTCTGTAACTATTACACTTTTGAGTTTGATAAGTGTGCTTATAGGTAGCTGCGTGAGTTAGCTATTTTTATTTTAGTACGAACTGTGTTTCATTTATTTGATTTTTAGAGAATTTCCCATACAGGGAATAAGCTATTACCGTAGTACTCATGGTAAGACCTGGACCCGGGACCAATTTACTTTTTTCGTTTTAAAGTCCCTAGAGGCCAAAAACACCATCCGTTCAAATTTCTATATATATATAGAAAAAAATCAAAAACATCACATATTAGACATATTACATTACATATTATATTAGTAGCCCTAAACATGCAAGAAAATAATATATATAGGCCTATATATATTTATATGTGTGTCCGTTGTACCGTAGTTTTTTGTCACATGACCGGTACAAATTTAGACTTGGGAAATTAAATTAAATGATATACCAAATAAATAATTAATTAATTTATTAGAGTATCAAAACTAAAGCTAAACATCCTACAGAACAAGACTTTTGACTTCAATATACCTTTTTACAATTCAAGAAAAATATTAAACTACTTCTAACCCCATTAAATACTTGGAAATTAAGGATAGGATATTAAAAAGGTATTGTCTGTCTTCATTCTACTCGGAGACATCAGCCCTTTATGTGAAGGGAAGAGTTTTGCTGACCGTTTAAACAGGGAGGAGGAATGAGAACTGGTCTCTCTGTCTCAGCAGTGGAAGAGTTTACCCCCACCACGTTATATTTTTGAATTATTATGTCAACAACTGACTCATCGCTCCTTAACTTGTCCCTACAGGCACAGAAAACATGCCAACCGCATAGTAAAAAGCATTAAGTGTTTTGAGAGAGCTTTGCCTGTCAATCGTAGGCAGCGCCACCAGCGTTGCTATGCTGAGTGCATGGCAACGCTGGTGGCGCTGCCTACGATTGACAGGCAAAGCTCTCTCAAAACACTTAATGCTTTTTACCACGCGGTTGGCATTCTGGGTTATAGTAATATGTTTTCTGTGCTACAGGTTTCCTTCATATAAGTAACATGGTCAATCGTGGTAATTGTTCACTTTATAATACAATAAAAAATTGGAAAATTATACAGACAAATAAAATAATATTGTACCTACGTACACCGTTCGCATAATAACTCGAGCAAAAATGATCCGATTTTGATGAAATTTGGTATAAACGTGTAAACCTACATTTATTCGAGCGAGTTCGCGAACCAGCTTGATCGGACTATGGGAATGGGGTTTTATGGGGTAAAAAAAGGTTTTTCCCATTTTTGGCCCTAAAAACACAAAACACAAAATTTAACAATTTCTTTCCAAACCATTTTGTAGGGCTTAAAAAACAAATAATTCAGTATATCAAAATGTTATTGTGCGCAGTTAACCCATTTTAGCGAATTTCCCTATAGGGAAGTAGCTATTACCGTAGGTCTCATGGTAAGACCTAAGCCCGGGACCGATTTACTTTTTCATTTTGATGTCCCCAGAGGCCAAAAACACCATTCGTTCAAATTTTTATATATCTATATATAGATATATATATATATATGTGTCCATCCGCACGATAACTTGAGTAATTTTTGTCCGATTTTGATAAAATTTGGTTTGAAGGTGTAAGGCGGGATAAACTTGAATGAGTTCGCGAACCAGCATGATCGGACTATGGGACCGGGGGTTTATGGGGGGTTTTATGGGGTAAAAATAGGTTTTTCCCATTTTTTACCCTAAAAACACAAAAAATTCACAATTTCTTTTGAAACCATTTTGTAGAGCTTAAAAAAACAAATAATTTAGTATATTGAAGCGTTATTATGCGCCTAATTGTTATGGAGAAAATTCAAAAAAAATTGTAATTTTAAAATTCCCATGTTATTCTTATGGAGAATAAGTCTACTGTTGTAGTTTGCTTGTTTATGAACATATTTTGATCGATTTTGGAAAATATTTTTATTTCTTACTAAACTATTATCATTTTATAAAAAAAATCTTTTTTACCCTCCCTGTTGCAGCAAACCTAAGTACTCGTTAAACTAATTCTATTTAAATAGGAAATAAATGTGCTATTTTTATGGAGGCATTTTAGTGTAAATCCAATCAGGTTAATGGAAATTCGCTTAGTCTGCAGGTTTGCTGCGGCGGGGGTATTTAGGACAGTTAAGGAGAAAATTCAAATAAATTGTAAATTTAAAATTTCCATGTTATTCTTATGGAGAATAAGTCAACTGTTGTAGTTTGCTTGTTTATAAACATATTTTTATAGAATTTGGAAAATACATTAACATTTTACAAAATACTGTAGAGAGAAAAAAAACTTGTTTACCCTCCCTGTTGCAGCAAACCTAAGTACTCGTTAAACTAATTCTATTGAAATAGGCCTAGAGGGAATAAATGTGGTATTTTTAAGGAGGCATTTTAGTGTAAATCCAATCAGGCTAATGGAAATTCGCTTAGTCTGCAGGTTTGCTATTTTTCTTAAAATTTAACTAGGCCTATTAAATTTTATTCGTATTTTATTATCCTATCCCTTCTATTTCTATTGTTTGTTGTTGTTCTATTCCTTCTTTAAATAGACAATGAAACTTTTTAGCTTAGAAATTATTAACTCATTGTTTACTTTTTCCTTGTTATTTTGTAAAAACAACATGGCTATTTGGTAAACCATAAGGCAAATTGAAGCATTTTAAATCTTCAAATGAGGTATGTAGTGTAGCATGAGACTTTCTAAGGTACCTAGTGGCTTTCAAACATAAAGTTTTTACGTTTTTGGCCTACAACTCCTCAATTACAAACCAAGTTTAACCCTAGCAGTGGCCAACCGTCGTCTGGTGACGGTTTGACGGTGATGCTTAGGATGGCCAATGTCGTCTGGTGACGGTATGGGCCGAAATTGTTTTAACGGTAAAAAAAACACTTATAATCAACTCAGATGAGAATAATATATATAACATTCGAAAGATCGCATTCTGAACTTTTATTTTATTACATAAACAAACCCTGTAGCAGGTATATAACAATGTCACGACGATTAGAAATCAAATGATTTCTTGGCGCGGCACGACATTTGCAGCCGACACTTGGGAACTGGCAAAACACGTCTTGTTTGGCATTACCCTGCTCGGGTAATTTTTGTCTTGGGATGTTGCGGGTGATACCATTGGATAGCCATTGATTTTATCTTCATTGTATTAGTGATATTTATAACTAAATATTTATTGGACAACCGGTACGATTTTATGAAAACAGCTGTTTTCTAAATTTATAACAAATGGCCAACCGTCGTCAGGTGACAGTATGGAAAATAAGAATTACATACAGTGTAAGTTATTATTACTAGTCATATAATATGTCATTTTGAAGAGGAAGAAATATAGATTGTGAGAGTGTGAGCGCAGGGCGCGCTCAGGGTTATTTACGTCTGCTCACATATGAAGACGACGGAAGTGAGTCATTACTGCTACCGCTGTCTTGTGTATTCGCCATTGTGTGTTGTTGCCGGTGAGTGTTCGCTCTTGTGTTATCCGCGATTTATTACTAAATACGTTATTAGTTCGTAGTGTTAGTGTTAGTGAAGTTTGTGTGTGTGTATAACAGTAATCTTCATGCATTTTATTATGCATAAATATTACTGAATTGTGTGAAATAGTGTTCATAAAAGGTTGTATTTTGTTAGCATCATGTCCAAAAATGACGATTCTGACATTCAGAGATTGTTGTACGAGACGGACCTTAGTTCGCCATGCTATATATGCTATATAATGATATACCCAAGGTGTTATACATTTTTATAAAGGTAAATGAATACACTACAACACGTTTTTATTGGTTTGGGGGTAAAAATTTTTGTTAAAAAGTTATAGCCTATAGCCTACTAAATACTGTATTAGCATCATGTCCAAAAATGACGATTCTGACATTCAGAGATTGTTGTACGAGACGGACCTTAGTTCGCCGGTATACAGGGTGTCCCGGAACCTTCTACCAATATTTTATGGCATTGCTCCTGGGTAAGAAACAAACCTAAATATCATATTTAAATTGTCCGGAAGTCCTTAGTTACTCACACAGCCACCATTTTGTTTTTTTCAGTTATTATTTTTTTTCTAAAGAATGGTTGAACATAAGAAATGGAAACTTTGCACAAACATTTATAAAGCTACAAAAAAATTATGACGATTTTTCAAATTCATAAAACAAAATGGCGGCCATTTAAAGTTTTTGTAAAATCAACGGTTTTTGAGTTATTTAAGAAACAAAATTTTAAATGGCCGCCATCTTGTTTTATGAATTTGAAAAATCGTCATAATTTTTTTGTAGCTTTGTCTAGTTGTCATAAATGTTTGTGCAGTTTCCATTTCGTATGTTTAACTATTCTTTAGAAAAAAATTAATAACGGAAAAAAACAAAATGGTGGCTGTGTGAGTAACTAAGGACTTCCGGACAATTTAATTATGATATTTAGGTATGTTTCTTACCCAGGAGCAATGCCCTAAAATATTGGTAGAGAGTTCCGGGACACCCTGTATATGCTAATGATTTATCCAAGGTGTTATACATTTTTATAAAGGTAAATGAATACACTACAACATGTTTATATTGGTTTGGGTGTAAAAAATTTGGTAAAAAAGTTATGTACTAAATACTGTACACTCCATTTTCTCGAAATGCGCAAAAAATTCAAAACGTTCTCAAATTGATACATAATCAATAATCATAGGTGAAAATAACTGTTTACCATCATTCCCCCCATTTGGGGATTACATTTCAGTAATTGTTGTTTGTACCATTGTAACTGATGTACTGTAATGAAATAAAAAGGATTCATTCATTCATTCATTCTTATGACTTTTTTGGATTCCTTTTTATTATTTATTTATTTATTTTCCAATAATCACATAACATCATATTCAGACAGGTGATTCGTCATTGTTACAGTATTTTATAGTCTCTATTATACTAAAATTATTACTAAAATAAATTTCATTGCTGAGCCTTAACATCTACATAGCTTCCATATATTCCTCCAATGAGAGAAGGCCTTCTCCAAAAGAAAGTTTTTTAACTTCTTTTTGAATTTAGGGAATTAAATTCCCTACTTCATATAAATTCCTTACTTCATTAGCTTTACAAATATGTACATATCATCAGACTACATAATGTTTCACAACACAAACAAACACTGTATAGTTTACACTTATTTGCGGTTTTGCGGTTATTGTATTATTATGTCCCTATTACGTACCTACAAAAAAAATATTTCTAACATGTTATACATTTTTATGTAGGTAATTGAATACACTACAAGATTATTATGTTGGTTTGAAGTAAAAAATTTTGGTACAAAAGTTGTATACTAAATACTGTGAATTTTTTTTCTCGCAAAATCGCTAAAATATAAAAACATTATTTTATATACATATGTTTATAGGTAAAAAATTATTTTTTTTACCATAAACTTTATGACTTTTTTTATTCCTTACTTACAACACATGATGAGTGAGCACGTGATGAGTGAACACATGATACATGGTGAGCTTTACAAACATGTATATATCATTATTAGTATACACATATATTATATAACTTTTTACAACATAAACTAACACTGTACGGTTTTCAATTTTTTCGGTTCTCTGTTTGTCATTATATTTCGCCCCAACAACTTATTAAAAAAAAATTATTTTCCTAACATGTTATATATTTCTATGTAGGGAATTAGATTGTCTACAAAATGTATATAATGAATTTCCCATAATAAATCCGTAGAAAAAAAATACCGAGGCCGCTTTTGAAATTTTGAAAGAAAAGAATTTTTTTTTTTTCACTTTACCGATAAAATACACTGTCTAAATCATTATGATATTACTATTTCTAATACTATTCCTGTTCTTTCTGAACAAAATGAATATGAGGTTGGCTAGGTTTACTTGTGCGGTTGAATTTTTACGAATTTTCAAAAAAAGGTCTGCAAAATCGCCAAAATGGGTTGGCCATTCCCCACTTCTAACATTGGCCACTGCTAGGGTTAAATCCTTCAGCAGAAGATAAATTTCACAAACCCTCATATAAAAAATAGCTCTTATAAGAGTTCAGGATTATAACCAGTGACTATAAAGATATAGTATGTTTAGTTATTGTTTTGTATTTTAAGGATTATTAACCATATGTTTATATTCTCATATGACTATATAATTATTGTCCTCTCTTTAATTTCAAATATTCAAATTGGAAATAAGCAACCTTAAACTGATTAACTATCACCAAAGACAAAATCTTAAATTCTTCATTAACAGAATATTTTGACAAGTTTTAAAATGCCTTTGTCACCTTCTACACCATCGAAGTTGTATTTCAAAGACTATTACAAATTGAGAGGTAAGATTGTTAGGTAGCCAGCCACTTAGAGACGATTATGAATTTTACCTAAACTGAAAAAGGCGAGCCCAATAACTTATTTTACAAAACTAGTATTAAATATACTTTTATTGTGTGATTAGCTTTACAAGATATTGTTGATTTTTATTCCTTTCAGGTAACATAATTTTCTAGTAAAATAAGGTTAGCTTTAGAATTTTTAAGGTTAAATTAAAATAATGTTTACAATCATGCTCAGGCATTACAGTTGTTCTTGGCCGAATTTGATCTCTAATGTTAGAATGTAGGCCTACCCTAATCTTGAAGTGTTCCTTTCCCTAATCTGGATAAGAATGGGATGATTTCTTTATCTGTGAAGATCAACATGTGATTATAGTGCTCGCTTCCAAATTTGAATAAAGCAGACACATGAACTGTGTGCCTAATGTTGAAAATAATCTTTGCAATTGTCAAATGTTCTGTTAAAATAATATTATGGTGATGGTGATGGTGAAGTAATGGTGGTCATGATTTTTTTAAATGTGTATCTAATGAATTGTTTATTTACATTTTTTCTATATACCATACTGTCAGTTTAAATCATCAAGTTGGCTCAATGGTTAACCAGATAATCCAGCCACAACAAAGGGTCAATGAGACCATTGTAATAGTGTTGAGTAATACAACTACAGTAAATAAGTAAGCTCCGACTGATTAACTATCACAAAACCTTTAATTCATCTTTAACTGAATATTATAACAAGTTTTAAAATTCCTTTTGTCACCTTTAACAACGGTTTTTATTATTAATTTTGTTAATACACATACTTTTTCAATTAGTGTGTCACTTGTGACCGTGGTTTCAGTCTGGTTCAAAATGTTACCTTAGTCACCAAATGATACATTGAACGAATGAATAATGGAAAAGTATCTTAACAAAATAAACAACCAAAACAATAGTATGACAAAGTACTATGACAACATTGGTCTCATCAATCGGATCTTATGACTGGATTACCTGGTCACCAATCGATCTTGACAGCTTTATATAAAATACGGGTATGGTACATAGAAAAAATATATGTCAAAAATCCATTTAAAACCAGATAGGACCGTTATAGATTACTTTACTATCAACAAAATTTTCCTAGCAGAGATCTTTCATAGCAAAGATACAATGACACAAAATTTAAAAGGGGACAATATTTTAAAACTGGCTCTCTGCAAACCCTTGATGATATGTTGCTGTTTCAGAGCAGGCCCAGTTGGATAGTTCTGTGTTGTCGGAAGGTGAGGATGGGTCACTCTGTACTATTTGTATGTGTCCTCTCACCAACTCCGGGACACACCGCGTAGTGTGCCTACGCTGCGGCCACATCTTCGGACAGGCATGCGTGGAGCGTTGGATAAAGGTGTGTTAAAACATACATTTACCAGTTGTTCACTAATTGATTAACCAGGCTATTTACATGGACTGTACTGTTGTCTATTATGGTACTCGTTAACACTTTCGCGCCGATCATTTTTTCAACGATTTATTACGTTTTTGAAAACTTTAAAGTGTGCCACCGGTGTACACTGTTACTATGGTGATTGTAAGCAACAAAACGGCATTTCAAGAGTCTTTGTGAAGGTTTTTAATTCATGTTTGTAGAAAGCCACATGAAATATCTCCAAGAGTGATACATGAACCAAATTAAGATTACATAATAAAACACCAAGTTACAAAAAAATGTGTTTTATTTATCTCAACAAAAACACTTTTTTAAATATGAAAAATTGAACTATAAAGTAATTTTTTACTTTTCAAAGTCTGTTTAAGTTCATGGAATGTGCTTTCAACATGATGGCAGGGCGACGTGTACCACGGTTTAATTAGCATAATTATTATCTTATTTTGTTACTGAAACCGTACAAGTTAGTAGTGCACACTTGATAAATAATTAATTATATCTAACTATTCCTATAAACATACTTTTTTTAGTCTATAGTAATTTTAACACAAATTTACTTTTGACTGAAGTTTGATTCGTGTGTCATCAGTGGCAACGTCGGAGCGAACGTGTTAATTCAGTGTTGCTCATAATATCGCTTTTCTAAAATAAAGTTTTTGACATTATAAGATTAGTTGGTGGTCTTGGACAGTATGACAAATGACAATTACGAAGTATACTGTCATTTCATGACAACCTGTAAAACTAATTTTAAATTTTAAACTTTTTGACTATAGGTGGGGTGTAATAATGGAGCCCGACGCTGTCCCACATGCAACAAAAAGGCTGCACTCAAGGACATTCGAGTGCTGTACCTGCCCAAGGTAGTGCCACTCGATACGATAGAGCGTGACAGAATCTTGCAGGAAAAGGAAGAGGTGAGTCCTATGATAGGCCTAATTTATTTACTCTAAACTGCATGTGAAAAACATTTTCCTTCTCTTTTTCTTTATAAATAATAGGTTGGCGACTTTTTTCACCTAAAAATTCACCCACATGAGAATATAATGTGTGGAGTGTGAGTTTGCCACAGTTCCACATGAACCGTAAAGGACTGTTGTGTATGTGGAACGTATAGGTAAAGCAAGAAGTGAGCTGATTCAGTACAAAAATAAACTATACTTATTAGCTTTTAGTAGAAGCACGGTAACATTGCAATAACATAAGGAACACTGTTTAGTTTCAGGTTATTAATAGAAAGTTGCTGAAGGTTTATTGATTGAATCTGGTTAAGAATATTCCTTTCCATTAGTAAATTATTAATTTACTGTATTGTATACCCTCTTCATTATCTTTCTTCTTGTTTGTCATGCTATATGTTTTTTTAAATAACTATTTCTTCGATGGATTGTGCCAGATATACAATACATTTGTCATCATTGCAACTTTGTAGTGAATTTGCAGATATAACTTTTAAATGATTTACAAAATACTGTTTATCAACAATAGGAAGTAAAACTTAAACTCATTATTGTATGACCTCTTTTTGAATGTCTTCATTTACAAACATAACTAAACAATGAACTGTTTTGTTAATTAATTTAAGACGACAACTGTGTATGATGTATTTATTAATGACTAAATGGATCAATACACTTTGATATGTGATGGACTATATGATTTCCGATTTCAGTTGGCAGCTCAGAAAAAAATGCTGGAAGCAGATTTTACAAGAACAGTTCTGCAGCACAAACTTGTTGTGGAGAGTTACGAGGAGAAAATCTCGAATTTGGAGAAGCGGTTACAGGAGGGACGGCCAAACGAGGATGTGTTGGCACCACTGAGCCAGGCGGCAGGGCTGGCGGTTGTTACAACTGTCACTATCAGTTCAGACGGAGGTTGCAGAGTGATGGCCTTCAACCCTATCCGTCAGGATCTGGTTAGTAAACCATTTGTTTTTCTAAATGTTACATTATGTCAAGGTTGTGAACAGATTTCTTATGTGTGTTACATTCAAGCAACTATTTACTAATTTTTGATGCAGTAATATCGTGTACCGGTTTACTGAACTATAAATTTTCCAATTTTAGGCATCTTTTTTCAAGACAAATATTTTTTAAAGGTAACTTATGCCTTTAGGCATATGGTCATAAACTAGTAGTTTTAGTCTTACCCTGTTGTAGTCTTCTCTGTTTCTTGTTGATAATATTCCTATAAACATTATATTTTATAATATCGTATTATATAGAATTTTTGTTCTGTCTGTTCTATTTTTATGTTTATTTAATGACGTTTGTCATGAATTAATCCTTTGAAGGTAAAATGGTTTACGAGTTTTTAATCCTATTGAAAGTGCTATTTTCCCATGGGCCCCCTTGTTAATTTAATGTTTAAAATCTATTCTTGTTAAAATAGCGGATACAAAGATCAGATAAGCAGATGAAAAGTCACAGATGTTTTGCACGAGACTGACATTGTTGTTGTGTTGTTAGGTGGTGTCACAGCCCTCAGGCAACACGTTGTTTGCTGGGTTCGGTGTGCGGGTGCTCAACAGTGTAGATTGGCAACCTTCCAGGTTTGTGTTGCTTCACTCCAAAGCTGTACGGGACATACAGTTCCACCCGGATGACAGGGACATGATGCTCAGCGTCAGTCTGGACCAGAACGCTAAACTGTTCGACCTCGGCACAAACACCACTGTGCACACATTCAAAGGTACCTACAATTCTAGAGTACCCACTCTTTTTATGTTGGAAGTGCTTTGTTTTTAAATCTGTGGGAAATTTGTATCTTCAGCACTTGTGTACAAATGTTTCTCATTAAATTGCTGTAAATCAAATATTTTATTTGTGTATAAATGAAGTTAGTCGAATTGATACACAGAGTATGCTAATGTGAATTACTGATTTCTGCTTAACATATATTTTATAACCAAGCTACCTAGCCGACATCTAATTTTAATCTACTGCATTTTTTTTGTTTTGTGTCTTATTAACTATAACAGTTACGAAACCTTGAGGAGAAAGTAGAATTATTCTCTGTTGCATTCAGTAAGTGGCTCATTCAACTAACAAAATGGCTACAGCTGATCCATATAGATGGGAAGTGTACTTAAGTATCTAAACTTAATTTTCTTGTCCAGCCAGAATGTTAAAAAGTCTTGTTTTCTGGTCAAATGACTCTCAGTACGTGTTTGAACCATTGTTAAATCGCGGGATGAAAATAATCCACACACACTTAATATTTTTAAAACATACAAAAGGCTTTTTTTGCTGAAATGCTCTGTTAGCTGCAGATCATGAAAATGTTGTTGTACAATGTTAAGAAAAAACACTTAAAACCCTTAATTTAAAAAATTAAATTGTCCTAAAAGGCTCAGTTTCTAACTTGCATGATCCTAACCAATGTTGTTGAATTAATAGTCTTTGAAATATAATTCCTGAGTCATTAATTCTGAGATCAGGTACATAGATACCTGCCAAAACATAGTTGCAATGTGGTTATTTAACTGAGCGCTTATATTATAGAGCATGCATAGAATGAATCTTAACAAGACAATGTTGCTGTTGAGTTAAAAGTCTCAATAATAGTTTATAGGGCAGGGTTCCGTGACATATTTACAATCTGGATATCTGTTCTAGCACTGTCAAACTGTTTTAACAAAACAATTATGGATGGATGGATGGATTGGTCCAAAAATTTTAAAAAATTTTCAAAAAAAATGTTTACAATCATTAGGCGGGATCTTATTTAATTTCAGAATTTTCTTGGAACGAGATTTGTTTGAACTGTCAGTGATTTCAACCCTATTGCGGTATACAATGATGGTGTCTCAGTGACAGGGAAAGATGTTCACAAATTTGTGACGCTCAAGGTAGATGTCCAAAACTTCCACGCTATAATGAGGGAAGATGGTTTTGTCTCTGGGATGCAGAAGATGTTGGCAAATTAGCAGATGTTTTTGATTTCACCTTTATGTCGAATAACGATGACAATATCCCTGCTAAAATAATAACGATAGTGCTACATGTACGGATTATGTAGTCTAAATTTGCCATTAGCGAGAATTTGTATCAAACATTTTAAAATCAAACCAAAGTGTACTTTGTTGTAGAGAGAAAAATTTCCCTTCCCTGCCCCGTACCTAAAATCAGAAATAAAACAAAACCCCATCCCTTCTTGAACTTAAAGTACAACCCTGTCCATACCCAAAAAAATGTAGTTATGTTAAATATAAAGTTTCTGAAATATATATCTTCATGTCGCAGTGGGAGGTCCGCTCTGGTCATGCTGCTGGGATGCTTCACATCCTCATTTGCTGTTGCTCGGCACCCAGACAGGCAAGGTGGTACAGTACGACCGACGCATGACAGACACTGTTGTCAACCAATGGGAGATAAACAACAACAAGACACCCGTGGTCGCACTAGCTTCAACCCCCTGTAGAGACCGTACACCCTTCCCTCAAGGTGGCTTCTTGTCTTGCAGGTCAGTAGCTGTAGAATGTTTGGAAGAATATTTTAGATATACATACGTCTAGGTACCAAAATATTTCTTCCCAGAGATGTCTTGCTTGCCTTGAGCTTGTGGCAAACTGATTTTTACCTGTCCCACCGCAAATTAGAACTCTTTTCTTCCTGCAACCCTAAGTTATGCCCACTTTTGTATTATGTTCCTGTCAAAAAGTTTCAAGAGCTAATGGTTTAAATTCATTGTTTATTATGAGGCATTCCGAAGTAATTTTAAACTGAAAACTGTCAAATAGTGAAAAGAACCTAATGGAAACCAACTATAAATTTGTGAGTATATCAGGATTACTGATGGAAAAGAGTCCACCCTGTCATAGGAAACACAAATCACTTAACACTATACCATTATCAAAAATTAAAATACTTCACAGTCACTTGCAGCATTTTAACCAAGGAAGATTAGAGTTAGGAAGAGAGGGAACATTCTTAAACTCAGTTTTTGTGTTAGATAAATTAGATTAATCGGAACTTGACCCAGCTGGCCTTGATCATTGGGATAAAATAAATGGTTCTGGCTAAGAAACAGCTGGTCTTAGTCAGGAACTAGGCTAAACAGATCAATCCACTCCATTCTAGACCCACCCTTCTTTATATTTAGCTTAAAATAAGCATCTTCTTAAATGTCTTAAAGATCTTAAAAGAGCTGTCTTAAATGTTCGTTGCAGTCTTAAATAATTTAGTTTAATCTATAGACAATCAATCTTGAATGTATACCAAGTAAACTGTGAACTGTGAAGCGACTGTTTTCCCCTCTTTAGGAATAATGCTGTAAATAAGTAGTATCTGGTAAACAACTAATACCTGAACTGCATTTGTGTAGGCTCAACGCGGTTTATTCATACACACTGCAAGGGACTGACTACCATTGCTCCGAGCTGGGAGTGGAAGGCCCGTTCATGTCCATGAGGTACGACGGTGCAAAACAGATGATGATAACTACATCACGTGCCAGCAGCCGCTACGCTTACAATAGAGTTTCTCTCAGTTTACTGGACAAGGACGCCAACAAACAGGTGATTGTAACATGTGATCCTGAGTATGGCTAGTGGACATATCATTCACATGTTAAAGTTAAAGATAGTTTCAGAGAGGAAATTAGTGAAGGTGGATAAAATTCAAGGTGTATAAAAGAAGGCGTTTGCTTGCATGCTCATTACCTCCCCCCCTCACCACTCCAAGCAACCATAGTGTGAGGTAGTAGCTCTGAGCCAAGGCAAATAAAATGATGTCATTGAAAATCTTGGAAAATTCATATGATTTGGTCAAATAAAACACGTTCAGCAAGCAGTTTGTGTGGGCGGCAAGCAATATTATTGCTTTTGTGAAAATATTTGATCAAGTTAGTTGCTGTAAAACAATCCAACTTTTTAAAGGATGTATATATTTTTTTTATCAAATACCTTGGAATCCTTAGGTCGAAAGTATTCCTGATCTCCTGGAAACGACCCCAATAGTACAGTTTGGTCCTAGAAACCTCAAAATCCAATAACATGCAACATCCAAAATGTCATCAAGGGATATGAAAGTAGTCAAACACAAAAACACAAAAGCCCTTAAATAAAAATAGTGGAGTAGTAATAGACCAGATAAGAGAGAGCACAATACAAATTTTCGTACAAGAAGGTGATTCCAATGAGACTGAGTGATGTGTTCTTTCAGCAACAGCCTAATACATGTAATTATGAAGGGAAATGTTTCCAATAATTTCTTAAATAACTTCAGTTCCTTGAATATTAGGTTGATTAGGTTAAATATGACTTTTTCATCACATAAATTGAGAAAAAACATAACAACAGTTTGGGGTATTCTAAGTTAAAGGCTTTTAATCCTTACATGCTATGTTTTTGCAGGTTTGTGCTGCACTGATCCACTCATTCAATTGCGGCTCATCATCTCGTAACATGTCTCGGTCGACCTTGTTGCCGCACGTGGACGACTCACTGATGGTTGCTCATAATGAGAGTGCTCGCCTGCTCGACATGTGGAGTAGCAAACGAGGCGATCATTTACACAGGTAACACGGCAATTCACATAGTGCTTGTTTGAGTTGGTCATTAGTTTGGAAGAAAACTAATTATTTAAAATTCACAACATTTTTTAAGTTCAACCTAGTTCATTGGCCCTTTCATGTACTAAATCTGTCAGCTCCTGCCCTTCATCACGCTCATCCATTTGCTACTTCTTAAATAAACATGTTTACTAAATAATGGTGTAAATACCTGCATTCATGTGATCAATTTGTTGCTAAATTGCAACCGGTTTCGACTCACAAAGGAGTCATCGTCGGGCCAGTACAGATGTCTTCTCGCTTCATTTGAAGGTCGTCAATTCATGATGAATAAATACATTTAACACGCACACGTACACGAACATAAAAACAAACATTTAGGGCTAAAAACGAAAGATGATACAATACGGTAACGGGACACGACGTGATCGGGCGGGGGTTATGTCTAGAACTAAACATGTTTAGTTACGTATAAATTCAATATAATTTAAAAACACTTAATGATGGCTATGATTTTTCTTAAAAGTTAAATACAAGTACCTGAAGGTAGAGCTTTAGAGCTTTCTTTTTTCTTTTTTTCTTGATTGACACAATCTTGTTTGCAGTAAAAGGTTTTAATAATTTGTGGTTATTGTTGATAGAAAACCATGAATGTTGGCTACAATCCATCTTCATAGTGATGTCAATGCACCACAATTAAAAACAATGGTCGAAACACAATTCTGTGAAGGAAACGGCTGAAATACATTTAACCACTTACCGATGCTAAATACTAAATACCGATACTAACCGATTGTGTTCCTTTGTGAGAACCGAGGTACAGAACAAATAAAAATCAAATAAAAAAATCCATTATTCAAACAGTACATTTCTATACATGAATTGTGTCAAGTCAATAACAAAAAATAATTTTACATTTGGTATAAGTTTGCATTATAAAAATGTACCGTACCGAGCTGTACCCACCTTATACCTTATAATCCCTTACATTTTCTGTTCCTCAGACCCTTAAATGATTGTATGTACTGTTGCAGCTTTTAGTTTTTTTTAGATGCAGTATTATCTACTCTTAGGATTCTAAATTTAAATAGTCCCACAGTCTAAATAATGTATCATAGCATGAACAAAATAGCGATATGAATTCAATATTCTTTTATAAGTGTTTTGGAAATTGCAAAAAGAGCTAACTAACTAAAAATAATCCCACCTAATTAAATTAAATTTACTTCAAAATTAAAGGTATTAATGATTTTTGTTATTTTTTACAGTTTGCCAATTCGAGAGCCGATCATTGATCTCACACCCGTAGACCTGGGCAACAACAAGCCCCCACTTCTGGCAGCTTTGTCAGAGAAGAAAATGACACTGTATAAAATCAACAGATAGGACACTCTAGTTTTATATTTATTTGTTTACTGATTGTTTTTAAGTTTGTTCATTTTCCAATCAGCATGTACAAAACTTGTTTTTTAAACTTTAAGACCCAAGCGTGCAAGTTTATTTTTATCTTTGGCTTGTCCACCGATTTTTTGGTTTTAGAAATGTAGAAAATATGACGATTTTGATACTTCATACTTAATAAAATAAAATTGACATAGGCCTAGATAAAAAGATTTATCAACATTAAAAATAAGGTAAACCAAGCAAAACCCCTAATTTACAGTTTAGTCTGTGATAAAAATTAAGTATTGTGTCATTTAGAATCATAAGCTCTCCTAAAAATCTGTAAATTTCATTCAAAACAGTTCTCACACCTTAAAGAAAGTTCAGGTATTGTCCATAAAGTTGAAAGAAGTTGACTCTGCCCTCTTCCAATGTATTGGGAAGAGAGGGAGCTAGATAAGTGGTGGAGGTTGGGACTTCAGTCCCCAAGGTATCAGGTTCAAATCCTATCTATCACCAATGGATTTGATCGGAGTGATAATGCGGCAACCACTAAGCTTAGCCTTAAACCATGTGAAAAAAATAATCCAGGACCTACCGTTCTACCGTTCTAGGATGTAAAGGTATGACAAGGCAAAAAATATACTGGGAAAGAAAGTTAATAAAAAAAATTTACATTTCCTACCAGCTGTCAAACTCTTCCATATGATTGACCTTGTGCACCTGGTAGTGAATGTGAAAGTAATATATTTTTCATAAAGTGTCTGATAGTGATGAGAACATTATTGGTTTTCTCTTTGTTTTGTTATAGCTTAAACTTAAAACGTAATATATTTTTGTAACTATCACAACAATTATTTTGACAGTTATGTAAAAAATTGTTTATATTGTGAATACATTTTTGTTGATAAAAAAGTAAGTGTATTGCTGTCCTACCTGTCCAGTTTAAGACTTAGGAGGTGTTTGTAAACCATGGATTATTGCCTTGGGTTGTACCATGGATTATTTACTAAGTTGCCGGGTATTGTTCAAGTTGTAAGCAGTACAATGTACTTGTTTAAATTTGCCTTAAATTGGAAGATTGATTTTATAAAGCTACTTTATCCTAACTGACAAGTCACTGTTGTCCAGCTTCACTCATGAAAACTGACAAATCCGCCAGAATAGTTAATTCCAAAAGAAGTTTCATTCGACCGGGCCAGGAATCCGAAAGAATTTTCAACCCTTAAAACTGATTTGCCTGGTAGGTGGCTCAGGGGATAGCGCCACAAAATGTATTAAGGCCCATGAAAACAGACAAATGTAATGTCAAAAGAGGCTAATCATCTCCTAGGAGGAAAGACCAAAAACCTTGACAGGGAAATTCAGTCTCAATAGCTGAGATACCTTTTGTGTGACACAGTTGACCCAAGTGTTGTGTGTGGCAATGAAAATTAACGGTATCAGCAATCTGACACATACTTTCTCCCATTGGCTTGTCAACAACCTTTATCATGGGTAAGCAGTGGGAGTAGGTACCATTGATATTTTATAAGAAAATCACATCAGTTGCAATAACTCTTAAACTGTAATTTTTACAGCAATGGTAACACCACATAAACCATATACTTAAAATTGTCATGACGAGAGACCTTGCGCAAAACCATCCATTATTTCATAAATTGCCATTTAAGGTCGTAATTACTTTCTAAAGGTAACTTTCCATACACCTAATGTTTAAAAATACCTCAGCTGTATTCATTTGTATGTTACTAGTTAACAGCCCGTGCTTCGCCACGGGAATAATGTCAGCAATAAAAGAGATAATAACATTTGTGTCCCTGTTAGGCCTAGTCTGTTCTGACTCGAAATTCAAAGATTTGCAGTAGTGACAAATCCAATTTAATGATCCCAATTCAAAAGAGCGGTGTTTTTTTTTTTAGGAAGTTCCAGGGCACATTTTACACTATCACTGCTCTTTACTTTTTTAGTTCGATGTTTTTCTACGCGTGTTTTTTTTCTGTTTGTCTCTTTACGCCCAGTTAATGACTTTTTACCTTTTTGTACTTTTTTCATCCTGGGTATTATGAGAAAGTTTTATAACACTGTAATGAACCGAGTCAACACTGCCACTAAACATCAAGTCACATACTTCTTCACATAGAACCGATGTCATAAGTCACAGTTTCTTCAGCAACTTCCCTGTGTACTCGAAATAAATAGTTAGGGTATAGCTCACTGATACATTGTAGTTCCACGTATCCAGCGTACTCGCCATCTCGGGAAAGTAAAGTTTGGTATTGGTGACGGTCAAACACTGATGTTGAGTAAGACTCATCGCCTACGATAAAATTTTTGTATTTTTCCCACTCTTTAACAATTTTCTGAACAACTTTCAAACGGATTTCCCTATGATTGTTCTGGTGGCCGTATAGAATAAATTATATCGATCGAAACAAACAGTTTCCGTCCCCTGCTATTGGTATAATTTCATCTTCCATACTCAAACATAAGCTCAATCAACACTTTCCTTCAGAAACTCTTTCAGCAACACTTTCACAGGAAAACTAACACATTATTCAAAAATACAAAATTGACACTAAAAAATACTAATAATGTTCAAATACATTTACAAATCATACATCGTGGTATACAAATTTAACAAATACACTTTTCCATGAAAACTCAATCAACACATTCCTTCAGAAACACTTTCAGCAACATTTTTGCAGGAAAACTAACACATTAATCGAAAATACAAAATTGACACTAAAAAATACAAATAATGTTCATATACATTTACAAATAATACATTGTGGTATACAACTTTAACAAATTCACTTTTCCTTCTTTGAAATCGTGTGTACAGGAACTCCTAGATTAATAATTACGAGAGGTCGTCCAGTGGTCGAAACTCGACCAAAAATATGTAATGTACTAACTTATCTATTTTCACCCCACACTGTAAATAAAACATGTGATTGGAGTTTCTTCCATTTGTTTTGATTTTCTGTTTATATTTCGTTGTTATTTCGTAACCAGCATAGCAACGCATAAGATCCATGTTAATTTTTTCTAATTTTTAAACTCATTTTTTGTGCTTATCTTTGAGCCTATTTAAATTTATAAAGGGGTTCTGCACACCTACAGGAAAATAGCTTTCCAACGGTATGCGTAGATTTTCCCTACGATGCACACGAGCTGAGAAAAAAGGTTTTAAAGAAACATGCTTGCCTATTAATATATAGATAGATATACTGAAAGTAAGGTTATAAAAATAATAACAAATCTAACAAACATTAAACAGCTGACATATGATTTACAATTATTAAATAAGCTGTAATAGTTATTTGTGTAACTAGTGGTGAAAGTGGCACTTTGCTGCACACGAGAGCAATGTTTACGCACGAGCCGCAGGCGAGTGCGGAATGATCTCGAGTGCAGCAAAGGCCTTTTTCACTCGTGTTACACATTATATTTTTCCTACAGTCACTATAAAGCATATAAATAATTATTCTTTCAAACACTTTTACAACACGTTTTTAGGTTCAGCTGGCAACACAAATGGTGGCCTCCCTATAGAAAGTAGTACCCGTGGTCCGTATCACTCCGCTATTTTTCCTCGGCAAGAAATGTGCTCCACGTTTTGAGAATATAGTTCCGTATGTTTTTGTAATTTGAAGTGCTTTCCGCTCCTAAAAAAATGCTTTAAAGGTATTTTCTTGTTTATTAAGATCGCATGAATGTTTTGAAAACGTTTAAAGGAAAAGTCCAGAACAGTGGCGGCTGGTCCATAAGGACTCTGGGACGGAGTCCTCCCTTTTTCAACAAAATAGTAAAAAAAAAAAATAATAACATACTTAAAATAATTTACAATCCTACATTCAATGTACATAAACGTCAGTAGGGTCAATGTTCTTGGGACGGGTAGTAGAGGACGCCACATGTTATTGCAACAGGTAGTACGCCGGGACGCAGTAGGTATGAGTCCAAACTCCCATATAAACTGCATGGAAATATTCGACCAATCACAGCGCTGCATCAGGCTCTAATGCAACAGATATAGGGCGTTTGGGACTCCATCCAAACAGTAGTTCAAACTATTGCCACAACAAGCGCTGGGTGCAGCGAGCGATCTCGATCTGTCAAACGCAATTATGTAGAGATCAGTCAAATTTTAGTTTTGTGAGGTTATGTTATCGTGCCGTGCCGCCGGTATACTATAGTAGTTAATTAATTAATTAATATACAGTTGTACCTGTACCTCTGTCTCTTTTCGTTTTAAGTGTAGTGTAGTAGTGTGTAGTGCGAATTAATGAACAATGAATTCGGTGAAAAACATTTCAACGAAGTATGCCAGTTGCGAGGTGGTAAGTTTTGAACAGAGAGTTGAGTTAAAGCTGCTAGGCCCGCCAAAACCTGATTTAGTTATAACGCAATCTCAAAAATCTTGCAAGAGTAGAAAAGGATTTTCTAGAAATTTTAACAAATCTATGTACAACAATGCTGAGTGGTTGTGTGGCTGTAACGAAAAGAATGCTTTCTTCTGTTATTACTGTTTGGTTATGAATGCTAGTGACTCTGTTTGGACTGTTAATGGTGTGACAGATTTAAAACACTTGGCGGAAAAAGTAAAAAAACATAAAATTAGTGAGAAACACATAAATGCTAGTATCGAATATGCAGTTTTAGGTAAAGTTAATATAGCAAGCCAGCTGGACAATGCCTACAGGTTAAATATTCAAAAACACAATGAAGAAGTTGCTAATAACAGATATATTTTAAACAAACTTATCGATGCAGTTAAATTTTGTGGTATATTTGAATTAGCTCTAAGGGGTCACGATGAACGTGATTCATCAGACAATCCTGGAATTTTTCGAGGTTTGATTAATCTAATGGCTGACATAGATGTTACACTGAAACAGCACATTGAAAAGACAAACAATCGAGTATTTGTTGGCCTTTCTAAAACAATTCAAAACGATTTGCTTGACTCGATTTATTCAGTTTGCCATCGACTGATTTCCGAGGAAATTCGCCAAAGCAGTTATGTAGCAATTCAAGCAGATGAAACCACAGACGTCGCTACACTATCTCAATTGGTTTTTATTGTTAGGTATGAATTGAGTGGTCAAATTAAAGAGAGATTTATCACTTATGTCAACCCCAAGAGTTTGAATGCTGAGGGAATTAGTGAGGCTATATTTTGTGAATTGCAGAAGCTAGGACTGGATAAAACCCCCGACAAAGTAATAGCCCAGAGCTATGACGGCACGGCTACGATGAGTGGGCAACATACTGGCGTACAGGCTAGGGTGAAAAAAGTTTATAAAAACGCCCACTACGTTCATTGTTATGCACATCAATTAAATTTAATTGTAGAGAGGTGTTCTACTCAAAACAAACAGATTAAGATATTTTTCAGCAATATTGAAGGATTTTCAGCTTTTTTTTCTCAGTCAACAAAACGAACCAAAGTTCTTGACGACATCGTTAAAAAACGCATGCCGAAAAATCCAGCAACTAGATGGAACTACAAATCAAGGATCGTTTCTACAATACAAAATTACAACCACGAAATTGATGAATGTCTTGGGAAAATTGTTGACGACAACAGTAATGACTACAAAACCATAAACCAAGCTATTGGCCTACAACACATCCTCCAAAGTGAGGACTTTATTTACTGGCTTAGATTTTTTAACAAAATTATGCCTCATGTAGATATTCTCTACAATGAAATCCAGCATCGCAGTATTGATTGCATAAAAGCACGGAAATACGTAGACGATTTTAAAAAGGCTATCTCAGAGATAAGGAATTCTCCCAATCCTGATACACACACTGCAAGTGCAGCTGGATGTAGTCGAGACAATGAATCACTACATGATGAGTCATCACAAACCGAACTCGAACCCAAAACAAAGCGCGCTCGCTTTAGTGATAGAAAAGACATTGTTGCTAAGGAAGTGTGCGATGTCATAACTACCGGAATTAACGACCGTTTTAGCTTCCTAGACCATCTGTCAGTCGGTGTTCTTTTTGAGCCTACATTATTTTCCAAATATAAAGATACATTTCCCGAAAATGAGCTGGAAGCTGCTGTAAATATATTTGGTCTTAATAAATTGGAGCTAAGACAAGAGCTATCTGTAATTTATAGCAGGGATGACTTTAAAAGTGCCAAAGGATCGCTGATGTTATTAAACTTCATTTATGAAAACAATTTAACTGGCGTCCTTGCTGAGTCTGTTAAGCTTCTAAAAATTATTTGCACAATTCCCATGTCCAATGCTGAAAGTGAGAGATGTTTTTCAACGCTTAAACGCATAAAAACATTTACAAGAAACACCATGAGAGAAGACCGGCTGAATGCACTAGCAATGTGCTCAATTGAGAAGGGACTTTTAAAAACACACAATTTCAACGAGCTTGTCATCCAACATTTCTCGGAGCAGAAGGACCGACGGATGAACTTCTGTTTCAAACAATTAAATTAAGGTAGGCCTATGTATTCAGAATGTTAGTAGTTAGTGTTAGCTTTAATAATATGAGTCACCAATTATTAAGATTGTTCACAGCCCGCAGGGTAGTTACGTTTTGGAGGGTATGGGGGGAGAAGGTTGAAGGTTGTATGGACGGGCGGGTAGCGCCAGAGCTACAGATATACGTGTAGTGCGGGGTAAAATGCGCGCCATTCTGAGAACAACGTAAACACACCACTACTAATGACGCAACTGCAGACTTGCGCACGCGCAGCGGCAAAAAACCTTCAAAACAAGAGGGAGCCAATTTCTCTTGTTTATACATGTCAATTGATTTTAGAGTTTAGAGGGTCAAAATCCTCCACCAAAATTCCGAAATTGACCAGTAAAAATTAAAACTAGGTTTAAAAATTGCAAGTTAAATTATGAAATAGAAACCACAATAGAGGATTAATTGTTATGCTTTGCAATATCTATTCATATTTAATATAGGCCTAGTTCTGTTAGGATAATAAATCTGATCTATTAAATAAATTGGTAAAAACTATTTAAAAAATATACTTTACTCTACTCTAGGCCTACTTATGTAGGCTATACTTGCTCATGACAAACAACAGGTGAAATGGGAGTTTTTGGGCTATTATTGGACACAGTTTTAGGCGTTAAAAATTGCTTTAGAAAGTCACCAAACGGCTTTAAAAATGTCAAATTTTCTCCGGGGGAGGACCCCCGGACCCCCCTCTTGACCAGGTCCTAGAGCCGCCACTGGTCCAGAAAGTTCAGAAATACCGAAACTATAAACATGAAATGACAGGTTAAATCGTAGTTATAATAGTCAATCAGCTGCTCATAGTATTATCATCTTTAAGTGTTGCCAACCTTATTTCCAAGCGTACACGGATTACGTGCATAATAGAACCACGCTGTTTTGTGTTGTTTCGTTGGAATCCTGATGTGCGGCAAAGTATAAACCGTACGGCAAAGTATAAACCGTACGGCAAAGTATAAATATGCAGCAATTAGCAGCTTTCTGTACTATAAACAGTACAAGGAAGCCAACTTTGTCGGGTGACTGTAGGAAAATTATATTCTTCAATAAGAATTGTATTGACTCAACCTCAACCTTTGAAGGGCTGTAGGTCTTAACCCTTAGAAAAAACGTGAATTCTAATGAAGTTCAGCAAATCTATGCATTATCCCCTTTAATTTGACACATAGATCTTGTGGATCGGTCAGTAATTACTGAGAAAACAGTGTTACAAATGTGTATTAAATATATTATAGATTCTTTCAATTTATTACCATATTAAAATCAGGTGAGATTATTTGTTTGTATTACTGTATTTTGTTTTGTTTATTTCAGCTTAACTTAACCAATTGAATAGTTAGTTTTGTTAATACTGATGAAGTTAAACGGGGTGATGCCCGTGGGTAACATCTAGTTTCATCAAAATTGGATTACAGGCCTCTGTACACATCCAAACACACAGACATTACTTACTCAAACATTTTGACGAAAACAATACTTTCTCCATACAATGGTATAACTTAATGGGAGAAAGTAAAAATTGTGTTGCAAAGATAGATAGCGCACCCCACCTAGGTGCATATTTTATTCAACCCAAATATGAAGGATGAGTGAATATAATGGACTAGCGTCTCAGGAGGCTGGTCAAAAACCGATTAGAACCTCTTCTGCGAAGGAGTGGGGGATTGTGGGATCATGTCGATTTTGTGACGATGTGGAGTAGTATGAGTGTAAATGAAGATACCTGGGCCCTATATACCTTCCTCTCACCACTACCAAATCACGCACATTTCCTGTCGTTGTTCAACTCTACTTATACTTTCTTTCTTTATACTTTCTTATTAAATGGCGACCATACAAAGTAGGTATTTTAAGCCAAGTATGAATGGAGATGAGTGTAGGATGAGTGGCGCTCCAAGGAACTTAGCTACCTCGTCAAAGTGCACAATATTACCTTAGCTGCCTATCAAAGCCAGCTTTTATGTTATTTAATATATCTAATTATAATATAGTGAACAGAGAAATAAATATATATCTGGAATTATTCTGATTCGTGAAAAGTAACTAGATTTAGCAAATGTGAATTGAGGCGTCTCGAGAGGCCAAGGGAGATATGTGACTTTTTAAAAAATGTTGTCATGGTAACGGGTTTTGTTAAAAAAGGGTGGAATTTCAACAAATAATTCACTTATATCCCTTGGCCTCCAAACTAAACACCTAAGAGTTGGAAGCCAAGGGGTATAAGTGAATTTATTTTTATTTTTATTTATTTTTTTATGACCATGAAAAAAATACAATGACATTTTAAAAAAAGTCACATATCTCCCTTGGCCTCTCACGCCTCAATTCTAAATTTGGGATATTGATTGCCAGACCACGACCATTGGTGAACCTAATAAATTACATAATTAATTAGGTACTATCTACCCTAACCTACACCCCTCCCCAACCCCTACGAACCTATCTAGACATAGTCTTAATCCTAGTACTTATCCGGTCAGTTGAACTGTTGCTGGTTGACACACTACTATGACAGCTCGTCGCGCGTGCTTGCCGCGGGGAGACGGCGCGCGCTGCTAAGTCACATGACTTGCGCTATTGTATTGTAGCGAGTCGCTACAATTTAAGTAAAATTATATAATACATTTTTTTATTATAAAATTAAACCGTCATCAAACTTGCTAGTAATATAACAAAGATATAAGATAATAAAAATCAAATGAAGGTTTACTAGTAAAAAAAATAGTTCTGTTCTTAAAAAAAATTATAAATGCCTCTAACAAAAGATGTACAGTTAAGAAGTAATCGTATTCTTAACAAAATCTTTGACAAAAAGTTAGTGTCACCGGTGGGGTTCGATTTGGTTACTTTATGGACATCAGCCGAGTACTCTTTCCACTTCACAACGAACACCGATGGCTGCACTTGGTATCGTTGCGGTAATGGTGTTCCCTCAAGAGAAGAAAGTGATGTCACGCCCCCCACTATTATGAAAAAGTTCTCATTGGTTTCTGACCAGGGCCCAGGGCCCAGAGACGCTAGTTGTAGAGAATGGTATGAAATGGTTTGTGTAGCTTTGTTACTGACTTAAGATAGGCTGTTTCTTCAGTCAGGATCATATAAAACCCAATGATCAGGAACATCTGGTCCAGTTTCGAACCATCAAAAAGCTATTGACTTTTCTCCTCAGGATCAAACCTTTGACACCATGGAACTGCTCAATGTAAGTCAGGCTCAGGATTAACCACACATTAACTAGCTAGTGGCTATGTAAACCAAGTTAAATGATTCATGCTTAAACAATATCTTGACAAAAGTTGAAAGTAGTAAAATGTAAAGCAAAAGCTGTGTGTGGATGTGTACAGAGCTACAGATCACAACTGTGGTCCGATTTCGGTGAAATTTGGTGAGTACTAATCCATGGTATATCAAGACGTGTTTTTATTTGGTGAAATTTAGATTTTTAATGGTGATTTCCCCATAATAACACAGCTACTCACTATACTCCCAAATTACGAATAAAATAAAATCAATCTTTATTTTAACAAATAATAATGCAGCATTACATATACTGTCTGTTATCCACGGGCTTCACCCAGTTTGACTTCATAAGTATTAATTAAACTGATTGGTTAAGTTAGGCTGAAATAAACAAAACAGAATACATTAATAGTAATACCAGTAATACAACAGTTATTTGTGCAACTTGTGAGCAATTGCACTTTGCACTCGAGTTGCACATTATATTTTTCCTACAGTTACCATAAAACAAATAAATTGGTAAAGAAACGTAACGTATTTTTACACAGAAGTGAACTTTTAATGTGACATTTAATGATTGACAACAGCTAACCAGCTGATTTACAGCCAGTGCTGCCAACGTATTTCGCCTGCATACGACCTTGTCTGCATGTTACGCGCTCACTATTTCGTGCCTTCATGTTGCAAATCTGGAGTGAGACAAAGTAATTAGAGTGAGACAATGTTAACATTGTCTCACTGGTGAGCGAATTGGCCACTTTGCTTTCTCAAATCAGTGAGAGAACATGTACATTGTTAAGTAACTGTAGGAAAAATAACAACAGTAACATCGTGGGCTCGCTCAGACCTGTGACACCCTGTAACATGATAAATTTTAGCATTGAGTATAAACATAACGTTACGTTTATACTAAATGATTTTAGTGTTTATTAATATTAGGTGTAGGCCTATCAAACATCCTCATATGAATTGGCCGAAGACAAATTTTAAGAGGACTAAAAATGTTGGGTCTATTTTTTTTTATAATTGGTTTCTTGTTATACTATATGCGAATTTTAAAACCTTTTTTACCGAATATAAAAATATATTGAAAATTGTATTTGCTTGTCCTTTGATATTATAAACTACCACAGTAAACCAGATAAAACTTAAACATGACTATGTTTTATCTATGAGTAAACGGTATCAGCAATCTGGCAAACACTTTCTCTGTACACACATCACTTCAAAAAACCTTCTGGGGTATATGGTGGCCTACCTGGTATATGGTGGAATTAATGGGAGAAAGTAAAAATGAAACACAATCGACCACAATGAACCATACCCATACTACTTTAAATCAGTGAGAAACATTTAGTCAACATCAGCTCAACCAAACGTTACCACACACACACATCGAAACAGACTTATAATTTGACAGAGACTTAGAAATCCATGTTCTGTATTAGAAATCCGTGTTCTGTATTTTAATTAAAGGGTTGAATAGTCATCATAAAATTCGATTTAGTGCAGTTTTAAATTAATAATAAAACGAAGTATTTATTATACCTTGTTGTAACTATAACCAATGACTGAATCCAAGCAACCGTGTCCATGATTACTTAGTGATGCCTCGGCAAACTCCAGCTGATCGTATTTCGTCTGTTGTTGAGTGTTGTGTTGAGTTGAGCAAAGAAAAAAAAACACTCACTCAGACGCTCCATAATAACGTTAGTCTTTAGTTTTTAATTTTTGTAACAACATTAATTTATTCTAGATCTAAGAAAGCTTTATATTGAATTTATAATCGAAAAAATAGTTCAAGGTAAGCTTTTTATCATTCAAAGAAAACTTATTCAATTGGAGTTTAACGTTGAAAAAGTGCAAGTTAAGTTTAGGCCTACTTCATTTCAGTAAAATCTGACCTTTGGATCTCTTGTTTATGTAAAACCTGCATGATACCTTGAAGGAATATCTTACTAGAAACTCAGGTTTCTAATTTTGTTCTAATATTAATATTATTCATCAGTCGCTTCATGACTGGCTAATAGCTAAAAAAAGTAAGTTAGGTCTGGACATTAACTAAGGTAGGCTAAGTTAGGCCCTAAGTACCGTACATTAGCAGACACCTAGGCCTAGGAGGGAGGATCACATTATTATGTGAAACTAGTTGTTATGGCTGTGCTTCGCTACGGGAAGAAAATAAAAAGGAGTAGGCCTAGGCCTAATGTGTTTTTATAAAATCAACTGTAAAAAACAGTCAAGACACTTAAGTGGATTAGGCCAAAGTTCAGGCTAGTCCTAAGTTAACTTACCGGTATGTTAATAATTTTTTTTTCAATTAACTATTTGGTTTCAAATGGCATGAAATCCCATAAAAAGTGTAGTTTATAAATGTAGGTACATTTTTTGTGTTTTAACTACCACGGTGAGAAGGCCGAACATCCTGAAGATATATGCACCTTTTTGCTGATTACTTTTCATCAGTTTACCAGCAGGCAGCAGTGACCCCTCCAGATTATGATTTCTACACAACTGAATTTTAACTCTTGCAACCTAAATTGTTTAGCCTATTTTATTTTATTTTATTTTATTTTATTTTGCTTCCAACGGTCCAAACAAACCAAATTACAATTATTTTTTTATATAATGCTTTCTAAATGTTCCTATAACTAAGGGTCAAGCCAAACATGCAAAGGGGCTTAAGAATCTACTTAATGAGAAAACTTGACAAGACAAGAAGAACAACAACTAAAATCTGAGCAATGTTGACTAACAATGATAAATCTTTGATATAATTAACAATGAATAAAAATGTGTAGCCAACAAAGATAACAAAAATAATAACAACAACAACAAACAACAACAGCATGAACTACAATAGCAACAATAATAAATAACAACAGGAACTAATAATGACAATAGCATATAACAATAATAATACTACAATAGAAAATATAACAATAGTAATAAATAAACTGATATTTTACATAAACAACAAATCAAGGCAGCGCCTCACAGATCAACCAGTAACATCCTTTTTTTCAACGACTCGCCACTGATGGAGAAGAGGTCAATATCTTCCGGCAAGCTGTTGGCCAAGAGCTGGATGCGGGGAAATGTACTGTTGAACATGTACTGGGTTGAGTACTGGCGTCTAGCGAACGGATGAGTTTGGCGCAGGTGACGGGATGTGCGGAAGTTCAACTTATAAAGTAGATCAGGTGCATCAATGTCTGAGTTAATTAGCTTCCTCAGGAACAGAAGGTCATTGATTTCACGTCGTGCAAGTAGTGGCCTCAAGTTTAACTGAAGTTGTAGATTCTGGATAGGAACGGTGCGGTAGTCATAACCCATCAGCACACCAACCAGACGAATGAAACGGCTCTGCACGTTCTCAAGACTCTCAATCTGCCCAATCAGGTAAGGGCTCCAAACTGGTGATGAAAACTCAAGTAAAGGCCTGACTAGATGAATGTAGAGGATTCTCAATGCATTGATAGAGAACATGTTGCGACTGTTCCTTATAATGAAATATAGGGCAGAATTTGCTCTCTTGCAGATACAATTTATATGCTCTTGAGGGTTTAAATTTGGTGAGAGTATGACGCCAAGGTCCTTGATCCTGAAAGAACGTGGGAGGGGTTGACCGTCAAGTAAGTAGGGGAAGATAATGGGTGTGCTAGATCTGGAAAAGGATATCACAGAGCATTTTGAAATATTCAGAGTCATTTCATTATCACAGCACCACTTCATCAGCGAATCAATACCGTTCTGCAGAATTTGGCAATCATCCAGGGTTTTAATTGTTTTAAAGAGTTTAGCATCATCAGCAAAGAGCAAAATGTTCGACCCCTGAGTATGCTGTACCAGGTCATTAATAAATATTAAGAAAAGAACTGGGCCTAAAAGTGATCCCTGAGGCACACCGGAGACAGCAGAGAAAGGTTGAGATAGACAGCCAGCAACCCGTACCCGAAGAAAACGATCCTGGAGATAACTTCTTAACCACGCCAAGAGGCATCCGCCAAGTCCAATAGCTTCAAGTTTGGCAACCAGGTGTTTGTGACTTACACGATCAAAAGCCTTCGAGAAGTCAGTGTATATGGCGTCTACCTGATGAGAATCCGTAAAGGCAGTTAGAATGTGATCCTGAAAGGCGAGTAGGTTGGTAGTAGTCGAGCGTCCCTTAATAAAGCCATGTTGTTCAGTACATAAGATACTCTTGAGATGGAATGTCAATCTCCTCAGAACCAGGGATTCGAAGATCTTGGCAACTGTTGACTGTATAACCACCGGGCGATAATTCTTCACATCAGCGGGGGAACCAGACTTGAAGATAGGTGTTATATAACCCAACTTGAGATTGGTGGGGAAGATGCCGGCAGCCATGAGCAGGTTGAAATATACGGTAAGGTGAGGAGCTAAAACGCTACTACAGTATTTAAGAACTAATGGAGAAATGTCGTCAGGGCCAGCTCCCTTATTCACATCGAGCGAGTTCAACTCATCTTCAACCTCTACACAGCTCACATAGCAAGAGGAGATTGCGGTACATGCCTTGAAGTCGTATTGTGGTGGAGAAGAAGTCGGAGACTTGTATACAGAAGAGAAGAACTTAGAAAACAGGTTGGAGATGTCTTAAGGTTTTTCAGCAGCTTCATTATCAAGCAACATTCGGGAAGGAAGTGATGAGGTCTTCTTAGACGACTTGATATAACTCCAGAAGACACGAATGTTACTATTCAGAGATGAGTCAATAGATTGAATGTAAGCTGAGTAACATTTCCTCGTAAGTCTGTTGCATGCCGCTCGAATTCCACAGAATTGATGATATAGACGGTCATCAAGATTCTGCTTGTAGCGCTTATGTAGGTGCTTTTTCTTGATAATCATAGATTTGAGCTCAGGGGAGAACCAAATAGGAAATGATCGTTTACCAATGTATTTAGATGGACATGCACTCCTTATAGTATGAGTAAGTTGGAAACAAAAGTCAGAGAACAAGTCTTCAACGGGAGCAATATTATCCAAAACAGGGTAGTTAAGGCGTTGAACCCATTCGAATACATGGGCGAGATCACACTTCCTTAAATTAGGGGCAAAGACACTATAGTTGAGCTGTAGTTGAGTTGTTACAATGATGTTCAAAAGACGCTTTCATCTCTTGATCCTTACAAGGGAACGGGGCCAGACCTAATACCTCCACGTGTACTGAAGTATTGTAATATGCTACTGGCTCCTCAATTGACACCCTTCAATATTTTACTTCAAGAAGGAATCTTCCCGGATTCATTAAAAAACCAGCTTCGTTGTACCCATTCCCAAAGTCCAACACTCTTCCAAGATGTAAGTGACTTCAGGCCGATTGTTATTCAACCCACCTTGGAGAAGAAAGTATTTGAGAAGACTGCACTTTACTTTAGGTCCTACACTCATTCAAATGAATCGATTATTCAATTGTTTCATTTGATATATCGTTTGGTTAGGTTAACCTTACCTACGATATATCGAATGAAACAATCGATATATTGATCGATATTTTCATTCGAATGAGTCTAGGACCTAAAGTAAAGTGCAGCCTTTGAGAGTCCCGTTTTAGACCAAATAAAGCCCATTTTTGGCAACCTCCTCTCAACTCACCAGCATGGGTTCTCGACTGGCAGGTCAACCTTGTCCAACCTAGTAATCTACCAGTAAGTTACTTACTAATTTCCAATGTGTCGATGGGACTTCAGGTCGACAGCATACTTGGACTTCCAGACAGTGGCGGACTTACCATAAGGCACACTAGCAGTGTTTCCATTTGCGAGATCATTATCCCGAAAACAGGACTTTTAGACCTAGAGCGGGATTAAAACGAGATGTAAGATAAAACGGGATTTTCGGCTGTGACGACTATTTTAATTTTTTTCTACTTAATTTTAGAGTTAAATTAGCCCAACTTCAATTGATTAAAATAAGTACTTACCGTAAGCAAAAAAATAATAATTATTGTTTAAACTACTTTTTTAACATTAGGCTAGGCCTATACGTCAAATATAATACTTGGGATTGTAAAAAAAAATAAATAAATTAAATTAAATTAACATCAAAACAAGCTTTAGATTGTGCAATGAAACAGTGTAGTTTTACACTATCCAAAGACAATAATTATAAATTAGACTAATAACTGTGATATAGGTACATAGGTCTCAAAAATTTGAATTTGATCACAGCATGGGTGGAGATCATCACGGAGAACACCACCACAAGACAGTGATTCCTGACTACCGAATCTACAAGGTGGAGGACGCACCAGAGTTGGTCAGAGTCCAGAAGGAGTTGGCCAAACTGGGCCTCAAGGACCCATGGCTCAGGTGAAAACTCATTAAACTCAATGTTGAAAATTTAAAGTGAATACCCTGTTGTATCTAGGGTTTCATGTTGATAAATACTTAATGATTAATGAATAGGCCCTAATTATCCTATTAGGCTAATTGGTGACTAATTCGTATTATATTATAACTTATAACTTAGTAGGCCTATTGAAAATGTAGGTTACCTTTCAGACATATGACCAATCTTTGGCTAAAATCAATGAAATTTGGGGGTTTTGGGTGTGTTGCTAGCCTAGTGTTTAGCGTCTCAGACTTCGGGGGGGGGGGGGGGGAGGGGGGGGGGGTGGTGGTGAAGAGTTATTTAAACACCAAAGTGACTATCATTTAAATATCTAGTATACTGTGAGATTAGAAAATGTTCTTTGTAGTTTTGATTTGTTCTCCAAGGGAGTCCATGGAAGCTAACGGCCATCTTGGATTTGCCAGCCATAAGAGCAATTTTAATTTCGTTGATTTCAAACAGCTACTGAAGACTTTTTTTCTGTCCAAAAATATTTTCCAAACACCTTAGTGATTGGAATTTAAATATAGTATAATGTGAGATAAAAAGTTGTCTTTGTAGTTCTTTAATTGTTTTATGAGTTAGAACGTAGGCTCCAAGGACTCTTAATGGTTAATTGGCTTCATTGACCTAATCCTCACGCCTGGCTCAAACTAGCTAATAGAGCGATATATATTCTACTGACACTCCTCAGTTCTGCACTAAAGAGCAAATGCAACTCCTGGTAATTCAAGAAATTAAAGATCCTAAAAGTCAATGCCCCCGCCACCGCAAACCTGCAGATTTAGCAAATTCCAACTTGTCTGATTAAATTTTACAAAAATATTTCCATAAATAAGGCATACTTATTCCCCATTTAAATAACATTAGATTTAACGAGTGATTAGGTTTGCTGTTACGGGGAAGGTAAAAAGTGTTTTTGATGAAATAAATAAATTTGCCAAATTTGATTAACATATCTATAGTCAAGTAAAGTGCAACAGTTTTCATTTTCTCCATAAGAATGACATAAAAATTTCAAAAATACATGTTTTAAGAATTTTCTCTGTAACTGTTAGGCTTACCACAACACTTTCAATATACTAAATTATTTCTTTTTTAAGCTCTACAAGATGGGTCAGAAAGAAATTGCAAAATTTTATGTTTTAGGGTCAAAAGTGGGAAAACCAATTTTTACCCCATGAAACCCCCCGTAAATCCCCGTTTCCAAAGTCCAATCATGCTGGTTCGCGAACTCATTCAAGTTTATCCTCCAAGGTTTGGTCAAATTTCATCAAAATAAGACCAAAATTACTCAATTTTACGGAGACATATCTGTATATTTAATACCCTAAATGATTTTTCTCGTGGCATTTAATTTGAGAATACGGCTGGGCGTAGAAACTTGAGTGAGGTGTCTAAGGAAATAGAGATGGGAATTACCGTTACTTTTGAGAAACGCGTTTTACACCGTTCCATTACAACTTGGTACTGTAACAGGTTACAGTAACCTGTTAATTTTGTAACCTGTTATCGGTCCGTTCCTCCCCCACCACACCGTGACATCCAGGTGACATCCCAGCCCCAGCTCGGCGGGCATGTAACGAAATTCTCGCTGGGTGTTATTGCTCTACCCTGTTACTGGCCGTATGTTCGTTCTGGCTCGGCTGGGCTGTAACGTTATTATTCCAGCTTGGCGTTACTCTCTGCGGGTGGTTTATTCGTTCCAGTTTGGCCGTAATGTAACGAAATTCTCGCTGGGTGTTATTGCTCTACCATGTTACTGGCCGTGTTCGTTCATTTTGGCCAGGATATACTGTAACTTAATTCTAGCATGGGTGTTACCTAGCTGGACGTTTCGTTCCAGTTTTTCCATAATTATTGTTGGTGTTAATGTTGCCACATTATGTACAGTTCTCGTGTACGTTAAATTCCGGCTGGAATGGAACGTTTTCTCACATTTTATTATTTTAAAGACTTTTTGTTGCTTTCAGGACTTTGATCCTGACGGAACCGGTACAGGAGATCAATTCATAAGCCAATGAGCGCAGCGTTACAAAAATAACAGGGTATTCTGAGTAACGTGTTATCTTGATAACAGGTTACAATTTATTAACAGTGTTATTTACCCTGTTACGTTAAATAACGCTCATCTCTATAAGGAAAGGTCTTGGTCTGTAGATGAGCCATCAACAGAGAAACAAGGTCAATTCCAATGGGGCTCTGTCCCAGTGGCTTTTAAAATCCCATTCCCATGTTATTCTTATGGAGAGAAAAACGGGGTTTTTGTCATAGCTAATTTGAGAGAACGGCTGGGCGTAGAAACTTGCCAGGGGTGTCTAAAGAAAGGTCTTGGTCTGTAGATGAGCCATCAAAAGAGCAATTAGCTTAATCCCCTTGGGGCTCTGCCCCAGTGGCCTTTAAAATTCCCTTCTCATGTTATTCTTTTGGAGGGGGAAAACAAGTTGTTGTGGCAACTAATTTAAGAGAACGGCTGGGCTTAGAAGCTTGGAAGAGGTGTCTAAATTTTCTTTTTCTACAGGTCTTAGCTATTAACATCACAATTAAAACCCCCACTTTATTGCCTTCTTTTTAGCAGCAAACATAAGTATTGTACCCATTAAAATCAATGATATTTAAATTTTTAAAAATCTGACAGTTTTAAAGGAATATTTTAGTGAAAATCCAGCTAGGTGAATAGAAATTGCTTAGTCAGCAGGTTTGCTGTAGTAGAGGTATTAAAATAGTAATATAGTAATAGTAATAGTGGTTTGGTTGGTTGGTACCTTGCCTTAAAAAAAACATAAAAGCAGTGGTCTAAACTTTGATACTAGTGACCCATTTTGTTGGTACCTCTCATTTACCGGTCAGTCAACCTCTGAAAACTTGTAGTTGAAACCGATAAGTATAGTTAACTCTTTGAGATTCTTGTTTTCAATCTAATGTACTTTTTCAGGAATGAAGTTTGGAGATACAATCGTAAGGAGTTTGGCACCCCGAGCTCAAAGATGTCAGCTATGTTTTCCAAAGGTTTCAAGTACGGGTTGATCCTATTTGGTATCACAACTGCTATTGAGACAGCTGCTGACTTTTTGAACCCGAAAATGCCTCATCATGGTCACCATTAATCTGTGTAATGTTAGTATAGTTGAATAAATCTTGTATAGTTGCTGTTGTAAAATGGCTTTAAATACCATAAAACCTCCACTCTATTTTTCTGTCAAAAGCCTCTTCAAAGCCCTCCCAAAAAGGGATCATTTTAGCAATGCATAGCTGGGAATATGTTAATTGACATAATCATATCTTTTTTACCATTTTAACCACATTATTTTTATTTATATAGTTCTACGTATTGACGGTATAACGTATATTAACACAATCTTAATAGACTAAATGATTGAATCCCTTATGAAACAGCTGCTTATTTGCATTAGTAGGATTGGAAACAAGCTGGAAGTTGTTTTGAGTGGCTATCTTCTTTAAATGAAAAGTTTTTTTTGTTTTCTAGCTTAGTTAGTTAATTATTGAAGCAATATGACGGAAATATAGTTCACCACACAGGCAAAAAGTGTCTTTTCAACCTTAGTTCATTTTCTGGCCTCGGCTTCGCCTCGATTGTAAAACTTGAGTTCAGATCATAAAGAGTTGCACTTTACGCCCTAGTGATGAAATCTACTATTCTTACTACAAATATTTTACTTACTAACTCCACTTTTATTTTTCTGTGAGTCATTTATTGTAATGAGTGTTTTCAATTGTTGACTACTATAAACAGTACTATAAGCCAGGTTGGTCGAGTTGTAACCCATTGACTGCCACCTCTGCATTTCTCATTTAGAGCAATCACACTCAACCCATACCCTCTCCTTTGCAACATTCCCCCTCGTTATCTTCAAAAGTCACCACCCATGCCAACTTATCGTTAGTGGTCCTTTGACTATAGTTTCACTGCAGTTTTAAGTAGGCAACCCTACCCCATGTCAAGGTTGGCCTATTGACAGTTTTAGGGTAAAAAATAACTGAGTTTCAATTGGACCCGTGACAGAGTGCACTGCTGTCTTCTGTCTTATCCACCAACTATAAATGATGTCAAACTGATAGGCTTAATCTCCATCCACTAAAGTAACTTATATTTGATTTCCCCATTTTAACTATTGTAGTATAGAAATTAAAAGAAAAATAAAACTAAAAAACCAATTATAATGAAAACACTTATCAAGCACAACCCTAATGAAAAGTATGTGGTACCTAACTTAAAAAATGTGTCAACTAAAGGTACCACTATATTGTTATTTTAGCTTTGACAATTAAAATTATGTGGAATGAAATGAAGACATAATTAGAACGCACAACAACAGAAAATATTAACAATACTCTAGATTTTATTTGTTGGCAAAAAATATATATAACATTGATACAAATTTAAGCAACAAAAACTATACTACTTATTATTAAAATCACTACGGTATTAAGATAAGCTGTTTTCAATCACATTTTTTATTAGTTTCATAATTTTTTCCTAGGATGTTAGGCACAAGCCCAGGATTGATTTTCACATTACAGTACTTCAGGCTAGACCTATGGGTTGCAGCACTATCACTTAGATAAAATCCATTGGTGATTTGGCGGGATTTGAACCCGGGACTGAAGTACGACACTCTAATCACTAGACCAGCTCGCTCCCCCGCTGGTGGTATTAGTTTCATACTAAATACTATGGTATACACTGGGTGATACATACTTTGAGTAGTGTAGGTAGTGCACTTGAACCCTGCTAAATTATTTACTCATCTTTAGTTACATTCATTCTCAAAAATCAATATAAGTTAACGATGATGGTCTATTGTACTAGGAGATTTTTTTAACCTGTTGGGGATCTGCAGTCTTAATTTATAGAAAGTCATTTTTAAAAATAAATTATTATATTTTAACATTACCATCATAATGAACATTGACTAATCAAAATATAATTCAGAGAATGTATTCTCGTATATTTAGGAATTATTTTTGAAGAGGCGATAGTATAATTTTTTAACCCCTCTATGAGATGAATCTGAGTACTCCTGTTTCAAACTAAAATCATAGTAGAATTTAAAGAGTAAATTTTTGGGAATAGCATACAAACTACATTTAACCTACCATGTTTGTATTTTTTTATGAAAACACATCATAAAATTCATAAAGAGGTTACTTTGAGTGTCAAGCCGTCAAATGTTCTAATACGATTTCATATGTGGTCAAATACATTTCTAAGTTTTAGCATTATCCATCCCATTCATATTCATTTATATTAAACACCAAATACGTCTAAACTTTGTGGATTATGTTATATATGTATTAAGCCTTTGTCCTTTTGTCACTTTCCTAATTACTATTTTAAACTTGCACATATATTAAAGCTATTATTGGGTTTTGACAACTAATAGAACATTAAGCTTTTTGCCTCTTTTCGAACTTGAGCCACATTCCTCCCTTGGGTAAGGGAACAAAGGATCGTGGATCCAGCTTGAGTGGAACATGTGTCTTGGGACTCATCGTGACTATGAAGTTAGCCATGATCCTTGCCACCGAGACCTTTACCTCCATAACTGCGAACCTCATGGCTGAAACATCGTAAATTTCTTAAATACCACGTTTTTGAATGATAAGATAATACGAGTTGTAAATCAAGAATGAAGATAGCCTTGAACAAGTCTGCTTTTCCGCAGTGAGTTAAAATGGTGATTGTGTTTTATAGGTGCATTAACTAGTTGTTTGGTAATTTTCGCTATACAGTAAAATTGGAGACAACTATGCAATGGCTATACTTGGATTTCTAAGAAAACAAACTACTATTAAGTGCTGCACACTTTTCACAAAACAATTTGAAACTGAGACTAAGGCTGGATAACTATTTGGCTGATTATAACTGAGCATATTAAATATTTATTAATTGCAGTTAACTATAAAATAAATGCATTTTTCAGATGTGATTCAACGGTGGTTGTTACTATAAATTTAGAGTAAACAGTGATTGCTTTTATGTGTTTCAAAACGTTACTGAGAGTATAAGCTGAATAAATTAGCAGCTAGTTAAAAGGTGGATGGATGTTAAGAGTATTATTGCTGTATTCAATTTTGAGGATCGTACACATATTGAAAGTAAAATAACTCTAAAATTCAAGTTAAATTACCTTTCTGAAATGTTGGCAGAAACAGCTTTATATTTGTTTAACTTCCCCAGCAAAACCATAAAATTTGGACAAATACTTTGGGAGGAGTTTAAGTTGCCAAATTTCCTAACCTTACACACTGTTGGATTATTGAGTGTCAACTGTACTTTGTATATTGTGTTTGTAAAATAAGTACTCTGTTGTCCCAGCTCACTTGTGGTGTCAACTTACCAATACATATCCTAGGGCCATCGCCGAATGGCAAGAAAGCTGGGTTGGGTTTGAAGTTGTTGCCTTCGAAGCGATCTGGGTTGAATGTTTCCGGGTCTGGGTAGTGCTGAGGGTCAAGGTGCAGACCTGCTACAGGGATGGTGACGATGACTCCCTTCTCTATGACCAGGTCACTGTCAGGTACCTTGTAGGTCTTGGTACACTCTCGCTGCAGCAAGGGTATGATGGGATACATCCTCTGTGACTCTACAAGTCAAAAGTATAAGTTGTAGGTAAAAAATTTGTTAATAGTCAAAAAAATAAAAAATATAGATTAATCTAGTAAAAACATTATTACAGGAAAATCCCGACTAACCGAAAAAGGAGGGATACCGTTTTGGATAACCTAGTTTTCAGTTATTCATTTATTTGTAAACGGATCCACAACTTTTTGTTCAGTACAGTAAATACAAGATTTCTGTGTGACAAGTGACAACTTAGTTAAGTACAAGCAGTTAAAAACGGGAGACAACAAGAACAAGAATTATTCAACTCTAAAGGCTATTTTAGTTCAAGAGATCTACAACAGCTTTTTACCTAATTAATTTCATCCTAAAAATCTACTGTATACACAAAATATATTTTAAAATTAATCTACATACAGTAGTTTTTAGCACTTATTCTTTGTCACAGTAAGTGTAAAACATTAGTGTCGTCTGCTCCATTACATTCTGTTGGGCAAGCTGGGCTAACTACCCACACATTGGTGATCAATTGCAATTGCCTCATTTTCCAATTGATTCGATCTTTTACTGTGGTTTTGGTTAATGCGGCTTTTTGTTTAGTGGGGTGCAGTTTAGCGGTTCAAAAGGGTTTTACAGTACTTTGCTTATGTTTATTCCTGTAAACCATCACTTGACTTTAAACTATTATTTGGACAAAGCATAATAATATTTATAGAATTTTAAATATTTTATAGAACACCTAAAATAATTTTTTTTCTTAAAAAAAGACCACAACTGCCTGTCACTATAGACTAGTTATCTGTGTGGTGATCTAAGACAAAAAGTACAAAGACATACCAGTGATGAGCTCAAGCAGTGATAGATAAGATAATGCATGCAGGTCTCGGTCCAGAAATATCTGGTTTATCATAGCCAGGCTATCACTTAGCTATTGTGCTCAACATACGTCATATTAATAAATAATAATACTATGTAGTCATAAAAAAAATAGTATTTTTGGATTCAGCTCACTGTACATTTTTATATACAGGGTGAGTTTTAATTGTCCCCCCCCATACTTTTTTCTACATTTAAAAAAATATCAATCCCAGACCACTTCCAAACATTGTTGGGTAGTAAGTACTTCGTTTTGACAAGGTGGTCATTTCCGGCCGCCATCTTGGATCCGCCATATTGGATGCAAAATAATTTTTTCAAATGTAAAGGTGGGGTTGTGACCCATTATTCCGAACTAGATTTTTACTCTGATTACAATGCCACAAACCGTTTTTAAAAATCTTGATTCATTCCAAAGTTATGAGGGCTTTTTAAAACTTTATTTTTAGCCCATTTTAACATTGTGCATTTACAAACTAAGGCCATAATCTCAAAATAGTGCTAGATAAAGATAAGTATACACTACCAGTCATTGTTGACCTACTTTCACTTGGTTATGGCTGATGTATTTTTTTCGGCCGCCATCTTGGATCCGCAATTTTGAAATGTGATAAATTATTTTAAATATGAAGGGGGTGTTGTGACCCATCATTTCGAACTACTTTTTTTAAGCTGAACTCAATGCCGCAATTCATTTTTGGTTATCAAGCTTTATTTATGAAATATTGCAATTTTTTGGTTAAAAATGTCAATATTTCAAAATCAAAATATGAAAATGAAAAACGGATCATGGAATTGAGTTTAGCTTAAAAAAGTAGTTCGAAATGATGGGTCACAACACCCCCTTCTATTTAAAATAATTTATCACATTTTAAAATGGCGGATCCAAGATGGCGGCCAAAAAAAATACATCAGCCATAACCAAGTGAAAATAGGTCAACAATGACTGGCAGTGTATACTTATCTTTATCTAGCACTATTTTGAGATTATGGCCTTAGTTTGTAGATGCACAATGTTAAAATGGGCTAAAAAAAAGTTTTAAAAAGTCCTTATAACTTTGGAATGAATCAAAATTTTTACAAACAGTTTGTGGCATTGTAATCAGAGTAAAAATCTAGTTCAGAATAATGGGTCACAACCCCACCTTCACATTTGAAAAAAATATTTTGCATCCAATATGGCGGATCCAAGATGGCGGCCGGAAATGACCACCTTGTCAAAATGAAGTACTTACTACCCAACAATGTTTGGAAGTGGTCTGGGATTGATATTTGAAAAAATGCAGAAAAAAGTATGGGGGGGGGACAATTAAAACTCACCCTGTACATATATCCATATATAAAGCCCAAAGTACCCATGATCTTTTGAGAAAACTACAAGTCACACCCCCATAAACCGTATACTTAAAATGTTGGTAATGACGAGAAACCTTGCTCAAAACTCCATTATTTCATAAATTGCCCTTTAAGGTCGTAATTCCTTTCTAAAGGGAACTTTCCATATACCTAATGTTAAAAATACCTCAGCTGTACTTATTTGTTTGTTATTCTTTCAATTTATTGCCTTATTAAAATCAGTTGTGATTATTTGTTTGTATTACTGTATTCTGTTTTGTTTATTTCAGCTTAACTTAACCAATCAATAGTTTTATTAATACTTATGAAGTCAAACAGGGGTGAAGCCCGTGGGAAACCGCTAGTTATACACACTTACTCTTTTATAGATATAGATTGTAAAATTTGGCAAAGTGGTGAAACACACCTTGTACAACTTGATCCAAGTATGTCATCTCTTTCATGGCCTGGTAGGACCATTGTCCTTTGTGGTTGGATAGCACTGTGTCTATCTGGAAAGAGTAAACTATGTAAGAAACAAGCGAGATTGGAAGCAATAGAGAAAACATCTTTTCCACTACCTACACTAGAAAAACGTATCAGTTGTAATGAAAATTCAGTTTAGAAAAACTATGTTTTTCTCTCTTTCATATCAATCTGTCAATTGCCATCCTTCTTTTACCATTTCCTTAGTAAATTCAGTAGCTTCATGATAAGTTGAAACAAAACTCAGCTGTCCTAGATCGCTTGTGATAAATGACCCTAGCTATAAAAACAGAATTTTAGTCAGTAACAAATCTATCATTTAATTCATTCAACAAGCATCCTCCACTCAATGTCACCTTTTAATATGCTCTCGTATGATGTGTCGGAGTTAAAAACTTAATAATTGAAACTCACCAGAACCTTGAAAATGCCCCAACAAATTTTTTCCCCCTCTCATGTAAAAAAAATAAATTGTTTCAGCAATCTGACACATACTCCCATTAGCTTGTCACCATTTATTTACCATAACAGTGTAACCCTTATTATGGATAAGAGGTGTGATTAACTATGGTATATTATGGGGAAAATTACAAAAGTTGCAATTACTTTTGAACCATTAATTCTTTTTACAGCAATGGGGGTTGTTACATTTTTGTTTAGGAAAATGCTGTAATATACCAAAAAATTTTAAATCCCACAAAATCGTCCAGCCGTTTTTTAACCGGAATTTTTGTTATTTTATGGTGAAAATCATTAAAAATCTAATATTCATGAACCACACACACACGTCAAATATCACTTTGAAAACCACTTTTTTGGGTTCTGGGGGAAACAAAACAGATATATCCTACACTCAAGCTTGAAAATGTTGACAGAAACAAAAATTTGTCGATGTACTTAGGGGAGAAAGTATGTACAAAACAATTTTTTATCAAACAAGTTTTTGGGAGACAGAAGTACTTTAGGTGAGTAATAAAACAAAACATATAATCACAAGTAGGGCCTATAACTCTAAAGAATCCAACATTCGGACAACTTCCAACCTAGCCATTAATCTGTTACTTTTAGGATGAACTCCTCATGACTAACAGACCACAAAATCTAGAAGGGATTCAAACCCAACCCCAAATCAACAGTATAGTGCTGTCTGGTGGCTGATCGCTGGAGAGACGTACTTGTAGACCACTTGTCCATGGATCACACAGTAATGGAAAACCCCAAGTCCAAGCTCAGTATAGTTTTGGCTTGACTCCAAGGTTGCATATCAGAGGCACAGTTGTCAGCTGTGTTTGTTGAGTTATGCTTGTTTGTTATGTTGCTCATGAGGCTGTTTGCTGATGCTGTCTAGCATTCATGATGTCATTGCAACTTTTAGCTTTAAAATAAACCAACATCAATAAGTACATGGCAAATTATAAAAATACGAACAACAATGATCACAGAAATGTATCAATAACAAACATAAAATAAGAACAACAATAATTATATTCTTTTCACACTCACTTCAGGCATGACAAGTCTGCTTGGAATACTTTCTTATACAGTTTTACCCTACTATACCTAGTCAAATTTCCAACCTTGAAACTATTTCCTGTGACCTTGTGCCCATTTAGCTACATATTTTAAAACCTGTTTTCAGTCAACACTGGTTTTGTGTGTGACTGCAGTGATAGGCTGAAATATAATTAAATTATACCTAGGATGAGAAAAAGTGAACAAATAAACAATCATGTTCTTTCATGAGTATTCATTTATAGAAGAATTTTTTTCTTTTATTTTTTCAAAGTTATATTTTGCTTCATTAGTTAATTTCAATGGGCGCAATACAGGAATGATAACATTTAATTATGATTAGTAATTTTCATTCCAATTATTGCAGTTTTGGTCCCCTCTTAGTAAAGTGACAGAGTTGATTTCTTATACGTACGAGATAGTTACCGTGCAGATCTAACATCAGAATTTTACAATTTTAATTTTAGCTAAGCATCTCTCCTTCATGTGTATTCCTACTTAAAGTTATTGTTGTGCCCTTAAATATATTAAATTAAAACCCATTTTGTTAGAGCCACTTCTTTCATTGTATTTAATAACAAAAACCAAAACTTAAAAGTAAACATGAAACAATAATATATCAAACCAGATGACAAGCAAATAAACAAACTATTAATGTAGACCTCAGGACATCTCCCTCTTAAAGTTCTTCTATGAACCTCTTGGCAGGTTTAACAATTCTGGTAGGTCTGTGTATGGTTGAAGAATGATTATGTAGGTTGGATCTTGGTGTATGTGTCTGTCTTGGAGGAAGTGTCTGTGTAAGGGGGTTTTCTTTATCAGGATTTTCTCTTTCTCCAGAGGAGAACATAGGGAATAAGAATTTTGCATTCCTGATATATCTTCCTCCCTTTTTTGTTTCAACGTTATATTTCCTGTTCTCTAACTTCTCCTTGATTACCCCTTCTTCTCTTCGGTCCGATACCCAAACTTTAGCGTTTTCTGGGTAATCCTTGACCTGGGTCACTCTATGTCTTTTATTGAACTGTTGTTCCTGTTTCCTCTTTTCTTCCATTTGTCTAAGTCTATATCTATTGTGATTTGGAATGGCTGGAAGTAGAGTTGCTTTATTCATTGGTAGATTTGTTCTTAAAATCCGTCCCATTAATAGTTGTGATGGGCTATAACCACATTCCTTTGGCGTCGTATTGTATGCCAATAAGCCCAGATGTCTATCCTTACACTTCTTTAATATGTTTTTGAAGATTTTCACACCACTTTCAGCTTGACCATTGCACTGATGATGGTATGGTGAACTAGTTTCCACTGTGAAGTCGTATTCTGATTTGAATAGTTCCCATTCTTCTGATAGAAATTGCACACCTGAGTCTGATCTAATTGACTCGGGGATGCCATGTTTTTCAAACGATGTCTTCATTGATTTAATCAATATTGCCGTTGAACAGTTAGATACCTTATATACATCGATGTATTTGGAATAATAATCCATGAGAATTATGTATTTATCATTGTTGAATTCACAAAAATCTACTCCGATTTTCTGCCAGGGTCTTTCAGGAACCTCTGTAGGAATCATAGGATGGCGAGGAGGCACTCTGTCAGCAATGCATTGCGGGCAATAGGTTACTTTTTGTTCGATGTGATGATTAATTTTGGGCCACCATACTGACATTTTAGCCCTTTCTTTACATCTTTTAATACCTTGATGACCTTGATGAATATTATCTAACATTTCTTTTCTCAAGGATGGAGGAATCACTATTTGATTATTTCTCATAAGTATATCTTCATTGATCGACAATTCTGCTTGATGATCCCAGTATTCTTTTAATCTTTCATTTAATAGGTTCTTATTTTTAGGCCATCCTTGAATTGTAATATCTAACAATTCCTGTAATTCTTCTCTTTGATTTTTTATTATTACATCTAATTTATTAGATGATACTGGGATTGATTGAACTACTGTTCTTACACATGCTTCTGCTTCTTCTGCAAGTTTCTCAATATCTTCCTCTTCAGTTTTGTTGATTGGCGCTCTTGATAACGTGTCGGCAGTTGTTAATTGTTTTCCTGGTACCCACAATATGTCGTACGAATATCTCATTAATCTCATTTTAAATCTCTGAACTCTTAGCGGCAGTTCATCCAAACCCTTACTACTTAAAAGAGGAATCAGAGGTTTATGATCAGTTTGAATTTGAAACTTCAATCCTGTTATAAAATTTTTGAAACGTTCACATGCCCATACTATTGCATAAGCCTCCTTTTCAATTTGTGCATATTTCCGTTGAGTCGGTGTTAAGCTCTTTGATGCGTAGGCCACAGGTTTTAAATGTCCTTGATGTTCTTGCAAAAGTGTTGCACCCAAACCATAAGCTGATGAATCGGCCGAAATTATAGTTCTCCTTTTCAAATTGAATGGTATTAAGGCAGGAGTTGTTTGTAAACTCTTTAAGGCTGTTTTAAATGATTGTTCTTGACTAGGACCCCAAACAAAAGCCCTATCTTTTTTTAGTAGTTCCCTCAGTGGTTGAATGATATCAGCAAGGTTTTCTATGAATTTTCCGACATGATTCAACATCCCTAGAAATCTCCTAACACTTCCCACATCACTGGGTGTGGGGAAATCGATTATTGCTTGTAAGTGTTTGGGATCTGCTTGAATCATACCAGAAGAAATAATGTGACCTAAGAATGAAATCTTTGTTTTTCCTATTTCACACTTGTCATTTAAGGTAACTCCTTCTTTTTCCAATTCTTGTAACACTCGGTCTAGTCTGCTGTCATGCTCGGGTTTACTTTCTCCGGTAATTAAAATATCATCCATATAACACAAAATTCCTGGGATGTCTCCAATAATACTTTTCATCCTGTTATAAAATATTTCCGGGGCTGTTGAAATTCCGAAGGGAAGTCTTTTAAAACAAAATCTACCAAATGGTGTTATAAATGTTGTCAATTTTGAGGAACCCTCATCTAGCGGTATTTGCCAAAACCCCGAATTAGCATCTAATTTTGAATACCATTTGGAATTCCCTAGACATCCAAGTAAGTCCTCAACAGTATTAAAAACGTTATTTTCTCTCTGTAAATGGTTGTTTAAAGCTGAAGGATCAATGCATATTCTTACACTGCCATTAGGTTTAGGTCTTACCACCATTGGATGACACCACTCCGTAGGTCCGCAAACTTCTTCAATGATTCCCGCTTCAACCATTCTTTTAAGTTCATTTTTCACTTTTTCTCTTAATGGAATAGGTATGTTTCTAGGAGTTTTTAACTCCATCGGTACCGCATTTTGTTTCAGTTTAAGTTGAGCTCCTTCCCATGTAGCAAGCAATGTATATAATACGTAAATATTCGGGATTAAGGTATAACCAACGTATTTGTATTAATGATACAGATAATATGCATATTATATACCAATATGAAAATACGGTTTCATCCAAAATAAATTTTGCATAAAATACTGTAAAATGAAGAAACAAAGTGTAAATTTTCACCTAAATGTTGTTTTGAGGGCATAAATTAACTTTCGAGAATGCAGTAAAATAAGTAAAGGTATTGATGATACAGATAATATATGTATTTTATATCAATAGAAAAATACGAAAAAAATTGTAGTGTGTTGTATTTATTTCCCTGCATTTTTTCAACATCCTGTGTAAAATGTATTTGTAACACATACTGTACTATAATATTCATAGATGATGAACAAAATATTCTGCCGCGCGAGATACCCGAGTCTCTGCGTTTTCATAGGTTCGACGATGTTCGCTGATGCATTATGGGAGCAAAACAGCGGGGGTCAGCGGGTCAGCATCCGATCCGCCACCGCCATATTGTTTGTCTTAATGTCTTTGTCTCACAACTCACAACAAACGTTGTCCTAGTGGCTGTGTTTAGAAGTTAAGTAATCCAAAATTCCCTTTTGTTCTACTAGAGCATCTACTTCTGATTTTCAGTGTTACACGTGAAGAATTCGTTGTTTTGTTATTATTTACTTATTAATTAGGTCTATTAGTTACTTTTTACATTATATTCTTTAAGATTTGCGTTACATCTTCGACTTTTTAACTTCAGTGGCGATTCGACTAACTTGAGTTAAGGACTAAGGTAAGTTACACAAATTATTATCGTTAGGCCTATTGTAAGGTATTAAAAAAGAGATTTTAGCATATGTTTTGTTAATAACTCGAATGGTGGTAATCTAATTTAAATACTTTATAAGTGGAAATAGGTTACAAATTAAGTTAGTCTTCCTAACCCCTTAAAAACTCTATGGATGGAGGCTCTTTTAGGGAAAAATTAGGCTGTAGTTTACAAAACTAAGGAAGCCAACTTCAGGAGATAACCTAGACCTAATTCATTGCAATATGTCCTTGGTCTGAACTAATTTAGCTTGGAGACAAGCTAGGCCTAGGTCTACTTAACAAATACCGTAGCTAAACTTATGCCTAAGTTACTTAGAACCTGTCATAAGTTAGCCTAGGCCTAACTTACAGTTAAGACTAAAAATGATGTTAATTGGTAAGTTTATGTTAAAATTCAGGCCTAGTCTTGTAGGCAGATGAATATTTTAAGACCAGAAGGGGGTAACTTAACTTACAGTTCCGAAGAGAACCTGTGATCTGTGAACAGATGGATGACTTAATAATAAATATCTTTGGTAAGTTAAATTAAATGTTTATTCTTCTTCCCAATGTAAACATCAAATTGACCTATGATTTGTTTTGCCTACGTTTCTATCGATATTAACTAGCCTATGAGCATATTTAACCACAAACAAAATATAGCCTGAGACGGTAACTTACTATAGCAAAATATAGCCTAACCTATTTGATGAAAAAGCAACAAAAGAAAACATAAAGTTAGCCTCTTAGGCCTATAACTTAATGTATAAGCTAACTGGGAAAATTAAAGTCAATGCAATATTAAAGTTAGACCTAACTAGGCCTAAACTTAGGCCTAGGCTAGGCCTATGTTAATATTTATAAAAATATTGATAAATCGTTATTGATCTGATAACTTAATAAGATCGCAGGTTCTCTGCGGAACTGTAACCCCAGAAGGCTGCAGCTTTATAATGAGGCCTACGTCCTTCAAAACTATCGAAAGGAAATGTCCAACAAATAACTTAAGGTGCCGCATTTGCGATCAGTAGGTTATGGTTAGGTTAGGTTTAGCTACCGGTATGTTTTTTTTTGTTTACGATTAACTTAGGTCTAACTTATGAAACAACATCGCAGCTACGTTTAGTAATTAATAAACTTGAACGAAAGTTTGCATAAGTCAAGAGTAATTTTTATCAAGGCTTGGCACATAATAGCCTAAGGTACGATTTATTTATAGATGGCACTTTGAAGGGTAACAACGCTATCAAAATGTATATCAAATATGCCTATGACATCACAGCTGTCTTTCTAAGATCTAGGGATGAAAGTTTTAACTTACCCAGTACCGCGGTTAAAAATGGGCCCTGGTCCAGGGGCGCAAGAGTTTTTCTTGTTTTGTTGGGTGCGCTAGTAACAGACACTAATTGGAAAATATCTGAAACCTCCTCACTTCGTCTTCCACTCATGACTCATCACTGCCACTGTTTGCATATTAGGCTTATCATTAACTATACTTAATCGTCTGTCTTTATTTGTAGGCTAGGCCTATTAATTTGTTATGTCCTTTTTTCATTATACTCAATGTCAGTTGCTTTTGTCAAATGGCGAGAAACTTATTACAGTATCAATTTGTTAGCAAGTAAAGATACTGGCCGTGTTTTTGCTTATGATTTTATTTACGTTTGAAGAATGTTATTTTACGTTGGAATATCACACCCTTTTTCTGTGAAATGAGCAAAAAACCAAGTGGCAGTGAGTTTAGAAATAGGGCGACATAAAAGATTCGTACGGTAAAAGTGTTACAAAAAGTTCCTAAAATAAGTAGGCTAGCCTAGTTTTTACGGTCATTAAAATCATTTAGGCCTAAATGATGATGTGTACAGAAAGTGATGTAGGTAAATCTGAAAATGAACTTTGATGATGTTAAGTTATTGACGAGTTGGCCGAAAAAAAATGTAGAAATACCCCCGCCGCAGCAAACCTGCAGACTTAGCGAATTTCCATCTGCCTGATTGGATTTAAACTAAAAAGTCTCCTTAAAAATATCACATTTATTCCCTATTTAAACAGAATTAGTTTAATGAGTACTTAGGTTTGCTGCAACAGGGAGGGTAGAAAAGTTTTTTTTAAATGTAAAATATTAAAAGGTACTGTGGTTTATTAAGCCATTTTACGGTATTGACTTTTTGGAGTTTTAAATGTTTGCAATTATAACTTATATAAATTAAAACTATGTTTTAATTCACACTTTTTTACAACTAAACCAATTTTACTTTTAAGAACGCACCATTGGAATTATAAGTGTGTACGGTATGTAAGTAACAGTTAAACTTTAATTGATGGTTTACGTTTTTAGTTACTAAGCGGGTAATTCAATTAACAATCAAAAGTAAACACAATGAGTCTTCTTATATTTGTTAGGCCTATATTGCAGATGCGCGAGCAACTCATAAAATGTCTATATTCATTTTATAATTCAAATCAATGTCGGCAGGGTGGGGGGGGGGGCTATGAGCGCAACTATGACTTGGCCCCATAGGTAGCGTATCACATAACTGACCGCGGGCCTGAACTTACCCCCGAGTGTAGATATAACTTAACCTAAAAATACAGAGGAGTGTGACGGCTGGGACTGAACCTGCTAAGGGAAAAACTTAAGAATTGAACTCACAGTCAACTGTGTATAAAATATAATTTGCCCGTTGATTTTCAGTGGCGTAACAGAAGGGCCCGCAATGCGGGGTGCCCGGGAGCTGGGGGGGGAGCGGTGGGCAGAGAGACCCACTAATTTGTTTAGGGTACCACTCTTTTTATGATTAATCTGTTTGATCATTGTATCAGTGGTCCTAAAATAGCTCTGGGGGGAGGGGGAGGGCGATTCACTATGTTGAATCGGTGGTCTAAAAATAACTCATAAGAGGGGGGCCCAAAAAATAAGTTTACAGGGGGGCCCGTAAAGATTTGTTACGCCACTGTTGATTTTGTTGTGCTAAATAATGTATGGAATCTCGAACGTTTCTTTTTCTAAATGCTGGGCCCAAATACACTACTTTACTTCTTTGCATTTGCCCGATTTTGAGCAACATGTAGGCTAGGCCTACACTAGTTTATTATAAATGAAGGTCCTATAATCTAAGCTTCTTACAAACAGATTTGTAAACTTAAACTTTTCTGCCATCCTTGTTGAAAATAATAACATACCGTACCTTTAAACAAAAAAGCTTTTTATAAAACACCAGACTTGTTAAACTAATATAATAGTAATAGAGGTTGAAGAGTTAAGCATTTTTATAATGTGTTTCAGGTCAGTTATCTTCGCACGGTTGGCAGGGCCAGTGTTGAGGACTCAACAAGACGGATCCTTGTAAGACTATTCAAAAATGAGCTTGCGAGAGAATTTAGTTGGGAAGGAAGAGGAGGAAAGAAGTGGAGTCTGCAGAACTCTGCACTGGTGCAGTTGATTTGCCGTAAGTTTTTAACATTTGGTTTATAATGTTACTTTTATTTATTCTTTCAATGATAGGCCTATATTTGACATTTATTTATTTTTCTATAAAGTCAACTCAACCAAAGTAAGTAATTTATTTTTTAACCCTGTTTTTACCATCATAAGTTTTATTATTTAACTAATAATTGGTATGTACATATACGTCATACAGTAGCCTACATTTACTTCATACCCCCACTTGAAAATGCCATTCTGGCGAAACATCTTGTTATTCTTTACATACATTTTTAGCAGTATGGCGTAAAGTTACGTAACAATTATTAGTCAATAAAAAGGTTCAGGGGCTAGATCAATGGATTTTAATTATATTAATTTATCATCTTATAATTAATTATCATAGGCTATATGATATTAATTTATGATGTTACACACATTTTTTGTCTGTAGAATGTACCGTACCTATCCTTTTTTTCTGCACTGTACTCTTTAAACCTCTTCAATCCTTTGATTTCTTGATTGCAACTTGTTAGTTTAGCTCAAAAAGAAACGATTTTGCTTAATTCAGTGCGGCAGGCATTCCAACAGGCGCTCGCCAATGGCGGCGAAGCCCCGGCGCGGTGCCGTACCAACAGCAAACGCAATTGGCATTCAAATATTTCAATCTGACCAAAAATAAAAGAGCAGCGGCGATTGTACTACGATACCCCGAGATTGAACGTAGTTCCCTAAAACACCCAAAGGTAGCAGCACTGCCTGGATCAGTAGTCAGTGGCTTTGTAATATGGCTTGAAGAGAGAAAATCCCCAAAACCGGTACAAAAGCATTGTCAGACGGGATTTTACGGGAAATTTTAGTACCAACCTACACCAAAATAAAGCTTACATTCTAAGCTACGGGCTAGCAACGATTTTAACGTTCCCCGGCAATGGCTGAGCGCATACTGAACTAATGTAGTGGGGGTTGCGCAACTACATCAATTGATGTAGGCCGCTCGTGTCGCGACTACATCAATTGATGTAGTCGGCACTAAACGTGTTAAAAAAATGTTAAAAATGAAAACGTTAAAAATGAAAACGTTAAAAATGAATTAATCTAAGTTTTACCATCAAGAAAACAAAGGATTGATTACCAAAAGATATGTTGCTCTAAGCGTGAATCTTGTGCGTACCCTAATATTACCTTATACACAGGAATACAGACATTGACACAAGTGTGAATTTTGTTTCAGGTGTAGTTCGTCAACAACACCCGTCCTCATTCGATCTCACAACGTTTGAGAAAAAAACCAGCGAATGGTTACGCCAAGCAGGAACAAGGATTTATGTCAAAAATAAAAATTTAGGCCTACCGCAGATGATCAATTAAATAGTTTTTTCTTGACATTTCTTCATTGTTTCATTAATATGTTCCTTTAAAAAGTGTGTTAATAAACAACAGAAACAATTTTATAAAAACAACTTTTATACTTGAATGTATTAGGGTACTTGTGATTACATCTGAACAAATATTTTTACTCATTTTTTGTATTTTTGTGCAATTATTTTTTGTTTTTTTATTGTGCAAGTATTTTTTGTGCACAATTTAGAATAGGTCTAAAGAGTTACTTCAAAATCTATTATTATTTGTTGAGCCTAGCCTTCTTGTTTACTCACATTAAATAAACAACAGGGAAAATGGGAAACTAAAAAAACAACATTTTCATGTAAGAATAAGATTCAGTTAAAAAAAACTAGAAATTATTCATCAGTTGTGAGAAGTGAGTTAGTATTTTTTTTTACACTTTCAGTTGTTATAATCATACTGTATTATTATTATTAATAATAAGTTATTTTTCTAAACTATTTCAACTTAATCTTCTTAACATTCAAGCTAGTTATTACTATTAATTATTATCAGCTGAATAATGCTTGGTAATATAAACACTAATGTAATAATTAACATTATTATTTACTTTTTTAGTGCAAATAAATGCACTATCCAAAATGCTTGTTAAGTGGTACCTATTCTCAACAAGGTAATTTAATAAGTTTTTCTCAAATAATCTTCAATGTACGATAATTAAAAAAATTTAAAGCTGTCTTGGTCTAATATTTGTTAAGGTAGTTGCCATATTCTTTATCTTCCCTACTTCATTAAAACACATATTCTTTAAAGGTAAAATCATTTGTTTTTTTGTGGCTGCTACAATTTTTAAAGAAGTCTACAAAAATTGCATAATTCTCTCATATGCTAGTGTGTGATAGCTAGCCTACACCAACAATATAACATTACATTTTGCATACTGTATTGTAATGATGTAGTAACTGTAATAGGTGCTCTTTCCCCTTCTAGACTTTCACTAGGGCCCATCTGGTTCACCTTAGGAGCCTCGGATGTGATCCGTACCCCGAGGTCCTACGGGCCTGCTTCAGATGAAACTACTGAACAGCAGTAGGTTGTCCCTAAACTAGATCAATTGTATTTACCTGACAAATCACAAAACACATATTTCTAATGAAGACTTAAAATATTGTTTTACCATCATACAACACACCAACCCTCATGACACATAGTTCACCTCCCATAACAAATGCCTTCAAAGAAAACTGTTAGTAAAAATCAATGTATATAATTTTATATATTGATTTTTATGACAATTGTATTTTGAGCCACTTTATTAATATGGCATCAAATATGTATCATCTATGTATAAAATATGTATTTTATACATTTAAGGTATGCATCAATTTCTATCAAAATTTACAGATTATATACAGATGTATAATATGTATCATATCTGTAGTTGGATCCTTATACAATATGCAAATAATACATATTTAGGTGGGACATATTTACAGATACAATCTGTATTGTATACATTTCTATACAGATTGTATACAAAAGCTATACCATGCCGGTAGGTAAATTATACGTATTATATACATATTTGTGCTACTTGGGTTTCTTCATCTTACCAATCCCATTAAATAAACTTGGATATTTATTCTTGATCTTCTGTAGGTCTGTGTTGATATTCTGGTTGCTACAATATTCACTTGACTGAATGTCATTTTTAACTCCTCTGATGACCCTTAAGAACCCTAGGGCTGAGATGCATGGTTTCCCAATCAATGCTTCCTCTTGACCATCGATCACATATATTGTTTGACGAGTTGTTTTATTCTTATACTGAATTACACCTTCAAATTTACCTAAAACTGTTAAATACTTCCCCCCAGGTGTTTTTAAAACAATGTTTGATTTAGTCAATAATTTGTTTCTAGCCATTCTTGGAGGCACAATCGTCACGTCGGCTCCACTGTCAATCTTGAAACGTTCCAATTTCCCATCAAGTTTTACATCAATTTCAAATTCATTCTGTTTATTGTAGTTCCTTGTTGTCGCTCTTATTTTCTTAACTTCAGCTCTGTTAATGTAATACCCGTCCTCGCTTCTATTATCCTGTTCCAATCTGTTCTCGGTATTTTCCTGAATTTGATTCAGGGTTGGGTTTCTGTATTTATTGTTCTGATTTCTGTATTTATTATTCTGTCTCTTTTTACAACATCGGCTGAAGTGTCCTTGCAATCCACAGTAGTAGCATTCAATATTCTGAGCAGGACATTCCTCCTTAGGATGCCTCTGTCCTCCACAGTAAAAACAATTAGAAGTATTTTGTCTTATGTTTTGTTTCAAGTTCGGATGTTTTTTCACTTGGTCTATTTCTGCAAAATCTTGTTCTCTTGATCTGTTAACAGTAATTTGTTGGTTATTTATAATTTCACTTTGTTTCAATCTATTTATTGTTTCATGCAAGGTTAGGTCAGCCATCAGTTGAAGTTCCTTAGATAACTTTGAATCTGTTATTCCAACAATGAGTTTATCCCTAATAAGGCTGTCTTTCATGTCTTTGTAATCACATGAAGAAGCTAATTTATGTACATCTGTTATAAAATCGGATATCGGTTCATTTTGCTTTTGTACTCGTTGATTGAATTTCGCTCTCTCATAGGTCAAATTCACCCTTGGTGTAAAATACTTATTAAGTTTTTCCACCACTTTATCATATGTCTTTTCATCTTCTTCTGTTACTCCTGCTGCTATTAATACATTTTCTGCATTATCACCCATGGATATTATAAGGAAATTTACTTGCTTTTCTCCATCTATTTGATCTAAATTGGTAGCATTTCTGTACCTATTGAACTTTTTTAACCATGGGCCCCAATCCTCTGGTTTAAAGGAGTATTTATCAATGAAGCCCAATGTTGCTGAATGTTGTGTCATTTTAGATGTTTGTCTTCTTACTGTTATATCTGAGTTTTCTGAGTCTGACATTGTAATGCAGCATATATATTAGACACCCTGTTACTCAATTTATTGGGTCTTTACCGCTGCCACCATGTTGTGCCCTTAAATATATTAAATTAAAACCCATTTTGTTAGAGCCACTTCTTTCATTGTATTTAATAACAAAAACCAAAACTTAAAAGTAAACATGAAACAATAATATATCAAACCAGATGACAAGCAAATAAACAAACTATTAATGTAGACCTCAGGACAGTTATCTTCTAACAGCCCTCATGTTTGGGAGAATTATACAAAGAGAATTAAATTTGTATCGGTACAAAATATTGTTCAAAGAGGACGTACAGAGGTGCAAGTTTTCAAGAGAATCTTTGCCATTGAGCATGGAGTGTCTGTGGTGAAATGGTCTGTAAATCTAATTAAAATACCCCCGCCGCAGCAAACCTGCAGACTAAACAAACTTTGTTTACCAGGCTGAAATTCCACTAAATTATTCCCTTATAATTGTCAGATTTATTTGCTATTTAAATATTATAAATTTTAATGAATACTTAGGTTTGCTGCTACATGGAAGGTAATAAGGTGTAGCCTACATGTTTGTTATTGAAATGTTGATAGCTTAGTATGAAGTAAACAAATTTTCCAAATTTCATTAAAATATGTCCATTGACAAGCAAGCTACAACAGTTTATTTATTCTTCACTAAAATAACATGGTAATTTTAAATTTACACTTTTTTGGAATTGTTTCCATATATATATATATATATATATATATATGAATTTGAACGGATGGTGTTTTTGGCCTCTGGGGGCCTCAAAGAAAAAGTAAATCGGTCCCGGGTCCAGGTCTTACCATGAGACCTATAGTAATACTGTAGCATTTCCTATATCGGCAATTCGCTAAAAGCTACTGAACTTTCTCAGGATCGATATAGGTTGAGGTCTATCTTGTATAGCATGTGAAAAATTGAAATGAAATGAAATGAAATGTGTTTATTGTCTTATGAATTTATACAAATTATTGACAATGTCCGAAAAACTGCTAAAACTAGCATAGTCAGTTAATGAATACAATATTTACAAGAATACTACACACAAGGAGACATGTTACAATACATACTTTAATATTACAACCAAATAATCTTATTGTTCAGAAAAATGCAAGGCCTTTAGAATAATGAAAGTTATTAAACCCCATAACCAACCAAATCCAACAGTAATTTGATAAATTTGCTAGCTCTACTTAAAAATTAATAAAAGGCATTTCAAAAAAATCTTTTAGAGAATAAAAAGGGTTGTTCAAAAGCCATTTGTAGAATTTAGATTTAAAAGTTTTATTATGATATTTTGTTATTAAATGTATTAGCTTGTTGTATATTTTTAGTGAGATTACAATATGACTTTTAAGAGTTTTAGACAGTCTAAAAAAATCGATGGTAGCAACGTTTTTATTCCTTGTATTATGAACATGAGAATTTTGTTTGATAAGGTTGGGATTTTGTAGAATATATGATACAGAGTCAAATATATAAATGTTAATTACTGTTGGAATTTGTAGCTGAATGAACAGGGGTTTACAGTGTTCCTGTTGGGGTTCACAAGATATTATTCTAACTAACTTCTTTTGTAAGACTAAAATTTCCTCTATCCTACTGCAATTTCCGTAAAAGATAATATTGTATCTGAAAATGGATTGGAAATAAGCAAAGTAGGCTGTTTTAATATAATTTTGATCTATACAATGTATTAGTTTAGTTATAAGACAAATTACCCTTGAAAGCTTAGAACTTATGTAATCTATATGATCTCCCCAAGAAAGGGTCTTATCCAGATAAATACCAAGAAATTTAACATTGTCTACATAACCATCCAACATATTTGATTCACAGGGTCTAAGGCTAAAAACAATTTTTTGAGTTTTATCTTTGTTTAAGAGGAAGCCATTTGATTCAAACCAAACAGAAGCTTCATTGATTGAGTTTTGAGCTAACTCTTGAAGTTGTTTAAGATCGGGATTAATATTTAAAAATGTTGTATCATCTGCATACAAATAAGTTTTACTGGTTATACATTCTGGGAGGTCGTTAATACAAATTAAAAATAATAGAGGACCTAGAACAGATCCCTGAGGCACGCCATATTTCATTTTTAATTCTTGGGACCATTCTCCATCAATATTGACTTTTTGTATTCTATTGTTTAAGTATGATTTGAAAAAAGAAAGTGGAGATCCGTTGATACCATAAAAACTTAATTTCATTATTAGGTCATCATGGTCGACACAATCGAAAGCCCTACTCAGGTCGCAGAAAGTGGCCTGAGCAAGTGACTTCCTCTCAAAGACCATTAGTACCTCATTAATCAATTTATCTATTGCGTCTGATGTACACTTGCCCTTTCTAAATCCAAATTGTGATACACTTAAAAAGTTGTTTCTTTCAAAAAAAAGAATTCAGCTGGTCAAAAACCATGATTTCAAACAATTTTGATACTACAGGAATGATTGATATTGGGCGATAACTTTCTGGAATATCTTTTTTACCTTTTTTAAAAATGGGACAGACTCTGGTGACCTTTAATTCATCTGGAAAGACACCCTCAAGGAGACAGAGATTAAAGCAGTGGGATAGAGGTTCAGCTAGATTACCAATAATCTGTTTAAGCAAACTATTAGACATGAGATAAACATCATTACTGCTAGAGTTTTTTAGTTTTTTTTGTGGCTTTTATTAGATCATTAGGTGTGATAAAATTCCAGAAAAAAGGTACAGGAGTAATGGAAGAATTATTAACTAAATCTTTTGAACTGTAAGCATTACTAACAATTTTCATTTTTATGTTTTCAATTGATTCAATGAAAAAGGTATTGAAAACATCAGGAGATATTTTGGGTTTTTTTGTATTGATTAAAGAATTGCTACTGTTTTTAATGATTTGCCAGGCAGTTTTACATTTGTTATTACTTTTTTCTATGAGATTTGTGTTATATTCTATTTTGGCCTTCTTAATTGAATGCTTATATTGATTTTTTAACCCATTATATGCTTGTTTTGTTTCATTTGAAACACTTTGACTATTTTTTACTATTTTATCTAGAAAAATTAATCTTTCTTTCATAACTCTTAACTCACTATTATACCAAGCATTACAATTATTTTTTTTCGAATTTTCAGTTTGAATTTTTATTACTTTAGAAAAATAAGAAATGTTATCTTTTAAAACTTTGAAAAAAACTCTGAACGTATCTTCTGCTGTTGAATTTATACAATTAAGCACTTGTATCCAATCATAAGTACCAAGCTTTTCTACTAATAAACCAACCGAATCTTTTTTCAAAATTACTTTAGAAAACGAGTTTAAAGCAGCATATTGATTAACACAATCCTTATCCAAATTCAAAGTCAAATTAATTAGAAGACCATTATGGTCAGAGAAGGGGAAATCAAATACTTTACAGCTTATATTTGCGTTTTTACTACAATTTGTTAATACATTGTCCAGGCAATTGTTGCCTCGAGTGGGGGAGTGATTTAAGAAGTGAAAATTGTGCTGGCGTAGTATATTAAGAAATTGTTTAGAGAGGTAGTTGTTCTGAGTCAAGTCAAAACTTTTATTAAAGTCTCCTCCGATGATTGAAACATAATTAGTCCAACGAGAGAGATGAGTTAATAATTTATCAAAATTTTCAAGAAAAACCACAGGGTTGCCCGAAGGTGAGTGGTAGACAGAGACGAAAATTAATTTAAACAGAGAAACAATGAATAAACAGAGATTCAACTTTGATAACAAAGTCAACCTAGTTAACTTAGGCCCACCTCTTTCTGCAGCCTTTGTTGGATATCCAAGTGTAAAGCCAGCTGGTACAATGTTAGACTAATGGAAGAGGAAGTAGATTCCGACCCAGCTATCAGGAAAATAACACTGTTGGCACAGACGGTATCATCTGTGAACACTGAACAGGAGTTTGTTAAAAGCTGTACTTATCTTGATCATTAAGAGCTCCATAGTAAAAAAGATTATAAATTTTTGAATTTCGGTTTAGTAAGAAAATGTAACCATTTTATTGAAGGAAAAGTATCTAAGACAATCCACGCCACGCCAGGCAGACAAATGTATTAGTTTTATTTTAGAAGTTAGTGTGTACCATTGTGAGGAATGTTTGAATGTCCCTGATATAATGAAATGAGGTTCAAAATTAGTTGAACAATTAAAATGGTAGTTCAGTGTTTACACTTACAACATCAGCGTCTGCATTTTCCTATCACCAAGGTCTTAATTAGCTTGCCTCTGTGACTTTTACCATATATTGATACTTCAGGGTTTATAAGCCACCACACAGATTAGTATTAGTAAGTTTATGGTGACGGAATGTCATGGGTAAGCTGTGGGAGTAACTAACTATTATATTTTATGGGGGAAATCACAAATATTGCAATAACTTTTGAACCATAATGTTTACAGCAAAAGGTTTTATCATTTTGTTTGTAGTTAAAAGGACTATAACAGCAAATTTTGATCAAAATCGCGCAAACCGTGTTTTTAAAAATTTGGTTTTACCATTATTTTAAGGGTTTTTTGCAAGGGGGTTGAGAAAATTGTCCTTAAAACAAAATTTCTAAAGAATGAAAAAGAACGCCTAGATATACTATGGCACACCAACTTTCATCAAATCGGACTACAAGTGTGGCCTGAAGCTCTGTAAACACATCCACACACACATACACAAACATCACTTCGAAAACCACTTTTTTGGGTTCAGGGGGACCCAAAACAGATATATCCATCCAAAACTAAAAAAAAAACATTTGGACAAAAAAATAATACTTTAATCATAATGTGTAGGAGAGAATAAAGTAAAAAGAATTGAGTTGTTTTGAGCCTCTGGCTGTTTTCTGTTGTCAATTAAAGATTTCAGTTAACTAAAATCATGTCATGTCATCAAAATATGTCATGTTATTGTAAAATATATCATCTTTTACAATACAAAAATATTATCATAGCATCAACAACTGAGAAGAAAAATATATTTTTAGCTAACGACTCAGCGATCTAACAATTAATGGTTCATGGAACCAACAAATAAAAGGTTGGCTACGTAGATGAGATGTCTACTCTGGTATCTTGAATTCAATGGTAAAATCAAGCTGTATATTATACAATTAGCTGTTAAAGTACTTACACTTGACATTCGTGGCGAGTGGTTTTTCATGGTCGCCCGAGTATTTCATTTGTTCCAGTATCACTTCGTCATCTTCTGTTGTGTCATTGGTCATCAGTACGGAGTGACTCAGTTCTCCTTTGTCCTCCTGTTCCTTCAGGGTCAGCAAAAGCTGTAAATAGTCGTTTCTCTTGAGGTTGTTTTCTTTGCGGTACTTGGCCGCTTCACTTATCAAGCCCTTAAAGTAATCTACATTTCTCTTTGCCATGAAAGGGCGAATATTCAAGCTTTCTGCTAGTTTAGGGAACGTAAAGCCGACTAAAATTTTCACCAAGGACCACGCAGAAGGTTGAAAAACACTTTGCACAATCGACTTAAAGTCGTTGAACTCGGGTGAGTTTGGCTCAAACTGGATTCCAAAAGCACAACTGGCAATCACATCAGCTGTGTATTCAAAGAGGAAATCTTTGCAATTCAACTCAGGATTTTCTTTTGAAATCTGCTCGTCAATTCTTGAGATCATGTTTCCTCCACATTGAGTCACCTGATCGAACATTCCCTTCAGTTTACCAGTAGTGAACGTCGGGGTGAGTTTGTATCGCATCTCTCGCCACATTTGTCCTCTCATGCCAAACAGGTTGTTAGTTATCGGATCATTTTTGTTCTCGGGCTGCCCTCTGTCTTGGAAATGATTGAAGTCCTTCACCATAATCTGATTGATCAAATCCAAATCTCTGACCATCAGCATTGGTTTTGTAAGCTGGATAAACCCAAAGTACTTTTCTCCTTGAAACTGGTTGTACCACTCTTTTACAGTTTCGGATTGTGTCTGTTTCCCTGTGATCTGGTTCATGATCAGTCCTCCTTTTTTTAGATTTGGCACTCCTCTTTTGTCCCAGTAACCATAGTTGATATTTAAATAGAAGTAAATCACAAGTAAAATGAAGATAACAAACACCAAGAGGTCTATCCAGTAAGTCTCAGTGAGAAACCCCATGATTTTGGACGAGGGAGAGTATTGCTGATAAATAGCTGCAAATAAAAGACATTTTCAATATTCAAACCGAATTATGGTAGCTAGCTGTAAACTGCAGGAAATAACAAAATCAGAAAATAAACAATTTTACCAACAGGATACTATATAACTGTCTCCTAGTGCCATGGTACAACATGTAATTATCACATCTTGATCCTAATTAATTAAGGCCTCCCTTAAAATAGATCTGATATAATTGTCAATTTACCTCTAGGAGTTTTCCTAGTACAGAATTTTCCACGTGAAAGAAATTATAGATGCACTTTTAGACTGTACATATTTCTTTTAACAAATAGCTATTTTAAGGCTTCTCTTTCAAATTTCAAAATCAAAACTTGTCAGTGGATAGTTCCAAGTTCCAAATATTTATTGAAAAGGATTAAATGTATTTCAGTACTCAAGATGGCAGTCTCTTTGCAAAATAGTAAATAATTTACAATTCAATTTAATACTGTAATTAATAAACTTCTTTCATGTATCTAACAATCACATGCTGTAACATGCTGTTAATTTTTTTTCACCACACTATGATGTTTTTGGCTGTATTACTTACGGTGGCTGAAAGTTACGTTTTGCTGGCCATGCCAGCTGTCATCGTAATTTGGGGACCGAGCAGGTTCCGCAAAATCAGCTGTCCGCTTACTTACTTAAAACGGATGAATGCATTTTAAATACACAATCAAAATCCATAGCATTGCAAAATAGAATTCTGTTATTGTCACCCTTGCCTAGCAACTATTTATTTTTATTTTTGCTGATTCCTCAAATTATTTCTTCACATAACCTTAAAGTTGTAGATGTGTTGACTATTAGTGTGCATTATTATAGTGGTGAATAGTGGTAATAGGGTATAGTGTGGTGAAAAATAGCGTTCGTACTACGAACCGAAATGGTTTTGCAGCTCTCGATCGATTTAAGTTCTCGATTTCGTCTCGAACTTAAAAACTATCTCGAGCCGGCAAAACCTCATTTTCGGCCCTAGGTAAGAAATGTACTATTAAACATTATAAATAGTTTCCGATTTTATCAATTTCATAAATTATTGATAAGATGACAACCCCTTACATAAAGTTTACTTCTGATGACCATCATATTTCATAACTAACTTTGACATTGAAAGTGGCAATCATCCTTTTGTAAAAAAACAAAATTAAGTGCCACAACCATTTCACCTTCAAGCTTTGACTAAAGAGTCTAGTACAAAATAGGTTGTTTAAATTTTGTGACAGGTCTTTAGTTATTGATGGAAACTGCAATATCATATGTCATATCACAGTAAAGATGTCAAGTTGCAATTCTGTACTAATTTAAAGATCAAAATCCGAACCAATAATTATTTAAACAGTCTGTAATTTACTGGATCACAACGTTTAAGGGTATAGATAGGAATGACTGGTTCAGACAACTAAATATTTTGGCCAATTTGGAGGATTTACATTTTTGGGAATGTTATTTTCTGACAGATTTAAGTACTAAAAAAAACACAAAATCTCATAAATTTATTTGGATACACTATAACAAAATTTTTACCGTAGATTAAATTTTACGTAATTTATTAGATGAAAAGTGGTCTTCCACTAGAATCTATATTTTAATAGTCCTGAAATGGTTATTTCTATTAAATACAAAGCCCTTAAAGCAAAAACAAAATTTATTTTATTTTTAGCTTTTTATTCTTTTGTCCAGCTTTGTCAAGAGAATCTTTAACGGGTCATTTGATAGAAAGGAGGGGGGTTAATACAATTTTAAAATTTTAAATAATTTGCGTTCATTCACTGGTGTAATGATTTATGTGTGATAAACTATATCTATCAAAATTCTGTTTTAACATAATAACATAATACGTTAAGTTTTATCCCTGGGAAGTACAAGAGAATACTGAAAAGACGTTGAAACTATTCTTAAGATTGTAGCTTAATATTTTACTTTCCCCTTCCCCATGTTGGATGTAAGTGAAAACTACTTAAACGGTCATTCACTGGTCCCCTCACCCTACTCCGAATTAAACTGAAGTCTAAATGGATACAAATATTCACTATTGAATCCACTTCTGAATTGGATTACACATTAACACAGTAAATCTTCCAAAACATTTCTGATCTGAATTATCCTCTTATATTTAAATCTTCAACCACTTATTTTGAGTGAGTTAAAAAAGCAATAGTAATTTAACTAAATTTCAAACTACACAAACTATTTCAAAAAAGATTTATTTCCACTGTAAGCCTTTAATACTAAATCACTAGACACTTACCGTGTGTGATGAAATCAAGAAGCACACAATCACATTATAAACACTCAGGCTGGATTGATGCAGATAAGTGTTGCGAAATATCTCTGCCCAGTCTGAAGAGTGCAGACTGGCTATAGTGACTGTCAAATTTCCTCATCTCACACCACACTCCAACCAAGGACAGCCACGCCTCCTCAACATTGAGAGCTGCAGTGGGAAGTAATGTAAACAAACAGCATAGCAAATATACATAGTGTGTTGGTCATCAAAATAAATACACTTAATTTGCCAATAACAAATACTGTAAATGTATTTATACGCAAATGTTTGCTGTTAAACACGGCATTAGCACAATTCATGGCAAAAGTAAAATAGTAAAAAAATTAGGGTGGTTACAAACAAAAGCACTTTATTCATTTACTGACATAATTTACTTTTTCCTACAGTTACCTAACAATGTACATGTTCTCTCACTGATTTGAGAAAGCAAAGTGGCCAATTCGCTCATCAGTGAGACAATGTTAACATTGTCTCACTCTAATTACTTTGTCTCACTCCAGATTTGCAACGTGAAGGCACGAAATAGTGACCGCGTAACATGCAGGCAGTATGCGCGCGAAATACGTTGGCAGCACTGACTGTAAATCAGCTGGTCAGCTGTTGTATTGTTGTATTTGTCCCTTCACGTTAAATGTTATATTAAAAGTTCACTTCTGTGTAAAAATAGGTTATGTTTCTTCACCAATTTATTTGTTTTATGGTAACTGTAGGAAAAGTATAATGTGCAACTCGAGTTCAAAGTACAATTGCCACACTCGAGAAACCATTCCTCACTCGCCTACGGCTCGTGAGTAAGGATTTCTCTCGAGTGAGTCAATTGCTTACTTTCCTCACTAGTTGCACAAATAACTATTTGAAATTCCTACAAGAAATGTATAAACAATCGTTTGAAGGTAAATTACTGTATTGTGAAGTGAACAATACAAACTGCATAAAAACTTATTAAATTATTTTATTGGTCTTTATTTTAATTGTTTTTTTTAACTAGTATTGATTTTTATTTTCAAAATAATCCCCGATTTATTTCATTCTTACTTATCCACAAAAAATATGGGTATTATGGACTTAGTAAAGTAAGGAAAGAACAAAATAAATCAAAATGTTATCAAATACATTAAAATGTACAAAAACGAGTCCCTATAACTGTGTAGGTTGACTGAAAACTAAACTATACAAAATAAAGTACTAACAAATTTGCATTTACATTAATATCATATAAATGTTTTAAATATATGTTTTTAATGTTTTAAATATTTAAATGTTCATCAACAAGATGACTTTTTAAGCTACACATGCAAATAAACTATAAACCCCTAATAAATTATGATAAATAATAATTTGTTACGTTTCTCAGAGAAAAAATGTCATATCCTGATGGTGACTGGTTGAGTCACTGTGTTGTGCCATTAATGTGCACCACCAGCAACTGGTTTTGTCATTAGTGGGTCTGCAAATTGCTGAAGGCTAATAATGGCCTCAGACCAGGAAATTCACTTTGCATAACCTGGAAGAAAGCTTGAGTTTGAGTTGTTTGCAGCTCACTCTTTTTTACTGTCTTCCCCCTATACACAGTTTATGGGGGAAGTATTGGTTTTGACAAAAAATATTGATATCGCATGGAAATCCATAGAATTAGAAAATTCTGATATTCACAAAATTGCTGATTTAATGATTTAACTATTGAGTTTAGAATCAATATATGTTTTACTCCTTAACCCTGAACAAATGGTACCACCCCCGAGGCTGTATGAAATGGTTCAAATCAATTATTGCTATTTGCTATGTGATTTTCACCATAAAAACCCATTCGCCTTTGTTACCTCCTCCCAGTTACCCAGTATGATTTTTTTGCTCTTAAAGTAGTCGAATGTTCAATTATTTTAATACCAAGTTAATGGGAGAAAATAAGTGTCTGTTTGCTGATACTATTATTTTTGTTATACTAGTAGATTCAAGAATAGAAGTTTTTCCAAAACGAGATAGTAGGACGCATCATACTGCTAATTTATTATGACATTTTCTCTCATACTATATTTTTATGATAGTGGAACTATATTCCCACAGAATGAAGACATGGCCAAATTTTTGCATTATTTGCAAAAATGAGATACTGGGTTTTAATTTTGACTGAAATCATTGACAGAATACATTGAACAAACTAAAAACCTAAAAATACGCGAATTTCCATTTACTGGGCTGGATTTCTACTAAAATATTCCCTTTAAATTGTCAGATTTTATTTCCTATTTAAATAACAATTAATTATTTTAATGAGTACTTGGGTTGTTTGCTGCTACAGGGAAGCTAATGAGGTGGTTTTTATTGAAATTTTGATAGCTTAGAATGAAATAAACAAAATTGCCAAATTTGATTAAAATATATCCATAAACAAGCAATTTGTGAGAGTTACAAGTGGATTTGATTTAGGTGTCATTCTCATTCAATTAATCTTCATTCACTCCCAACCCAAACTAGCATTGGTGATGAAGATTCAAAATGTTATTGATCAAATGTTTCAAATGTAGCTTCGAGAATGATGTTTTTTACTATCTCTGCTACTTCTGAACCATTTGAACAATTAATTTTCATATAAAAATGTTAGCGAATTTCCCATTTATAGGGAATGTTTTATGTCGTCACTGTACGTGATTCAATTCCTTTGATATCACGGACGATTAATATCAAACATTAGAAATGACAAAATCAATTTTAACAAAAACTAGGTACCTCTTTATTTTATTCAACAAAACAACACACTAAACTATTTACTGTTTTTTAACAAAACAATTGAAAAACATATGATTGTTTTTATTAATCATGAAACAGTCTTTGGGCAAACTTATATAGAAATATCTAATGAGGTTTTTTTTTATAGATATTAATCATCGTATGTCATGATTAGCAAATTTCCTATGTAAGGAATATTTAGCAAATTTCCCATGGAATAAACTATTACCGTAAGTCTTCTTCCTGTTAAGATTACCTATAGCCCCGGTACCAATTTACGTTTTTGTTTTGAGGTCCCCAGAGGCCAAAACACCATCTGTTCAAATTAATTTATATTATGTATATTATTTACATTATGTGCCCATTAGCACAATAACTCTAGAAAAATAACCCGATTTTTATGAAATTTGATATCTAGTGTAGGTAAGCCTTTATTTATTCAAACAAGCTGGACTATGAAAAAGGGGTTTGATGTTTTTCTTTTTTAGGTGTTCTGATTAACTCCCGAATCAAAAAAGCTTTGCAATTTCCTTTGGAACCATTTTGCAGAGCTAAAAAACAAATAATTTAGTATATTGAATCGTTAGAAAGAAATTTCAAAATGGTAAAATTTAAAACTCTTGTTATTCTTATGGAGAATAAAGTAAATGTTTGTAGTTTGCTCATTTATACTAGCCGACCCGTGCGATTGTGTGAAGCATTCACACTGAATCCTTCTGAAATAGCTCCTGAGTCCCCGAAGGGGGATTGCGGTGCACTTGCGCCAATAGTATTTGGGGAGGAGTGATTTTTTCATATTTACAGTTAGTACCCTATATTGCCATTGATGATTTAGATTGAGATTTGGCCGCGATGTTGAGAGACTACGATGATGTATTAGTGACAACTGGGGAGTCTCAAGATATTGTTGTAATCACAAGGGGCGATTATAATTGCTCCGAGACTACGGGTTAGCATAGAGATATGGCCACGATCACTGGTGACTATGATGATGTCTTCCCAGTCTTGGAAGATACTCTTAATTTCGCCATGTAGGTAATCGTAGGAGTAGTCAAAGCTTTTGTCGCAATAGCGATCTATATAGGGCCTCAATTTCGGAATTTGTATAACAATATTATGATGCGGGCTTATAACAACCAAGGTTATAACTTACACATTCAAAATCAAAGGCATAAATTGTATACACATAAACAAGTTAAAATAAAATGGATTTTACACATGGATGAATTGAAAATAACACTGAGGTAATTTTTAGGTAGATTTTGGCTTTCGGCCTCTTGAATGGAAGGGCGTTTCTAAAGCCTGATCAGATTTTATTGTTGTTATGAAATATACTACCAATCATCTTTTTATTGGTTAAAAATGTTTAGGACATTGACTAACAAAGGAATTAAAAAAGTCTAATTTAATTGACAAACAAATGATAATCAAATAACTGGTACCTACTGTACTTGCATACCTAACACAGAACTCAGAATCAAGTCACCATCGTATCCAAAAATGACTCTTGCATCTAAAAATCTGGATTGCATACATTTGAACTATCTATGATTGGAATTTGAAGGGGTACACTTCCATCTGTTGGCGCAAACAACCGAATGAGTAATATTGACTGTTCAATTGTTTCATTCAATATATCGTTTGGTTAGTTAGGTTACGTTAACTTTACCTAACTAACCAAACGATATATCGAACAATCAATATATCGTTTGATATTTTTGTTCATTTGTTTGTGCCAACAGATATGGAAGTGTGCCCATTTGAATTAAGACTGTATCCTCAAATAAACATTCTTATTCTTAGGTGGTCTACTAATTTCTTAGTAGAAACATAGATAAAACACACTCCCTTAAGATTTACATGTTTTATCTATGGATTTACCATCCTTATGGAACAGCTGAAGCCAATTTTATTGTTAGTTCTGTCTAGTGCACTAAAGAGGTCATGTTTTTTTTTAAATCTGTTTCTTATTGTTATTTAAGCCATTTAAACGCCTGTTTAACCAAATAAAATGATAAAATCATAAACAATAACTTATTCTCTAGTTATATAACCAAACAGTAAAACACAAATAATGAAATTAACTCTAAAAAATAGAAACAAAATTTCGTCGACACTAGTTACTAGTGTCACCGGACATGAACTAGACACGAAAAACGAGCTTCAAAATTTACTTGTGTTGTTAGTCTATGGTAGAACCATTGACTGTTGGGTAATGAAGTTGTATCAATAATCAAAGATATAACCATAGATAAAACAAGATTAGACAATCCTAGTCGGTTAGTCTATCTATGGTAGGGAGATATATAATCAATGGTAAAGCATACTGAATTCATGTAATACAGTACAGTAAAGTTAATTAAAAGACTGGTCTCGTTTTCCTCGGAATGGTTAAAGATGGCATTGGCATTAGAAGTTTTGGTTTTAGAAGTTGGTAAACTGTTTACTTTGTTGTGGTGGCAGTGGAAGTGTGTTCCCTTCCCTCGATCACCTCACCTCCTCCTCGTCTTTTTGTCTCGCTCTTCCGTAGTCCGTGATAGCCTAAAAGTTAAGTGAAAGAAAGTTATTAATTTTTCGAGAGTATGTATATTACAGTACTTGATTTCCAGTTTTAATCTAGTTAGTTGTCTCGGTATTATTTCCATGTGTAGCGCGAGTACCTTTCTGTTAAACAGAACTCCGTTAGCTTTTGAATTGTTTGTCATCAGACAATTTTAGCCGACAGGGTTTGGTCTAGTCATGTTGAATAAAATGGTTTTTAAAATGTGATTTTACTTAGTATCGCGAAAGTGAAATGTATTACATATTAAGCAAGCATATGTAGGTTCATTTGTGAGTTTCAAATGTGATCTGAAAACTTTGAATCCAAGCTCAAAGTCGAAATTTGATCCAGTTGGTAACAAAGCCCTGCCCTTCTCTTCTAGCCAGACTCCTGCATAGGGTTTTGGATTTTCCTAACAAAACTTTTAAAAATTATAGAAGATGCTGTTCACCAATCTTATTTTTAATCAGCGGAAGTGCAAAGTTTATTTAAAAGTGAAATTTTATTCATGGACTACCAATAATCATTGTAGCCTATTTTGAATAGGCTTAGATAAGTTAACTCGATGCATAGGCCTATGTTATAATATTAAAATTATGGTAGTTTGGTGTAATGGAAAATATGTACATAAAACGTGAGCCTGGAATGGAAGAACCTTTTAAAAATGTTTGTTTTGTCTGTGGAAATGTGGGTCACCCTGATCAATATTGGCTACGAATCAAACCTACAACTAACCCTGCTGAAGCATATTTTCCATTTTTGGAATCTCATGAGCCTCCTGCTGGATATCGATATAACAGACAAGAGCAAGCAGTTAAATCTTGTTACCTTTGTTATTCATTGCTGATGCAACAATGGGAACGTTATCAAAGAGACAATACTCCACATAGTCGACGACTCTACTGGCTGAAACGTTGTGACAATGGCCCTTACACTGGAGCAGAAATGGGAATGCAGGGAGAATATGCTTCTCAAATTCTTGGACTCAGTGTTGAACCTATGCATCGGTAAGTAAGCTGACTGAGGTTAATAATTTTAACTTTTAGATTCTAACTTAGGCCTAGCTTAACTTATGTCGGGTAGACTTCCGTAACTTATCTGTTGTCAAAAACGATACATCGAATGTTACAATCGATATACTTATTGAATACCTACTTAATTGATATAGGCCTATTGATTGATATTTTCATTCGGTTGTTTTTGACATCAGATACGTAAGTCTACCCCTTACTTATGTCCAAATAAAGCTAGCTGAAGTATAATAACTAGTTTCGGGATTTACCTAAGATTCTCTTCTTTTCATATGTAGGCTTTAATAAGGTACTTAAACATACCAAATAGGTACCGGACACCCACCAAATACCGAACGCCCCGGGTTTCGTCTCAAATAATAAGCTTATGCTTCATCTGATCAACACCAACTTAATAACAATGCATTCGTTGGCTTTTTACCTGTCTGCAGACAAATGGGTTTGTAGATCGTCATTAGCCACTAGATCCAGTGAGCCGCGATTGGTCATGCTGTAACTTACCGGTACACAGTTTTGGCAAATTTCTAAAATCTCTTGTCTGTTTCCTTAAGAAACTGGTTGAATTTCTTAGGCTTTAATAACTAAGTATAGGCCTACCTGCCAATTTGTGATGAAGTAAGTTACAGTTTGTTCATATGAATATTTAAATATTTTTCAGTCGAATTTCAGCGAATTTCCCATATAGGGAATAGGTAGGCCTAAGCTATTACCATAGGTCTCATGGTAAGACCTAGACTCTGGACCGATTTAACTTACTTTTTCGTTTCGAGGTCCCCAGAGGTCAAAAACACCATCCGTTTGAATTCATATAACTTATATATTTCATATATATATATATGTGTCCGTTAGAGCAATAGGCCTAACTCGAGCTAAAATGATCCGATTTTGATGAAATTTGGTACAAACGTGTAAACCTACGTTTATTCGAACGAGTTCGCAAACCAGCATAATCAGACCATGGGAACAGGGGTTTAGGGGGGGGGGTTTATGGGGTTAAAATGGGTTTTCCCATTTTTTACCCTAAAAACAAGATTTTGCAATTTCTTTCTAAACCATTTTGTAGAGCTTAAAAAAAATAAATAATTTTGTTGGCTATATTGAAGCACTGTTGTACCTCTAATGGTCACAGAAAATATTCAAAAAAAGTGTTAGTTAATTAAAAATTCCCATTGTGGTATTCTTATGGAGAAAATGAATTTTGTTGCTTCATATTTTGTTGTGGTGTTTCCGGACCAATTGATTGACAAATAAATAAAAGGTTAAAATACCTGCTTGTCGCCTTGTGGTCCAAGTATTGTCCTAGTGGATTATGTACATTTCGGCGCGAGCGCCATCGTCGGATCCATATAAGAACTGTTTACACTAAACTTCCCTGAAGAGGTGCGTAAGATGTCCACAACACAAAACACATATAAAAACAAAAACGGTTTTTGTTTTTATATGTGTTTTGTGTTGTGGACATCTTACGCACCTCTTCAGGGAAGTTTAGTGTAAACAGTTCTTATATGGATCCGACGATGGCGCTCGCGCCGAAATGTACATAATCCACTAGGACAATACTTGGACCACAAGGCGACAAGCAGGTATTTTAACCTTTTATTTATTTGAATTTTGTTGTATTTTTCTTGTTTATGGATAACTTATAGGCTATGTTGATAAAATTTGGCAAATTTATTTATTTCATCCTATAGGCCTACCCGTACTACCTACTATTGACCTTTGGTCAAAAAACACGTTTTACCTTCCCCGTAGCAGCAAACCTAAGCACTTGTTTAATCTTTGAATGTTATTTAAATTGGAAATAAATATGTCTTATTTATAGAAATATTTGAGTAAAAATGTAATCAGACAAGTTGAAATTCGCTTAGTCTGCAGGTTTGCTGCGGCGGGGGTATTAAACGATAATAAAGACCCAGAAACTATTATAAGATTAATTTTCAAGCCGTCCGGAGCTTAGTACACTAAGCCTAAGTACCGGACGCATGATCGGAATTAGGCAGCGGCACTTCCTAACTCGGATTGTTACGTTTTTCGTGATATACGTATTTACTGATTTTGACTTGTTATTAAGTTAACTGTAAGTTAAATCGCTATAAAATCCACATTAAATAAAATCATACATTTTCTACAATTTATAAAAGTAGAGTACCGGTACTTTAAAAGGATATTTTTAGCAGAAATGGTCTTCTTAGGCCCACTGAAGTATAAGCATACGGCAAAATCATCCACCCTCAAAGTACTTAACATAGTTTTCATATTCCAATCTATGAAAGTTTAATGTATATAGTGTAAATAGAAATTTGATGCAACCTATCCGGCTCTGCTGGTCTCGGTCAAGGATGAGGTAATTAAGGCTAAGACTGCTGATAACTTCCCCTGCATAAGGTACAGTAGGCCTTCGTCATGTTGTAGGCTTAAAGTATAGCCTAGGCCTACTAACTTAGTCTAACTTAATAATCCATGATAAATTAGGTAGGCCTACCGGTAGCTTAATAAGTTATCACTACCGGTATGATAATTGTATTCTACCAACCTGTTATTTTTTACTTACGTTACATATTATTTTTTTAGTTAATATCTAAGTAGGCCTACCGGTAGGCTACCTATTTATCACAAACCTAGGCCTACTGTGTTTTATTTATTATTTCTTATTTAGGCCTATTTAGGCATAACTTATGTTAACTTATTTTGAAGGCAAATCCAAACCCAAACCAGATAATAGATAAATTTCCTTAGGCCTAATCTTTTAACTTTAATTTCACTGGTCACATATTTCTTTGGTTTAACTTGAGTCATCCCTTCCATGGATATTGCTCAGGGCTTTTGAAGGATATACTTTAATACTTTCTTATTAAATGGCGACCATACAAAGTAGGTATTTTAAGCCAAGTATGAATGGAGATGAGAGTAGGATGAGTGGCGCGATCTTGTAGTCTTGACTACGCCTAAGGCCGACAATCCTTAGACACAGACTGTTAATTAATAGCCCATACAGTTAATGGCAACTAAGGGACCTACAGTTTATAGTGGAATCCGAACCACATTTTTGCCTAATTAAAATTGGTCTAATTATCAGGATAGTACTGCAGATAGTCGTAGTACTCACTCAAGTGGACGTTTATCCACATCAGGGAGTATCGCATCAACAGTGCATGCCTATAAATATCCACAATTCTTGACCTCCTAGTAGCTGGATTACAGGACGACGCCACCCGTCCCAGTCATGTAGTACTCAATGAATGAGTTCCATATGTAGTCATTCATACTGTCCTCTACCATATGTAGCTGCCTTTGATTTAATGAAGTATTTTTTTTGTCTTTTTTGTATTTTTTGGTGTCCAAACGAATATACAGTGGTAACTTGTTAACTTACTAATAGTTTCGATACCTTTTGGTCTAAAAATACTGGAAATATTTTCGCCTATGACAATATGATGTTATTTTGGCTTCTGTATCTCTTGTTCGCTGTTGTCATCTTCTGAGGAGAGGCCATGACCAGTGTTTTCAAATGACCAAAACAATAATCCTGCTAACCGGTTTTAAGAAATCCTGTATCATCCCGCTTTTGAATCATGAAAAATACCGTTTTATTTTGACATACCGTTCAAATTGTTGTAAATAACTTCTTGATTAACATTGTACATGTAATTTAATTTACGGAAAGTAAATAAATAAAAGAAACGTCTTTTAACACTTAAAACGTATATGTAGTTACTGTTAGTTAGCTGTTACTCACAAGACAGTAAATATACATAGCCTAGGTCATTTGCCTATTGGGTCTGATGATGATTGGAGAGTCCTATCGAAATCGATCACCACTTACAACCTATATTAACCGTCTTGTGAGTAACTATAAGCGTAAATATATGTTTTAAGTGTTATAAGACGTTTCTTTTATCTACTTTCCGTAATTTTGTTTAAACATTGCTTTGCAACAGTAATTAGGCCCATTAATCAATTGAAGTTAGTTTTTCTCTAAGATTAAGTACCTACAAACAATAAAAAAAAACAGACCTCAGAGCTGAAAATCCCGAACGTTTCATCCAGCATCCCGTTTCAATCTCGCTTAGGTTTTGGCCTAAAAGTCTGTTTGCGGAATAATAATCCCGTAAGTATGGAAACACTGGCCATGACCTGAAGGTCTTCTATTTTTTTTTTGGGGTTTTACTGGCAGAAGTGGGGGATACGTTTCCATAGATGAAAGGATTATAATCTTCATGCTGCTGTCTAGCCTATCACTTAGGCCTATTGTTTCTGACATCCCTTGTGTTATTAAACAGCCTGCTCTCACCTTGGAGATTTTTCTCTTGCAAAAGCTTATTTTATTTAATTTCAATGCCACACTGTTATTTCTATAGAGTGTTTATTTTTTATCTAGTGTGTTGTTGGAAAAGGATAGATATGAGTTTCTTTGAAGTGCTTTGAGTCATATAGAGGGGGGGGGGGGGGGGTAACTATGAACTTGTTAGGTTGCAACTTGCTGTAGAATCTTGTTGCCTTCTTCCATCAGTAAGAATATCATTAGTTCTAGCAACAATTACTGTATACTGTATCGTCTTCAAAGGTTTTGGTACTAGATTGTTAGCTCAACTAGGTCCTCAACAACATGTTTAGGTTAGTTATAGTGGTTTGGGGAGGTTCCATAAATCATAAATCATAAATCTTTATTGGTCATTAAATAACATATGTTACAATAGACCTATAACATGGAATCTTCATTAAACTTAAATATAACAAAGACAACAAGAAAATAAAGCTAAAATCATTTGAAAAACACAGAACTATATATATGAAACAAAAGTGAGGTACCTACTTAAACAAGTGTTTGAAAGACTAGGTAACAATTGACTAGGGACTAAGTAAGAACTAGATAACAATTTTACCATTACAATTGTATTCTGCAAAAAATTCATCTAAACTGTAAAAAGGGTGGTCAGCAAGCCAAACCATCAACTTTTGTTTTAGCCGAGTACAATGAATGTCAAGTATTTCACTTGCAAAACAATTTACTATTTTTACTGATATACTAGCAAAACTTTGCTGTACTGTTGTTAGTCTGGTGTAGGGCCTATCCAAAGCAGATCTTCCCCTTGTGTAATATGAGTGAAAATTATTTCTTGAGCTAAAGAAATGTGAATTTTGTTTTACAAAAATAACACACTCTAATATATACAAATTTACAGTTGTCAGGATACCTGTTGCTTTAAAAAGAGGTTTACAATGGTCCCTCAACCCTGAATTGGTCAACAGTCTTACAGCCTTTTTTTGAAGCTTTAAAATTATTAGAATGTGGGTGGAGTTACCCCACAGTAACAGACCATACTTTAACAGACTTTGAAAAAAAGCAAAATACGCAGATCTAACATACAAAGGAGGAACAAAATCTCTTAGACGTCTAATTAAAAATAAAACTCTTGACAATTTCTTACTTAAGTTATATAAATGGGTTGACCAGCTTAAATCACTATCCAAATCTATGCCTAATAAATTTACACTTGACGAAAAATTCTTTTCTTCCTCAGGTGTGCGACCTAACCTAAAAACAATAGTTTGAGTCTTTTCAGGATTCATAAAAAACCCATTGACACCCATACATGCAAACAAAGTATTTATGGAACAGAAACTAGCTGTTTGTATTTTATCTGGTCCCCCCACCTTTGAACTCTTGTAGAGGAGTTTTTTTTCCTTTATATCCTCACACTTTCTACTCTATGTTTTAAAAGTGGTCCTATTCTTCCAGCTTAGAATTGGGCCTCTTCCTGCTGTTGGAGATGGATATAGGTATCCGACCAGACATGGCTCAGATCTTCTTCTTTTTCCATAAATCCGCCAGTCCCTGTCTGAAAAAGAAACTTTTACAGCGGGTATAAATATGTATAACCGCCTTCCAACCAGTGTAGGCCTAAAGGAATGCTATCACAAAAAAGTTCAGATTGCATCTTCATGTTTTATATAGGCCCTAGGCCTAATGTGTATCTTATTTATGAAATGTGATGATTAGTTGTTAGGCTTTATTTGACGACTGAGGTGTCGGCCTATAATTGTATCAAATTACCTGTTCAAGAATAAATGACTATGACTAGCAGTTACCACTTTTACCAGTTTTAGCAGTTACCGCTTTGTCAGGTCCAAGATATTCTTCCACCCCATGGCTGATGTCATGGCTATCGTCCACTATGAACACTGTTTTTGTTGAATTGTTATAACTACCTATTCCTGACTTTCTCTTAATAACAAAATTAATCCTTTTTGGTGTCTTAAGGTATTGCACACACCTATTTTGCTTCTTTTTACAGTAGGAGTTTTGCTTAAAGTGTAGTTTTTAGCTTGAACAAATAATTATGACAGGTTTTTTTCTTAATATTACTGTTATAGCCTACAATATTAAAGCGCAATATTAAATATCAAAGACTTAGGCTAGCCTATATATTGCTTTTGCTGACAACAGATGTTTTGAAATGCCACTCGAACCATGTTTGATTGCTTCACAGATGTTCATCTGCTCATTTGACGCAAGTGCAAGAACACCAACTTGATTAAACAAAACAAAAGTTGTTTCATCTTTTCATTCCATATAATAGGGAGGATAAAATACATTTTTAGGGTCTACATTTAATTATTAAAACATTATACACTCCTTTTAAACTTTTTGGCACTAAGTCATTCATCAAACTGTTGATCTATTCATTGTATTAGAAATTTTTTGTAAAATAATTTGATGGCAGCTGAAATATCACAGTATTTGTTCACAGCTGGATAACCTGGGTGAAGTCAGCCATGTAGTGAAGTTATTGGTTATAACTTAAATCAACAAACATAAATGGAACAAATTCCTTAATAGGCCTACATTAAATGCTTGTTCCTTCACATAGCCAAGCAAGGTTTGACTAGGTATTAAAGTTGCCTGATTCTATGGGCCCCTAATTTAACTGTGACTAAAAAAAATGCTGATGTTGTCTACTAGGAGACTTGTTGAAAAGTTAACAGACCATGAATATTCTGATTGTGATGGTGTTTCAGAGAATCGTCAGCACCGCCAGTCCCAGAGGTATCGCGTAGTGCCCCGCCAGAGGATAAGAGAATGTCACCGAGAGTGGTGTCGGCTCCTCCGCCTGCTGAGACACCAGACCACACGGCGCTAGACTTGCGCCAGTCACCTGCCGTGTCTCTACACTCGGTGCACTCCAATCCTGGTGAGACAGACGTTTATATAAATATCTCTCTTACAACAAACTGAAGTAAATTGACAGTTGTTTCACTGAATTTTGTTGTAAACAGATCTATAACAGAAACAGATTTATACTAAGGCTTGCATCTAAATATAACATTCTGCTCAATAAGTATTTAGTCTGCAGGTTTGCTGTGGCGGGGGTATTTATTACTTAAATCAATCTACTCGGTAACAGTAAATGAAGACTAAGAAATATAATATAGTATCATCATTATCATGAAAAGAATTTGTATAGTGAAAAATCGACTAGATTTAAATTGCATATCTATTATACATTTGCATAATGTAGCCAACTCACTTTTTTTTAATCTTGATCAATATTTATATAACTACAAAATAAATTAAATAGTCTTCACGCTTCTGTTCATGGTACTTATGAAGTTTGTCAAGAATAGCTTGCTGATTTAAAATCAACTAATGTTTTTGTTCACTTCTTCAATATACCAAGACGGCAAGACTGTGATACATTTGTGTTGTTTTCTTCTTCTAGGCAGCAGTACAGGAACAGACATACTGGACTTGTCCATGCCAGACAAGAACGCTGTGACAGAAGTGTGCTATGTGTGTGGAGAGGAGTTTGCTAGAGGGTCGCTAACACAGATCTCGTCCAAGCCCAGTGCAGCCAATAGCCCAACACCGTTTTTCCCAAGCCTGATCCTTCACCCGCGACCCGCTCGCAGCAGACCCATGGACAGTGGAGGGAAAGTACAGGCTTGTACGCTGTGTTTCACACATCTTCTGCATCAGTGGCAGGTAAATTCTTTTGTTTTAATGGTTTGTTTATGGTTCAATGGAAGGGTAATTTTATCTGCTTACCTTGGTGGTTATCAGACAAAAACTTAATTTCTTCCAACAATAAACAGGAGAGATTCTGAGTAACTGGTGTGACATTGTTAGTTACCTCGTTCCCTCTCCTACATAGGCTACTATAATATATTTAGTAGAGTAAGTGGGTTTCAATTAAAGTGTCAACGTGAGTGTAAACTCCCTCGAAAGATTTCAGGTATTTGTTCCTTAGGTCATAACAATAAAAATATCTTATAAACACGGGTCTAAAATTCCTGGTTTTCTGTCTGTCTGTATGTGATTTTTATAAATTGTATAGATAGCTTACGAAACCTTAAAGCGGTTGACTTCAAACTTAATACACAAGTAGTGACAGAAGGGTTCAACAGTTACGGATTTGTAAGAATCACATACATACAGACAGACAAACAGAAAACCAGGAATTTTAGACCCAGGTTTATATGATTTTTTTTAGTGTTTAGGCCCAAAGAACTAATGTGTAAAATCTCTCCTGGATGTTTGTACACACTTTGTATGTTTGCAATAGCCATATCGGTTATTAAACAATCGTTATATGATCATTTGTATTAGGTTTAGTTACGTTGCAACATAAATTACTGTTAAAGTAGGATTAATAAGTATTAATCAAATTAAAACTGACCATCAAAAACATGTTATTATATTGACAAACATAAGGAAAATATTCTAGTACTGGTTAAATCAACTTACACATTACAATTCATCTTAGTTTTTTAGTGATTGTTTGGAAAGACAATTATGCAAATCCAATGTGAACATGTAATTTATTTATGGTAAAATTATTTAAGTGAAGACTTTTTACCGTATCCTTTAGATGAGTTAATATTTTTTTCTCTATTCTCTTTCCACAGGCTTATTCAACGCAAGGAGTGGCTCATTCAGAGCGTAACTACAAGTTGCGCAAACGAGAGGCAACGACCAATTTTGTCTGTTACACTTGCGCACTGGAGTACCCCTCGTCATCCATACGTCTGTTGTACTGTTGTCCCAACCCAGAGAAGGAAGCTTACTTTCCCTTTATTTGCAGTTTAAAACCTCCACCCGGAGCAAGTCCTATTTCCCCTCAGGGGATGGTTCAGGTAAGGAACCAGTATTTTATTGTTTTCTTTTTTCAGTTGATAGTACCTTAAAGAAGTACAGATTATTAAAAATATATTAAAATATTATGTATTAGGCCTACTGGTTCCAAAAAAAGTTTTGGTAAAAAACAATAGCTGTTCAGTAAATAACAGACATAATGTCCTCTTGAACTTTTGAAGAAGACATCTTAGGCAAATTTTAAGTGATTGTTGTTCAATTTTGTGATACCCTCTACTAATCAGGCAAATAGGCCTAGGCTGTGTCAATATTGCCACTGGTCTGCATTATTCCGTGGTTTGGTTACACAAATTGTGTTGACAAAGCTTTAGACTACTATGAACTGAATCCCCTTTCACTCATTCAATGATTTCTTTGAGATGGCAAGACGGTACTTTGCATGATTTAAAACTTAATATGAGCAACAGAGTGTAGAATATATGTGTATTAGGAGCAGAATGAGAACTTAAATCAACCTTATATCCAAAAGAACTTCTGTAACTACTTAGAGTTATTAAAATTTACATTTTTATACACTTTTGTTGTCGCAGGTTTGTTCGATTTGCTACAAATCCATCCCTCAGAAACAGAGTTTGTTCGGATCTGGGGTGAAGAGTGAGTTAGAGCCCATGCCTGTCACCACACAGTCCACATTGCCACTGACCTACCCCAGTGTAGCCACTACACCCACTCTGCCAGCTGCCAAGAGTCCAGATATACGCTTTCGTCCCTACGAACTGTCCAGGCCTTCCCCGTCACCAAAGGTAGGCTATAACAGTTTATTTATTTTTATTTGTGTTTAAATGTAATTGAAAATCATTTACCAAAGGGAATAGTCAAAACCTTGGCATTGTTTTCTTTTAATATGGATCTTTTGTTAGATAGTATCGTAGTTGATTTAACTTCCAGAATTTACAAGCAATCGTTAAATTTTTAAGTGAGCACTATAACCACTTAGTTGCCCAACAAAATTAAATTGACAGAAGTTACATGTTGGTCTGGAATAGTTGAATATGTTAAATACAGTAGGCCTATGTAAAAATAAATATTGGCTGACTTCTTAGTGGGGCGATTTCTTTTATTACCCCAGATAACTGTTAAATAGTGGAACTCAATACTTAAATTAATGATGATAGGCGGCTTATTTTTGTAAACGTTCATTTTTTTATCTTATTAAACCAAACTCTTTGTATGAAGTTTTCCTTGCCAGACATTCAATGAAGTTCACCTATTTATAATAGTTATTTAAGGAAGAAACAATAAAATACTTAGTTCGATGATATCATTAGTTGATAATCATTTTTGTTTCTTCTAACATTATACAGAAGAGTTTCTGAGAGGCCTGAGTAATATCTCATGTCTCCTCGTTCCCTCTTCCACATTTTTATGTAATTTTTTTGTCAATTAAATTTTAACTTTCTGCAAAAAACAAATAAATGATCTAAGTATTATTGAGCATGTCTTTAGTTAATTAACTAAACATTTTTCTAATTTTTGTGAAATTTTGACAAACACATATTTAACAAACACTTGGCATTGTCGAATAAAAATCACCAATTTTTTTTTTTAAAGAGGTTGGCGGCCTCTTTTTTAACCTTGCATTTGTCCGTCCACATAGACTAAGCGCCCGTGCGTGGATCGTTTGCAGCAAAGCAAGGAGTGAGCCGGTACAGTACAAAGGTGAACTGTACTGATAAAATGTTATCGGCAGTGACCAGGATCCGAACCCATGACATCGCTGCGACGCTACCGACTCACTAAAAAAAACACCCACTAAATTGGAAGAAAAACACCCAGTTTGATGATATCACTAGTTGATAATCATTTTCTGTTCCTTCCAACATTAAATAGGAGAGTTTCTGAGAGGCCTGAGTAATATCCTAGGTCTCCTCGTTCCCTCTTCCACATTTTATGGTGTTTTAACATATTTCAATACAGGGAAAAGTAACTGTAGCTAACTAAGGAAATATATTTAGAGAACACTAGGAATCAGACACATTTTTAAATCAATTAAACTTGAAACCTACAATATAAAAAATATACATTTACCATGCTGTTATGCACATCCCTTTAGGGTTTTAAAGAAAACCTCTTAGAAATGAATGTAAAACATGTAAAGTATCACTTTATATTGTTTGACAGTTGTGAAGTAAGCCAATGCTATTCATTATTCAAGGAAGAAACTCGACAAAACATTTTGTTTGATGATATCACTAGTTGATAATCATTTTCTGTTCCTTCCAACATCAAACAGGAGAGTTTCTGAGATGCCTGAGTAATATCTTAGGTCTCCTCGTTCCCTCTTCCACATTTTATGGTGTTTTAACAAGTTCCACAACGTAAAATGAATAGGTAGTAATAGTAAGCCGATAAAATAATAAGACCTTCTTACCCCTTAACATCTTTTTTATGCAATTTGTTGCTCATACTTTACTAATTAGAATTACAAAACAATGGTAGTATTTTTATAATGGTTTTCCAATGTTAGGCCACACCTTCACCCAAGCCCCCCAGTGTGGACGGCAGTAACGGACTGCAGCATTATAGGTGTTACGTGTGCGGCAACCAGACACCTCAGAGCAACATGGAGTGGCTGTCTACGGAGGCAGAGGTAGGTTAAGTGCAAAAAGTATCCGTTGTAAAAAAACTACAGTTTTCATTATGTTACGTAGACTAGGAAACTAGGAAACAGGTGGTTACTATAGTTTACATTATCATGCAAATCGATAGTAGTCCTAATATAGAATTAATCAGAGGCCTACTGGTTAATGTTGGTATATTTGTGTAATGAAGCTGTTGAGAATATGAATTGCTGTCTACTGAGACAAAGGTTATTAGTGAAATTATAGAACAATCAGTCCTCTTCGCCACTAATTGATAATTCAATAACTATAATTTTTGTTACATACCTCTTTATCCTTATCAATTCACTGTCTTTTCTGAATAGTTTTGGAACGTTAGGCCTATAGCTCAATTTGTCAATTTCTGGAGATTTTGAAGTATCATGAAATACATTGTCACAAGAAACATTTTAACACATAAACAATCAGTGAAATTGTAAATAAAAAATGGTAACATTATTGCCTCAACTAAAACAATTAATTCCAAACAGAGGGCAACTTGTAACCCTCAACATTATATCAATCACCTTGAACCTTCCGTGTACTCAGGTCAAAACCTAATCAATCGATATTAAGCTTGTAACTTTTGCCGATTATTTCACCCTATTAGTGTGTATTAACTATAATGTTTCTATCACTAAAAAACTGTTTCAGTGAAAACAATTTTCAACCCTCCAGTACACGCGCTGTGGACTCAGAGGCCGCACATTTGAAAAAGCGCGCCGTAATAAATGAAACCGCGAGCAAATGATATGACGTGCCAACTACCTTCCCCCATTACCTTACCAAGAACATTGACGGTGTTTTGACCGTCAGTTGGCCCTGAGCTATGAGGGTGTACAGTTAGGCACGGACTCACACTCAGGGGTTGCCTCAGAGTAGCACCAGCACCTGCCCCAGGCAACGAAGAAGCACGAGGGCGATGTTACCTGTGACAGGAAAAAGAACAGACCTACCCAATTATGTCACTTTTTTGTGTTTTCAAGTTAATCAATACCTAACTACTGATTAATTTTTAAGTTTAAATTCACGCAGAAGTAAGATGCGGACTGTCAGTCCGAGCGTGTGTACTGGGGACTATTAGCCGCGCGTGTATTGGATGGTTGAATATTCATTGTTCCTTGTTGCAGCTTTTATATTTTATACCAAGCATTTTTCCAGTTTTCCTCAACTTCTCATCAAAATTCTAGTTTCTTGTTCATTATTTTTAAATGGTTGATTTATAAATCAAGCTTTATATGTTGGTAGGTAATGGCAAGACAACTATAATAAACTAATTCATCCTCCCCTTCCTTTTTGTTTTGCAATGACACAACTGTACTAAATGAAAATATTCATATACAGTAGAACCTCTTTAATCCAACCCCCGTAATCCGAACGTCCACTTATCCGAACCCCTCATTGCTGTACTCTATACACAGTACAGCAGTTCTTTATTGTATACTGTATTTAATTTACAGTACGTTTTATTCACCATGTAAGACTAGATTACTTACGTCAATAGCTCATTGAATTTCATTTAATGTTTCAGTACATGTTTCGACACATTGTCATCCTCAGCTGAGTACTAGTGAAGTTTTTATTCACCATATGGTTTCGTCAATGTTCAATTAAATAACACATAACACAAATACGACACGACACGGAACATATACATTTAAAACACGTAAAGCTTTAGACATGCAGGCCTGCTCGAACAAAACACACGGTCACGCCGCGGGTCGGGGACAGACTGACTAGTGACTATTTGTTTATCCAGGCTTATCATTGTTATCACGGAGGCAGTGGACAGCTGTTTCTTTGGTAGGAATGATAGAATTGAATATCGAGTTGGAGCTAAAATTTAGTTTTTCATTCAGAACAAATTTATTTTCATCGTTATTTTTGTGAGCTCTGTATATTTCGTACTCCTCCAACGTGTCCAATTTTCTGCCCTTTTCACAAATGTGGAGTATTTCTAGACTGTCTTCTATTGTTCCAAATGAGTGGTTATTGTCGATTGCTGATTTCTGTTTGTTCGTCCTAGGGTTTGGTCTGTGTTCTTTAAATCGTGTGTTAAACCCGCGACCAGTTTGGCCTATATATATGCTCGGGCAGTCAGCACATTTTAGTTTATAGACACCAGTTTTGTTATTATTGTTCATTTTTGCATTTGGCGTTTTGTAATTCAGCAAGTTTTTTGTTTTATTCTTCGTGTTGAAGACTAGGCTTAAGTTGTTATCCCTCATAGATTTTTTCAATGTGTGTTGTATGGTGTGACTGTATTCGATACATACGTATTTAGCCTTATTTTCATGGTTTAGTTGGCAAGTTTCGATGTTAGTTTTTCGTTTGTTCTTATGTTTGGTGATAAGTCTGTCCACTAAACTGTCAACATAACCATTTGCCCTAGCGATGTGTTTGATTATAGCTACCTCTGAATCAAAGTCGGATTTATTTAATGGTATACTTAGTAAACGGTGTATCATTGAGTTGTAGGCACCCATTTTTTGTGAATGTGGATGGTATGAGCTGGCATGAATTGTTTGATCTGTTGTGGTCGGTTTTCTGTAGATGCTAAATTCAAGTTTCGTGTCCTGCTTTTTTATGGTTAAATCGAGAAAGTTGAGTTGGTTATTATTTTCTATTTCAATGGTGAATTTCAGTTTTGGAGCTATTTTGTTGAGGTAGTTGTGGAGGAGGTTCAGTTGTCTATTGTTTCCATTGAATAACATTATTGTGTCGTCTACGTATCTATAGTAGAATAATATTTTGTCCTTATATTTGTTTTTATTTGAAAAGATGTGTTCATTTTCGATATGATCGAGGTAGATATTGGCTAAAAACCCTGATAGTGGTGAACCCATGGCTAGACCGTCTGTTTGTTGGTAAAATTTGTCTTCAAAAATAAAATAATTTTGTTTTAATATCTCTGTTAGAAGTTCCATTAACTCATTTATTGCTTGAGGTTCTAGGGTAACATATATATAAGTAACGTATATATAGGCCAAACTGGTCGCGGGTTTAACACACGATTTAAAGAACACAGACCAAACCCTAGGACGAACAAACAGAAATCAGCATTCAGCCAACATAATCGACAATAACCACTCATTTGGAACAATAGAAGACAGTCTAGAAATACTCCACATTTGTGAAAAGGGCAGAAAATTGGACACGTTGGAGGAGTACGAAATATACAGAGCTCACAAAAATAACGATGAAAATAAATTTGTTCTGAATGAAAAACTAAATTTTAGCTCCAACTCGATATTCAATTCTATCATTCCTACCAAAGAAACAGCTGTCCACTGCCTCCGTGATAACAATGATAAGCCTGGATAAACAAATAGTCACTAGTCAGTCTGTCCCCGACCCGCGGCGTGACCGTGTGTTTTGTTCGAGCAGGCCTGCATGTCTAAAGCTTTACGTGTTTTAAATGTATATGTTCCGTGTCGTGTCGTATTTGTGTTATGTGTTATTTAATTGAACATTGACGAAACCATATGGTGAATAAAAACTTCACTAGTACTCAGCTGAGGATGACAATGTGTCGAAACATGTACTGAAACATTAAATGAAATTCAATGAGCTATTGACGTAAGTAATCTAGTCTTACAATAATATATACAGCTCAGGGGCTTAACAATGAATTTAAATTATTCACCATGTTTACTACTGTACTAAATAAACACTGTATTTTACTTTATAAAACATTTTTTCACTTTCCCCAAAATAATGTTGATCAATTTTAGCCATGTTTTAGCTATTGTTATGTAAAAACAACAATATGTTCTGTAATCCGAACTATTCGATAGTCCGAACTACCCCTGGTCCCAATTAGTTCGGATTAAAGAGGTTCTACTGTAATCTGAAATTTGAAGGTTTTTTACATGTAACTATGATACCCATATCCTGTGAGATAGATGTAAATGTTGGACTTTCATTCGTGATCTGTATATAGCCTATGTCACTCTCTCCTTTAGTAAAGTGTGTTGTATGCAACAGGGTATGAACTCTCATGCAATGCACTTCCCCTGTCTACGGACGCTGGGCTCGCAGGAAGGCAGGATAGACTCATGGGGACGTGTTCTGACGTGTCTGCCGTGCAGCAAGCATCTGGCGCGACAGTGGGAGGCGATGGAGAATGATCGGATACCGCTGGAGCGACGCAGGTGAGCTTTAAATCATTCAGTCAAAAACATTTATGTCACATAATAAAAATTTGAGATTGAATTAAAGAATTTTCTCAGATGTTTATCTTAGGAAAACCCGTTTATTAGGAGGAAAATTATAATTTTATTAATTTTAGGCTATGTATTTTTATCAGTTATGTAGGATGTCTTATAGTCATGTCTTATGTAGACGTTTAATCAGTTTAAGTGTCATTGTGATCCAAAGATATTGAAAGGTTTTTTTTGCACTATAATTTTTATTTTACACAACCTGAACTAGGTACACAAAAATCAGACTGATTAATCTTTTGGAGCTTTTTTACCTTTTGGAGCTGTTATTTATTCTTTGCACTCAATCCCAACACCTCTGTTTTAATCAAGATTTGTGTTTCCGTATATGTACTGTGAAACTTCCTTTACTAAAATATGGATTTGAACACCAAGGAACAAAGTAAAAAAAAACTTTTTTTTTGGCAGTAATAGGCTTTTAAATGGAAAAGGACAATTCTTATTGTAAAACTGAACAAGAAATACATGTATTGGTGCTTTACACTGTACAGCAGAAATATAATAATTCTTATTTTTCTACTAAAGGAAGAAAATACAACATTTTATTTGATGATGTTATTAGGTACGATGTTCCTCACAACACACAGAACGGCATATCTCCAGCGTCTTCAGTGTCCGGTGGCAACAGTTCCTCAATCTACTGCTTCTTATGTGGTCTGCACAGCGACTTGACTCTGGCGCGGGTGTTGTACAGTAAACCTCAGGTACACAACACCAACATATCCAAACTTCCATTATCAACTTTCTGTGCGAATATTAACTAAACAAAAAATATTGGAAGTGTTTCAAGCAGAGAAAAAGGATAGACTATTGAAATTAAAAATGCTACAGACAAGCGTTTAAAACAAAATGTGTATTACTAAGTGTATTACTAAGTATTACTAGTAAGTAATTAAGTAAAAAGCAATGTGTTGCAACCAGGGAGTCAAATGTAGAAACAGTTAGCTCAAGGCTTTTGATTGCTCGATTGGTCAGTTAGGCATAATGAAATCACTTGATAGAAGATGGAGTTCAAAGGGTTAGGTTTATATTTGATCAACAGTATGACACTGTACACTTTACATTTTCCAGTTCTGTAGATATAAATAAGTATACGTTTTGTATTCATTCCACCCCCCCCCCCCTAAATGTCACCATTAACAGGTGGATAAACATATACTTAGATTTTCTTTACTAACAAAATTAAATTACTTGAATCATTTGTGATTTGAATTCCTATGAAATTATGGTTCAGACTTCTAATTTATTAACATAATCCTTAAATTTTACCTTCCACAGCAAGACAATTTACTAGTTATGTTAAACTTTGACATTATTTAAGACACTTTTTTATGCTTTTGATTATGCTGTTGCAGGGTCGCAACGCACCGTACTTCCCGTCACTGTTGACACACAGTTCGCCAGCCAACGCAGAGCAGCTGCGTGAGGACGGTAGTGCGCTGGTGTGTACGTTCTGTTATCACAGCATGGTGGCGCAGTGGCGTGCGCTGGCACACCAACAGCCAGACACTCGCGTGTACAACTGGCGAGACTATATCTGCTACGTCTGCGGCATCACTACGTACAGGCTGCGTGTGCGGGCACTGCCAGTCAAGGTAAGGACTGTCTAAATGTCTATCTGGTCTGAGAAATCATTTAGGAGAAAGTTGAAAGGGGTTAATAGTTGTGTAATTAGCAGGATAGTTTATCTAGACTGAGATAAATTGTGTTTAGGTGGGTCAAAGTAACATACTGAAGTTGCAGTTACACTTGTATTTTAATTAAATACATCGAGGATCAAAGAATGGCAGTTTCCTTTTCTGCTATGTTTGGGAAATCCTATAATGGAATCAATTCCATAAATTAATCAATCCTGCTTATCTGGTTAACCATTATGTTATTATTAATTTATTATAAATTAAATTAATTTAATTATTGTAAAACATGTTTGATTGCCTTAATATTTAGGTTTTGTTTCTCCTTTCTTCAATCCCAAACCTCCACCATTTCCTATAATACTCGTAAAGTTTTTCCCATAGCGGTTATTTTGAAATGTAAATTCACTTCGTAAATCTATGTGTCTTGTTGATTTGGACCCAACGACTTTCAAGAAACGGTGTAATTAGAGGCATTACAAATTAATGTCCTTTAATACAGTGTCCTATTTCCTTATGTGCATTATAAGTTAAGAATATAGTAAGGCTTTGTTTATTTCGCTGTACTATATCAATAAATTGGCTTGCATTTTGGACCTAAGATTCTTTGAACCCAGCATGAATATTGTGGTTTTTGTGGTACTTTGACTTTTTATTCTTTGGACAAATTAATATTGTGTACACAATGCAACACTGCTGTTGTAACAACAGTTGTCTTGTCTATGAAAAGCTAAGATTTATTTCTTCTAAGTCTTTATTCTGTCACTTTTTTCATTGATAAAAAATACTACAAAAACTATCCAACCAAACTAAGAACAAGAACGTTTTAGATTAGATAGGTAGAACCTAACAATGATCAACACTGTACATGTTTTGCAGGACTTCCCGTTTGTCAGGTACCACCGCCAGCCTGATGGGTCGCTACTGCTGGAGAACGGTGATTACGCTGTGGTCTGTCTGGACTGCTACGAGACGCTCCGCTCTCAGAACAATGAGTATGAGAGGTCAGTCTCCAACCTGTACATTCTCTGATAATATACGTTATGGTATTAATCAACTGAGTGGTAGCCATAGTTCATAGTCTGTTTTAAAGCTAACAAACAAAAACAAATAAAGTAACTAAATAGTGAATACTCTACTATAAAGATAATGCAGTCAATGGGTTTGGCCAAAGAATTAATTGTGGTCTCAATTCCAAGGCTCTAATTCGATCCCAGGATTTTTCAAGTTGATCCCGGGATACTATTATTTTATGGTTTTCACTTTTTTGTTATTTAAAATTAGCTTAGAGTCACTTTGTTAAGCTCCTTAATAAGTAGGGATTGAGGAGATTGGATTTTTAGATCAAGACGAGACGGAATTATTTTTTCTCAGAAAATTTTTAGACGTGATTTCCCTTCTCATACATAACAAGAAATGCACGTTTGACATTTTTGTAACAATGATTTTGTAACAATTTTAAATATCTACTGATTTATGACAGATGACTAGTTAAATTCAAAAATAATAATAATAGGCAGGAATGCTTAAAATATTTGATTAAAAACATCAGTATAAAAAAATTAATTAGGCATACCTTATTAAAAATAACTCTTATGCTTAAGAAACATGGTGATACCAGTTAGAATTATAGTCCAACTTTGAAAAATGCCAAATTTATCAGTCTTACATGTTAAGTATTACATCACAACTAGTGGCTTGTAGGGGCAATAGCCCCTATATTATGGTATTTATTTTGTACAAATTATTAGTCTCATGGATTACCCTACCTTGAATTATCATTTAACATTTTTGTAAATTATGATATGTATAATAGTTATTACATACCTGCATAATGCATTTTGCATAATGTGTCTGCTCTATTTAAAATAAAAATTCCAAAGGACATCATGTGGTGTGTTTATAATATAAACTTTCTAATCATAATTTACAACTATGGAACATTTTCCAATAAACAATCTTTAAGACTATTAATTAAATCTATATAGATTTCTTTAAATATAGACAAATTATCTTAGAAAAACACATAGAGATAATGTCATCATCGAAATTGTAAACTGCTAATTCTACGACAAAATCTCTCTGAAACAATTTGTTTTTTGTAGTATCCATTTCGGTCGATTACTTGGTCTTTATATGGTTCTAGTACTATTTTAACACAATCTGGCCTCTTTACTTTTCTAAAAGCAACATATAGTTGACCATGGGTAAACACTGGGTTTTTTTTAAATAAATGCCCACTTTTGTGTAGGTTCGTCCTTGCGCCAAAATTTTACCAAATCAAATCGTTCTTTGGTCCTACCCTGTGTAATGCAATCTCATTTAAAAGTGGTAATCTATAAACAGGAATAAATTCATGCCGATGCTCATTTATTCTTCTTCCATTAATATTGTGCCAAATCTGGTGCCTGTTGTTTTCATTTCGAGGAACAATAACTCTGCGTGGTAGTCTTTCGACATTATACATTACTGTGCAAAAAAACAATCCATTGTAAAGTATTAAGCTTAAAAGTATCAAATTGTTTACAGTTCAAAAGATTTGATCTAATTTTCAATTTGTGTTGTTTACTGCTTCATAAACAATTTTACAATAACAAAATAATAACATATGCACATTCAGGTGTAGTTATAACTTTTTTTCAATTTATATAATCACAGCTGTGGTTATGGAGTGACTTTGTTTGACTGTGTTTACACAGTAGTAAAACATATCTCCCACTGCTTAAACTTAACAAAACCTCTCATCATTTGCCATGTTAAAACCAAAAATTTAAAACAATTAAAACAATATTTACATGTAAAGAATTAATTAAATAAGAACGCCTTCACAAAGGAAACACAACAGCAACGTGCTCCTGTATTGCGGGTATTGCATTAACATTCTGCAGGCTTTTTTTTTATAATCTCATTTCAAAAAAATCTTGATCAAAATAAAATCTCGTCTTGTAGAACAAGATTTAAAATTTCCCAAAAATTTCTTGAAATTTTGAGACTCGTCCATCTCTACTAATAAGAGTTGTGAACTATTTTTTGGAGATTGGTAGGTCATAGACTAAAAATACTAGCATATGTGCATAAACAGATATGCAGGTATATCATCAACTTAATACAACTTTGAACTTTAATTCATCAAGTAAAATAAATCACCATCTCCTGCGATTTCAGCAACATCTTTAATATCTTCGGAAAAAGCAGACACATAATGAAAGTCTCTTAAGATTGCAGGGGCATCATGAATTTTTTATCACCCAATATTTTATGACGCTTTCTAATACTAGTATAAAGCTTAGCTCGGCTCAATTTTTCTAAATTGGCGCTTGATCGCTCAACCTTTTAGGCTCGGCTTGGTTAAAAAATTGAGACACCTCAAGTGTGCATTGTAACTCTGAAAACTGAAAACTGAGTTTTTCGTACTTAATAAGTTTGATACAACTTCAATATTAATTTTGTAATCATCTTGTCTCTTGTGTCTGGTCAGTTTTGTGAATTATGGTAAAAAAAAAGAGTGCGATTCCATGAAAGAGAAGTTCCAAACATTGAATTTTGAGTTTTCTACGACATGTTTCAGATGGGGTCTGCCGCTAGACAAGAGACAATACAACTGGTTGACTCAACCTCCACCACCTGAGGACAGTCCCGAGGCCAGTGTGGCGAGGCTCCCCTCCGGACAACGTTCGGACAAACAGGTAGCCTACTCTACTTCATCTTATTACTCTATTTTTGTACATTGTCGTACTTTGACACCCCAATGATCCATTATTCTGATGTTTTAAACTTATTTCTTACAATTCTAACTGCTACGGTTGATATTCTATCCTACAATATTAGCATTATACTTAAGAGTCCTTAGAGGCTAGCGGCCATTCTTGGAAAATTTCAAACAGCTGCTGAAAAGTTATTTATTGTCCAAAAATATTTTTTCAATTCCACCAAAGTTATTATAATATAAATATCTAGTATACTGTGAAATTAGAAATGTTATTTGTAGTTTTTAATTGTTCTCCAAGGGAGTTCATGGAAGCTAGCGGCCATCTTGGATTTGCCCGCCATAAGACCAATTTTAATTTTGTTAATATCAAACAGCCGCTGAAGAGTTATTTACCATCTCAAAATATTTTTTCAAGTACCAGAGTGATTGTAATTTAAATATCAGTATTTTTCGCGTTTACTTGTCACAAACATACATCCATACATCCAAACTTTCTCATTTATAATATTATTAGGATTAGGATATTGTGAGATAAGAAATTTTCTTTGTAGTTTTTTAATTGTAAAACGAGTTAGAACATCTAGGCTCCAAGGACTCTTAAATCCTCCGCTACTGTAAATGTCAATTATTATTTAGTTGAAATGGTTTCAGGTGCCCTCTCCGCTTAGTCGTCCGGTTCGCAAGAACTGTTCACCTAAACTGACGGAGAAAAGACCAGCTCCGGGGCCACATAAGTCTGATTTAGGTAAGTGTTCAAACATGTTTTTCTTGTTACAAACACCTACCGTGACCAAGAGTTTTGTGATATGACATGACATCGAATATTGCTCGTCCATTTTAGCGAATTTCCCATAGGGAATAAGGTTAGGTTAGAATTAGGTTTCGTGATTAGACCTAGATCCTAGACCGACTTACTTTTTCGTATTGAGGTCCCCAGAGGCCAAAAACACCCTCCGTTCAAATTCATATATATACTTCATATAATTATATACGGAGTGTGTGTGTTCGTTAGTGTGATTACTTGAGCAAAAATGATCCGATTTGGATGAAATTTCTTACAAACATGTAAACCTACGGTTATTTGAACGAGTTTGCAAACCAGCATGATCGGACTATGGGAACAGGGGTTTATGGGGGGGTAAAATCTTAGCCACCATCAAAGCCAAATGCCGTGGGCAAGTGACTGCTACTCCTAGATCTTGCCTTACCCTACCTTCACGACTCCTACAAAGCATTAGTGGAACGTGTAAAGTTGGCTCTTAGTGCCTTTGAGGACATCAAGGCTGGGGAGGTGTGCGATGAAGTAGAGTCCGTTCTTCAAAAACTGCATAGTGCATAGCATCCTCTATACCCTCACTACTCCCCTCAACGTGAACGTCTCGGAATGGCTGAGGTTTTCCAAGATAGCCTTTCCTCCCTTGACACCTTCTATTTAATTTCATTTCAAACAATCTTTATTCTTTTAGTACATATTTACAGTACATTAAACAGTGTCGAAAAGTGATTATAACAGGTTACGTACCTTGACGTCCACAATTCCTTAGTCGGTATTCGTTGACTATAGTTTCGACTACTGTGTAGTCATTATCAAAACGGAACGTTAAAAAATTACATTCGTTGAATGTCGTCAAATCTTAAATACATTGAACACACAAACAAACATAACACGAACACGGTAGACATTTAACATAATTTGCCGGCCGGCACACGTCACTGAACTGGTCGACGACGACTCAATGTTAAATGTTATGTTAAATGTCTACCGTGTTCGTGTTATGTTTGTTTGTGTGTTCAATGTATTTAAGATTTGACGACATTCAACGAATGTAATTTTTTAACGTTCCGTTTTGATAATGACTACACAGTAGTCGAAACTATAGTCAACGAATACCGACTAAGGAATTGTGGACGTCAAGGTACGTAACCCTGTTATAATTGATTACCAATTCCGGAAGGCTTCAACATGAATGAAAAGTGATTCTTTATTATAACTCTTAAAACTGTTTTCTAACTTTTTTGTACCATTTTTTTACCATAAAAAGGAGGCTATTTATACTATTACAATAGAGATTCTCAACAAAACAAATAACAATCATAAATAAAATAAGAAAGCAGTAAAACATTCCAAACATCCAAAAGCCCTTCAAGTCCCAGAAGGTTTTGAATTAAACTCTGGGTCAAGAAATTCTTGTATATTATACAATGCTTTAGTCGTTATAAAATCTTTAAGTTTCCTTTTTAATATTCTTGGATTCGACGCTCTTGTCTTAAGGTTAATGGTAATTTGGAAAAAAATAATGCTCCAGCATAAGTAGGTTTCTTTTTAAATAGTTCCAAATTATGTATGGGTATGTCAATATTGTTCCTATTTCTAGTATTATATTCATGAGTACTTCCCAACGGTTTTACAGTATGTTCCCTTTCCATGAAGTGGATGATAGTTTGATATATATACATCCCATAGACTGTCATTATTTTAAGTGAAATAAAATATTCTTTTACATGTGTTTTTCGTGGAAGTTTCAATATACGCCTCACCACTTTTTTTTTATATTTAAGAATTGTATACATATTATTTAAGCTTGTACAACCATACAAGGAGATGCCATAAGATGTTATTGAATGTATATATGAAAAATAAACTAGTTTTAAGGTTTCAGTTTCACAGAAATACTGCAATCTGCTAAGGGCAAAGACACCTGAAGATATTTTAGCAATTAATTCTTGTACATGGGAAGAATTAATTTTCCAGTTTAGATTTTGATCTATTGTTAGACCTAAAAATTTAGTTTTGTTTGTTTTACTAATTACTTGATTTGTTCCGATATTTAGACTATCAGATGGATATTTTGCAGCCTGTGGGGTTTTAAAATTGATGAAAATTGTTTTTTCTCTATTTATTGCTAAATTATTCTGAGTGAAGTAACTAGACAAAGTGGTCAAATTATTAACTGATAGTTCTGTCTTACTAAAAGTTTTATCTGATATTTTTAAAGTGGCATCATCAGCATATAGAACTAATATACTTGTGCCAGTCGGTGTTGGTATGTCTGCCAAATAACAGTTGAAAACAAAGTTGAGAGTATTGATCCCTGTGGTATGCCATTTTTAATTTCTAAAAGTTGAGAGTTGTAATAATGTTTGAAGTTGTTAGAAAGGTTTACGATTTGGACAAACTGTTTTCTATTGGTGAAATATGATTTCATCCAATCAAAAGCTCTAGAATACCCTAACTACTACTAGGAATGCCTCCAAACTCTGGTCACACAACAACCAGTCATATTCAATCCCCCAGACGTTATTCTTGCCAACCTTCTCCTCCACGAACTTTCCGCACCCTAGGTATCACCTACCAAGAGGTTGATTGGAAATGCCGCTTCCTCAAACGCACCTCCCCAGGCCCTGATAGCATCTCAACCCTTCTCAAGAAGGCTCTCCCCGATCCTCATTCCCCTACTTACACCCCTCTACATCTAACATCTAATCTACATCTAATCTACTCCCCCAAAGCGTGGAAAACACACACAACATCCTCTTTCCTAAGCCACAAAAAGACCATTCCAATCTGTCAAACTACTGATCCATCAGTCTCACAGGGTGTCTAGTAGTCGGGAAAACTGGAAAGTCGGGAATTAGTTGTGACTCAAAATTCTAAGGGGGGAATAAACTGGTATTCACATGGTCAGGCTAGGCCTACCCCTAGAACCAGCCACACTCAAATTTCCTCCCCGGAGTGCTCAGAAGGAGCCGAGAAAAATCCAGGGGTCGATACGAAGTTGTCACAGCTTTGACTGATCAATTTATTAAAATTTAGTTGAAGGCTCAGCGCTCTAGAAGCGCTCAGGAAATCCTGCAGACGCTCAGTAGGAGCTATTTCATCCTCACCTTCATTAAAATGTTTTGGTAAATTTTGCCTAACTTTGAGAATAACTTTGTAGGACCAACGAGTATTCAATCTTAGCCAATGTGATATAAATTTATTTATTTATTTATTTATTAAACATTATCACATTACATCAATTCTCTTGACAGGTTATTTGTCACAAAGTCTAATACTATATTGCAAAAGAAATAAAGCTACAAACCTATGGGAGAAGCAATATCTTTCAAATATACTCATTTTCCAGATATTCCTCTAACGAGTAAAATGCCCTCTCCAAAAGGAATTTTTTTAAAGATAGTTTAAATTTAGAGAATGAGGCAATGTTTTTAATCCCAGCGGGTAATTTATTGTAAATTTTTGGTCCCATATACTGAGGGGATAAATGAAAGATTTTAATCAAGCCTATGTTGAACTGGTTTTATAATATTTTTGAATCTTGTGTTATGTGGATGAGATTGTTGACAGTCCATGAATGTGTCAAAATCACTTTTAACCATTAATGCCAATTTGTAAATATAAGAGCTAAAAAAGTTAAAATTTTAAAATTAATAAATAAATCTTTACAATGTGTTCTACGGGAGACTCTGGCCATTAATCTTACAGCTCTTTTTTGGAGAATAAATATTTTTTTTTGGCCTGGCTTGATGAGCCCCATACAGTAATTCCATAATTCATAATCGATGAAAAATATGCGTGATATACTACTATTTGTGTTTCTAGATTAGTAGTATCCCGAATTATTGTGAGAACAAATGTTGCTGAGCGTAGTCTTTTTGATAGGTTTTTAATGTGTTTTTGCTAATTTAGTTGTGAATCGATTTCTATTCCCAAATAATTTATTGACTGTTGTGAATGAATTGTAGTTAAGTTTGTATTTACAATTATTTCTTGGTTAAAATCTTCTTCTTTTCTTGGTTTGGTTAAATACTCGTATTAAACTTTAAACTAATTAACTGGAGGCTCTGGTAAGTAATATAGAATAGAATATAATGTGAAAACCCAATTCCTACAGAGTCGTCGGGGCCTACTTAATATAATTAAACAGAGAATGTAACATGAGATTGTTTAAAATAAATTTAATACTAATATTCGTAGCTGATTGCTCAATCGGTCAACTCCCAGACTTGATTCTTTCACCCGCCAAAGACGGGGCTTAGAACTTAGTCGAAAGGAGGTTGAAAGGTTTCTTTAAGCGAAAGGATTAATCGTAATTTCAAAACTAATTAAATAAAACGAAGCTAGACGATAGATAGCCACCGCTAGTCACTGACCTGCAGGAACTGGCGGGTGTGAGCCAAAGTCGGTGAAGCCTATCTTATTAAATTTAGTTATTTAGAACCGGGACTTGCGGAAAAGCGAAAATGTATGATAGATGAACAATGCGTTAAATAGAAATACCGTAAAACGGGGAAAAAAGCCTAACTAGTATGGTAGCTAACCTTCGTAATAAAATCGTAGTGTCGTTGTCGTATTCATAATTCGTGAAGAGGCTTCTAGCGAGCTAGTCGGCGGTCAAACAGTGAATAATCTCTTCCTTGGACATAATCATGATTTCCTCGGTCGAGGCTTAATCGCTCTGGTGGTGAGTTTAAGAACTAGCCAACAGCTGATCGGAAATTCACCTGTTGAGCCAGTCCAGGTGTCGTCTGTCGTCGGTCAACAAACACCAGTTCGAGGTTATGTCCTGTTGTTGTCCTATTTATCCCTGTTGTTGTTGTTATTTATATAATATAATATTTTATAATTATAATATTTGTAAAATCGATTGGTCCAACTTTATTTGGTGAAATTGAGTGTTACTATTAATAACTATGTCGTGTGAGTATGTATATGTACTTCACTGTGATTAAAAATAGGCCTACGTTCTTTGGCCCATAGCCCAAACTTAGGCCAACACATAGGCCTAGGAGTAAGCTATTGTAGATACAAATCGGGTAAGTTCTGGTGTAAATTTATTTGCAGTACGTTTTTGTTTTACCCCCCTTAAAATTTCGTACCTTACATAGTATTGAATTTCAAAATGGTCTTGAAAGTCGGGATATAGGCCTAGTCTTAATTTTGATATCAAAGTCGGGAATTCTCATGATTTTGCCGCGATCGCGGACGACGTTTCCGTGGCCGAGGGAGACGACGATGATGTCTACACGGCCGCGGGAAATATTCATAATTTTGCCGCGGGACGACGACGATGACGTTTCTGTGACCGTGGGAGATGACGATGACGTTTCCGTGCGACGATGATGTCTTCACGGCCGTGGAAGATGTTCACGATTTTGCCGCGATCGCGGACGACGATGGAAACGTATCCGTTACCGCGGTAGTCAATGATGATGTCTACACGGCCGCGGGAATGTTCACAATTTTACCGCGATCGCTGACGATGACGATGACGTTTGACGTTTCTGTAACCGTGGGAGATGGCGATGACGTTTCCGTGCGACGATGATGTCTTCACGGCCGCGGAAGATGTTCACGATTTTGCCGCGATCGCGGACGACGATGAAACGTATCCGTTACCGCGGTAGTCAATGATGATGTCTACACGGCCGCGGGAAATGTTCATATTTAAGCCGCGATTGCGGGTGACGATTATGACGTTTCCCTTACCGCGGGAGTCGATGATGTCTACACGGCCGCGGAAGATGTTAACGATTTTGCCGCGATCGCGGACGACGATGGAAGCGTGTCCGTTACCGCGGTAGTCAATGATGATGTCTACACCACACGGCCGTGGGAAATGTTCATAATATTGCCGCGTGACAACTACGATAACGTTTCTGTGACCGCGGGAGACAACGATGACGTTTCCGTGCGACGATGATGTCTACACGGCCGCGGAAGATGTTTACGATTTTGCTGCGGACGACGAAGATGACGTTTCCGTTACCACGGGAGTTAATGATGATCTATTCACGGCCGCGGAAAATGTTCATATCTTTGCCGCGATCGCGGACTACAACGATGACGTTTCCGAGACCGTGGGATACGACGATGATGTCTACACGGCCGCGGAAGATGTTCAAGATTTTGCCGCGATTGCGGACGACGATGATGACGTTTCCGTTTCCGCGGGAGTTAATGATGTTGTGTACACGGCTGCAGGAAATGTTCATGATTTTGCCGCGATTGCGGACGGTGGCGATGACGTTTCCGAGACCGCGGGAGACGACTTATGATGACTCAAATGACTTTCCTTTGACTGAGGGAGACGACGATGATATCTACACGGATGCAGGAAATATTCATAATTTTGCCGGGATCGTGGATGACGACGATGACGTTTCTGTGACCGCGGGAGACGACAATGACATTTCCGTGACCGATGGAGACGACGATGATATCTACACGGCCACGGAAAATGTTCACGATTTTGCCGCGATCGTGGATGACATATCAACACATTACTATTTGTTAAAAAAGTAGTCTTGAAAAATTTGGAATTAGTCTTGAAAAGTCTGGAATTAGTCTTGAATTTTTAAATGAATAAAAACTAGACGGGTCATAGTCTCCCGCGATCGCGGCCAAATCCTGTGTTACGTGTGCTCATCATAATCGTCTCCCGCGGTCACGGAAACGTTATCATCGTTTCCCGTTATCACGGTAAAATCCTGAATATCAGTCGTAGTCCATTACCATTATCGTTTTCATTCGTGGTCACAGAAACGTCATCATCGTCATCGCCGATCGCGGGAAAATCCTGGGCATCACCCACGGTCACGGTAAAAACCTGAATAGCTGTCATGGTCTTGGAGGTCATAGTCGTATTCATTCGTGGTCACGGAAACGTTATTGTCGCCGATCGCGGGAAATCCTGGGCATCTCCCCCGATTTTGGAACCGCCATCATAGTCTTCTGAGATAGCAGCCAAACCCTGAATTACACGTGGTCATCATAATCGTCTCCCGCAGTCACGGAAACGTTATCATCGTTTCCCGTTATCACGGTAAAATCCTGAATATCTGTCGTGGTCTAGTGGTCATTATCGTTTTCATTCGTGGTCACAGAAACGTCATCATCGTCATCCCCGATCGCGGGAAAATCCTGGGTATTTCCCCCGGTCACAGAAACGTTATCATCGTCATCCCCGATCGCGGGAAAATCCTGGGTATCTCCCCCGGTCACAGAAACGTTATCATCGTCATCCCCGATCGCGGGAAAATCCTGGGTATCTCCCCCGGTCACAGAAACGTTATCATCGTCATCCCCGATCGCGGGAAAATCCTGGGTATCTCCCCCGGTCACGGAACCGTTATCATCGTCATCCCCGATCGCGGGAAAATCATGGGTATCTCCCCCGGTCACGGAACCGTTATCATAGTCTTCCTCGATTGCGGTCAAATCCTGAATTACATGTGGCCATCCTTTCCTGACTTTATGCTCGAGCTTAGGCCTCCCTATGCACACCTCTAATTGTATGCATTCGTTTTTATTTTCTGTTTATATTAAGTATTTTGGTTGTTATTTTGTCACCAACATGGCAACCCATAAGGCCCGTTTTTTTATTTTTCAAAACTCATTTTTTTTGCTTATTTTTTGCCTGTTTTAATTTATAAAGGGATTCTGCACGTCTACAGCAAAATATCATTCTAGCCGTACATTTTCCCTGCGATGCACACAAGCTTAGAAAAAGGGGTTTAAAGAAACATGCTTGCTTATTAATATATAGATAGATATCGTCCTTGTAACGAACTCTTCAATTCAAAAACTATTATAAACCTTCCCCTTTCTAACTTCAATTCACCCCAATCCAGTTATAGTTCCATAGGTCATCCACTAGCCACTAGTCCACTTCACGTTTAACACGTTGTACCGTTTTGTCATCTAAACTGACCTGCCCATTGCCTAATTAATTCCGTCACAATCCCCTCACGACGGAAACTCGCCCTCCTTTTGTATCTAGCAAGGACCCTTGTATTACGTTGAAAGCTCAAAACGTGCTGATTCTTTTAAAACCAAAGTGAACTACTGAACTGAGTTTGATAATGGTTTTGGCAGGGATATTGATTGTCTGAATGTACTCATGCAAATCTGGCCTTGTAAATTATTTATCGACTTAAACGAGAACGTAATAATTTTAAAATGCTTCCATATCATATAGCAAGTGCAATTTTTAAGTTAATCACACAAATATGCTTATTTAATTGTTTTGTCGTGATTGTTTTGTTAATAGTAGTTTACGCAACGATTGCGTAATGATTGCGTTCCCGACACAGTATAAAACTTTTTAGGTACGAGCCTTGGCGAGTGCCTTAAACACTTCTACGAGTGTCGTTAACATTATTTACGCGAGTTGCGTACACTACTTTACTTACGAAAATGTTTGAATTACTAAAAATCACGTCTCATAACTTCTAAGAGAGGTTAAGTTTTAGTTTATAACCTCTCATTGCCACTGAAAGTGATGCTACGAAACATTGTACCACACGAGAATTGCCCTGAACAGCTGATTAGTTGAAGTTCGTATCATTGCAATTTTACTTCTTCTCTCTAAATCCTTGAACCTCATTGGTCCGTTACCCGTGTTATTGTGAGTAAATCACGCTGTTAAGTAAACAATGCTGTTATGAGAAACTGTACTGAACTGAAACGGCTACTTTTAAACAATACTTTCTCCATATACTATGGTATAGGGGGAGAAAGTAAAAACGGTCGTAGGTAATAGCAAAGATTACACATGTAATAGAAATTATCAAATCAGGCTAAATAATACCTTTCCTGTAAATTCAGGATATCCAGTTTATAAGGTCGTGTTTTGTTCGCGTCTACGACAGTGGCATTTCTATTGAAGTGAATCCAATATGTGGCTATGATCCAACCCCTCAATTGTTTTTAGCCATGCCGGGGATCGAACCCGTACCTCTCGCACCGAAACGCGAAACGCTAGTCACTAGACTTTGATAGCCTAGTCTAGTGACTAGCGTGACAACCTATAAAAAAATAATGTCTGTAAGTCGCTTGCAGCTCGGTATCGTTGGTGAACGCCTATTGGTATAATTCACGTCTATACTAAATATCCCGTATGGTTAATTATTTTACGACTAGGAGTATTAGGGCTGGCTGTACATTGGGTGGCTGAGTTACATTGCTCGCCTGTTGGTCAAAAGATCGCCGGTTCGATCCTAAGAAGTCAGTAGTCTTTTGATGGTTTGTATCTAAGGCCAGTTATCCTTTGATTATTGGTCCTGGCTTCATAAACTGCTCATCTTAGGCAGTTACAACTAACAATGCTACATAAATTAAATCTTCACTCCATTTTATTTCTTGCCAATCATTGACTTTGCGCTTAAAATATACACCTCGTTTACGTCGCTGTCAATTACATAATGCATAATGGATCAATTAATAAACCGCAATGTCTATTCATACCCACCGAAACCACAAAATTAAACAAATACGTGTTTGTCTGGAATACTGCATCGTTTGAACAGTTTGTTAAAAGCGTAAGTTTCTCCAGACTAATTAAAAATTTTAATCGCTGCAGAGCAAACAGGAAGTGCCGCAGTGGGGTGGTGAGGGGTGAGGGGTGTAGCGGATGTCGTGATAGGGGCACGCCCTGAGGGTGGGAATGATATCGCGGCTAGGTTGTCACCCTGCAGTCGGCAGTTGTTGGCAAGCCTGTTGGGGAGAAGTCAATTCGTGTGCGGTTGACGGTTGTCGAGTTGTCTGAAAGACGCCGGTGCCGGTCGTCTATTGTTTACACGACGGGTCGATATCCAAGTAGTCTGTCAAGTGTGTTGAGTGTACTCATTAGTGTGGGAGTGTCGCTGTTGTAGTGTTGTAGTGCGGTATCGGACGTTTGTATCGCTGGACGCTGGAGTAGTTAGTAGAGATTTGCTTTTACCTTCGTGATAGATTAAGTTTTCTTAGACGACGAAAGTGTTCTCTACGTTGTGATTGGGTTTTGACAGATTTAGATTTGTTGCGGGATAAAACTCCCGTCATAATACAGTGAATTTGTGAAAATTGCATTTTTATTCTACTGTTTTGATGTAGTATTTCATGTTTGATTGGATTTTACTGAAGTATTTTTATCTGTTGGGGTTTCTTGACACAAATAATTGGAAGTAACTAGTCATATGTTGATAAATTATTATTGAGTCAAAAAACAGGATTTTACTACATTACCTACAAGCGACACCGACACCCTAAAGTTTTTTTTCTCAACATTGTTTCATTATGATTGGTTCAGATTGGTTTTTACAGGTTTAGATTACACACGTTATTGGATTTATTAGCGGGAGTTAATTATTTACCATCGTAATATTCGGTATGGGATTTTATAAAAATAGAACAATTTTTAATTGTAATGAACCATAGAGGTACATCATGTTTAATTTAGTTATGATTTAATAAAGTAACATGTTTTGGAGCTATGTGACAACAAAAAAAAATATTTCTACGTTTAAATATATGCCATAATCACTGTTGTACCTATTTATACAAGTTTGATCATTTGTCAATTTTTATTATCTAAGTGTAGCTATATAGTATAATATAGTAGGTCTACTGTACAAAACCCATATTCTCTGTACGGAATTAAAAATAATTGGAGTAAAAAATAAAGGTTTTATTTTTTTATTGTGCCTTATGTGCATTTTTTTATATGTTAATACACATTTTGCCAATGCTTATTGAAAAAACAACATCTTTGTTCAGTTTTGTTTAGTTTTTGTCATAGGGCCATATAAATGTAGGCTATACTTTTTTAGTTTAAAAATTTGTTAAGTTTATACATAGCCAAATCAATTTTGATAATCTGAGGATACAAAATTTAATTTGTTAAATCTGCTTGCTATTTTGCTGTTAAAGAATTCTGGTTGTAACTGCTTGCACAAATCATGATCGAATCGAATAGTTTATATTGTTTTACCTGGAAGCTCCATTTTACATTATAAGTGAACTTTTAAATGTTTCTTTTGCAAAACTTTATTTCTATTCAAAATATTGACTCTTAACATTCCCTAAGATGTGAGTAGGTCCTAATTGAGATTTATTTATTTTTTGCAATAGGATTAATTATTTAAGTTAAAAATAAACTGTTATAATATTGTGAGCAAAATATCATTATTGGTTTGGTACCTAATTACTATTGCATGACACATTCTAGGAGCGACTATATTTCATGGCAATTTTCAATTGTGTGTTTACAGTTTGATTTGTCGCAGTTTAAATTTTAGCCTCTAATCATTTTCAACATCTGAGTAAATAGAAGTTTAAACAGGTGTAGACTAGATTGTGAGTGTACTGTGATAAAGTGGGGAATGAGACAGTAATTACACACATTGAAACTAGTGTATTTAATGCTGGATACTAACATCAGAAGACAAAATGGACAATCGATTCGGTTATTTCGGAATGGACTTAAACCTGCGTCCTCCGATCCCTGAGCCAGTAATTAACAATGCACCGGTCAACCTGCCTTACATGTACTATCCAGGCAAGTGATTGATGAAATGTCATCTTCGTAGGCTACTGTGGTTAGAAACTAAGTACTAAGTAGTAGGACCTGCATAGTGCATAATAACCGTTGTTAGCATAACGGTACCTCTTTCCTTCTGATTCCTGTGAATGTTGCAAGAAGACTAATTTTCAAAAATAATGTATAACAGTTTGAATCTGATTGTCTTATGTGTTATAATTGTACAATCCTATTTACTATATATTGTGGTTAGGATGTTTGATAGAATGACCATTTTGAAATTTGTATCAGCATATTAGGGGTTTCTGTAAAGTAAAACGTGTCAAAATCGAAATTCAAATCTCAAAACCATAAATTACTTTGGGATAAGTTTTGGTTATGATATGAATAGTGGAACAGTGTACAATACAGTTTCATATTTATAATAAACTAGCTGGCCCGACAGACGTCGTCCTGTCCTAATGTGGTTTTATGTCAAATGCTTGTTCATTTTCAAGATGAGCTCGTTCGCATCGCTCAATCACGTCCTGGTTGAAGTTCGTTTGCTACGCTTACTCACCATTAGGTTGGAGCTCGTTCGCTATGCTAACTTGCCTCCAGGTTGAAGTTCGTTCGCTTCGCTAACTCACCTTTTGGTTACAAATTAGTTGTTGTCATAAGTTAAAAAAAAAAATAATGGTGTTGCACCCTATTAACTTTTTAATGCTATTGAACATCACAGAATCAAATTGTTTAGTTGAACCAGCTGTTAAGATTCTTTAATTCCATTGAAATATAAGTACTCATAAGGTTAACATGGGAAACATCAGAGCCACTGGGGCGGAGCCCTTTTGATGTATATACACCAAACTTCTCACAAACCATCTTTAAATAATGCTTAATAATGCCTGAAAGTTTCATTACAATCTGTCGAGCGGTTTCGGAGTCCATAACGTTCAAATATATATATATATACAAACTTCCTCTTTTATAAATATAGATAACTAGCAGAGTACCCGTCCTTCGTACGGGGTTGGAATATAAGTATAAAATGCTTATTGCAGTTATACTCAAGCTTTGCATTTGCAATAAGGGAGGACACAGTTTGATAAAATTTGTTTTTTTAAATTTACAGTATTCTATAGTATTACACATCTACCATAGCCATTGTTCTACCACTTAACCTTAACAATAGAGAAAAATAAATTATCAACAATTCGCAAAATATCACAAATTATTCATGAAATGAAAAACATAAACATAACTGTAAATAATTCTACTTTGACAGTTCTCATTGCGAATCACAGTTTTTTGTTGCTGCTTAGTTCAAACTAGTGAACATGTGCGGCTCAATGCCCCGCAAAATAACATATGAATTTAGAATACAAATTCATCGTGTTAAATACATTGACTTGACGTCAAAAATTAAATACAGTAATAATAAAGCCTTAGAAAGGAAGCAGTCCAGCCATTTTCTAGCTGTATGTGTATTATATTTAGTAAATTAATAAGTGTTCCAGTTCAAGGGTGTTATAAGGTAGTTATTTTTTAAAGATTTTTAAAACACATTCAACAAAACATTTTATTAGGGCCTATATCAAACCAATGACCAACTGTATCAAACCAACTTTATGAAGCATATTTTGAGAGTCTTACAATGCTGTTTGAAGAATATACCTTTAAAAATAAACTCTAAAAAAACAATATTTTTATCAAAAAGCACCATGAATACTACGATTTTAGTCTTAAAGTTACCTTCAGGAAGATTGCCCTGGTCAGAATTTTCCGTAATGAATATGCGTATCCTATTAAAAGATGTAGCCTTACTTAAAACAACATACAATATAGTTGCTCATGACTGAAATTGGTCTGGGTAAGAACAGTGCTGATCTTTAATTAAAGGGCTTGTGCTGCAAATGCCAAAGATTTAAGTTTGTTTCAGACGGGCACATTTTTATCCTCGAAATCAAAATATGTCCCCACTCACTTGTCCCAGTTAAGACTTTACATTCTATTAAGTTGTTAACCATTCTGATCACATGAAGCCTTGTGCCGTTAATGAGGCCCTTTTTGATGTATTAATGTTCCGCATGAGTAAAACCAGTGCCCCCTTTTATTAGTCTAATCTGTGTCTTGGTAATCCACTGACTTCTATATTTAAAAACTCAGTTGGATTTTCTAGATGGGTGTCTCCGCCTTCGTCTGTTTTCGAGGACCCACTCTTCTTCCCCTTAGCATACTGACAGTAAATTACCTGACTTATCAAGTTCAAGTACTAATTCCTTAATACTGTTAGTTTATAAAGAAAATTAGATAAAAGTTACTTGGCTCTCGGTGCTTTCATAACTGCAAACTCAAAATACACCCACAAGTAAAAAAAACTCAAGTTATTGGTTAAAAAAATCTATGTTTGTGTAACAACATTATTCACATGAAGTAGATGATTTGTTTGATTTGTCAATCAGCTGTTTTGTTTAAAATGATTTAATAATGTCAAAGATTTGTGATTTTAAATACAAAAATTATTATAGTAAAGTTTTCTAAATCATGGTAACTTATTCTCAACTAAATTTTACTATTCCCATCATTAAAATAAACTATTAAGATCCATTATGGGTAAACTTTAAGGTACACAATCCTTGATTGAAATGTAGTATACATTAACAGTCATAACACACAGCAATTATTATGTAGTAGACTTTGACTATTTTCAAGTAACAAACATATGTTTCTGCAAATAAAAATCATCTCCCATGTTATCCTTATGGAGAAATATGAAACTTTAAAGGGCCCCAGGGCCTCACTCTCTAATTATTTCCCTAAAAAGAAAGTTTCCTGCACAACTTCACGTTACGCTCTTTCCAATTACACCAAGAACATGTAAATCGGTTTAGTAGTTTCGGAGGAGTAATTGTCACAAAAAACCTGCTTGCGTATTAAATAAGTACGAGAGGTCGTCCAGTGGTCGAAACTCGACCAAAAATATGTATAATGTACTCACTTATCTATTTTCACCCCACACTGTAAATAAAACATGTGATTGGAGTTTCCTCCATTTGTTTTGATTTTCTGTTTATATTTCGTTGTTATGTCGTAACCAGCATAGCAACGCATAAGATCCATGTTAATTTTTTCAAATTTTTAAACTCATTTTTTGTGCTTATCTTTGAGCCTATTTAAATTTATAAAGGGATTCTGCACACCTACAGGAAAATAGCTTTCCAACGGTATGCGTAGATTTTCCCTACGATTCACACGAGCTGAGAAAAAAGGTTTTAAAGAAACATGCTTGCCTATTAATATATAGATAGATAGATTAGCTTTTTCATAAATGCAAAAAAATATAGTGCTGCGCCCTGTTGGTAAATCTTATAACTTTTTAATGCTTTTCCATATCATAGAACCAACTTTTTTAGTTGAAACAGCTGACTGAATTCTTTAATTCCCTTTAAATATGAATACTCATAAGGTTAACATGGGGAATTACAGAGCCACTGGGGCGGGGCCCGAAAGGATTTTTGAGATAAGAATATGCCTATATGTTAATCGGGAATGTAAGCTATCATCATGCCAAATTTAAGCCCAATCCGTCCAGTGGTTTATGCGTGATTGAACTTCAAACAAACACACAAACTTTCACATTTATAATATTAGTAAGATCATACAGTTATAAATGTTGCTCACTAAATGTTTCAATGATCTAATAGGTATGTGTGTGTTATTCACTAGGGAGTGTGTTACTCCCTATGTTAGTGTCGGGAGTTTGATTTATTTTAGTGTTTGTTGCTAACCAAAAATTATGGTTTTGAGGTTTTTAAATGTATTAGTCACATATTAATGTTGTTATTATGTTAGGGTCAGGAGTCAATTTCTTTTAGTTTTGATTTCATAAAATAAATTTTATTAACACCTTTATTTTGGTATCCTTGACCAGGCAACTAAAAGATTTTTGCATTTGGTCTTGAGATCTTGGATTTGTTTTTTAAATTTCAGTTTTGAGATTGAAAATTCCTCCCTGGTTTCAACCATTTTTACAGCACAAGATATTTGCTGGAAACTGACAGCTGTAACACACAACTGTTTTAAGACAAGTCTTTTTTGTAAATTTCCCTCTTTTATGTTATTTTCATTACCAAGAAACTGTGTAAAAATTCTATTGTGAATCTTTCTGTGAAAATGTAGTTGCACTGTAAGATTTTCCATTCAAGATGGTCACTAAAAAATAAATTTGAAAATTGATTAATAGCTTTAAACTGAAGCAGTCGTAGTCGATTCCGTAAAAAATCAATGTGGCAAATCACTTCCCTCCCGTGTGAAGAAGTAGAACTAAGATGAGAAAGGTGATCATACACCATAGTAATCTCCGATATTAATTAGCGATCTGTGGTTGATCTAGGGATCTGTGAACCCTTGGCATTGCTATTGGTTCTATAATCTGTATCCTAACCTCATTTTTACATATAGAATGAAACATTTAAAAAAAAAATATGTAGATTGCTCAACAATTAAAACTTGAAGAGTCGAACACAATAGTAAGAAAAAGTCAGCTACACATGCGACCTGTCAGCTGTTTACTGTTGAGTTAGTGAGGTTTTACTGTGTGTTTTTGCGTCTAAGTTGATGACACTCTCCTTGTTGCAGGGGTGCCCAAGGCTCCAGCCCAACATGGTGGAGGTAAGGTGGCAAGAGGTGGAGGGACTCCACTAGCCCCCACTGTGGGACCTCCAGTCAGTGTAGGTGGGGGCAGCCGGTCGTTTGCTGCGGCTCTACGCAACCTGGCTAAGCAAGCTGGTCCTGCCTCGGGTATGTCTTTTCTGTCTTCTCAACTGCATTTGTTTTTTAATTCCGAATTAGAGAATAATTTTACTTTTTAGGTTAGTATTATGTTACACTAACACTTATTTTAAGGACTTACACATAAGTGAAGGATGTGTGTCGAATGATTGAGATGTACTTGTCACGAAAACATTTTGTGACAATCTATATTGTTTTTTGTTTGCTTACAGACCGGGATATTGAAGTGGAAGGTCGAGCTTCTCCGAAGCGGCCGCCTCCTCCCCCCCTAGTCAGAGGTCCCTCCCCTCCTACGACGTCTGCGGTTAAACTACCTGATAAGGTGAGTTACAGCATTACAGCCACATTGCAAACATTCTTGTTTAATACTACATTGGCTCACTCCAAATTTCTGTTAATCCAAGTGTTGATGTTTATCAATGTAAGAATCTTTTGAAATTCTACTTCACAATTGCTACAAATATGTTGGATTGCTCTTTAACAGTATTCAAGTAGTAAACAATTGAGGAAAAATTGTTACTCGTCTTGTTTTTGATTGATAGCTTATTTAACCCTTCCCGGACTATAGGCCTATTTAACATTAATCTTCATAAAAACGTCCTCTTAACTACTTAGGACATTGTAAAAATTATAGATATTAAAAAGATATTTTTTAATTTTTAATTTGAATATAATAGTTTTGCTGTATACATACTATTGGCCGTCTGGCAGGGTGGTTAGTAATGTGATTCAGGAGAACGTCCTCCACCGAAAGTCAAAACAATTGTTTTAATCACACTGATGTGTTTCAGGATAGAAGTAGTGAGCAGCGGAGTGGTTTTCAGCCTTACAGACCGGAGGAGCCCCGTGTGCCCCCGCACCCCCACTACTCCCCACTGGACTACCCTCCATACCATCACCATCCTGCGCTCTACCCCCCGCCACATCATCCCTTACATCATTACAGGTAAATTTAAATTCTGTAGTGGTTAAAATAATTGTGTTCCGTAACCGTGAATATAACTGTAGGATTATTTTTGTTTTGATAGGCTATTGTAATTTGAAGCTTTTATAGCTTTCTTGTCATTGTCAGGTTAAATTTGAAAGAGTCTTTACAAAACATCATACTCGTGCTTAAAATATACCCTAAGTGAGTGTAAAATTTCTACACTAAATGTTCCTGTTAAATTCTTTCCAGAAATCAAGATTTTGCAATCGACATCTTGTTTTAATATTCTTGTATTCGTTCTGTCTGATAGACTAAAAAACATAACAATGTTTTTGTTCTGGTGAGTAAATAACTATTTTAAAATTTGTGTCTTATATTGTGAAGATTTTTTTATCAAGTTCCATAATAATGGTACAACATCATTCAAATGTGAATTAGGTCACAGGACTGTAAAATTGACAGCGAACACAGTATAAATGAATGCAATCCGATTAACAAGTGCTTAAATTCAGTAATGTAGCATCACGTACGTACGTAGGTTTTACTAAACTAGAGCTTGTTTCCAGATTAGAAGAGCAGATGTACCATGGAGTTCCTCCGTTGTTTTCTTCATATCCTCACGTTGCGCCTCTGTACGGACTGCCTTCACACTTAACACTCATGACGCCTGCTATGCATGAAAGGTACGTATCTTGCTAAAGGTTTCTCTTTAGCATAGGATGAGTGCTAGAATAAATTTGTTATATAGCGCTTAGAACCAATTGACAAACCAATCGTAAGCTCAATGGCTTTTTGTGTTCATATTTCACATATAAATAGTGTTTTGGTTTTACATAACAGGCCTAAAAACTTATGAAAACAACAAGCCTATTTGCCTATGGTTTAAACATTGTGATCACAATTCCAGAAATTACAAATTGTGGGGTTTTACCTTTCTAAACCCTAGGACTAGTAAGATTGATGACTGAATTATTTGTATGATTCTATATAAGAGTTCCACTATTTACAACTGAATATTGTAAATGTAATAACTAGCTAAATAACAGTGTACAAACAATTTATTACCATTACTGTTAAGTAAAATAGTAGGATATGTGATATTTTACTAACTACAAAGTTCTTTATTTCATTCATTTTTCATATTTCTTTAGTTCATTTTTTGTGATGGTGAGTTAAAATTATCTAACATATTGCAGACATTTTCTATCACGATACAGTAGACTCCCTCTTATCCGGACTCCTCGGGACCAAGGCCAGTCCGAATAATGGGTTTTCCGATTAAGCCGAAGTCCCCAAAAACATGTTAAAACTCAAAGTCAAAGTCAAAATAAACTTTATTCGTATGAATACATTGCAGCATCAGAATAGAGTCACATATAACTAAAAATCCCATACTTTCATGCTATATAGCTAAAATACAACATATTTAAACTATATATAAAACCCAGGCAACCAGTAGTGGAGCCCTCACTTAAGGAAACTCCGAAAAAGAATAGAGAGCTTTATTAACAAGATATTCTTTCAGCAATTTTTTAAATTTATTGTAATTTTGCTCATTTCTAATTAAATTTGGCAACTGAGTAAAAAATTTAGTGCCCATATATTTAGTTTTGTTTTTATAAAAATGCAGATTATGTTTATCAAAAATAATTTTATTTCGGGTATCATAATGATGCTTGGATTCAAAAAATATATCACTTTCATGTTCTTTGACATACTTTATTGTTTCTAAGACATAAAGACTGTAAACTGTCAAAATTTTAAGATCTTTAAATAAGTTTTCGACACTCTCTGTGCTTTTTAAACCTAACATGATTCGTATTGCTTTTTTTTGTTTTATCAGAATTTTGTCCAAATTATATATTGAGGTAGCTCCATATATACAAATTCCGTATGCCAGATGAGAGTGTATTAAAGAATAATATATTGTTTTCAGCACTGTAAGGTCAGATATTTTTTACATTTGCCACAGTGCATATATTCCTGATGACATCTTTTTCACTACATTATCAACATGATCATTCCAAGATAGATGTCGATCAATGAAAAGTCCTAAAAATTTTGTCTGATTTGCTTTATTTATTATGTTATTGCAAACTTTGATTTTTGGATCCAGAGCTATTTTATTTTGTTTTGTGGAGAAACTTACTATCATTGATTTGCTTGTATTTAATAGAAGGTTATTTTGATTTAAAAATTTTTGAATACTCATTAAGTCCAAATTGGCTGAGAGCTGAGAGCTCAATATCAGAACTGGAATTTCCTTTAACAATTAAATTAGCATCATCTGCATATAGTGACATCGAACTGAAGCTAGTACTCTTAGGCAGACCATCCAGGTAACACAAAAAAAGTAATGGACCCAGGATGGATCCCTGAGGTACTCCATACTTAATCACCTGAGCTTCACAGACATAGCTTCTTAAATAATTACAATAATTACCATAATCTAGATATTTCATTTCAACAAACTGATGCCTATTACATAAATAAGAGGAAAACCAAGCACACTCTTTTCCTTGAATACCCAGTGATTTTAATCTTTCAATTAAAACAGGGTGTGCCACACTGTCAAAAGCACGGGAGAGGTCAAGGAAAATACCCACCACCCTTTCACCCTTATCAACTGCATCAATTATGTTTTCAATAAATTCAACTGCAGCAGTTATTGTGGACTTCCCTTGCCGAAAATCATGCTGCTCTTTATCTAACAAATTATTCGATTCTAAAAAGTTTACTAACTGATTGTATACTATCTTTTCAAATATTTTTGAAAAGGATGATAGCAATGAAACAGGTCTATAACAAGTTATATCTTTACGGTCACCTTTTTTAAAAATAGGGATAACTTTTGAAATTTTTAATTTATCTGGGAAAAGACCTGAGATGAAAGATGAATTAATTAGACTAAATTAATTAATTAATTAACTAAAACAGACCATTTAAATGCATACTGCATTAGCCAATAATGATTATTATGTAAGAATCACATAAGATCACTGGTCTCAAATCTTTCCCACGAGAACAGTCGTCTCAGTACCGCCCACTTCCTGCAGATCTATTCTGGTTAAACCGATGTGCTGAGAAAAATTGTCCGGTAATAGAGATGTAATTTCTGCCGAGTGTAGTCCGGTTAAAAGGTGTCCGGATAGGAGGGAGTCTACTGTGGTGAAAACAGATTAGTGGTTTTATTGTTTTCCCAACTTTGTCTGGGTTTGTGTGCTGTTCTTGTAATGTTTCGCACCTGAGGATTGAATCAGGTTCCAGATCATTTAACATCAAGAAAACATGTGTGTTTTACTAATAGTGGGAAATGTCCACAATAATCTGTTCGACCCCCCCCCCCCCCATCCACAATTGTGTATGCCCACAATTTCAATAGACTGTATCTTTTTTAGATCGTACTTAAATATTACATACTTAAACTGTACTACTTTTTTCTGTTGATGAGTGATCAAATTCTGTACTTTTTATCCCCCTTAAAACTCATAATATAGGCACATGCACTTTCAACACATTTTCCTTTGTTGTCAGTAATTTAATTACAGTTATTTTTTCCATTTGTAGGTTAAAACTAGAAGAGGAACATAGGCAGAGGGAGCAAGAGAGAGAGAGGGAGAGAAGAGAGAAGAACAAGAAGAGTCCACGAGGTTCTCCGTCCCACAGCCAACAGCAGCCTGAACTCTCAGGTATCGAACCTCGGCAACTAGAGTAGAACTAAGAGGTTGGTAATGACGATTCATAAACACATCAGCCAGTCACCACGGGCCCCACGTCGTTATGTGGTTAAAGGCTCTGGTTTGGGCAACAGCAGACAGAATATGGTAAACCAGTAAGAGTATTGAACTATTGACTGTACACTGTCTTTTTATAGACAAGAAAAGATTTGTTGAAGTTAAGTACTATTCTGTTTACTTTCATCTCATTAGATCCCACAACCTAATTATTGCTATTGGGCTTGAGTCAAGGAGAGAACACATGCATTTAATTTGATTCTTGGTTTGCTTCAAAAGCATAGTGGGTGGCCACAGACCAGGAAAACCAGGAATTATGTGTGCATTTGTATAACGGGAATTATTCGTGAATTTTGAAATTCCACTATGAAAACCTGATTTTAGTGTTATTTTGTTGTAATGTGAATTTAAGACAAATTTATAAGGAATTTACAATTAATCAGCAATGTATTAGCTTGCTTAAACGCTCTCAAACCTCGTTAGTGCATTATAAAATCGACTGTTAAAACATTGTGAACATTGTCTGCGGTCATTGGCGAAATCAAATGATCAATCATTGACAGTAAAGAAGAGATGTACATTATATTTGGTTGATGACATTCAATGCATTTTTTTAGATGTTTAGTTCAATCTGAGGGTTCAAAATTAATCTATTGTTAAATACCCCCGCCGCAGCAAACCTGCAGACTAAGCGAATTTCCATTTCCCTGAATGGATTTACACTAAAATGTCTCCTTAAAAATATCAAATTTATTCCCTATTTAAATAGAATCAGTTTAAAACATACTTAGGTTTGCTGCAACAGGGAGGGTAAAAGTGTTTTTTATGTAAAATGTTAATAGTTAGTAAGAAATAAAAACATTTTCCAAATTTGGGCAAAATATGTTTATAAACAAGCAAACTACAACAGTTAACTTATTCTCCATAAGAATAACATGGGAATTTTAAATTTAAAATTTTTTGGAATTTTCTCCGTAACCATTAGGCGCATTATAACGCTTCAATATACCAAATTATTGGTTTTTTTAAGCTCTACAAAATAGTTTCAAAAGAAATTGCAAAATTGTATGTTTTTTGGGTCAAAAATGGGTTTTTCCCCCCTAGGATAATGTCCTGCAAAACCATAAAAGCCCCCATAAACCCCCGTTCCCATGGTCTGATCATGCTGGTTCGCGAACTTGTTCGAATAAACGTAGGTTTACACGTTTGTACCAAATTTCATCAAAATCGGATCATTTTTGCTCGAGTTATCGCGCTAACGGACACATATATATATATATATATGAATTTGAACGGATGGTGTTTTTGACCTCTAGGGACCTCAAAACGAAAAAAAAATCGGTCCCGGGTCCAGGTCTTACCGTTAGTACTACGGTAATAGCTTATTCCCTATATGGGAAATTCGCTAAAAAGGCTCATAAATAATAAAACTGCTACTTATTAACAATGTACTCAATTGATCAGTTATTAAATCTGTTAAAGTGAGTAATGGGGTAGCCTACTAACTATTATAAGTTTGAGTAGTTTTATCACATTCAACACTACATGTCCCATACTTGGAGGTGAATCGTAGTGTATGACTTGTAGCAGATTACACAGTTGTTGGGACAGTAATTTGCTTTTAACAAACTTGTACATTCAAAGAATGCTACTATTTCGATAAGTTTTTAAAAACCCTGACTTATAACTAATGACCTATGAATTTTGTAATTTATCTCTGAAATTTCAGTTATTTCATTATTAGTTTTGTTATGTTGGTATGGTTTAAGGCCAATCCAAAGGTATTGTGTATACAAACTTATCTTGTCTGTATATATTGTTTATGTAAGGAAATGTTAATATGTGTGTATACTTGACACTGTTGTCGCTAAGACGGATCAAATTGTTTCAGCTAGGAAGCCGCCAATAACAATAGCCTGTGATCCGCAAAGAACGGTGCCTCAGCCTCATTTTGTCCGGCCATTTGAAGATTTTGTTAAACCAGTCAAAAAGCCTTCTCCGCCGAACTGTACGGTGGTTCCCCTGCCTTCACCCCAGCCGTTATCACTAGTCACTCAACAGTTACCAGCCCCGAGTCCCCACCCCCCGCCTGCACCCCCACCTCGCCCTCTGGACGTCACTAACCTCGTGTCTGCTGTCACGTCCACTGCCACTGCTGTTGTATCAACGCCTGTGGTCACTGTCACTGTCGCTGAACCAGCCGAGCCCCCTAGGATAATGTCCTGCAACCGTCTAACTCATGTATGAATTTATTTGTTGTTAAGTAATATAATTACTTATAAATTAATTAAATGCATTAGGTAATCTGACACTTAGTAAGTTGGCATTGTGATGAATGAGTTATAAATATCTTCGTTTTAAAATTTGATATGTTATTTCTTTTTTTCTTTTCAGTATCTAAATTGAACCCTAACTAAATAGTAAAAAATACATAGTAAGGCATCATACGTCACCTTTACTTCTGTTAGAGGCTTATTTCTGTATTATTTGCAGTAATCTAATATTGTTGTTGATCAATTACCCTTTTGGTTCCATATCTCTATTGTAATTATTGTTCATGTTTTTATATCATTATTTGTTATTTATTTCTAATATTAATAAGCCTATAGAGGTTAACTGTATAAGAACAAACCATGGTGTTCTAAATATGCCTAAATCCTTAAAAATGCATTTATGTTCAATCATAATTTTATATCTTCATAAGAATATATTCTATTGTCCAAGTGATATTTACTCAAATAGAAGGTGGATGTTTTGAGAAATAACAAAAATATGTTCTAAATCAAAAGAAAATTTGTGCATGTCGTTCTAACAAAAATAATACCATAGTTTCAGACTGAAAGGTAAGTTAAGTTTGGGATGCAATAAATATGATGTATGTAAAATTTCCTAAAAGTATATTAAATCCTACTGTGTTTCATGTAGAAGATCAAGAGCCGGCTGGACAGTGTAGGAGGCAGTGATTGTGAGGACCTTAGTCCCAACCTGGTGTTGACCAAGGGTCCTCCAGACAAACTAGACGCTTCTCCTCGCAAACTACGCTTCCTCGCTACTTTCGGACTCACCACCCTCACTACTAGGAATGGTATGTGTCAGTCTAGGACCACTTCTAAATAAATCACACTTGAACTATAAATTCAGTTCTTACTTCTCAACAGTACAATCAACTCAGGATTATTTCAGACATGTGTAATATAGTGTTAAGTTAAAAAGGTTTTCCCTATGATATGGGGTCTAATCTTGTTCTTATGGGAGAAAGTGTCCCAAATATAAGATTGGTACACCAACCTAAAGGTGTATTGGTGCTTCGTATGTTGCAGAGTTGGAGTTGACAAAGTTATCCCGCTGCAAGTCTCTGCCACATGTGGTGGTGGAGGGGGATGAGCAGGTGGGAGAGAAAGGGCCCCCGCCATCACTTAGTCTCCCCCACCCGCGTCAGTCCCCCCGCTCACTGCCACACTCGCACAACAAACTTTCCTACATGACCTCCCTGCAACTGTGTCCGCTCACTCATGACCAACGTAAAGGTGACTACAACTCTCTAAATTACTTTTTATGTGTTTAGGATAGCAGGGTTGCCTGAATCAGAAAGAGTCCCACTCTTGCGCAAGGAACACAAAACTTAAAACTGAACACAAATTGGAGTACTGTCACTGACAGCATTTAAGGATTAAAATCATTATCATGCCTTGTGGTCAGCAGTTCTTTGTTGAATTGTAAACCTCATTTCTAAAAGATGTGTATGCTTCATTGGTATATTAGCAGTCTAAGATTGCATGTGCTGTTTGCTGTGTGGCAGAGAGAGAGCAGATATGGCAGGAGGTGTTGGCTGAGCGCAGACGACGCAAGGCTGTGACTCCACTCGTGCAATACTGCTCAGAGGCCAGAGTCAACTCCCCAGACTACAGCTGTGTCCGGTGGCCCGGGCTAGAGGGTGTTCTGTACGCTTATCAACAATATCAAACTGGTGAGTGACAAACGGCCTCTAAATATCTATTGTTGCATGTATGCTTACCTTGTTGTATCTGGTTGTAGCATGTTTTACAAAATTTCAAATCTAATTATAAACACAAAATTTAAAAAACTAATTTTTATCTTTAAGCCTCTTTTAATATGTTGCAACTTCGCTTTCATTATTTGGTTTATTGTTATCAATGTTCAGTTGTTGTGTTTTACTGATGACATTTTTTGTAAAATAACATTGGGTTTGATTCACAAAGGGAGAACTCACTGCAGTAAGTGTTTTGTGCAGCTGTCTAGTAGCTAACTGTACTATTATATTTAGTTTCAATTTGATAAAACGTAAATGCTGTGTATCATAGGCTCTTTCTTTAGGGCTCAGTGCCCCATAGGGCTAAACTCAATTGACTGTTTTATGTAATGAACTAGAAATTAGATTGTGTAAAGTCTCTATTTTATAACAATAATAGAATGGAAACAAATTTATAAGATAATATAATAAGGGCCTTAGTCATAATATAATAAGTAAATATATTATTTCTAATTGAGTTCTGGCTGTTGACAGAGCGGTCACTGGAGGAAGGAGTGTTACGAGAGGAGTGTTCGAGGCTACAGTCTCAGTTATCAGAGAGGCAGTGCGAGGCTAGTGAACTTCAGAGGAGACTAGAGGAGCTGCAAGCGAGTCACAACGAGCTAGTGCGCACAGGACACGACACACAGCGCTCGCTAGACACACTCATGGCAGCTGTGCGTGCGCTAATGGCACTCGGGCATAGCAACGACTGAGGGGACAATGTTTTAAGTGAAATGGCCGCTTGACAATAAATGTACAAAAGTCTGATGTAGATTGTAGGTGATTGATCGAGGGGCAGTAAAATATTTTAGTACCCGACGGGACCAAAACTGCCTTCATGTTTTCCAGTGACCTGTTGCCTTATGAGATATTGGTTTCAGAGTGATATGTTGAGTGAATCTTTTAACGACTGCAAAGAAATTTGGATCATACATTGGGCCTTAAAGTAGTTTTTGGTAGTGAACGGAAAAAATTTACACTTAACAATTGTTGTTGTTTGACCAGTTTTTTGCCAGATTATTATATTTCTGGTACCCCTCCCCCCACAAATCTAATTCAAAAGCATAAAATAATTTCTGTGCAATATCGTTAAATTTTTGGCAGCCTGGATTATTTTAAATACAGTCTTTGTCTTAAAGCTATCTTTGAGTAGTGCTAATTGAGAGTTATAAGTTCTCACCTTTTTAGGAGGGTAAGACAACATGATGCACTTTTGAGTAAATAATGAGTTATTGACAACCTTTTGTACTGAGGATTTTTGGTTCAATTCCTTCTGTCTTACATTTCTTACTAATAGATGTTGTAAAAGAATTTGCTTCACTGTCACTAAACCAACTAAACACTTGTTTTTTACAATTGAAAGGATAAGCCAAATTGTTTCCTATTTAAAATTTTAATGCATGACTTAAGAGACACATTTCACTTAAAACATTAAGCCTTTCAGTTGTTGAATTTTCCAGTATCAATATTTATTTTAAAATACATAAATAATATAAAATACATAATAAATAATAACTAACTGTAAAGTTATCAACACCTCATATCAATTTGGTTTGTATATTTGAAAATTGTCTTTTGAGAAATAGCTATCACCTAAGTCTCCATATTAACAGCTAGACAGGGACCATTATACTTTTTTGTGTCAGGGCCACAGAGCCAAGAGTACCATTAGTTCAAATTGTTTTATATTACTTGTGGAAATTCTCTGAATTTGATGATCAAAATAGTGAACAACACGTAAATGAGATCGAGAATCAGTTTAATCCAACCATCCAGAGGGAGATATTTTGCCCCAATTGTTACTTTTTTTTTTGCTAACATTTTTTTGTAAAAATTCAAAAATCTTGACCCGTAAATGGTGTTAACTGCAACAAGTAATCTCTCATGTCGTTTTTCTTATGGAGAATACATTAATATCTAAAATTTCTTATTTAAGGATAATTTTGTGTATAATTTGGAATCCTTTTAGCGAATTTCCCTATAGGGAAGTAGCTATTACCGTAGGTGGCACGGTAAGACCTAGACCCGGGACCGATTTACTTTTTCATTTTGATGTCCCCAGAGGCCAAAAACACCATTCGTTCAAATTTTTATATATGTATATATATATATATATATAGACTTATATATATACGTCCGTGAACGCGATAACTTGAGTAATTTTTGTCCGATTTTGATGAAATTTGGTTTAAAGGTGTAAAGCGGGATAAACTTGAATGAGTTCGTGAACCAGCACGATCGGACCATGAGAACGGGGCTTTGCGGGGGGTTTTATGGGGTAAAAATTGGTTTTTCTCACTTTTGACCCTCAAAACACAAAATTTCCCGATTTCTCTTTAGACCTTTTTAAAGAGCTTAAAAAAACAAATAATTTAGTATATAAAAGTATTTTTGTTCGATTATTGGTAATGGAGAAAATTAAAGAAATTGTAAATTTAAAATTCCCATGTTATTCTTATGGAGAACATTGTCAAATGTTGTAGTTTGCTTGTTTATGGATATATTTTGATCAAACTTGGCAAATTTGTTTATTTTGTACTAAGCTATCAATATTTTACTCAAAAACACACTATATTAGTTTCCTTGTAGCAGCAAACCTAGGTACTCGTTAAACCTAATGTTATTAAAATATATTTAACTGAAAATCAATTCAGACAAATGGAAATTCGCTTAGTCGGCAGGTTTGCTGCGGCGGGGGTATTTTTTCTTATTTTGTGAGTTTATTTTACTATAGCAAACAAACACGTTTGTGTGTTCTCTTATACTCATTGAGCCCAATTTACATTGGTTGTTAATCAATGCAATGGGTTTCCTGCAATATAAATGTTTGTTTATTAAACTTTAAACCATCCATAGGTGTTGATAGGTGCTTTGATACTTTAAGCGGGTAACAGGCTTTTGATGTCAGATTCCTTCTTAATTCTTAAGAGAAAATTTCTGCTTGCCCTCTATTTTTCTTTTACACTATTGACTTAAATGGTAGTTTAAGCTTGGCAACTAACTTGTCATTTTTAGCTACTTTTACACACAAGTGGAAAAAACTGCCTTTCAATTATAGACATGGTTATCCTACATATTCAATAAGTTCTGAGAAAAAAAATTTACTGACAATGTTTTGTTAGTAAAATGAAAATAATACTAAATAGTATATTTAGTTTTTTCTAAGTTCAAAATGAGAATGTTTTATTATTTACCTCAATTTATGGAATCTCCCAACCACTGGGTTACCCTGAAAACATACGACTGAGGCATTAGATGCCGACTAGTTCATAGTTGCTATGAGAATCTGTAATCCGATACTACCTCTTTATGTTTATTTTTAAGTTGTTTTGTGCCATTTTGTATCAGTTCACCTGTATGATTTTTTTATGTTGTAATTTTATTTGTTCATTCTGTAGCACTTGTATTAGTTATTGTTTAGTTTATTTTACAATGCATCTGTTTTGCTAAAACGTCTTTGGTCTATGATTTAATTGTCAAGCTCCCTAGCTGATGCAGAACTTTTTTCAAATTTTTCATTTGTGATGAAAATTTATTTTTTTATAGTTTTATATGTTTGGCGTTTCTACCAAGTTTTGTATACATATATGTTTTACTAAACTGTATTTATCCATAGATACTTCATAACCAACATATACATGTATGCTTCAAGTATTCCTGTTTTAATTTAAGTACTTTATAGATATGAGCTATCCCGAGTAATCTGCAGTCAAGCCTAGAGGTATGTGAGTAATCCCAAAAACAGCAACATTCTTTGTGCTGTTAAAATCTTAAGCAACTTTATTATTTTAATCTGATGAGTTTATAATGAAGTGTGATGACCAGTGTAGCTTATTTTACTGAAAAAGTTAAGCTGTGTATTAAACTAGGAACAATTATTGAAAGTCCAATAATCAAGTTTGGCTGGGTCCAGTTTTGAACCATCAAGAGTTTTTTGTTTTTTCTCAGGATCAAACTGGCAACCTACTGACAGCTAGGCAATCCCTCAGTTGTTTCCCAGTTTCAATTCTAATTTTCTGGACATTTTAGTTCAGTTTTTTGTAGCTTCAGAAAGAGCATAAACTATTTAAAACACATTCTTTCAACCTATCAAGCGAATTTGGGAAACACTAACTATTGGCTTAAAATGTGCCGATATATTTTGATTTACTATTTTTCCCAAAACAAAAGACACATACAATTTAATCTGTTTTACTGGCACTGAAAATTACAAGAATTATTATTATGTCAAGTGCAAATTTTAAATTACTCGCATACCTCTTTCCACTAGAGCATATTGAGGTCAAAGAAAATTATAAATTTTTGATTAACTTTACCTTGGCTTCTTTTCCAAATTAGGTGAAGGCCATGATTTCACAGAATAATTAGTTTTATTTTCTAAAACTGTGGTTTTTAGCACATAGGAAAGTAGCTATTATCGTAAGTCTGTTGAAATATGGTTCTGATATGGATAGTCCCTATTTCATTCCGGGTTCACTCAAGGCAAAACACTGTTTGTTGACATTGTTACTAATCTACCTTCCATTTTAGTCGTTAAGTTACTAAACTTCGTTGTTAATTTGGCATGTAGGATGAGCAAAAACATTTTGATTTTATACTGTTAAAATAACGTTTCATTAAGTATTATTCAATACTTACAATGTAATATTTTAAGTTTATCAAATGGACAAAATGAACTGGAGGCACCTAGTTAAAAAAATTAAAATGTTTAAAATTCGCAAACATTTTTCATGTTGAATAACTAATTTTGTAAAACGTAATTTGTGTACTAGTTTAGTTTTGTAATGTGATATAACAATACTATAATTATTTTTGTTAGTGACTTTTAGTTTTTCGGACACTGTGGTAGCTTATTTAACTTATTTCGCTATTTGCTGTGATTGTCCTATTTTCATGTAGATATAATTTATTACTGGTAAGCGGAATGAGCGAGACGGGAGAGGAAGATGGAGAAAATGTTCCTACAATTCCTGTTACCAGAGGTACAAGTCCTGTTTATTTATTATTCATGCAAGGTTTCCAGTGCCTAATTTGTAAATAGGTATGCTTGTAATAATGTGTTTGGTATGTTAAATACCAAGTGAGTAATAGTTAAAATTTATCAACCAATTAAAATGTCACAAAAATAAAATTGTTTCTAACTTGTTGAATGTCAATTATAATGCTGAATATACAATTTCAACATGAACCTACTATTTGAATATTTGTGGTATGAAATATTGTTCCATTTGGCTGTTAGTTATAAATATATTTCTCTTTTAAATTATTGTTTTATTTTTTGATAACCTTCCTCTTGTTTTCACCAGCATGGTGTTTTCTTGATAATTTGTTAACAATCAAATATATAAACTGAATCCTCAATACCAGATGAGATATTTGACTAATTAGCTTTTCATCCTAGTTGTTTAATATTTCCTGTATCCTTTGAACACACACAACAAAATTTTCTTGCTAGTATTTTAATAAAAACCGTTTTTGGTGTACTGGACTCCTTGGATACCTAAGCCAAAAGTACCAGAATGCCTGATTTCAGATGCAACACTAAAGTAATCTACCAATCCCATCCACTTGCACACAAACAGTCCACTCTGCCACAGACAGGTGGGACATGGTCAAACACTAGATGGAACTCGACTCTTAACATATCTCTTTCCTATTCAGGGAGTCATAGTGCCTTGGATATAGTAAAGAATCTTTATTCATGTATTTTTAAATATTGTAATTATATGCCTTAAATGCTTTGCATACAATTTCAATCGATAAAGATAACAATTTTCATGAACACTCAAGATTACATCACCAGGAAAAGGTTCAAAATCATACTTGCCTATTACAGACTACAGTTTTTAAAGGAGGAACCATTCAACCATTGTATAAAGGAGCTAAATAAATAAATAGTATCAGCAATCTGACACATCCTTTCTCCCATTTGCATGTCAACAACCTTTATCATGGGGGTGATAAATTTCTTAAATAAAATTTAATAAATAATTTATTAATAAATAATTTAATAAAATTCTTAAATAGCTAACTATGATAAAGTCACAAAAGTTGCAATAGCCTTTGAACCATGATTTTCACAACAATGGGGGGGGGGGGGGTGAGTTGCTTAAGTGCTATAAACCTAATGAATTTCTATCAAAATAGTTAAAGCCGTTTTTTAGAAAATCGATTTATATGGGTTTTATGGAAAAATCACAATCAAAAAACGAGATAAAAATCGCCTGAAGATACCATGAATTAGTAGCCTACATACAAAATTTTAAATTTCATCAACATCGGTCCACAGGTGTGGTACAGTATGTCTGTACACACACGGACGGACATAATTTTGAAAACCACTTTTTTGGGTTCAGGTGGGTTCATACCCAAAACAGCTATATCCACTAAAACTCGGATATTTTTACAAAAAACAATACTTTCTCCATATACCCACTGTGTATAGGGGGAGAAAGTAAGTCTACTATTATAGTTGTTGTTCAAAATGTAGAAAGACGTACCCCCTCAGGTTGATGGGCCGTCCTAATCATCCCCTGTTAGCGCTAACAGGCTTAGTGGCGTCCACCCTGGACTGCCAGGATTCCACAAAAATCTGCGTCACACTATAATTTGCAATCAATTGATACATTATACCTACATAAACGAATGAGGGCTCATTTATTTCGTCTTACTTAGACGAATAAAAAAACATTTTAATCACAGTTCTACAACGTACCGTTGCCGACATAACGCAGTTCTCGCTTAACTATAAATATTATTGCAGAGTCAGAGTGTTATGTCTGCAACAGTACGTCAGAACTGTGATTAAAATGGGTTTTTATTCATGTAAGACGAAATAAATCTACATCAGCCCCCATTCGTTTATGCATCTAATGTATCAATTGATTGCAAATTAGTTTAGTGTGACAGATTTGTGTGGAATCCTCGCAGTCTAGGGTGGACCGACACGAGGTTTGGTTTTGTTCGACTTGGATATTCTCTTCCTGCCAAAGCGAACTTGTACTCATCTCATAACCTAAATTAATTTTGTAATTCCTATTATCGGTAGTTGTAGTTTATTTGTGATTTTAAATCTTTTGCACTCATTGTTTTCTCAATAAAATTAAGCAAACAAAAGTTGCAAAATTGTCTCTTATCTTAATGTTTTTTTCAGTTTGCTTAATTGCGTTGTTATTTCTTACAGTTGTTTACCACATTCTTTTCTTTATTGCCATTTGTGGTTGATTGTACCATTAATTCATGGTTTATTCCTGTTAATTCTCGCTATTCATTGCTGTTGCCTTTGTGTATGGATTGTTAAATTTGTTATCACCTATTTTAAGTCAAATAAATAAAATACATTTGAACCTCACACTACAATAGAGATAATCAATGGTGTTATTTGTTCTCTGTTCCCTTGTCTGTGGTGTTGGTTGGACTGTTGGGCTAATGAAGCTTTTGCTTTAGCTTTGTGGTGGGATACCAGCTGAGTGTGGGATGTGTTTGGTTTTTTCCGAAGCCGAATTGTCAAATCCTGTTTGTTCTGCTATGTTATGTTTATAGTTTATTAATCCTTACCACCTTTTAGTGTTGGGATATCGAAAGAAAATATCGATATTTATATCGACGATAATATCGGAGCCTCAATATCGATATTCCGATAATATCGGACCAAAAATATCGATATATCGGGAAAATATCGTTGAAAATTAATGGAATTGGAATGCTATCGGCTATCGCAATGCCTCCCTTTAACAGGAAATTACCTTAACAAACAATTGAAAAAAAATGCGTTTGAAGATATTAAAACAAAGGAATATATACAGACGGTTTGGTAAAAAAAATATCGATATGTCATCAAAAGAAATCATTGATATAAAAATGTCCCTTTAGAAGGAAAGTACCTTTGTTAATACTGAACAATATTAGCCTATCCTTATCGAAGTTGTCAGCTGATATGTTTTAATTTGTTATAATCAATATATCGGATAGAAAAATAAAATATCGATATTCAAAAAGAAATAATCGATAATAATGAATGTTCCCTTTAACAGGAAAGTACCACCATGAACAGTAGTTAGCTGCACACATATGACGTTAAATTGTTTACAATTTATAATTTTTTAGGCTTGTGTACAAAAAAATATACAACAAATGAGAATTTAATGGTTTTGATTGGTTTTCACTGCCGTCACCTCATTTTGGCACTCCACTTCTGCCAACCGTGCCAACTCACTATTCAAATGCAGGCAGAGGCAGCATTTTTAACTGGATAGGTACATGAAATAGTTTGTGTGTAGGCCTAAAAATAAATTTGTTATTAATAATATTTAATAACTGCTAAACAAGTTCAGAAAAGATTAAACTGTATTTTATTCTTGCATTATTCTTTGAAAAATTGCTAAAATCAATTCTAACGATAATATCGTAGTAAAATATCGATATCCCGATAATATCGGAAGTCTAATATCGATATAACATGTTACATAAACGAATGAGGGCTCATTTATTTCGTCTTACTTAGACGAATAAAAAAACATTTTAATCACAGTTCTACAACGTACCGTTGCCGACATAACGCAGTTCTCGCTTAACTATAAATATTATTGCAGAGTGTTATGTCTGCAACAGTACGTCAGAACTGTGATTAAAATGGGTTTTTATTCATGTAAGACGAAATAAATCTACATCAGCCCCCATTCGTTTATGCATCTAATGTATCAATTGATTGCAAATTAGTTTAGTGTGACAGATTTGTGTGGAATCCTCGCAGTCTAGGGTGGACCGACACGAGGTTTGGTTTTGTTCGACTTGGATATTCTCTTCCTGCCAAAGCGAACTTGTACTCATGTCATAACCTAAATTAATTTTGTAATTCCTATTATCGGTAGTTGTAGTTTATTTGTGATTTTAAATCTTTTGCACTCATTGTTTTCTCAATAAAATTAAGCAAACAAAAGTTGCAAAATTGTCTCTTATCTTAATGTTTTTTTCAGTTTGCTTAATTGCGTTGTTATTTCTTACAGTTGTTTACCACATTCTTTTCTTTATTGCCATTTGTGGTTGATTGTACCATTAATTCATGGTTTATTCCTGTTAATTCTCGCTATTCATTGCTGTTGCCTTTGTGTATGGATTGTTAAATTTGTTATCACCTATTTTAAGTCAAATAAATAAAATACATTTGAACCTCACACTACAATAGAGATAATCAATGGTGTTATTTGTTCTCTGTTCCCTTGTCTGTGGTGTTGGTTGGACTGTTGGGCTAATGAAGCTTTTGCTTTAGCTTTGTGGTGGGATACCAGCTGAGTGTGGGATGTGTTTGGTTTTTTCCGAAGCCGAATTGTCAAATCCTGTTTGTTCTGCTATGTTATGTTTATAGTTTATTAATCCTTACCACCTTTTAGTGTTGGGATATCGAAAGAAAATATCGATATTTATATCGACGATAATATCGGAGCCTCAATATCGATATTCCGATAATATCGGACCAAAAATATCGATATATCGGGAAAATATCGTTGAAAATTAATGGAATTGGAATGCTATCGGCTATCGCAATGCCTCCCTTTAACAGGAAATTACCTTAACAAACAATTGAAAAAAAATGCGTTTGAAGATATTAAAACAAAGGAATATATACAGACGGTTTGGTAAAAAAAATATCGATATGTCATCAAAAGAAATCATTGATATAAAAATGTCCCTTTAGAAGGAAAGTACCTTTGTTAATACTGAACAATATTAGCCTATCCTTATCGAAGTTGTCAGCTGATATGTTTTAATTTGTTATAATCAATATATCGGATAGAAAAATAAAATATCGATATTCAAAAAGAAATAATCGATAATAATGAATGTTCCCTTTAACAGGAAAGTACCACCATGAACAGTAGTTAGCTGCACACATATGACGTTAAATTGTTTACAATTTATAATTTTTTAGGCTTGTGTACAAAAAAATATACAACAAATGAGAATTTAATGGTTTTGATTGGTTTTCACTGCCGTCACCTCATTTTGGCACTCCACTTCTGCCAACCGTGCCAACTCACTATTCAAATGCAGGCAGAGGCAGCATTTTTAACTGGATAGGTACATGAAATAGTTTGTGTGTAGGCCTAAAAATAAATTTGTTATTAATAATATTTAATAACTGCTAAACAAGTTCAGAAAAGATTAAACTGTATTTTATTCTTGCATTATTCTTTGAAAAATTGCTAAAATCAATTCTAACGATAATATCGTAGTAAAATATCGATATCCCGATAATATCGGAAGTCTAATATCGATATAACATGTTACATAAACGAATGAGGGCTCATTTATTTCGTCTTACTTAGACGAATAAAAAAACATTTTAATCACAGTTCTACAACGTACCGTTGCCGACATAACGCAGTTCTCGCTTAACTATAAATATTATTGCAGAGTGTTATGTCTGCAACAGTACGTCAGAACTGTGATTAAAATGGGTTTTTATTCATGTAAGACGAAATAAATCTACATCAGCCCCCATTCGTTTATGCATCTAATGTATCAATTGATTGCAAATTAGTTTAGTGTGACAGATTTGTGTGGAATCCTCGCAGTCTAGGGTGGACCGACACGAGGTTTGGTTTTGTTCGACTTGGATATTCTCTTCCTGCCAAAGCGAACTTGTACTCATGTCATAACCTAAATTAATTTTGTAATTCCTATTATCGGTAGTTGTAGTTTATTTGTGATTTTAAATCTTTTGCACTCATTGTTTTCTCAATAAAATTAAGCAAACAAAAGTTGCAAAATTGTCTCTTATCTTAATGTTTTTTTCAGTTTGCTTAATTGCGTTGTTATTTCTTACAGTTGTTTACCACATTCTTTTCTTTATTGCCATTTGTGGTTGATTGTACCATTAATTCATGGTTTATTCCTGTTAATTCTCGCTATTCATTGCTGTTGCCTTTGTGTATGGATTGTTAAATTTGTTATCACCTATTTTAAGTCAAATAAATAAAATACATTTGAACCTCACACTACAATAGAGATAATCAATGGTGTTATTTGTTCTCTGTTCCCTTGTCTGTGGTGTTGGTTGGACTGTTGGGCTAATGAAGCTTTTGCTTTAGCTTTGTGGTGGGAGGGGACGCGCCAAGGTCCGCGGCCAACAAGGTCTACGACCACCAACCTGACCTACGATTGGTGGTGCGAAATGTCCGAGCTGAACCAGTTCCGTGACGGGTGAAGGGGATGTAGTCGTGTTTGCTGCCGGTAGACCTTGTTGCTAGTGGCCAACGCATCTGTTAGGCTGGTGCGGTCAGGACAAAGTCTCCTTTAAATAACTAATATGCATTTGTTTATTGATACTATAATTATTATAGTATTTAAATGGGATAAGAGTAAGACTAATACAAAAGTAACCCGTGTATATATTTGTATAGCATTTTTGCTACTAAGATAAATAAATCTGGTTTCTGCTTATTTTCTTAGAATAAAAAAAATCCTTTTGTATTTTTTGAAGTTAATTACCCTTTTCGAAACCCTCCTATAGTAGGTGAATAATTTACTTTAAACTTTGTAATGTTAAATAAATATTTTAAAATCAGAACGATAATTAAACTTTTGGCCAGAAGATATCATAATAAGTTTTATTTTAAAAAAGGCAACTTAAATTTTTGGGGAATGCTATTATTGTATTAATTGTAATAATAGATGAGTGAACGAAGTGAACGAATCTTCTTACTACACTTATATTAACAATTGAGTTATTTGATTTTACAAGGAAATCAATGTAAAAATAAAGCTTGTTATACATAGCCGGCACTTATTGTATATGTATGGCTGAGTACCATACGAAACAACGCCTGCAAAAACTAGTATACCTTTTGCAAACTCCGCCGTATTGTGGGATGACAGGAACGCCTTTTCCATTAATTTAATCAATGGATTGTTAATCTTTGTTGCTTTTAATAATATTTTATTTATGCGCTGCTATGTTGTAGTTTTGTAAAATTTTTCAAAATGACATCATATTTTCAATTATTGTATAGTACTAGAGAACCCGTGAGGCCCAATGAGCCGCATAGTATGAAACATAACGCCAAGAAAAACATTAAGCTTAAATTCGAATAGTTTTAGTTACATCTTAGAGTTGTTTGAAAACTTATTAGAAACTAATTTTAAATATCTCTATTTGCGTCGTCAAGGCTCATTTACATTACCGGTATTTCTGCTCTCAGTTTTAACTGATGACTTCTAATGAATGCTTAACGATCTGCTTCAATTCGAGGTAACATGCTGCAACAAAGTGTTTCCAGAATCGAGAACTTAAGAAAACCTTATATGCCTTACTGATAACCTGTGTTAAGTAATTTAAGTCGAGTTATTTTATTTCTTTGATTTGAGACATACACCAACCTACTCAAACGAATTTTCTCCGTTGAGAATCCTGAAAAATGGGGTGATATCAACCAAGTTCGCTTTAGAAATTAATTACGACCTTAAAGGGCAATTTACGAAATAATGGATAGTTTGGATAGTAATGGAAGTTTGACAGTTTAACAGTTTGCTACAAACACTTGGTTGAAATGAAACATTTACTACAAGTATACATGTTGCTCGAAATCGAGCAATTGCGAAGAAGTAAAGTACGGTGGTTGTTTAAAAACAAATAACTTATTTAAAACCTAATAAAAGTTATAATTTCCGATGAGTTTTAAAGTCTCAACTCATAGATCACGTACCTAACAGTTCCATATAATCAACATTTCTTTTAAATATTTTATCATTTTTCAAAAGCTAATCTAGTTTTTAGTGTATTCTACAAATATTTCCCACTTATAGCCACATTAGGTTGTCCACGTTGATCTTCGTCAATGATAATGTAGTCTGCATGGTACTACCCATTGTTGCCAGTACGTTTACAAATTTCTGTAATTTTTTTACAACGATAACAAGAACTGCCTGATTTTCTGCATAACCTCTCTATCACAACTGTATTTGCTTCAATTGGCAATAATTTGGCTAGTTACTGTTATAACGTATGTTATATAATTGAGTACACGTATATTCAATTACATACGTGTATACTCAATGGATAAATTTACCTGAAAAAAATGCAGGATTGAAAGGCCTAATATTGTTCAGATGGTTTTTTGTTTCCCTTAAATGTGAATAATGCAAATCCTTCAATGAAAGTTTTATTAAAGTTTTATGGATGTAGTCATATTATTTTAAAATCTCTTGACTTTTAATAAAACATATATTTAATGTCCTTGCCGTAACAGTTTAATTCAGCCTTAGAGTGTTTTCCTTTGCCATTAATCATAAAGTTAAGTCCGTGTTTCCTACAAAATAGTAACACTTCGACTAACATCCTTGTTCATTTTTTGTGGGAATATTCATACTGTAGGTGTTCTTCATTATATAGGAGGTAAAATATATCAAATTGCCAAGGCTTTCTCGATTATTTAAATTGTAAATTAAAGTAGTACATTTATTTTATTTCTATTCAACCAAAATCAGTAAATGAACCCAATGCGTTTCGTTGAATTGAAAGATAAATAACAGCAATTAAATTATACAGCTGATCAAAATGTAAACAATTATGTTCTTCATAAGGAAAACATGGGAACCTTTAAAGCCACTGGGGCAGAGCTTAAGGGACTTTTTCATAAATGTAAGGCCAGTTTGCAAATCTACTCGACACGCTCTTTCCAATGAGACGTCAATGGATAAAATCGGTTAAGAAATGGTGGAGGAGTTCAACCGACAAAGTTTCATGTAGCGTATTAATTATAAAGATTTGAATTTGGGTTGGCGCAAATATTACAATAGAAAAAAGAGAGAGAGCCTGGATGAATTGATATACTAAAAAGAAAACAGCAACAGGGACACTATAACAGTATATCTATTTTACTTATTTAATACGCAAGCAGGTTTTTTGTGACAATTACTCCTCCGAAACTACTGAACCGATTGGCATGTTTTTGGTATCATTGGAAAGAGCGTAACGTGAAGTTGTGCAGGAAACTTTCTGCTTAGGGAAATAATTAGAGAGTGAGGCCCAGAGGTCCTTTAAAGTTTCGTATTTCTCCATAAGATTAACATGGGAAACAAACACTGTTATGAAATTCCAACCACTGTTGGCAGAAACTAAAAGTTAGAAGAAGAACATATGTTAATGATAATTATTATAATTCATTTTTATTTTAACAATATCTATCCACCACCGTCAATGCGTCGATGATTTAGCTACATCTGTAGCGACCTTGTCGCGGCTGTAGCTACCTGCCGCCGAGAGAAAGCTCGCACCCCAACACAACAGTCTTTGTTTGGGTTTCAAGGAACGCTAACTCTTTGTTCTCTTGCTCGTAAAACTGGACCCTCTGGTCATCGAACCGCCGCGCCGCTCCGCTTCTGCGGTGTTATGCAGCCCACGAGGCTTTGCACCCCCTGTGGCCACCCCGTGTTTTGTAGTAGGTGTTTGGTGTTTGAGGGCATTTGTCTCTCAACAGTTATTCTCTATTAATGGAGATGGTACTCAAGTAAGAGTACCGATAACGTGCCCGGCATGTCATTCCATTGTGGACCGAATAATTAGGGGTTGTTATTTAAATTCAATGAATTGTTGTTTTTGCATATTTTATTTTACCCAATCTGGCTGCTTCCATAATTTATGTTATTTCAATTATACATACACTCACTCACATTTACGTACGGAAAACACTTTAATCTGTCATATTATTCGTTATTATAATATGTCGTATTATTATTATATTAAGAATCTACACGCTGAAGAAACACTCTTTTCCATTTTGAAATTCATAATCTCATATGTAATAATTTATTTATCTTAGGAAGGTGGCTAAGGGATGAATGCGTCCTAAAAATAGCCTACTATTATGGAGGGCCCACCACGAAAAGCAGTTTTCTTTTAATTAAAAAAAGTTTGCTTATTGACACTGGGGACATTGGGTCACTTATTCTTGTCCCATAAGGAAGCCAATGGGCCCCATTTTTAGGTAAATCTTCTAATTAAATAACAAATACTTATCATTCTATTTTCACTCATAATTTAATAACTCTTTATAGGTGTATTTAATCTTTTAACCGTGATTGAAGGGGTATACTGTAAGACATAATAAGTGGGCCTACAACGTATGAAATCACTTTATAATGCAATGTAATCATTTTCGAATTAAATAATGCCAGAGATGAGATAGGATTATCAAAAAACTAGCTGAAGCCGGCAGACGTTGTCTTGCCTTTGGCTATGTATATAATTTAAAAAACCCCAAACTAATTCCAGGAATATTACAAAAATGTGTACGTTATCTTATATATTAAAACGTAACAGGTTTTTTTTCATTTCACGATTCTGAATCAACCACTTGACGGATTTTCATCATTTTTGCGTTGAAAGAAAGATTTGAAAGAAGCCAATTTTGGGAACTAGGGAATGTCGAAGCCACAATTTTAGTTTAGGGTTTCAGTTTTTTTAATTAAGTTTAAAATTTTAAAAAGTCCAGCAGCCGACGCTAACATTCTACTCTAGGTTTTGGTATAATACAATTTGCTTAACGTAACAGCTGTAAACAATCAGCGTTTTCGACACAAATTCAGCATTTGGATGAAAATGAAATGACATACGTAGGGTTGACTTTCTATACTATGTGTAATGCTTTAATAATTGATACGTTTATATATTCGGTTATAGGACGAGAGATAATTTAAATATACAAATTAAAATTAAAATAATATATGTTCTAATTTATTTTTTTCAACAGTCTATAAAATCTTTAGTTTGTTTTAGTGCAATATAATTTGTTATAAATAACAGCTGGTTGAATATACAAATATTCTAAGAACTATGAGGTTAGTTTATTTACTCTGTGATTTTGTCATTGATTATAGAAATTAAGTAAGATTCTATAACCATTGCTTTATACGAATCGAAGCTCACGAGACTTCAAAAGAAAGCTTATGAAAATTGTTTTACCACCCGAATTTTTGAGGACAGGTTGGGAAAGTAGCAACGACCAGAAGTTTTAATTAATCTTGGTAGCTTTTTCTTTACAATAAACTTTGAACTGCTTAAACTAAGCTTGAATTAAGGAATAGACATATTGATATAACTATATACAATTTTAATGGACTGCTCGATTCCCGTACGTAGGACGGGCCAACAGCTCGTTTTAAAATAAAACTATTTATTCCCGAAACATACCATTAATTTACATAGCATGTTTTAAATTATACTTCATCCATATATTTTGTTAGAAAAACAAATCTATTTAAAAATCATAAAATTTAAAATTCCTGCTGGACCGATTTTGTTACTTAATCGTTGGAAAGCCTAATTCGTGTAGATTTGCAAATAGTTATGAAAGTGTGATTTTATTACTTTTTGATGAGAAAAAATTAAAATAAAAAATACATTTAAAACGCCTTTTTTCCAAGTTTATATTTGTAGCCAACTTTAGACTGTCTTTATTGAGTATTTTCAGGAAATACATGATAGTAATTTGTAGGAAATTTTATTTTCTATCAAGAATATCACCGTCCACTTTGGTTGATTTCCTCACCATTTAAAAGTTACTCTATTTTCAAAAACGTTAAGCAGCCTCCCAATTTATAGTGGTGAGAAAATACTGAATGAAAGATGTTGTTGTTAAACTTTGTACACTTAAATCTACAGTTCTACTGAACAGATTTTATTAATTAATAGGTCATTGGTAAGCCTAATTTGTGTAGATTTGCAAATAATTATGAAAGTTGGATTTTTTAAAGATTGACTAGATGAAACCCGTCAAAGTCGACAGTTACTGTTGAGGTTGCAAGCAAGATCGTTTGACTATAAATCGATGATAAATAACTCTATTTTTTTAACAATTTGTGTTGTTCGTGATTTAGCTGTGTCCTTTAGGTACGTCCGATCTTAATAATCAATAAATCAAATGGAAGCTGGTATTTCACTGAAGGTTCTTAGGTCAAAACAAATAGAATAACGTAATTTGAATTGAGTAAAAATATCACAAACTAAATTCCACAACCAAGATATAATCAAATTTATGTTTTCTGATTGAGCGATACAGTATCTTGAAGTTAACTGATTAAAACAGTGCTTTAGGTACGATTATTAAGACCGGAATCTTAATAATTAATAGCTCAAATGAAAGCTGGTATTTCACTAAAGGTTTTTAGACCAAAACATATAGGGTAATTTAGTTAGAGCTGCTAAAATACATCTTTAATTGAAGTAAAAAAAATTAAATTTTTCGTTGGGTAATACATTAGAAAAATTAATGATTATGTTTGATCACAAATATTTGCTTGCATAACTTTTTTAAGACCAAAATTAAGAAAATGGGATGGGCAGAAGAGCCAAACGAACTTGAAAAAAAAAAACTAATTTAACTCCCATAAGAAATGTACAGGTACACATTTTGTGCATAACTTGAAATATACGTAAATAATAACGAATGCCGATTCTTGATTGCAAATCTGTAGTGCGTCCATACCTTTAGTTTGAGGCCAAAATTATGAAAATCGGTCGAATAGAAGAGCTAACCCGACTCGGAAAAGAAAACCCAAATATTATTATAGATGGCCATAGGTGGTTTATCAGTATGCATAATCTAATCATACGAAACCTTTTGTGTTAATAATTAAACGGCTTAATTTGATTGATTTGTCTTTAATTAAATGTTGTCGTTAACAATTTGCATTTTTGTTTAAAGTGAACTATCATTCTAATGTTATGTGCTTAATCTGTACCATTAATATTAGTGAGTAAAGTGGTGTATGGATTTCAAAATCATTAATAATCGTGGAATAGATATGATAATTGAATAATTATTTTTCGTAGCCAAGCAAGTGTACGGTAATTTGTACAATTACTACTTTACAGAAAACGGTCTCATTAGTCAGCCCGCAATACAGCAGTGTTTTGGTAAAGTATCCTACATTTTGCAGGCGTAGTTACGAGTGAAGTAGTCTCCAGTTGTCCGCCGCACCGTTTGGTTAGGTCGGCCAAACCAAACTGTGCGACTCAGAGGCAAGTGGGAGGGATTGTTGGTCTCATGCTCCGCCGGCCGCAGACCTTGCGGAAACTAGCGCGGGGGAGATTGACCGCGGTGGACCTAGGTATGACTCCGTGGTGGGATACCAGCTGAGTGTGGGATGTGTTTGGTTTTTTCCGAAGCCGAATTGTCAAATCCTGTTTGTTCTGCTATGTTATGTTTATAGTTTATTAATCCTTACCACCTTTTAGTGTTGGGATATCGAAAGAAAATATCGATATTTATATCGACGATAATATCGGAGCCTCAATATCGATATTCCGATAATATCGGACCAAAAATATCGATATATCGGGAAAATATCGTTGAAAATTAATGGAATTGGAATGCTATCGGCTATCGCAATGCCTCCCTTTAACAGGAAATTACCTTAACAAACAATTGAAAAAAAATGCGTTTGAAGATATTAAAACAAAGGAATATATACAGACGGTTTGGTAAAAAAAATATCGATATGTCATCAAAAGAAATCATTGATATAAAAATGTCCCTTTAGAAGGAAAGTACCTTTGTTAATACTGAACAATATTAGCCTATCCTTATCGAAGTTGTCAGCTGATATGTTTTAATTTGTTATAATCAATATATCGGATAGAAAAATAAAATATCGATATTCAAAAAGAAATAATCGATAATAATGAATGTTCCCTTTAACAGGAAAGTACCACCATGAACAGTAGTTAGCTGCACACATATGACGTTAAATTGTTTACAATTTATAATTTTTTAGGCTTGTGTACAAAAAAATATACAACAAATGAGAATTTAATGGTTTTGATTGGTTTTCACTGCCGTCACCTCATTTTGGCACTCCACTTCTGCCAACCGTGCCAACTCACTATTCAAATGCAGGCAGAGGCAGCATTTTTAACTGGATAGGTACATGAAATAGTTTGTGTGTAGGCCTAAAAATAAATTTGTTATTAATAATATTTAATAACTGCTAAACAAGTCCAGAAAAGATTAAACTGTATTTTATTCTTGCATTATTCTTTGAAAAATTGCTAAAATCAATTCTAACGATAATATCGTAGTAAAATATCGATATCCCGATAATATCGGAAGTCTAATATCGATATAACATGTTACATAAACGAATGAGGGCTCATTTATTTCGTCTTACTTAGACGAATAAAAAAACATTTTAATCACAGTTCTACAACGTACCGTTGCCGACATAACGCAGTTCTCGCTTAACTATAAATATTATTGCAGAGTGTTATGTCTGCAACAGTACGTCAGAACTGTGATTAAAATGGGTTTTTATTCATGTAAGACGAAATAAATCTACATCAGCCCCCATTCGTTTATGCATCTAATGTATCAATTGATTGCAAATTAGTTTAGTGTGACAGATTTGTGTGGAATCCTCGCAGTCTAGGGTGGACCGACACGAGGTTTGGTTTTGTTCGACTTGGATATTCTCTTCCTGCCAAAGCGAACTTGTACTCATGTCATAACCTAAATTAATTTTGTAATTCCTATTATCGGTAGTTGTAGTTTATTTGTGATTTTAAATCTTTTGCACTCATTGTTTTCTCAATAAAATTAAGCAAACAAAAGTTGCAAAATTGTCTCTTATCTTAATGTTTTTTTCAGTTTGCTTAATTGCGTTGTTATTTCTTACAGTTGTTTACCACATTCTTTTCTTTATTGCCATTTGTGGTTGATTGTACCATTAATTCATGGTTTATTCCTGTTAATTCTCGCTATTCATTGCTGTTGCCTTTGTGTATGGATTGTTAAATTTGTTATCACCTATTTTAAGTCAAATAAATAAAATACATTTGAACCTCACACTACAATAGAGATAATCAATGGTGTTATATGTTCTCTGTTCCCTTGTCTGTGGTGTTGGTTGGACTGTTGGGCTAATGAAGCTTTTGCTTTAGCTTTGTGGTGGGATACCAGCTGAGTGTGGGATGTGTTTGGTTTTTTCCGAAGCCGAATTGTCAAATCCTGTTTGTTCTGCTATGTTATGTTTATAGTTTATTAATCCTTACCACCTTTTAGTGTTGGGATATCGAAAGAAAATATCGATATTTATATCGACGATAATATCGGAGCCTCAATATCGATATTCCGATAATATCGGACCAAAAATATCGATATATCGGGAAAATATCGTTGAAAATTAATGGAATTGGAATGCTATCGGCTATCGCAATGCCTCCCTTTAACAGGAAATTACCTTAACAAACAATTGAAAAAAAATGCGTTTGAAGATATTAAAACAAAGGAATATATACAGACGGTTTGGTAAAAAAAATATCGATATGTCATCAAAAGAAATCATTGATATAAAAATGTCCCTTTAGAAGGAAAGTACCTTTGTTAATACTGAACAATATTAGCCTATCCTTATCGAAGTTGTCAGCTGATATGTTTTAATTTGTTATAATCAATATATCGGATAGAAAAATAAAATATCGATATTCAAAAAGAAATAATCGATAATAATGAATGTTCCCTTTAACAGGAAAGTACCACCATGAACAGTAGTTAGCTGCACACATATGACGTTAAATTGTTTACAATTTATAATTTTTTAGGCTTGTGTACAAAAAAATATACAACAAATGAGAATTTAATGGTTTTGATTGGTTTTCACTGCCGTCACCTCATTTTGGCACTCCACTTCTGCCAACCGTGCCAACTCACTATTCAAATGCAGGCAGAGGCAGCATTTTTAACTGGATAGGTACATGAAATAGTTTGTGTGTAGGCCTAAAAATAAATTTGTTATTAATAATATTTAATAACTGCTAAACAAGTTCAGAAAAGATTAAACTGTATTTTATTCTTGCATTATTCTTTGAAAAATTGCTAAAATCAATTCTAACGATAATATCGTAGTAAAATATCGATATCCCGATAATATCGGAAGTCTAATATCGATATAACATGTTACATAAACGAATGAGGGCTCATTTATTTCGTCTTACTTAGACGAATAAAAAAACATTTTAATCACAGTTCTACAACGTACCGTTGCCGACATAACGCAGTTCTCGCTTAACTATAAATATTATTGCAGAGTGTTATGTCTGCAACAGTACGTCAGAACTGTGATTAAAATGGGTTTTTATTCATGTAAGACGAAATAAATCTACATCAGCCCCCATTCGTTTATGCATCTAATGTATCAATTGATTGCAAATTAGTTTAGTGTGACAGATTTGTGTGGAATCCTCGCAGTCTAGGGTGGACCGACACGAGGTTTGGTTTTGTTCGACTTGGATATTCTCTTCCTGCCAAAGCGAACTTGTACTCATGTCATAACCTAAATTAATTTTGTAATTCCTATTATCGGTAGTTGTAGTTTATTTGTGATTTTAAATCTTTTGCACTCATTGTTTTCTCAATAAAATTAAGCAAACAAAAGTTGCAAAATTGTCTCTTATCTTAATGTTTTTTTCAGTTTGCTTAATTGCGTTGTTATTTCTTACAGTTGTTTACCACATTCATTTCTTTATTGCCATTTGTGGTTGATTGTACCATTAATTCATGGTTTATTCCTGTTAATTCTCGCTATTCATTGCTGTTGCCTTTGTGTATGGATTGTTAAATTTGTTATCACCTATTTTAAGTCAAATAAATAAAATACATTTGAACCTCACACTACAATAGAGATAATCAATGGTGTTATTTGTTCTCTGTTCCCTTGTCTGTGGTGTTGGTTGGACTGTTGGGCTAATGAAGCTTTTGCTTTAGCTTTGTGGTGGGATACCAGCTGAGTGTGGGATGTGTTTGGTTTTTTCCGAAGCCGAATTGTCAAATCCTGTTTGTTCTGCTATGTTATGTTTATAGTTTATTAATCCTTACCACCTTTTAGTGTTGGGATATCGAAAGAAAATATCGATATTTATATCGACGATAATATCGGAGCCTCAATATCGATATTCCGATAATATCGGACCAAAAATATCGATATATCGGGAAAATATCGTTGAAAATTAATGGAATTGGAATGCTATCGGCTATCGCAATGCCTCCCTTTAACAGGAAATTACCTTAACAAACAATTGAAAAAAATGCGTTTGAAGATATTAAAACAAAGGAATATATACAGACGGTTTGGTAAAAAAAATATCGATATGTCATCAAAAGAAATCATTGATATAAAAATGTCCCTTTAGAAGGAAAGTACCTTTGTTAATACTGAACAATATTAGCCTATCCTTATCGAAGTTGTCAGCTGATATGTTTTAATTTGTTATAATCAATATATCGGATAGAAAAATAAAATATCGATATTCAAAAAGAAATAATCGATAATAATGAATGTTCCCTTTAACAGGAAAGTACCACCATGAACAGTAGTTAGCTGCACACATATGACGTTAAATTGTTTACAATTTATAATTTTTTAGGCTTGTGTACAAAAAAATATACAACAAATGAGAATTTAATGGTTTTGATTGGTTTTCACTGCCGTCACCTCATTTTGGCACTCCACTTCTGCCAACCGTGCCAACTCACTATTCAAATGCAGGCAGAGGCAGCATTTTTAACTGGATAGGTACATGAAATAGTTTGTGTGTAGGCCTAAAAATAAATTTGTTATTAATAATATTTAATAACTGCTAAACAAGTCCAGAAAAGATTAAACTGTATTTTATTCTTGCATTATTCTTTGAAAAATTGCTAAAATCAATTCTAACGATAATATCGTAGTAAAATATCGATATCCCGATAATATCGGAAGTCTAATATCGATATAACATGTTACATAAACGAATGAGGGCTCATTTATTTCGTCTTACTTAGACGAATAAAAAAACATTTTAATCACAGTTCTACAACGTACCGTTGCCGACATAACGCAGTTCTCGCTTAACTATAAATATTATTGCAGAGTGTTATGTCTGCAACAGTACGTCAGAACTGTGATTAAAATGGGTTTTTATTCATGTAAGACGAAATAAATCTACATCAGCCCCCATTCGTTTATGCATCTAATGTATCAATTGATTGCAAATTAGTTTAGTGTGACAGATTTGTGTGGAATCCTCGCAGTCTAGGGTGGACCGACACGAGGTTTGGTTTTGTTCGACTTGGATATTCTCTTCCTGCCAAAGCGAACTTGTACTCATGTCATAACCTAAATTAATTTTGTAATTCCTATTATCGGTAGTTGTAGTTTATTTGTGATTTTAAATCTTTTGCACTCATTGTTTTCTCAATAAAATTAAGCAAACAAAAGTTGCAAAATTGTCTCTTATCTTAATGTTTTTTTCAGTTTGCTTAATTGCGTTGTTATTTCTTACAGTTGTTTACCACATTCTTTTCTTTATTGCCATTTGTGGTTGATTGTACCATTAATTCATGGTTTATTCCTGTTAATTCTCGCTATTCATTGCTGTTGCCTTTGTGTATGGATTGTTAAATTTGTTATCACCTATTTTAAGTCAAATAAATAAAATACATTTGAACCTCACACTACAATAGAGATAATCAATGGTGTTATTTGTTCTCTGTTCCCTTGTCTGTGGTGTTGGTTGGACTGTTGGGCTAATGAAGCTTTTGCTTTAGCTTTGTGGTGGGATACCAGCTGAGTGTGGGATGTGTTTGGTTTTTTCCGAAGCCGAATTGTCAAATCCTGTTTGTTCTGCTATGTTATGTTTATAGTTTATTAATCCTTACCACCTTTTAGTGTTGGGATATCGAAAGAAAATATCGATATTTATATCGACGATAATATCGGAGCCTCAATATCGATATTCCGATAATATCGGACCAAAAATATCGATATATCGGGAAAATATCGTTGAAAATTAATGGAATTGGAATGCTATCGGCTATCGCAATGCCTCCCTTTAACAGGAAATTACCTTAACAAACAATTGAAAAAAAATGCGTTTGAAGATATTAAAACAAAGGAATATATACAGACGGTTTGGTAAAAAAAATATCGATATGTCATCAAAAGAAATCATTGATATAAAAATGTCCCTTTAGAAGGAAAGTACCTTTGTTAATACTGAACAATATTAGCCTATCCTTATCGAAGTTGTCAGCTGATATGTTTTAATTTGTTATAATCAATATATCGGATAGAAAAATAAAATATCGATATTCAAAAAGAAATAATCGATAATAATGAATGTTCCCTTTAACAGGAAAGTACCACCATGAACAGTAGTTAGCTGCACACATATGACGTTAAATTGTTTACAATTTATAATTTTTTAGGCTTGTGTACAAAAAAATATACAACAAATGAGAATTTAATGGTTTTGATTGGTTTTCACTGCCGTCACCTCATTTTGGCACTCCACTTCTGCCAACCGTGCCAACTCACTATTCAAATGCAGGCAGAGGCAGCATTTTTAACTGGATAGGTACATGAAATAGTTTGTGTGTAGGCCTAAAAATAAATTTGTTATTAATAATATTTAATAACTGCTAAACAAGTCCAGAAAAGATTAAACTGTATTTTATTCTTGCATTATTCTTTGAAAAATTGCTAAAATCAATTCTAACGATAATATCGTAGTAAAATATCGATATCCCGATAATATCGGAAGTCTAATATCGATATAACATGTTACATAAACGAATGAGGGCTCATTTATTTCGTCTTACTTAGACGAATAAAAAAACATTTTAATCACAGTTCTACAACGTACCGTTGCCGACATAACGCAGTTCTCGCTTAACTATAAATATTATTGCAGAGTGTTATGTCTGCAACAGTACGTCAGAACTGTGATTAAAATGGGTTTTTATTCATGTAAGACGAAATAAATCTACATCAGCCCCCATTCGTTTATGCATCTAATGTATCAATTGATTGCAAATTAGTTTAGTGTGACAGATTTGTGTGGAATCCTCGCAGTCTAGGGTGGACCGACACGAGGTTTGGTTTTGTTCGACTTGGATATTCTCTTCCTGCCAAAGCGAACTTGTACTCATGTCATAACCTAAATTAATTTTGTAATTCCTATTATCGGTAGTTGTAGTTTATTTGTGATTTTAAATCTTTTGCACTCATTGTTTTCTCAATAAAATTAAGCAAACAAAAGTTGCAAAATTGTCTCTTATCTTAATGTTTTTTTCAGTTTGCTTAATTGCGTTGTTATTTCTTACAGTTGTTTACCACATTCTTTTCTTTATTGCCATTTGTGGTTGATTGTACCATTAATTCATGGTTTATTCCTGTTAATTCTCGCTATTCATTGCTGTTGCCTTTGTGTATGGATTGTTAAATTTGTTATCACCTATTTTAAGTCAAATAAATAAAATACATTTGAACCTCACACTACAATAGAGATAATCAATGGTGTTATTTGTTCTCTGTTCCCTTGTCTGTGGTGTTGGTTGGACTGTTGGGCTAATGAAGCTTTTGCTTTAGCTTTGTGGTGGGATACCAGCTGAGTGTGGGATGTGTTTGGTTTTTTCCGAAGCCGAATTGTCAAATCCTGTTTGTTCTGCTATGTTATGTTTATAGTTTATTAATCCTTACCACCTTTTAGTGTTGGGATATCGAAAGAAAATATCGATATTTATATCGACGATAATATCGGAGCCTCAATATCGATATTCCGATAATATCGGACCAAAAATATCGATATATCGGGAAAATATCGTTGAAAATTAATGGAATTGGAATGCTATCGGCTATCGCAATGCCTCCCTTTAACAGGAAATTACCTTAACAAACAATTGAAAAAAAATGCGTTTGAAGATATTAAAACAAAGGAATATATACAGACGGTTTGGTAAAAAAAATATCGATATGTCATCAAAAGAAATCATTGATATAAAAATGTCCCTTTAGAAGGAAAGTACCTTTGTTAATACTGAACAATATTAGCCTATCCTTATCGAAGTTGTCAGCTGATATGTTTTAATTTGTTATAATCAATATATCGGATAGAAAAATAAAATATCGATATTCAAAAAGAAATAATCGATAATAATGAATGTTCCCTTTAACAGGAAAGTACCACCATGAACAGTAGTTAGCTGCACACATATGACGTTAAATTGTTTACAATTTATAATTTTTTAGGCTTGTGTACAAAAAAATATACAACAAATGAGAATTTAATGGTTTTGATTGGTTTTCACTGCCGTCACCTCATTTTGGCACTCCACTTCTGCCAACCGTGCCAACTCACTATTCAAATGCAGGCAGAGGCAGCATTTTTAACTGGATAGGTACATGAAATAGTTTGTGTGTAGGCCTAAAAATAAATTTGTTATTAATAATATTTAATAACTGCTAAACAAGTTCAGAAAAGATTAAACTGTATTTTATTCTTGCATTATTCTTTGAAAAATTGCTAAAATCAATTCTAACGATAATATCGTAGTAAAATATCGATATCCCGATAATATCGGAAGTCTAATATCGATATAACATGTTACATAAACGAATGAGGGCTCATTTATTTCGTCTTACTTAGACGAATAAAAAAACATTTTAATCACAGTTCTACAACGTACCGTTGCCGACATAACACAGTTCTCGCTTAACTATAAATATTATTGCAGAGTGTTATGTCTGCAACAGTACGTCAGAACTGTGATTAAAATGGGTTTTTATTCATGTAAGACGAAATAAATCTACATCAGCCCCCATTCGTTTATGCATCTAATGTATCAATTGATTGCAAATTAGTTTAGTGTGACAGATTTGTGTGGAATCCTCGCAGTCTAGGGTGGACCGACACGAGGTTTGGTTTTGTTCGACTTGGATATTCTCTTCCTGCCAAAGCGAACTTGTACTCATGTCATAACCTAAATTAATTTTGTAATTCCTATTATCGGTAGTTGTAGTTTATTTGTGATTTTAAATCTTTTGCACTCATTGTTTTCTCAATAAAATTAAGCAAACAAAAGTTGCAAAATTGTCTCTTATCTTAATGTTTTTTTCAGTTTGCTTAATTGCGTTGTTATTTCTTACAGTTGTTTACCACATTCTTTTCTTTATTGCCATTTGTGGTTGATTGTACCATTAATTCATGGTTTATTCCTGTTAATTCTCGCTATTCATTGCTGTTGCCTTTGTGTATGGATTGTTAAATTTGTTATCACCTATTTTAAGTCAAATAAATAAAATACATTTGAACCTCACACTACAATAGAGATAATCAATGGTGTTATTTGTTCTCTGTTCCCTTGTCTGTGGTGTTGGTTGGACTGTTGGGCTAATGAAGCTTTTGCTTTAGCTTTGTGGTGGGATACCAGCTGAGTGTGGGATGTGTTTGGTTTTTTCCGAAGCCGAATTGTCAAATCCTGTTTGTTCTGCTATGTTATGTTTATAGTTTATTAATCCTTACCACCTTTTAGTGTTGGGATATCGAAAGAAAATATCGATATTTATATCGACGATAATATCGGAGCCTCAATATCGATATTCCGATAATATCGGACCAAAAATATCGATATATCGGGAAAATATCGTTGAAAATTAATGGAATTGGAATGCTATCGGCTATCGCAATGCCTCCCTTTAACAGGAAATTACCTTAACAAACAATTGAAAAAAAATGCGTTTGAAGATATTAAAACAAAGGAATATATACAGACGGTTTGGTAAAAAAAATATCGATATGTCATCAAAAGAAATCATTGATATAAAAATGTCCCTTTAGAAGGAAAGTACCTTTGTTAATACTGAACAATATTAGCCTATCCTTATCGAAGTTGTCAGCTGATATGTTTTAATTTGTTATAATCAATATATCGGATAGAAAAATAAAATATCGATATTCAAAAAGAAATAATCGATAATAATGAATGTTCCCTTTAACAGGAAAGTACCACCATGAACAGTAGTTAGCTGCACACATATGACGTTAAATTGTTTACAATTTATAATTTTTTAGGCTTGTGTACAAAAAAATATACAACAAATGAGAATTTAATGGTTTTGATTGGTTTTCACTGCCGTCACCTCATTTTGGCACTCCACTTCTGCCAACCGTGCCAACTCACTATTCAAATGCAGGCAGAGGCAGCATTTTTAACTGGATAGGTACATGAAATAGTTTGTGTGTAGGCCTAAAAATAAATTTGTTATTAATAATATTTAATAACTGCTAAACAAGTTCAGAAAAGATTAAACTGTATTTTATTCTTGCATTATTCTTTGAAAAATTGCTAAAATCAATTCTAACGATAATATCGTAGTAAAATATCGATATCCCGATAATATCGGAAGTCTAATATCGATATAACATGTTACATAAACGAATGAGGGCTCATTTATTTCGTCTTACTTAGACGAATAAAAAAACATTTTAATCACAGTTCTACAACGTACCGTTGCCGACATAACGCAGTTCTCGCTTAACTATAAATATTATTGCAGAGTGTTATGTCTGCAACAGTACGTCAGAACTGTGATTAAAATGGGTTTTTATTCATGTAAGACGAAATAAATCTACATCAGCCCCCATTCGTTTATGCATCTAATGTATCAATTGATTGCAAATTAGTTTAGTGTGACAGATTTGTGTGGAATCCTCGCAGTCTAGGGTGGACCGACACGAGGTTTGGTTTTGTTCGACTTGGATATTCTCTTCCTGCCAAAGTGAACTTGTACTCATGTCATAACCTAAATTAATTTTGTAATTCCTATTATCGGTAGTTGTAGTTTATTTGTGATTTTAAATCTTTTGCACTCATTGTTTTCTCAATAAAATTAAGCAAACAAAAGTTGCAAAATTGTCTCTTATCTTAATGTTTTTTTCAGTTTGCTTAATTGCGTTGTTATTTCTTACAGTTGTTTACCACATTCTTTTCTTTATTGCCATTTGTGGTTGATTGTACCATTAATTCATGGTTTATTCCTGTTAATTCTCGCTATTCATTGCTGTTGCCTTTGTGTATGGATTGTTAAATTTGTTATCACCTATTTTAAGTCAAATAAATAAAATACATTTGAACCTCACACTACAATAGAGATAATCAATGGTGTTATTTGTTCTCTGTTCCCTTGTCTGTGGTGTTGGTTGGACTGTTGGGCTAATGAAGCTTTTGCTTTAGCTTTGTGGTGGGATACCAGCTGAGTGTGGGATGTGTTTGGTTTTTTCCGAAGCCGAATTGTCAAATCCTGTTTGTTCTGCTATGTTATGTTTATAGTTTATTAATCCTTACCACCTTTTAGTGTTGGGATATCGAAAGAAAATATCGATATTTATATCGACGATAATATCGGAGCCTCAATATCGATATTCCGATAATATCGGACCAAAAATATCGATATATCGGGAAAATATCGTTGAAAATTAATGGAATTGGAATGCTATCGGCTATCGCAATGCCTCCCTTTAACAGGAAATTACCTTAACAAACAATTGAAAAAAAATGCGTTTGAAGATATTAAAACAAAGGAATATATACAGACGGTTTGGTAAAAAAAATATCGATATGTCATCAAAAGAAATCATTGATATAAAAATGTCCCTTTAGAAGGAAAGTACCTTTGTTAATACTGAACAATATTAGCCTATCCTTATCGAAGTTGTCAGCTGATATGTTTTAATTTGTTATAATCAATGATAGAAAAATAAAATATCGATATTCAAAAAGAAATAATCGATAATAATGAATGTTCCCTTTAACAGGAAAGTACCACCATGAACAGTAGTTAGCTGCACACATATGACGTTAAATTGTTTACAATTTATAATTTTTTAGGCTTGTGTACAAAAAAATATACAAAAAATGAGAATTTAATGGTTTTGATTGGTTTTCACTGCCGTCACCTCATTTTGGCACTCCACTTCTGCCAACCGTGCCAACTCACTATTCAAATGCAGGCAGAGGCAGCATTTTTAACTGGATAGGTACATGAAATAGTTTGTGTGTAGGCCTAAAAATAAATTTGTTATTAATAATATTTAATAACTGCTAAACAAGTCCAGAAAAGATTAAACTGTATTTTATTCTTGCATTATTCTTTGAAAAATTGCTAAAATCAATTCTAACGATAATATCGTAGTAAAATATCGATATCCCGATAATATCGGAAGTCTAATATCGATATAACATGTTACATAAACGAATGAGGGCTCATTTATTTCGTCTTACTTAGACGAATAAAAAAACATTTTAATCACAGTTCTACAACGTACCGTTGCCGACATAACGCAGTTCTCGCTTAACTATAAATATTATTGCAGAGTGTTATGTCTGCAACAGTACGTCAGAACTGTGATTAAAATGGGTTTTTATTCATGTAAGACGAAATAAATCTACATCAGCCCCCATTCGTTTATGCATCTAATGTATCAATTGATTGCAAATTAGTTTAGTGTGACAGATTTGTGTGGAATCCTCGCAGTCTAGGGTGGACCGACACGAGGTTTGGTTTTGTTCGACTTGGATATTCTCTTCCTGCCAAAGCGAACTTGTACTCATGTCATAACCTAAATTAATTTTGTAATTCCTATTATCGGTAGTTGTAGTTTATTTGTGATTTTAAATCTTTTGCACTCATTGTTTTCTCAATAAAATTAAGCAAACAAAAGTTGCAAAATTGTCTCTTATCTTAATGTTTTTTTCAGTTTGCTTAATTGCGTTGTTATTTCTTACAGTTGTTTACCACATTCTTTTCTTTATTGCCATTTGTGGTTGATTGTACCATTAATTCATGGTTTATTCCTGTTAATTCTCGCTATTCATTGCTGTTGCCTTTGTGTATGGATTGTTAAATTTGTTATCACCTATTTTAAGTCAAATAAATAAAATACATTTGAACCTCACACTACAATAGAGATAATCAATGGTGTTATTTGTTCTCTGTTCCCTTGTCTGTGGTGTTGGTTGGACTGTTGGGCTAATGAAGCTTTTGCTTTAGCTTTGTGGTGGGATACCAGCTGAGTGTGGGATGTGTTTGGTTTTTTCCGAAGCCGAATTGTCAAATCCTGTTTGTTCTGCTATGTTATGTTTATAGTTTATTAATCCTTACCACCTTTTAGTGTTGGGATATCGAAAGAAAATATCGATATTTATATCGACGATAATATCGGAGCCTCAATATCGATATTCCGATAATATCGGACCAAAAATATCGATATATCGGGAAAATATCGTTGAAAATTAATGGAATTGGAATGCTATCGGCTATCGCAATGCCTCCCTTTAACAGGAAATTACCTTAACAAACAATTGAAAAAAAATGCGTTTGAAGATATTAAAACAAAGGAATATATACAGACGGTTTGGTAAAAAAAATATCGATATGTCATCAAAAGAAATCATTGATATAAAAATGTCCCTTTAGAAGGAAAGTACCTTTGTTAATACTGAACAATATTAGCCTATCCTTATCGAAGTTGTCAGCTGATATGTTTTAATTTGTTATAATCAATATATCGGATAGAAAAATAAAATATCGATATTCAAAAAGAAATAATCGATAATAATGAATGTTCCCTTTAACAGGAAAGTACCACCATGAACAGTAGTTAGCTGCACACATATGACGTTAAATTGTTTACAATTTATAATTTTTTAGGCTTGTGTACAAAAAAATATACAAAAAATGAGAATTTAATGGTTTTGATTGGTTTTCACTGCCGTCACCTCATTTTGGCACTCCACTTCTGCCAACCGTGCCAACTCACTATTCAAATGCAGGCAGAGGCAGCATTTTTAACTGGATAGGTACATGAAATAGTTTGTGTGTAGGCCTAAAAATAAATTTGTTATTAATAATATTTAATAACTGCTAAACAAGTCCAGAAAAGATTAAACTGTATTTTATTCTTGCATTATTCTTTGAAAAATTGCTAAAATCAATTCTAACGATAATATCGTAGTAAAATATCGATATCCCGATAATATCGGAAGTCTAATATCGATATAACATGTTACATAAACGAATGAGGGCTCATTTATTTCGTCTTACTTAGACGAATAAAAACACATTTTAATCACAGTTCTACAACGTACCGTTGCCGACATAACGCAGTTCTCGCTTAACTATAAATATTATTGCAGAGTGTTATGTCTGCAACAGTACGTCAGAACTGTGATTAAAATGGGTTTTTATTCATGTAAGACGAAATAAATCTACATCAGCCCCCATTCGTTTATGCATCTAATGTATCAATTGATTGCAAATTAGTTTAGTGTGACAGATTTGTGTGGAATCCTCGCAGTCTAGGGTGGACCGACACGAGGTTTGGTTTTGTTCGACTTGGATATTCTCTTCCTGCCAAAGCGAACTTGTACTCATGTCATAACCTAAATTAATTTTGTAATTCCTATTATCGGTAGTTGTAGTTTATTTGTGATTTTAAATCTTTTGCACTCATTGTTTTCTCAATAAAATTAAGCAAACAAAAGTTGCAAAATTGTCTCTTATCTTAATGTTTTTTTCAGTTTGCTTAATTGCGTTGTTATTTCTTACAGTTGTTTACCACATTCTTTTCTTTATTGCCATTTGTGGTTGATTGTACCATTAATTCATGGTTTATTCCTGTTAATTCTCGCTATTCATTGCTGTTGCCTTTGTGTATGGATTGTTAAATTTGTTATCACCTATTTTAAGTCAAATAAATAAAATACATTTGAACCTCACACTACAATAGAGATAATCAATGGTGTTATTTGTTCTCTGTTCCCTTGTCTGTGGTGTTGGTTGGACTGTTGGGCTAATGAAGCTTTTGCTTTAGCTTTGTGGTGGGATACCAGCTGAGTGTGGGATGTGTTTGGTTTTTTCCGAAGCCGAATTGTCAAATCCTGTTTGTTCTGCTATGTTATGTTTATAGTTTATTAATCCTTACCACCTTTTAGTGTTGGGATATCGAAAGAAAATATCGATATTTATATCGACGATAATATCGGAGCCTCAATATCGATATTCCGATAATATCGGACCAAAAATATCGATATATCGGGAAAATATCGTTGAAAATTAATGGAATTGGAATGCTATCGGCTATCGCAATGCCTCCCTTTAACAGGAAATTACCTTAACAAACAATTGAAAAAAAATGCGTTTGAAGATATTAAAACAAAGGAATATATACAGACGGTTTGGTAAAAAAAATATCGATATGTCATCAAAAGAAATCATTGATATAAAAATGTCCCTTTAGAAGGAAAGTACCTTTGTTAATACTGAACAATATTAGCCTATCCTTATCGAAGTTGTCAGCTGATATGTTTTAATTTGTTATAATCAATATATCGGATAGAAAAATAAAATATCGATATTCAAAAAGAAATAATCGATAATAATGAATGTTCCCTTTAACAGGAAAGTACCACCATGAACAGTAGTTAGCTGCACACATATGACGTTAAATTGTTTACAATTTATAATTTTTTAGGCTTGTGTACAAAAAAATATACAACAAATGAGAATTTAATGGTTTTGATTGGTTTTCACTGCCGTCACCTCATTTTGGCACTCCACTTCTGCCAACCGTGCCAACTCACTATTCAAATGCAGGCAGAGGCAGCATTTTTAACTGGATAGGTACATGAAATAGTTTGTGTGTAGGCCTAAAAATAAATTTGTTATTAATAATATTTAATAACTGCTAAACAAGTCCAGAAAAGATTAAACTGTATTTTATTCTTGCATTATTCTTTGAAAAATTGCTAAAATCAATTCTAACGATAATATCGTAGTAAAATATCGATATCCCGATAATATCGGAAGTCTAATATCGATATAACATGTTACATAAACGAATGAGGGCTCATTTATTTCGTCTTACTTAGACGAATAAAAAAACATTTTAATCACAGTTCTACAACGTACCGTTGCCGACATAACGCAGTTCTCGCTTAACTATAAATATTATTGCAGAGTGTTATGTCTGCAACAGTACGTCAGAACTGTGATTAAAATGGGTTTTTATTCATGTAAGACGAAATAAATCTACATCAGCCCCCATTCGTTTATGCATCTAATGTATCAATTGATTGCAAATTAGTTTAGTGTGACAGATTTGTGTGGAATCCTCGCAGTCTAGGGTGGACCGACACGAGGTTTGGTTTTGTTCGACTTGGATATTCTCTTCCTGCCAAAGCGAACTTGTACTCATGTCATAACCTAAATTAATTTTGTAATTCCTATTATCGGTAGTTGTAGTTTATTTGTGATTTTAAATCTTTTGCACTCATTGTTTTCTCAATAAAATTAAGCAAACAAAAGTTGCAAAATTGTCTCTTATCTTAATGTTTTTTTCAGTTTGCTTAATTGCGTTGTTATTTCTTACAGTTGTTTACCACATTCTTTTCTTTATTGCCATTTGTGGTTGATTGTACCATTAATTCATGGTTTATTCCTGTTAATTCTCGCTATTCATTGCTGTTGCCTTTGTGTATGGATTGTTAAATTTGTTATCACCTATTTTAAGTCAAATAAATAAAATACATTTGAACCTCACACTACAATAGAGATAATCAATGGTGTTATTTGTTCTCTGTTCCCTTGTCTGTGGTGTTGGTTGGACTGTTGGGCTAATGAAGCTTTTGCTTTAGCTTTGTGGTGGGATACCAGCTGAGTGTGGGATGTGTTTGGTTTTTTCCGAAGCCGAATTGTCAAATCCTGTTTGTTCTGCTATGTTATGTTTATAGTTTATTAATCCTTACCACCTTTTAGTGTTGGGATATCGAAAGAAAATATCGATATTTATATCGACGATAATATCGGAGCCTCAATATCGATATTCCGATAATATCGGACCAAAAATATCGATATATCGGGAAAATATCGTTGAAAATTAATGGAATTGGAATGCTATCGGCTATCGCAATGCCTCCCTTTAACAGGAAATTACCTTAACAAACAATTGAAAAAAAATGCGTTTGAAGATATTAAAACAAAGGAATATATACAGACGGTTTGGTAAAAAAAATATCGATATGTCATCAAAAGAAATCATTGATATAAAAATGTCCCTTTAGAAGGAAAGTACCTTTGTTAATACTGAACAATATTAGCCTATCCTTATCGAAGTTGTCAGCTGATATGTTTTAATTTGTTATAATCAATATATCGGATAGAAAAATAAAATATCGATATTCAAAAAGAAATAATCGATAATAATGAATGTTCCCTTTAACAGGAAAGTACCACCATGAACAGTAGTTAGCTGCACACATATGACGTTAAATTGTTTACAATTTATAATTTTTTAGGCTTGTGTACAAAAAAATATACAACAAATGAGAATTTATTGGTTTTGATTGGTTTTCACTGCCGTCACCTCATTTTGGCACTCCACTTCTGCCAACCGTGCCAACTCACTATTCAAATGCAGGCAGAGGCAGCATTTTTAACTGGATAGGTACATGAAATAGTTTGTGTGTAGGCCTAAAAATAAATTTGTTATTAATAATATTTAATAACTGCTAAACAAGTTCAGAAAAGATTAAACTGTATTTTATTCTTGCATTATTCTTTGAAAAATTGCTAAAATCAATTCTAACGATAATATCGTAGTAAAATATCGATATCCCGATAATATCGGAAGTCTAATATCGATATAACATGTTACATAAACGAATGAGGGCTCATTTATTTCGTCTTACTTAGACGAATAAAAAAACATTTTAATCACAGTTCTACAACGTACCGTTGCCGACATAACGCAGTTCTCGCTTAACTATAAATATTATTGCAGAGTGTTATGTCTGCAACAGTACGTCAGAACTGTGATTAAAATGGGTTTTTATTCATGTAAGACGAAATAAATCTACATCAGCCCCCATTCGTTTATGCATCTAATGTATCAATTGATTGCAAATTAGTTTAGTGTGACAGATTTGTGTGGAATCCTCGCAGTCTAGGGTGGACCGACACGAGGTTTGGTTTTGTTCGACTTGGATATTCTCTTCCTGCCAAAGCGAACTTGTACTCATGTCATAACCTAAATTAATTTTGTAATTCCTATTATCGGTAGTTGTAGTTTATTTGTGATTTTAAATCTTTTGCACTCATTGTTTTCTCAATAAAATTAAGCAAACAAAAGTTGCAAAATTGTCTCTTATCTTAATGTTTTTTTCAGTTTGCTTAATTGCGTTGTTATTTCTTACAGTTGTTTACCACATTCTTTTCTTTATTGCCATTTGTGGTTGATTGTACCATTAATTCATGGTTTATTCCTGTTAATTCTCGCTATTCATTGCTGTTGCCTTTGTGTATGGATTGTTAAATTTGTTATCACCTATTTTAAGTCAAATAAATAAAATACATTTGAACCTCACACTACAATAGAGATAATCAATGGTGTTATTTGTTCTCTGTTCCCTTGTCTGTGGTGTTGGTTGGACTGTTGGGCTAATGAAGCTTTTGCTTTAGCTTTGTGGTGGGATACCAGCTGAGTGTGGGATGTGTTTGGTTTTTTCCGAAGCCGAATTGTCAAATCCTGTTTGTTCTGCTATGTTATGTTTATAGTTTATTAATCCTTACCACCTTTTAGTGTTGGGATATCGAAAGAAAATATCGATATTTATATCGACGATAATATCGGAGCCTCAATATCGATATTCCGATAATATCGGACCAAAAATATCGATATATCGGGAAAATATCGTTGAAAATTAATGGAATTGGAATGCTATCGGCTATCGCAATGCCTCCCTTTAACAGGAAATTACCTTAACAAACAATTGAAAAAAAATGCGTTTGAAGATATTAAAACAAAGGAATATATACAGACGGTTTGGTAAAAAAAATATCGATATGTCATCAAAAGAAATCATTGATATAAAAATGTCCCTTTAGAAGGAAAGTACCTTTGTTAATACTGAACAATATTAGCCTATCCTTATCGAAGTTGTCAGCTGATATGTTTTAATTTGTTATAATCAATATATCGGATAGAAAAATAAAATATCGATATTCAAAAAGAAATAATCGATAATAATGAATGTTCCCTTTAACAGGAAAGTACCACCATGAACAGTAGTTAGCTGCACACATATGACGTTAAATTGTTTACAATTTATAATTTTTTAGGCTTGTGTACAAAAAAATATACAACAAATGAGAATTTAATGGTTTTGATTGGTTTTCACTGCCGTCACCTCATTTTGGCACTCCACTTCTGCCAACCGTGCCAACTCACTATTCAAATGCAGGCAGAGGCAGCATTTTTAACTGGATAGGTACATGAAATAGTTTGTGTGTAGGCCTAAAAATAAATTTGTTATTAATAATATTTAATAACTGCTAAACAAGTCCAGAAAAGATTAAACTGTATTTTATTCTTGCATTATTCTTTGAAAAATTGCTAAAATCAATTCTAACGATAATATCGTAGTAAAATATCGATATCCCGATAATATCGGAAGTCTAATATCGATATAACATGTTACATAAACGAATGAGGGCTCATTTATTTCGTCTTACTTAGACGAATAAAAACACATTTTAATCACAGTTCTACAACGTACCGTTGCCGACATAACGCAGTTCTCGCTTAACTATAAATATTATTGCAGAGTGTTATGTCTGCAACAGTACGTCAGAACTGTGATTAAAATGGGTTTTTATTCATGTAAGACGAAATAAATCTACATCAGCCCCCATTCGTTTATGCATCTAATGTATCAATTGATTGCAAATTAGTTTAGTGTGACAGATTTGTGTGGAATCCTCGCAGTCTAGGGTGGACCGACACGAGGTTTGGTTTTGTTCGACTTGGATATTCTCTTCCTGCCAAAGCGAACTTGTACTCATGTCATAACCTAAATTAATTTTGTAATTCCTATTATCGGTAGTTGTAGTTTATTTGTGATTTTAAATCTTTTGCACTCATTGTTTTCTCAATAAAATTAAGCAAACAAAAGTTGCAAAATTGTCTCTTATCTTAATGTTTTTTTCAGTTTGCTTAATTGCGTTGTTATTTCTTACAGTTGTTTACCACATTCTTTTCTTTATTGCCATTTGTGGTTGATTGTACCATTAATTCATGGTTTATTCCTGTTAATTCTCGCTATTCATTGCTGTTGCCTTTGTGTATGGATTGTTAAATTTGTTATCACCTATTTTAAGTCAAATAAATAAAATACATTTGAACCTCACACTACAATAGAGATAATCAATGGTGTTATTTGTTCTCTGTTCCCTTGTCTGTGGTGTTGGTTGGACTGTTGGGCTAATGAAGCTTTTGCTTTAGCTTTGTGGTGGGATACCAGCTGAGTGTGGGATGTGTTTGGTTTTTTCCGAAGCCGAATTGTCAAATCCTGTTTGTTCTGCTATGTTATGTTTATAGTTTATTAATCCTTACCACCTTCACCTTGTTTATGTTATGTAGCTTATAGCATTCAGCATTACGTTACGACAGGCTGGCTAAGCGTATTTGGTTACTTTGATTTTGTCGTTATGTGATATTACAAACTCCAAGTGAAAACTAACATAAACAGTTTCACTGTTATATTTTATTAGTAATTAATTACCCCACTGTGCTATGTGCGGTTAATCTGATCAGTGCACTGAACTACTGAAGCACAGAACAGGCATTTCATCTGGATTCACTCTTCAATGTGGAAATTTGGTTTATGCCTACTATTATAGGCCTAGTTAAGTGCCTGACAGTTGACGTGAAAGTAAAATAAAAAATAGTATTAGTATCCTCTTATTAGGCCATCTTCCTTTTAAGTTTCGATGAAACAACCAATAAGGTTTGACCAAGAGATCGATGGGTTTGACCTAGACCCTAGTTTTAAGTTCCAAGAATGTCATCAATGCTTTGATGTTAAATCTACATAAGCCTAGGACTAACTGAAGTGATTTTGATTTTGGGTTCTGGCTTCTAAACTAAAAATATTAAAACATGTTGGTTTAATTTAGCAAAACAATCTTTGAAGAAATGGCCACTCGATCTCTAACAGATGTTTTTGTGTTAATGCGTAACAATGCATCACAAAACAGGCACATATATTCTGAACAGGTAAGTTAAGACGTCCTAATATGGCATAGCATGTAGAAGTGTTATTGTTCGTCTAAGCTAGGCCTATTTGAGTTTTTAGAAATAGGCCTAGGCTATTGATGAAACTTTAATCAGCGACCATTGGTTAGGTTAACCTTACCTAACTAACCAATCGATATATCGATCGATGTACCCCTAACAAGTATTGGGTTAGCCTATATAATTTGTCAAATTTATGTTTTAACCATTCAGTTATTTATTTATTTATTTATTTGTTTACGGTATAACACCATTTTTACAGGGTTGACATAACAGGGTTGACATGCTGATCAGATACAATATTGAAAGATCCTAATTAAATTTTCTTCCCTTCTGCCTTTTCTCATGCTCTTTTACTTTTTTTTTGTTTTTTTGCAGGATTTATTAAAAGGCAGATAGGGACTAACATCACATGCTAATGGAAAAAAAAAACTGGTTGAATAGCAAGCATAACAATGGATAGAATTAGGTAACAATAACAATCGATAAATACTACAAGAAAACATGCGACTAGATTCCATGTCAAAGTAAGGAAAAAAACACCAGAGCTTAACTTAATTGAAGTAACTTAAAGGCTACCTACTTAGCTAATGTCAGATCAACTAAAGTTAGGCTACGGTACTTTATTTATAGGCCACTTAGGCCATAACACGCACTTAGAATAAAACAAACAAAGTTTATTTATTTATTTCCCAATGACATAACTTAGCTACTTTACAGTGAAAGTACATTTAAGTTACAACTTGAAATTAACAGAAATAAATAGTAAATGAGTTGTAACAAATTGTGAACAGTAACAAATAGTGAACAGTAACAAATAAATATTAACAATATAAATTTTCAAATTATAAATAGAAAGTTATAGATGGCAACAAGTAGGCTATGAAGTATGAAGTGCATGAGTGAGATAAAAAAATACAGTGTGAAATTGTTGTACAATATAAGAACATAGGATGGATGCAGGAACAAACATAAATAATACAGTTCTACAAATTTTGCCTACATCAGAGACAATATAAATAAATATTGGTGAAAAATCTACAGCAATTAGGTGGTAGGCCTAGTTTATGCTCGTGCAGTTTCAAGGCGTGAAGATTTTCTTGGCACATCTTCTGATGTGAGAGATTGTGTAACAGAACAGATCAGAGTCTGGAGCAACACAGTTTCTAATCCAGACAAGACGAGCTAGTGGGCTGTGGAAGTCGAAAGACTTGGTGTAGTGTCTTAAGACGAAGAGTTCCCTATTCCTAGTGCCAGACGGTACTTTAAAATTTTTAACAGGATGTACAGACAAAATAGACGACCTCTGATTATTTTGAGCAGAAGCATGAGGTCGGCCATGTCTCGGTGCACCGCAAGAAATACAAGCTGGAGCCCAGAAGAAAGAAAATCAACAGGGACATCCACGTTGTTGAAGCATTGCGAACTCCCACCAAGCGGATGAAACACCTCTGCAATGCTTCAAGTCTGTCTTTTTCGCCAATGGTATAGGGTGACCACACGGGGGGGGGGGGGGGGGGGCGTACATCCACCATAGCACAGTATAGCGTTCTTAGAGCATCAGGGTTGTTAACCCCTCGGGTAGATCTTGAGATGAAGCCCAAAATCTTGTTGCCCTGTTTACAAATCCCATCAACGTGTTCGAAGAAGCCCATATCGTGACGGAAGAAAACACCCAGATCCTTTATTCCCGTAATTCTTGGGTTATCAACATGTGAGATTGAGTAAGATGTCAAAAGGGGATGCTTGCTACGATGAAAGGACACACTTGAACACTTTTCAGGGTTAATCTGCATGTTGTTACTGATGCACCATTGACTGATTCCATCCAGGCTGTTTTGCACCAGTCTTCCACTGAGGAAATCTCGGGGAAGGTTTTTAGATTGTCGGCAAACAGTAGAGCATTGGTCACTGTTAGAACAGTTAGTCACAGTTAGGTTTAGGTCACAGTTAGAATGATAACTAATAAACCCATACTGTATAGGTAGGCCTAAAACAAGCACATCTTTTACAGACATGTTAATATGAAAAACATAAAGCTCTTTTATCTCAACGTTATCTATAGATCTAACCAGTAAATGTTTTGTTTTGATTAGCCTATTTTTATTTTTTTGTATTTAATCCATTTCAGGAATAAGTAGGCCTAATTCCATACTGTAGGCTAATAAGGATTAATTTTAACTCCTCAACTTCCTTTTTAGCAAATGACAGACCGCATGGCCTTAGTGGGAGATTTAGAGTGTGGTATTGAGTTGCGACGAAGTGAAGCATCACGATTGCCTCCAATATGGGCGGATAACCTGGAGGAGAGTCAGTATGCGATGACTAGGCTACGCAACAAACTCAAGGAGCTTGAGGCACTTTACGACAAACATGTGCTGAGGCCAACATTAGATGACTCAACTGATGAAGAGAGACAGATTGAAATACTCACGCAGGAAATTTCTAGGGTGAGTGATTATTTTTTATCTTCAATCTCATTTATTTGTCCTTAACTTTAAAAATTTAAGATAAAGGTGACAGTTAGTTTGGTTAAATGTGTTTTTTTAAATACTTAACAGCATTGTTTCCCAAGCTGTGATACACTAACCACTAGTCGTAGGCAAAGGCACAGAAAACGTACTACTATAACCCAGAATGCCAACCGCATGGTAAACAGCATTAAGCGGTTTGAAAGAGCTTTGCCTGTCAATCCGTAGGCAGCGCCACCAGCGTTGCTATGCTATTGCATGGCAACGCTGGTGGCGCTGCCTACGGATTGACAGGCAAAGCTCTTTCAAACCGCTTAATGCTGTTTACCATGCGGTTGGCATTCTGGGTTATAGTAGTACGTTTTCTGTGGCAAAGGCCACTGTGGTGGTGCGTAATGTTTTAAGAAGAGTATTTGGTCATGATTTGGGCATTCAGCTTGCTCCATTTTCAAATTCTCGAGCAGATCTCCAGTTTTTTCGCGTTCTTAAGCACGTTGCCCTTAAAATTGAGCAAGTCAATCTCACTCTAATCCAATTAACTACAAGACTGTAAGGCTTAGGATACACAATTTTTCTGACAACCTTTCAGTTCTAGTGCTCTTATCAATGTTTGAAAATTGTTGCCTAGGATTCCGCAGACTGATGTTATCAGGGGAGTGAAAGAGGCATTTTGGCACTCACATGCTGACATATACTTTCTTTTCTTATCTTCTTCTGCATATTTGGAGACATGAGGGAGCATCAAATAAATTAAATTAAAAAAAAAATTACTTATTCCATGCAAAGTTATGGCCATAAGGCTCTTCCTTTCACTGAAGAAAGAGACAACATACAACTATTATTAGAGATCATTAAGCCTATAAAGCAGTGTCTCCCAAACTTTTTAGACTTGTTATGTAACTTACTATATGGTGACATTTTAATGATTAAGAATGGCCTAGTTTTTTGGTGTTTTTAAAAAGTAATATAAATATTTAAACTCTGCTCCTGAAAAATGTACACCGGACTTCCCTACCTGGCAACCATAAGATGAACCTACATTGTAAATAAAACTTATTTTTATGAAACAGATGTTTGCTGCCACTCATCGGCTGGTGCAGCAGATTCACCATCACAGTTCAGACGCCACGACCAACATGGAGCTCAAGCTGAGTAACAACGTAACTGCCTCACTCGTCACTTCTCTGCAAGATCTTTCTACTTCATTTAGGAAACTGCAAAGCTCTTATTTAAAAAGTAAGTGTCTTTATCAACTCATAAGGCTAGCCTATTTCATGTTTATGTACTTTGTAGGAATTTGTTGAAATTTCAATCAGCTGTAATGTTTGTGTTGTGTTGAACAACTTTTATTAGTGTAGATCTCTTTAAAATGATGTAGGCCTAAAGTAAACCTCGTTATGGAAATGGTGATTCTTTGGCAGGATTTACACATACCCTTTGCAGTGGTAGTATGATACAATTCTATACAATATTGCTGTTTAATGTTGGAGGCAGAGATTTTTAATCACGCATAATACTGTGGAAGTAACAGCCAAGCAAACTAAAAAGTATCTCATTAAGTCCTCAAGTCACCTAGGGGCTCTAGGTATACAAGAGGTAGGCCTACCGTATAGTAGAACTCTGATTAGCCAAATTAACCCTCCGAGTGTCCATAGTTTAGGCCTTAATGTCCGCCTATTTTTGGCGCATTTCCAAGGTTTTATTAAAACGGATCTGAGAAGCTTAAAACCATGTTAATTCTACTGTTCTATATACCATTTTGTTTGGAAAATCATGGGCTTCAATATCATACATAAAACATAAGGAATATTTGTTTCAAAACATTTTTTTAGGTAAAAAAAAAATTTTTTGGAAAAATTGAAAAAAAATAAGTTTGTGCTCAATGAAATTGTATAAATTATAGGCCTATAAATATTTGAAAATAGCCACTTTGTTCTAAATTGTATGAGGATTACAAATATATAGTAATATAAGGAAGTAGATTTGCAAATAAATAAGTTATGGGCAAAAAACAGATTTCAGTACATAGCGTTTAGCTAAGAATGCATAGCCTAACCATAGCTAGGAATCTGGCTGATAATTTACATCAATATCACTACCTACTTCTTCAGGATCATCAACCAGCCCTTCAAAATCACTTAAATCTTCTTATAATGCACCACGTATATCACTACTTTTGATTTTTAACACTAAAACAATGGATAAACGTAATAAAACACATCAGTCATCGGTCCGAGGTTAACCAAGCTGTTTACAAATACGCACGTCAGCTGTCTGCTACAATATTTTCGGAACTAAAATGAATAGCGCTTAGAAACAGACCTCTGGAGAAAGCTTAGAATCTAACAAAAAGAACGATACCTAACTCGATCCAGTTCAATCCGATTCAGTCAGTCATAGAGCCTTCGCCGTAAACGATGTTCGTGTGTCGAAAAATCGACAAGTGACACTACACAAAGTGTGTCGTGAGTCGATTTTTCGACAAGTGACGCTCGGAGGGTTAATTTTGAATTGGGCAGATTCTTAAATACAGAGATTAAGATGGCCAGATTAAAAAATAACCCTCCACAGCAAAACTGTAGCAAATTTCCATGTGCCTGATTGTATTTTCACTAAAATATCTCCTTAAGAATGTCAGATTTATTCCCTATTTAGATAAGATTGGTGTGAAGGTTTGCTGCTTCAATAAAGTGTGTTTTTTTTTATTATTATATAAACAAGAAAAGTACAACAGTTATACCTAATTTCATCATAATCAGGTGATTTTTGCTCAAGTTAACATGCTAACGGACACATAAAAAATGTGGTATACAGTATATACATATATATTTGAATCTGAATGGATCGTGTTTTTGGCCTCTAGGGATATAAAAACAAAAAAGTAAATCAGTTCGAGGTCCAAATTTTACTTTCAGACCTATGGTAATAGCTCTATAGCACTTTAGGAAATACGTTAAAAAAATATAATATGCAATGAACAGGTAGCCTATTTTATTCTTGCATGTACTTTCTTTTAGAAATTAACTCAAGAGAAGAAACTTCAAGGTTGTTCTTTGACTCTGAGATGTCAATGGGACGTCAGACTGATCTAGACTGGGAGGTCGACAATGAACTTGACAACTTAGACAGAGCGTTCAGCCTATCTACTGCTCAGCAGGTACTATATTGATCCATGTTTCAACCAGTGAAATTTCACATATGAAAATAATGGTTTAGGATCTTTTTTTGTTAACAGAGGGTCAGGCTTACAAGTTATCATGTGACTGCATCGCAGCTGGAACAGCTTATTGTGCACCCTCATTCACAGGTCCTCATTCTCCGTCAAATCCCAGGTCTCCATAGTGAACCATGAGATCCTTTTGACTATCCCTTTGATCTCCCGACAATAGGCCAAGGGATCTCATATGCAGACCTTGTAGGGCTGGGCACATAAATATAACGTGGAAGGCTGACTCCTCCTCCACACTACATTTCCTACATAAGAGGCTTTCAACTTGAATTCCCATCTTGTGTAGATGTCCGCGGAATACCCAGTGGCCGCTGATAAAGCCAACCACCTTCCGCAGGGTCTTCATATTCAGCACAAGGGCATCTGCAGCTATCGCATCGGTAGGTGTCTGCAGCATTCTCTTTGACTGCATCTTGCCATTATCATGACCAGGAATTGTCCGTCAGGGTTTGCACCATGTCCTTCTTGGTCATTGCCCCTGTTGAGGTGGGAACAAACGCTGATACATTCACAGCTTTCACAAGGTCTCTGGCTGGGGCAAGCTGTAGTGAGATTTCCCCGAAGGGACTCAGCTCCTGAACTTGCTTGACCAGCCAATCCTTTATGGCTGCGTTGGCACAGCCAACCACCAAGGCCTTTAAGATGGCAGCTGCTTATCCTGACGTCTTTGCCACGAATGGCCCACCTGGACAGCTCCCCCTTGATTTTGTTGGCTTCAGCCTCCATCCGTTTCCTGTCCGGGTGTTCAGATTTGACGATGACCATCTTCTCCACAGACATTGTCTCCGAATAGGTGTGGGTACCGGTGTTCTCTGTGAAACACCCGAGCCCTCTCCCTCTTTCGTCCTCGTCTTCTTTTCCTTGCCCCAGACATCCTCATGTGTCAGGTGCTCTCGCCCCCTCATTCCATCTTTCTTCCCGGAGGCTTCACTAGAGTCAGCTTTGGGGGTGCCAACCTCGCCCTGCTTTTTTCCCAGCATCCTGGTTCCCGGAGGATCTGGCTTTGCAGGGAGCAGGGTTCGGGTACTTGGCAGCCCACGTTAGCCTCCTCTTACTTCTGGATTGCACCTTTTTGCCTTTAGCTAAAGCATCTGCTATCCTCTGTCTTCGCAACTCGCCCCTGGAAAGTCGTTTTTTTTTTTGTTCCTTTTGAAGAGAAACCTATTATATGTTCGATATAAAAGTCAACTTCGACTTGTGGTGCATGTTGAAATTGACTTACCTTTTGAAATTTGAGTTGTGATAGTTTTTATGTAATTTGAGATGGAGGTAAAATATATAAAATTATTTTTAGTAATATAATCATGTATTGTTATTTATTTATTTTACCAAGAATGGTTTACACAGGGATTGTAAATAATTTTAAATATCAAAAGAATTGTATATCAAGGTTCGAGTTAGCAAGAATTGTAGTGTTATGTCAAAAACTAAAGTCAAATCTCTAAACCGACAAAGCTGATATAAATTTTCTGTGTTCTGTAGGGAGGATTAACACAAACACAAACCCAACTACTACTACTAGAGGAGGAGAACACTCGACGAGCGGAACATCGGGAGGCGGAGGTGAGGCAGATAGTCAAGTCAATTGTGGATCTCAACGACATCTTCAAAGATCTGGCCCACATGGTCGCCGATCAGGTTAGTAACACTAGAGATAGTAATGAGTCAATCAAGTTGTATTCGCTTATACATTGCATATTATTCACTTGTTTTAATAGGTTCTATACAAGAAATGTTGCAATTTGTCCATATTGCTTCAGGTTAGACACCCACTCTTTTTCTTCTGCGATCAAAACTCGTAGCTCTTTTACACGGTGTTTTTTGTTGTAGTTTTGCTTCTGTTTTACTTTCTCTGAGCTGTCCATTGTCTTAATATTTTCCAAGTCTGGCCACTGAGGCTCCAATGATTCGTCTAAACAGTGAACAGTGCTTCTGATTTTCCTACTAAAAAGAAGCTCAGCAGGACTGTAAACACAGCTTAGTGGAGTAGAACGATATGCTAATAAGTATCTTGATTTTTCTTCAGAATGTTTTTAGCAATTTTAATTGCACGCTCAGCCTGTCCATTGATTTGCGGAAACAACGAGCTGAAAATAATCAGTTCAAAGTGGCATTCCTTAGCAAACTCCCTGATTTCTCTCGAATTGATTGGGTTGTTATCAGAACTTAAAACTTGGCAAGCCATGTCGGGCAAATCTAGTACCGTGGAAAATCAAGTTGTAATGAAGCACCAAATTACCTCTTTCCTCAACAAATGCAGTTTTCTTCAATGTGGTCCAATCACCAGATTTAATCGCATCTTTTTATACACCACACAAGGTATCCTCAGCTTGGACATCCTTTATTGTTGAAAATCGAAGGTTGTTGAACATTTTATTGTAAAATATTATTTGGCACCGCTGCAATTGCTCATTTCATCCCATGCTTTAAAGTGATTTACAATGGTCCAAGGACAACTTAATTAAATCAAGGCTTGGATGTTCAACACACTAGGATAAATCCCTTGTATTAGCAAAAGCAATTAAGTTTGTAATTGATAAAACAATGTAGTTTAAAGATAAAAATTGTCATATTTTGCTCATTTGCTTCTTTAATCACAACACCACAATTGCGGAAATCTCCGTGACCTTAAAAGATAACCAACAGAACACCATTTATGAATAGACTAAATTTTTAAATCATATAATCATCATAAATAGACGATGGCAATTTTCAATGGTTCCAAATTTCCAGCTTCCATTTGAAATTCAGACTTTTTTCCGGTCATCTAAAATCCACACATTCCCAGTTTTCTGATCGGCTGGACATCCTGGTTGGTATTTCAGAACATACCAAAATTGCGTAGTTTTTAATTTCATTTGGTTTAGGTTAACCAGAGGTTTGCATTATTGGGGTTTGAATTTCAGAAACTCTGGTGTACTGTAAGTCAAAGACAATCTACCAATCCGTCTCTTTTACATACATCAGACTCAGACTGCACATTTTACTCTTGAAAATGGAAAAACATATAGTTCTACTAGTTTTATTGAAGCCACATTGTTTATTTTTAATTTTAGTTGTAAAGATTGACATGACTAATGCAAATTTTGTACTGGCTATTTTGGTTTAACTAGTGACCCTGTTGCTCGAATTCGAGCAATTGCTTATAATTACAGGTGTTATTTTAAAACGAATAACAGTCATAATTTCTAATGACTTTATAAAGATTCGACTCAAAGAATATGGAAATACTCAAGATGTAGGCCTACATCACAGATTATGTCATTTTATCTAGGCTCTCTCGCTTTTTTCCATTGTAATATTTACGCCAACCCAAATTCAAATAGTAAATATAACATTTCAACCAAGTCAGTAAATGTTTGTAGCAAACGCATTGACTGTTTACAATTAACATACGTTCTTCTTCTCACTTTTACTTTCTGTCAGCAGCTGGAGTTTCATAACAATTTTTGTTTCCCATGTTAATCTTATGGAGAAATACGAAACTTTAAAGGGCCCCAGGGCCTCACTCTCTATTTATTTCCCTAAAAAGAAAGTTTCCTGCACAACTTCACGTTACGCTCTTTACAATGACACCAAAAACATGTCAATCGGTTCAGTAGTTTTGTTGGAGTAATTGTCACAAAAAACCTGCTTGCGTATTAAATAAGTAATAATAGATAATTGAGTTATTGAGCTATATTAGTTTTGTATCGTTGGTATCTATCCACTTTACTTGGACGTGCCTCTATTGCTTGTTCCAGGGCACAGTGCTCGACAGGATTGACTACAACATAGAGCAGGCCCAGGTACAAGTACACGAAGGCTATCAACAACTCCAGAAGGCTGACTTGTATCACAGGAAGAACCGCAAGATGATGTGCATCCTAGTGTTGAGTGTGGTGACTATGCTCCTGACTTTTATACTTATTATCACCAAGTTTTAACTTGTACTTATAGAAGCCAAGCTTTAGTATTCAATGATGCCATGTTTATTTCGTATCTTGCTTAGCTCAAGTCATTATTGTGTTGTTGATAACCAAAAGTGCATGTATATATTATTATTTGTTGAATCAAAGTCTTTCATATGTTTATTATAGCTAAGTTGATTTTAGATTTAAAATTATTTTGTTGATTTAGGTTTGAAACCCGGTTTTATAAGTATTTAAGTGAGTTTATTATAATAATATGTATCACCATTGATAAAATATATCTCATGCTCCCTTATACATTTATAATGCTTATGGATCAGAGGAAGTCAATTTTGTGTTGTGTTGATCAATAACGCAGGATCATAGGGGCCTTTTTATTTCTAGTGATTGTATAACCTATAAAATTATAAATTTCGAATGTACTTATTTATGTGAAATACTACTTGTTCTATGGTATTATAACAAAAATATTGAGCACAGTTTTAATCTACTGTAAAAAAACATAGAAATATTTTTGTCAACATTAACACACTCAAGCCTAAAGGTACTAGCATTGACTTTACAGAGAGCTTCAAATGTTACTTGAATGGGAAGTCTACTCTGTGTATGGTCAATGGTACTTCAGGCTACAGATTTCACATATGGTGAAAATCCTACTTGTGGTATCTAAAGTCAATGGTATCACATGGCTAGTCAATAATTACTTAAATGTTCAGTAGACAGAGAACAAAATACATCCAGGGCATACTTTAATGCTGTAATTTATTTTGGTTATTTTTTATGTACAGTATTGTAAATATAATGTTCCTAATTTTTATTTCCCTCATTTTAACATTGTTATTTGTTATAAAATATATGGTTTTAAAATCTATTTATAATTAATCAAATGCATAATGTTATATTGAACCCTGAGTTTTTATGAGTAAAACTTTTTCTATGTAAAAAGTCTCAAAATTGATTATATCCCAAACACTTGTTTCCTAAATATTTCTTTTCAATGTTTCCAGAACTGTTTTTATTTATAATTTTATGAAAAACTAGCAGAGTACCCGTCCTTCGTACGGGGTTGGCGTAAGTATAAAATGCTTATTGCAGTTATACTCGTGCTTTGAATTTGCAATAAGAGAAGGACACGGTTGGAGAAAATTTGGTTCTTTTAATTTACGGTATGAAACATCTACCATAGCCATAATAATGTTCTACCTTTGCACCTAAACAATAGAAAATAAACGGTATCAGCATTCTGACACATACTTTCTCCCATAAGTTTGTCAACAACCTTTATCATGTGTAAGCGGTGAGAGTAAACATACGGAAATGGAATTTGTACGATTTTGTTCAGAACTTAAAGGACTGTAACATACTAAATTTTTATCAAAATCGTTCGGGCCATTTTTGAGAAAATCCGATTTTTCCATTTTTTTATGGGTTTTTAAGGGAAAATCCCCATTAAAAATCAAAATTAAAAAAAAAATGAAAAAAACGCCAGGAGATACCATGGATTAGAACCTCCATACCAAATTTCATCGAAATCGGACCACAGGTGTAGTCCCTAGCTCTGTACACATCCAGACACACAGACGTCACTTCGAAAACCACTTTTTTGGGTCCAGGGGGACCCAAAACGAATCCATCCACTCAAAACTCAAACTCGAAAATTTTGACGAAAACAATACTTTCTCCATATACTATAGTATAGGGGGAAAAAGTAAAAGTAAATTTCCAACTACTCGCACTATATCACAAATTATTTATAAATCAAAAACTTAAGAAATACCTGTAAACAGGATCCTACTTTGACAGTTTTCATTGTGTATAACAGCTTTTTGTTACTGCTTGGTTCAAATTAGCTCTTGTCATAAATGCAAAAAGAATTAATAGTGCTGCACCCTGTTGGTAAACCTTTAATCTTTTAATGCTATTGAATTCATAGAACCAACTTGTGTGTAATACAGCTGATAAAATTCTTTAATTCCGTTTAAATATGGATACTCATGAAGTTAACATGGGAAACTCTAGAGCCACTGGGGCGGAGCCCAAAAGGGTTTTTTGAGATAAGAATATGTCTATATGTTAATCGGGAAAGTAAGATATCATCATTCCAAATTTGAACCCAATCCGACCAGTTGTTAATGTGTGATTGAACTTAAAACAAACAAACAAACATACATACAAACACACAAACTTTCACATTTATTTAAAATAATACTAGCAGGGTACGTCCTTCGTACGGGGTTGGAAAATAAGTATAAATGCAGTTATACTCGAACTTTGCGTTTGCAATGTGAGAAGACACGGGTTGAGAAAATTGGCTTCCTCAAATTTACGGTATGCTATAGTATTACACATCTACCATAGCCATAATGTTCTACCACTTCACCTACACAATAAAGAAAGATAGATTATTAAAAATTTGCAAAATATCACAAATTATTCATGAAAAAAAAATATAACTGTAATAAAAATCCTACTTTGACAACAGTTCTCATTGCGTATCACAGTTTTTTGTTGCTGAAAAAAATAATAGTGCTGCACCCTGTTGGTAAATCTTATAAATGTTTAATGCTTTTGCATATAATAGAACCAACTCTTTTAGTTGAGACAGCTGGCTAAATTTGTTAATTATGAATATTCATAAGGTTAACATGGGGAACTACAGAGCCACTGGGGGCGGAGCCCGAAAGGATTTTTGAGATAAGAATATGCTTATATGTTAATCGGGAATGTGAGCTATCATCATGCCAAATTTCAGCCCAATCCGAACAGTATTTTCCGCGTTTACTTGTCACAAACATACATCCATACATCCAAACTTTCTCATTTATAATATTAGTAGGATTAGTATGATAATATGATTGATGTTTTTAATCAATGTTATTTTCCTTCATGAAAGCTGTAAAAATGGTTAGCAATTATTGTCATTGTCAACCACTGTAATTCGACACATTATGTAAGGTTTGAATTGCAAGGGACATTGCAATGAAAGTATGAAAGCATTTATGTAGCAGCAAAGCTTTTTGTTTGCCACAGACTACTGGTTAGTGCTTGGTGAAAAGGGTAAATAATAATCTATGATAGTTATAAATTGAATTTATTGAATAAAAATTTTATAGATAAATAAGTCAACATTTTTTTTCTTATAAATTAAACATCATATTCCAATTTGTCATGTCAAAATAGCATAGCTCAATGGAATGATGGATACAAAATACAATTAGAATTTCCTCCTCCATTCCTCATATTCTTTAACAAATTTCTTAATAAATGTTGGATATTGTACGTGTCTTGTGAAATGCATTTTTAAATCATCTGTACAAAAATAATAAAAAATAATAGTAACAAATAGTTTGAGTATACTTTCAAGAACTCTTTTAGTTTAGGTTTAGAGATTTCTTTTTGATGCCGTATAACCCCGGTTTCTATGAGTCATTGTTTGTCTAGGTTCATTTCAAGAAGCTTTTCAAATGAATGTGAGTGTATTTAAAGCAAAGAGATTCAATACTGAAGAAAACGTAGAGTTGAATGATTATTTTTTATAAATACTACTTTAATTGACCACCTCAATGATGAACAGCTTTCCAGCAAATGAGCTAAACAAAATTTCCAATTTGACTGTTGTTAGTTTTTTTAGCTGGATACATGTTTATTTTTACAGTTATGTAATTCTGTAATGAGTTGAGTTGCTAACTATTAATTTAGTATTTTACTTTTAACATTTATTTATTTATTTATACACGGCAATAAATAAATGACAATTTAATTGAAACACACTCTTGTTATTGAAATCATAAAATTGGAAAAATACAGCACAAAAATGTTGTCATAATTTACAAGAACTGGCATTTAAAACATGTTTCAGGCAATTTATATTACACAATTTCCAACAAATATAATGTTTTCAACAAGTCTATTTTAGGAGGTTTAACCGTTTGTATACTTTCATACATTCTATATGGTTTTATCTTTTTGTTTAGCTTATCAGGTAATAATACTTGGGGTTTTATTCCTTTGAAAATTCCGTCTGAAACCTTTTTATCAGTAACCTATGAAACACCTTTCTTGAAGAAAAAAAAACATTTCTCAGTTAAGCTATCGCAACTACATAACAATTTGCATTCTCTCTTAAAACAGAACACTTATAGACACTTAAGAAAATTTTTCTAAATATTATTTGATTTATTGTTAACAGAGTATAAAAATAGTAAAAAGTATAAGACAAAATAAATTACAGTAAGTTTTGTTTTGTAATACCTAGTTTTTAATATAAAAAGCAGATCATAGAAAAAATACAACATACCGATTTATTTAAACTTAACAATAAATATAAAATTAATAATAATGAAAATAAAAATCTATAAATTGATATTTCATTAGACTTTAAACCATAGTTTATCTTCAGTTAAGGGTATATTTTAAAAATATAATGGTATGACTTTAAATGCTTAGCCTACTTGCAAATATTATTAAAGTTTCTTCCTATAAAATTAACAAAAATTTAAAAAATTGTTCATGTAATTCTATGTAATTCTAAAAGTCAAAAAGTAACAGATTATTTCATCTATATAATCACTAATAAAGTAACATTTTTTTTTATCTAGCCTATACTTCATATTGATGTTCACAAAATTTAGTTAAAAAAAGCTACAAATCATATTAATTGAATACACAGTATTTTTAATATGTCTAAATAAATAATACAGCATTGTAACAAACATTAATATAAGTTGTCAATCTTTTTTATCACAGGGCCTTAGTCACAGTTTATATACATCCTACGCTATCCTCAATATTTACATCACCGTCCATACCTCTAATTTGTTCATACATTTATGCTGATTAAGAGTTAAGACAACAACTCAGTTGTTAAGGAAAAATGATTTGATATAATCTAATATTTCTTTTTTCATAGACTATTCAATATGGATTGAAGGAAAACTAATGCAAAGAGAGAATTTATTACTGTTCTCATAACTTTTTAAAACTCTTTTTTGTAATTTTTTTAGCAGGTACAGTTAAAATCCTACACTTTCAAGAGTAACAACATAGGCTATATGTATTTTCAAATTGTTGTAAAAAATATCTGAGATTTCTTTAGGTCTTAAATTAAAAAAATTCTGTATAACACATTACGTTGTGGATAAAATAACAAATTTTGAAAACTAAACTAATCCTAACACTAATTTTGTATACAAATGCTTTGAGACCTAGACTAAAACTGAGGCAATACCATGTACATCACAGATGGTGCTACACCAACAAGCGTCTTTCGCTTGTATCTCGTCACGTCGTCTGCTTCCTTCGTCTGTGGAGGTCGCCTGTGATGGCAGTTGCTCCGCCCAGGAGGAAGCGTACAAAGTTGTCACCTACCAATGGTCCGGCCGCATACACTCCCTCACCCACACCTAACACCTTGTGTGTCCAAGGGTCGACTGCGAGGGGGTTGGATCGACAGTCCAGCGGTTGTTCAGGGTCCACCTGTCACAAAAATTTAAGGTTAGAATTTAATCTTTGAAAATGGATAGCTACACATTCCATTCCCATAAGTTGTAGTCAGAATGAAAACAAACACAAGCCGAAGCCACTGACAGAGTGTTTTGTAGTTTAGTACTGAATTATGTTGAATCTGCCAACGTTTTAACCATGCTTAAGCTTAAAGGACAACTTGTTGTTAGCTATTGTATCTCTTGTGTAGTATCACAGTTCACAGGAATGCTTTGTTACTAAACACTTAATCCTTTGGTCAGGAACTGAAGCCTTATGATCACGGACAACAGGGCCCAGTTTTAAGCCTGTCATAAAGTGTATTAACTTTTCATTAGGGTGGCAATCTTTGAATTACTAAAGGAACTCTTACAAAACAACTATCCAACATAGATAAAAAAACTGTTCAGGGATTTTAATGGGTTTGGGTCAAATAAATAAGAAAAAGCCCTCAAGTGTAGTGAAGCTTTAAAATATTTTATAATATTTTGAAAGAGATGCAACTCTAATTATATACTTAAATAATTTTGTTCACAATAACAATACTGAACTAAACTACTTTCCTGGATGAAAAACAAAAGTCAGTTTGGCTATATGGATCAATGGTGTCAAAATAATTATCAAGAAAATGATACATTGCCTGTTTAGATCATATATATATAGGATATTTATATGCATGCACTGTGGATGCGATGCTCCCGGGTGTGGATTAACGTCCCCGCTAGTGGGTACTACGACTATCCGCAGTACTATCCTGATAATTAGACCAATTTGTTAATAACAAGGAATAATGTGGTTTGGATTCCATCATAAACTGTAGGTCCCTTACTTGCCATAGGCTGTATGGGCTATTAATTAACAGCTGAGTCTAAGGAACATGTCGGCCTTAGTCACTAATAAGACTACAAGATCGCGCCACTCATCATTCTCATATTTGGGTTAAAATACGCACATAGTGGAGTCCCCATCTTAAATAATTGATAATTGGTACATCACTAACTGACTTGCAGTGGAGAACGCCTGAACTAAAATTCAATATTAAAGTTTCTAAAGTACCAATACTTGAAGATTTTCTCATAAAACTATATGATGAACAAATTTAAAACTTCCAAGTAATGAAAATTGTACACTTACTGCGAGAGTCTGACCGTCGTGGAACTCCGCTGGGAGGAACGACAAGTCCGGACGAGATCCTATGAGGATGACCATGAGCGAGGCTTGTAGCACACTCTGGTGGCCTGAAGGTGAACTGATGGACACCTTGTGGCTGTCGGAGGCGATGTGAGTGACTCGGTGGTGAGGGTAGGCCTCGTAGCCTGCGTACCCTCGACCTCCTGCATTCATCATCTCACGGACCTGCAGCAAGGATTAGATTAGATTCATACACCCAAGAACATGCCTAAGATCAGCTGGTTCCTTAGTCAGGATCATTTTAATAAAATCCCAATAATCAAGGACAGCTTAGACAAATGTTAAAGATTTAGACTTCTCTCAAGATTAAACTGATACTGAGCGAGCACTATATCCACTCAGCTACCTAGGTCTAAGATATTCACAGAACAAACATACTGTATTTCCAATAGTTTCTTACAAAAGCGTACAAAAACTGAAAGAACTATTGAGCTGATACTTTACCACTTTGGCATCATGGGCATAAAATTTAACAAGCTCGAAACCTATTTTTGTTACTCACAAATTAGTTAAGACACCACAATTAATTAAGACACACTTACTTTTACTGTAACTGTGATAGGTTAATTTGATTTCACAATATGATAAACTTTGCTTTCCATAAGTCAGTTTGTGAATCGTATTAGTGCAAACAGAGAAGTGAGCTTAAAGGAGTGAGAATGTCAAGTCATCTGCTATCTATATACACAATACAATAAACAAACTCATTTTTGAAGTCAATTAGAGAATAGTTAAGTCCCCACACTAAATCATAGTTTTAATTTTTTTTTTACAATTCAAACAAAAGCAGGTTTATATTTTTTATCTGTGATTAAAATAGTCACATAAAAAATGTACTCAATGGCCCATTCATTCTACAGTGTTACGTTAGTTTGGACTAAACCATTTATCACCTAAGCAAACTTTATTCAATATAGAACACTTGCAACACATAAATGAACATGTTTGGTGAGACAGTTAGAATCCAACATGCAACTCATTCAGTACAAGTCTTCATTTATAATTTAATAGTGTAAGAACTGGTGTGTAGTAACTACCTTGTGGTATTCAGGATACATGTTCTCAGGTAAAGCGTGTTCAGGGGAGATTCCACTGCGTCGGAAAACATGGATCAGTGGAACCGAGTGGAACCTGCAAGCCAACACTGCGTCTGCCGCACTGAGTCCAGCACCAACTACACAGACTGGGTCGACACTGCGAGAACCTATACAGAGAGATCAGATTACTGCAATGCCTACTGATTTATATTTATATTCGGGTTTACGATTTATATTTATATTTATATAATTACTTATTTATATTCGGGTAAGTGTTTTAAGGTGAAGTGTGTTGGAGAATGAGATTTTTTTAGATGTAGCCCTATGGCTTGCCACCCGTCCCGATTCTGGTTCCTTATGCCAGTATTTAAGCCTATGTTGATGCGGGAGGGAGGGGGGCAATGTCCCGATTTTTTCCTGACCTCAGGTGGCAACCCTGCAGCAGGCGCTTCTAATAAAACATTATAAAATATAATTTGCTCTGGAGATTATGGATCTTTTGCAACAGTTCCATTTGTTTAACAATTAAATGTGTTATGTAATTTTTTTAAGGGAAGGACTATACATATTTTGATTTCATCATGTTTGTAAAATATTTTATTTATTTTAATTCATTCAAGTGAATATTTTTATTCAAGTTTTACAGGTTAAGCAATTTGGTTGCATATACTACTGTTGCTTTGTATCTTAAATGAAGTAGTTTTTCATTTCATAAATTTTATTATTCTAATTGATTCAAAATTATTATTTCTTTCTAACTGTGGAAGAAATAAACATAAGATAAAACTATATACCATAACACCTTATAACTATCCCAGTTACTCACCATCCTTGATTCCCGGGTTGTCCTTGACAAACTGCGCGAGAGCCTTCTCAAAAGCAGCCAAGTCATGGAACACCCACGACGTGTTATCCATCTCCCCAGGTACGCAGAGTCTGTTCGGCTGGTCTGTTGACCCTGTTGCCATCACGACAGAGCGACAGACATAGCTGAATGGCTTGTGGGTCTCAGTGTCGTAACCTTCCACCGACCACTGCGCTGACGCACACGAGCAATCCTTCTTCTGGAAAAGCAGCTTTAATCAATTTCATGTCACAAATATTTTGACACATTGAAATTTTAGATGTAAATAAGGGCTTCAGTCAAACTTTTAAGAACACTTTTGTTTGCAGTCACTAGTCAGGTTACAAAGTTAGCATATTGAAATTAATTTCACACAGTATTTGGAATACTAACAAAAAACATTTCTTTCGCCTAGCAGAATTCGATTTAATATAGAATACCAATTATTGTTTTACAAAGTCAGAGATGGCTATAGACAATCTAGAAAACATGAAATCGAGATTTTACAGGAATTAAAACATTGAACAGTTAATTTTTTTTGTGTCCACATCAGTGGCACATTGAAATAAAGAATCACATAAAATATTTGAGGGAAAGCAGTCATAACCCCTAGTTTTTATTGGATTGAACCTAACTCTCTCGTACCGAAGTCTTAAACGCTAAAGCCGGGTTTACACGATGCCAGTTGGCGAGACAATTGTCTTTACCAATTGGCATCACGTGGTTTTGGAATTGTCGTAGGCCAGTCCAGTTGAACGCGGACCTGTTCACACGTGGCCGACAATTGCCTAGGCAATTGAGGGATATACATCAGCTGATCCACATCCGGACTTGGCACTTTTTTCAGTTTACCCATCTCAATGTTAAACGTACCGTGAAAAGCCTTGATTTTTGCTTTTACCTCAGCTACACCAAATCCTTGGACGTTTAAATTTTCCGAAATTGTGGTGTGAGCCGTCTGTCGAGCATTTTTGTCTCTGTATAATTCATCTTGTTGGTCCCACAGACACCTTTGTTCTTTGGATAGTTGGATGATTTTAAATACATGTCATCATTCCACTTTGGTCCCATTTTTGCTAGTAAGAAACAAAACAACAACACAACACACGCTTCAAGTGACGCAAGGGATCTAGTGTACTACATGTACTACTGCCAGTGCCAGGTAAGGAGGCAAGACAGCGCTACTGGACTGGCCTACACCGTCTACACGGCGCCAATTGGGGCGACAACTGGATTTTCAAGGGGTGGGGGGCCTCGCTGGGCCCAGCTCATTGTCCTCAGTCTACTCCCGGAGACAACTGAATTTCGGGACAATTGGCGGGCCAATTGGCTTGCCAATTGGCCTGAAGTGTTTACACGAAGCCAGTAATTTCAAGCCAGTCAGTTGTCTCATGACAATTGTCTCGCCAACTGGCATCGTGTAAACCCGACTTAACCACTACTCAAACTACACATTCTACTGTAAAGCCGGGTTTACACGATGCCAGTTGGCGAGACAATTGTCTTTGCCAATTGGCATCACGTGGTTTTGGAATTGTCGTAGGCCAGGCAAGTTGAACGAAAACCTGTTCACACGTGGCCAACACTTGCCCAGGCATTTTACAGTGAACCAGGGTACTACTGCTAAAAGACAAGACAGTGCTATTGGCCTCTACACCGTTTACACGGCGCCAATTGTCACGACAACTGGGTTTTTGAGGGGTAAGGGCCTCGCTGGGCCCAGCTCATTGTCCTCAGTCTACTCCCGGAGACAACTGAATTTCGGGACAGTTGGCGGGCCAATTGGCTTGCCAATTGGCCTGAATTGTTTACACGAAGCCAGTAATTCCAAGCCAGTCAGTTGTCTCCTGACAATTGTCTCGCCAACTGGCATCGTGTAAACCCGGCTTAAAAGACTATTCTAATATTTATTATATATTGATTAGGGGCTTCCTTTGTAATCTGATAAAACACATCATCCTGCAAATCAACCTACGGCAATCTTTCTACAAAGAAAAATTCAATCTCCAAAAGAGTTCATTTAATTGAGAGCATAAACTCACCAGGTTCAGAGGAGGCAAACGACGGACGGAGGTGACGACCACGTTGTTACGCAGGTACTTGCCCAGCCTCATGAGTCGCACGTAGTCGCGGTAGTAAGCTGCCACACTTGCGACAGGAACACGTCGCACTGTCGTGGACGTGCCTCCGTTGTGGAGCATCTCCCACTTACGGAACTCCAGTCCGGGCAACTCCATCCACGAGGACAAGCTGATTGTCAACACATTGCCGTCCATCGCCTGGAAGCATTGCATGTTAGGTTAGGACATGAAGTGATAATGCACATGATAATGGACATAAGGCGAGAATGCAGCAAAATTATGATTCTCTTTTTTCTGGGTTTATTCAAACTATTGGCATTTTTTATGTTTTTGGTAAAGAAAGACTCCAAAACCTGATCTTTACTATCTAACATAGACCCTTAGTTCATTAATTTTAATTTATAGCCAAAATTGTATCTGGGTCCAGAGTATAACTCGCTTCAAAGCGAACCAGCTAAACCATCAGATTTAAAAGTGAACACTTCAACAGTTTGGCTGCCCAAAAGAGGTTCAAGACAGACAGATGAGGTTCATAAACAGACTTAGAAATAGCACTCTCTCTAAATATTTAAAGATTAAAATGTACCAAAACAATAGTTTTTTACAGTCTGTCTTGACGGAAACATCTACACCTGGTATTGCAGTATCACAGTAAAAAAATCTGTTAACCGATTTAAGAAAAGTCAAGCCACAAAAACATTGGGTTTTATCTATAATAACAACACGTTTTTAGTAAATAACTAGCTGACCCGGCGAACTTCGTATCGCCTAAGTTATAGGTTTCCCCTAAGACAGACCGATGGAAAGAAAGTACCGTTACGTTTAATTTTCAAGATGATCTCGTTCGCATCGCTCAATCACGTCCTGGTTGAAGTTCGTTCGCTACGCTCACTCACCTTTGGGTTGGAGCTCGTTCGCTACGCTCACTCACCTTTAGGTTGGAGCTCGTTCGCTGCGCTCACTTGCCTTCAGGTTAGCTCGTTCGCTACGCTAACTCGCCTCCAGGTTGAAGTTCGTTCGCTACGCTCACTCACCTATTGGTTGCAAATTAGATGTTGTCATAAATGTAAAAGAAATAATAGTGCTGCACCCTGTTGGTAATCCTTGTAACTTTAATGCTATTGAACATCATAGAACAGAACCAACTTGTTTAATTGAAACAGCTGTTAAGATTCATTAAATCCATTTCTCATAAGGTTAACATGGGAAACTCCAGAGCCACTGGGGCGGAGCCCTTTTAAGAATTTCGAAACGGGAAATAGTTTACGTCCGATTCGCATACCTACAGAATTTACACACCAAATTTCATAACGATCGGTGAAGTCGTTCCGGAGGAGTTTGCAGACAAACACTGTGACACGAGAATTTTATATATTAGATTAGTAACAATTTGTGAACAATAATTTTTATTCCACTCTATTCCTTACCTGCCAAGCTCCGCCGGGTGGCCCCTTCCCGAGCACTATGTGGTCTACTGCACTGTCCGGGTGAGGTCTCCACTCCACCAATGGAGGAGTGTCTAGACCCAGGTCTGCTGCAGGATGGGTCAGGTGATCCATCAGTACGGACACTGGGTTGGTAGACCTGCCCTCCAGACCCTGCAAGGGGAACATTACAGATATTAATACCTAGCAACTCAGTAGACTGAATAAACAAATTAGGTGGAATCAAAGTATAAATATATTTGGCATTATAAAGGTTTCCATACTTGCAATTTGAATATGACATAAGGATTCATGGAGCTATTATTTTGTCTTGATCTATGAAAACATACCTCCTCCCATTATTATATTCAACTGTTACAAGGACATAAAAAGTTAATATCGTTTCATTTACATAGTAATGGAAAACACCCATACCACATAGCATAGCATGTCGTTGAATAATTTCCACACATTACAAAACATGGAACATTGCGAAAACAAAACCACTCATTATCTTGGAACAGAAACATCACTATTGCATTGGCATTCAACTTTAACTGTTACGGATGATAACATCAGAATCATTAGTAAACAATAATAAACTGTGAACTTTAGAATGTTTACATGTTATGAAATATGCTCACGATATCAGCTTGCTACTATGTCATTTATTGATTATCTGTCATGCCCAGAATGGAAAATTCTATGGTTAATAATAACTGTTTATAGTTGAAATTTTGAAAACAAACACAAGATTTTTCAAGAATAACATAATGTTGAAGTCATTACCAAATTAATGTTAATAATGTTTCAAAAGGTTTTTATTTTAAAGTGTTTAAATTTTGTCTGGATTCACTGTACTTTTTAGTTGTTAGTTCTGGTGTGTTAACACAATTAGTGAGGGTCCCCAAAAATTACATGAAAAGCCATTTTGAGTTTTGGACTGAAACAACTGTGCTGTTAATTTTTTTTGTTCCAATAAAAACCATAGCTCAACCTCTGTAGAGAATGGATCAAAGGGCAAGTTACTAAGAAGTTTCCTAAGGAATTTTATCTTCTAAATGATGTCCGTCCCTGAATGATTTATTAACGAAAGATATTTTTATTTTTAGAAAGACACACACATTAACCTCGCATCATCCTCCGACCAACCCTTAGCTAATATTTACCCTCTCACACTAGATCACTTGCAATGCTAAGTCTTGTGACACCAGTATTTCTTAAGAAGATTTTAAAACCCAATCTTGTGTAGTACAAAACCTTAACTTTTAATCTAGATTGAAATTATATATTGGAGACAGAAAAGTTAATGTACACATTTAAACAGGGAAGGTAATGTGGATCCTTACAGTAATAGAAAACTGATACCAAGCAGGTTAAAGATGGATTATTTATATGATTTCTCTATACAGTAATCTTCATGATAAAATAGGTCATGTCTAACTAATCCTATTTTGTGTGGCTTCTTTTGCTAGCTGTCAGAGATAATTCTAGCCGTGCTAAAATCTTGAGTAATTGTACTTGGGGTAAATGTCTTAACAATAGTAGATCCCTCTGTAAACATGATAAATTAACGATGCTTAGCTAAAATGTTGTATATTTTAAACACCATTGGCATTTTTTTTTCAGCTGCCAAACAAAAATCCATACCAAATCAGGTCACACACAAAAGCTTCAGCAGTTGCTATTTATTTCTCCCACAATCTTTTGGTCCCAACTAATTTTCAAATGGTTCAAGCTATGAAAACGCAAGTGTTGCGGTCATAGCTAATCAATCAATTTCCTAATTTTAGTAATATGATGTACAATCCTACCTGTGATAGAAACTCCAAGTCCTGTGTAAAGAGTGGTCGTGTGGTGGAAATAGCTTGTAGTCTAGCTGTCAACATATCATCTGTCGGATGAGGTAGGCCATTGTAGTATGGCAAATGTCCGGCTAACATGTATGACAGACCTAGGGCTGACGGTCCATTACCTGCAATACAACAATCATGATAACAGTCTGTGGCCTGTTTTAACCTTGTATTTGCCAGTTAACATGGGCATCAGCTCATGTGTGGAACGTATTCAGCAAAGCAAAGGCAGCAAAGGTTTATACGGAACAGTACAAGATGAACGTAGCGGTACTGTTAAATGTTTGTGCAGGCACCGAGATGTGAGATGGAAACCCACAACCTCGCCGCCATGAATTCATCACTTATCACTTCACTTTATACAAAACATTTAATAAAACTTTGGTAGAGAATGCCCAGTACCTGAACTCATTAAACTCGTATCACGGTTAGACCAAATTGAATAAAAATATAAGAAGTAAATATTGCATACACTGCAACAAAGTTTTCAATAATTAATTAACCAATTTATGTGGGTTAAATAGTCAAGACATATTAAACAACATTATTATTTTAAACTTTGGCTTATTTTAAACAACAGAACAAAATCATAACTCACATAGCTCAATGATCAATGAAATGTAAAAATAAATAAATTTTAAAAAAACAAGGCTGAAATGTACAATGCATTGTTACAATATAATATTGCAAACATTACAAGAAAGGCATCAAATAAATTATCAATTATTATCGTATGTTATTGTGTTTTTATGTTACAATTATTTTTATAGTGTGTATTAAAAACATCAAGTCAGTGGAGCCTCTAACTTTAAACATGTTCATTAGACAATGAGTAACTCCTTATAAAGCTAAAAAAAACTGCCAAATGAGGTAAAAAATGCATTGAAAACAAAATTCAACTCTTTGAAATGCATATTAAACCCTTTTAAAATAAAATGTACTTCATTTGTTTTGTTTACCCTACCTATCTGAAGAGGTTTCTTGCACAACCAATTCAAACTGCCTAACACTACCTGACTAGTTTAAAAAATCTTCCATCGCTGGTAACAATAAACACTAAATTTCAGGATGAAATGTGCATTTTCATTGACATTAAAACAGGTTTTTTTATTGATTAACTCATCATGACCTATTCAACTTAAAAAGCCCACTACCTGAAAAGCCTGTCCACTGTTGATTTATCTTCTTTTGTTCATATTCGGATAGTAATGAACAAATTTAATTAATAAAATAAAATAATTTATTAGTCATGTGAATGTCTAAAGACTTAAAACACGATTTAATATGAATAGTTCTATATTAATTACTCGATTATACATAACTGTAAAAATGTTGGCTATTCATAAGAAAATTCATTAATAATAATATTAAACTAAGTAAAAAGCAGATATAAAAACCACTTCTGAGATAAAATTAAGTTTTAAAATTCCGTTTAATAAAATGGGGGTTAAAGGATTGTTTCCGAAATTAGTTCAAATGGTTAAGTTCCACAATTGACTTATATGTGACAAGATTAAATACCAGTAATTAATAGCTTAATCTCTGGGAAATTCTCTAAATATTTATAATCACCCCTATATTGGAACTTTCACTTTACATGCAACATGGATTTACTAAATTGCACAACCACAAATCAAAACACTCCATATTGCTATTCACAACTAATAATTGAACTTTACAAAGAATACTGTATATTCATATTACTTACCGATAACCACCACTTCTTTGTAGACAGCGTCACAAGCCGAGTTGCAGTTCAAGTCCCTCATTTTGCAATATATTCACCAGATCAGCTGTTGCTCCTGTAACACAAACGCTATTTTCAGACAGACTGCCAGACCCACGAGAGCCGCGGCGCTCTTAAGCACTAGGTTATCTTTCGCGATTGTAATGAAGAGGGGGTAAGCTACTAAGCTGATAGATGATACATTCTATCATATTGTAAACATCGCTGCGATAAAATAAATTGTCGAATCATTTCCTTCCTCAAGATCAATTACAACATTTAGCCCTTATAGATATTATGTAATCTGGTTTGTGTTTTAATTAGTGTTACTTGGAACGTAAATTATTCTAATAAATTAAAGTTGTCTGCGTTAGCAATGGACTTTTAATTTTTATTTAATTTTGTTTATGCTGTAACCCAATATAGTGACAGCCTGTGATACACAAGAATCGTACATATTGAAATTTAAAAAATACCCTCGCAACAACAAACCTGCAGACTCGAATTTAAATTTTTCAGATTGGATTTTTACTCAAATATCTCCAATAACAAGACATGTTTATTTCCAATTTTTAAATAACATTAGATCCCTAGGTTTGCTGTTACGGGGAAGGTAATTTGACAAAATGTTAATAGTATAAGATTACAAAATTAATTTACCAAATTTGATCATCATGCATCCATAAACAAGAAAAGTACATAAGTTTTAATTTTCTCCATAAGATAAACACGGGGATCTTGAATGTACAGTTTTTCTGAATTTTCTCCGAAACGTTTAAATTAACAACAATACTTCAATATGCATGATTTGTTTTTAAGCTTTACAAGATGGCAGTAATGAAATTTGGGCATTTTCATATGTATGTACAGCAATAGTGACATAATTCAGTTTAAAACCTAGAAGTCCCATACAGAAAACATTTGTATTTTTGGAAAATAAAACACAACATGAAAAATATAGCTCTGAGCTTAAACAAACTACTGTAGTCACAACAATGTTAGAGCAGAGCCAACGTTATTTGCAACAGAGTACAAAACGAGTGATTGGCACCGGCCACCGTACCACGTGTGTGTTTATGCAATAGTTTTGGGAAGAAACGTAATTTCAATCCAGAGTGTTTCTGGGTAATTCACGAAGTTTGTTTATCTTTACGTGTATTTACCCTTCAACGTTTCACAATTGATTATATACACAGTGTTATTCCATGGGTTTACTATAAAATACCGGACTATAAAATATCACTATAATTTACTTTCGTGAAAAGTTATAGACAGATCTAAAGAAACACAGTTTAATTCCAATTTTACAAATATAAATCAATAAAGTAATGGTGTATTAGAGTTCTCGCATCAGAACGGATTCTAAATAATGAAAGTCGCTTTATGGAATTTTCAAACAATATGGTACAATACACAACTTACTTAATGAGTTGTTATTCGAGTTTTGCGAACTGAGAAAAGTTTCACGTGCATTCACTGACAAATTTCTGTTTTAAAAAGTTGAAATTTAAGAACCTTAAACTAGACACTTTGAGTCTACTGTTTAATTTGTTGAAGGCGTTTTAAACGCTATGAATTGGTTTTAAAATCACATTTAAAACTACAGTAGAATCCAACTATTGTGAAATTGTGTCACTGCTAAGACAATTGATGTGGGGCGAATCCAATAACTTATGTAACTATGCTATTTAATAAAAGCTATTAATAAATGCTGAATCATCATTGACGACTTAGTCAAATTTCGAACCAACAAAAAGCTACTGTCATCTCTGTCTATCGAACCGCCTAAACACAAAACAAAAAGATCAGCAATCAGCATAGATAGGTATGTAGTTTTTGGTGGTTACAAATTGTACTAAGCTATTGATGGTCATCGAGTTTTGCAATGGCTGGATATATAGAACATCAGCCATCAGCTGATCTTAGTCAGTAACATAACTACACAAATAATCACATTCGATTTTATTTTCATGAATTAATATATCCAGTTTAAAATGTGCATTGCTGTCTAGAAGTAATAAAATTCTGTTCAACGCGTTAAGGAACACCCTGTATAATGGTCGATAGCACGCCAGCCTTCCTCGAGATAAATAATGAATGACACCATGACCTTTCCAACAACATTCACCAGGTGTCTGGTTCTGGTATAATCGATCAGCTGTGTTCCCACTTGCAGGGTATTTATCCCGATAATGGGGAAATACACTGTGGGATATTACCCATAACGGAACCTTGGTCAATTGTTGAATCGATTCCTTGTGGGATTTTAATGTCGACTATGGGATATTCGGGAACTCGTGGGATAGGTAAGGATCGTTGAAAACCCTAACTATCAGTGTGTATTGTTAAGCCGTTGAAGAATTTGGCCAAGACTAAGGGACAATTCGAAATAATGTGGTGTAAAAAATATTTACAATATGTTGCCTTTTATTAGGTACTCGCTGTGATGACAGTGCAATAATATGTATGCTACAGTTCTTAGACTACAAGATAAATAATCATCTAAATGCAAAAAAAACCTCATCATTTAACTAATAATAATAATATAAGGACAGGTACTACTCCAAAAACATGTTTAAATGATTTATCTTGACCTTTCACAAAATTTTATGCCTAGTTGTAACAACATTAACATTCATTTAGACAGAGTCCTTATAACAACTTAAGAGTCTTCCGTAGTGGAAGCCATGTTGGATTTCATCCCCATAAGAACAATGTTAACTTTGGGTCCAAATATCTCACCAGCAAATTGTCGTATAATTATGGATAAGGAGTTAAATTTAAGGAATTGCGGTCCTCTAGAGATTGACGTTTTTTATTTCACAATTTTTAATTTTTATAATGAATAATTGATTATTAATTAGCTTAAAATTAAGCTAATTATTGAAAGGAAATGAAAATGGATTTTCGAAATTCAAAAACCTCAGTCACGAGTCTATTATGTTAAAATACAAATCATAAATTTCAAAGCTATATCTTAACACATAACGCCGTTACGTGTCCACAAATGATGTAATGTTTAACATTGTTCTTATGGGGAAGAAATCCAACATGGCTTCCACTACGGAAGACTCTTAATCAGCTGGATGTTAATGAATAAATTGTTGTTAAATAAATTTACAACAAAAATCGACCTTAAAAATGTACACTTAACGATCCAAATTGATCAAATAATCCAAACAAATGTAAAATTGAAATCGATTATAACAATTGCTGTACTCCAACTCATATCAATTATGTGATGCAGTTTGCACCGTTTAAAATTCCCAGTTGGCGCTAATTGACTTTAATTGAGTAACTCTTGAATAATTACGAACAATGGTTAACGAGCAAGGGAGGAGGGGGATCCAGCTGTTGATTTTAATTGACTTTAACCTTGAACTTAGTTAGAGTGGGATATACCAGCTTATCTGCTAACAATTGATCGCTATCTTCAACGCTTCAACTAACCTTTCCTCTACAACAACCGACCTCGTAGGTTAGTAGCAAAGGTTGTCAACTGAAGCTGACTACTTAAAGTATACTCGTTTCAGTATTTTCACAGTAAGAAGAAAAGTAAACCCCGCCCCCCTTGAACAAAGTAAAAACGGCCGGTAACATAAAAAAAATTAAATGGAAAATATACGATGAGAATCCGTCAAAGGTTTTATCTAGGGAGGTTATGGGGAGCAAGTTCAACACGAAAAATTAAATCAGCGACGACGTTAGAGGTGAGAAAACTGTTGCTAGGCTAAAATACCCCCACTGCAGCAAACCTGCAGGGTAAGCGAATTTCCATTTACCTGTTTAGATTTACACTAAAATGTCTCCTTAAAAATCGCATTTATTCCCTATTTAAATAGAATTATTTTAACGAGTACTTAGGTTTCTGCAACAGGGAGGGTAAAATAGTGTTTTTTGTAGTAAAATCGTAATACTTTAGTAAGAAATGAATGTATTTTCCAAATTTAATAAAAACATGTTCATAAACAAGAAAACTACAACAGTTGACTAATTCTCCATGAGAATAACATGGGAATTTTAAATTTACAATTTTTTAGAATCTTCTCCGAAACCATTAGGCGCATAATAACGCTTCAATATACTAAATTATTTGTTTTTTTAAGCTCTACAAAATGGTTAGGAAATAAATTGTGAAATTTAGTGTTTTTAGGACATTCTATCCGCAACCAATAACCATACAAAAACACTTCAATATACTAAATTATTTATTTTTGTAAGCTTTTCAAAATGATCCATAGAGAAATTGGGAAATTTTATGTTTTGAGGATGAAAAACGAGGAAAATATATTTTTACCCCATAAAACCCCCCATAAACCCCCGCTACCATAGTCCGATCATGCTAGTTCGCGAATAAATGTAGGTTTACACGTTTATACTATAAATATGAATTTGAACTGATGATGTTTTTGACTCTAGGGACCTCAAAATGAAAATAGTAAATCGGTCCCGGATCCAGGTCTTACCATGCGTACTACGGTAATAGCTTATTCCCTATATGGGAAATTTGCTAAAAGACGAAAAAGAGTTTTTCCCGACTCAAACTCATCAAGTTTGTACCAATCAGAGTATTTTAACCGTTTTTCAAACTTATCATATTTTTATAGTCATAATCATTTTCAATAACATGATTAATATTTGTTTTTAAATAGTAATACAACCCCAAAACCGGGATCACAGCTTTAAGATCTTTTGCCAACGAACTCTTCCAATGAATCTATAACCGAAAAGTTCACACCGAAGATAAAAATTACGACTGCTGTCGAGCTATCGTGTTGTGTTTCATATACTCAATCTAGGTTTTGACTCTACAGATTTAAAATTTGAGAACTACGCTGTCTTCAGACACTTATTGGGGTGAAGACTGTTTTGATAGGGACCTACAATTCACACAAACCTAGTGTGATATCAACCATCCCATCTAACCGTTAAAACAAAGTATTCATATTATTGTAAAGAAAATTGACAATTATATCCAGCAAGATTAAGTGAATATTTATTCATACGTGATTTCATTCTCGTCCATTTCACTACTGTTATCAACACGCTTAACTTATCCGAGAGTTCAAGAACAAAAACCTTTCAGATAACCTTTTGCCGAAGGGATTCCATTGTAGACTACGTGTAAATTTATGGGAAAGTTAGTTGACCGAGCATTGTGTTATCAAAGGGTCACCTAGGATTATGATTGTACAGATTCGCAGGTCATGTGAGTTTTTTTAGTAACGAGTTAGGCTACTCAAAATTTAGGACACATAATTATTTAAAATGTAAAAATAAAGTGATCAGTTTTGTTCATAAATTTAGTCGCTGGATTCGTGAAGTTGTGTTGAACGGGGAATGTTTATGACTATCCCAAAGGTTGTGCACAAATTTAAAACTATCTATTATTCAGAAACGCTCAAATAAACACAGAAATGGAGAGTGACCATAGCTTTCAGAATTGTTACCATATATCACTAGTTTATCTCAAAATGCGCATGTAGCAAGGAAGAATTGTCTATGGAGATAAATAGCTCTTATTTCAATCTTATGAATGAGATTTTAAAATAATGTAACAGTAGAATCAAGCCGCTCTATCTGAAGCTTTTATTCAAATTGACTTATTTCAATGTTAGAGATTTAGACCCAAGCAATTTTCCGTTCTCACGGTGTGTGTGAATGTTTGAAAACAAGAGAATCACACTTTTGGGAAAAATGTATAACCACAGCCAACAATAAATAAAAACCCCAAAACTCATTGTTGCATCTGAGAAAAAAAACGTGCAACTGAACGAATTAAATTTTGGTAACAGTGACATAGTTCGGACAAAGCTACAAAAATAGAGATGGTTGTTGTAATTAATTCATCACTGGGGCGTTAAAAATACACTTTTTGCCCATCCGATGGACTATATTTTTCGGCTCGTATAATTATTTAATAAACTACGTTAGAAAACGAAAACACGTGTCATGTAAATATGACCTCTCAAAACTACTTCGAACTTGTTTTCAATTTTTCCAATACAAACAAGCGGCTGTTTAGTTAGTGATTGAATATTTTTGTCTATTACGATTGTGTAAGTGTAAATTATACCATCGATATGTCAAAATATTGACAAGAATGCAACAATAGCTACAACCGAAAAATACATAATTTCGATACATGCAATTGCGTACAATTGAAGTTTACAACAGCTGACTTTAGAGGGAGTAAAGGGCAAAACAGTTACGTTTTGAAATGCGGGGCGATTAAATACCCCCGCCGTAGCAAACCTGCCGACTAAGCGAATTTCCATTTATCTGAATTGATTTTCAACTAAATCTATTTAAATATACTAAAATAACATTAGGTCATTTAAATTTACTTTGTACTTTTAAATTTACAATTTTTTGAATTTTCTCCGTTAACAATAACCGTACAAAACACTTTGTTATACTAAATTATTTGTTTTTTAGCTCTTTAAAAAGGTCTAGAGAGAAATTGTGAAATTTTGTGTTTTGAGGGTCAAAAATGAGAAAAAAACCTTTTACCCCATAAAACCCCGTTCCCGTGGTCCCATGCTGGTTCGCGAACTCAATTCAAGTTTATCCCGCCTTACATCTTTAAACCAAATGTCATCAAAATCGGACAAAAATTACTCAAGTTATCGCTTTCACGGACGTATATATACTATACATACATAAAAAATTTGAACGAATGGTGTTTTTGGCCTCTGGGAACATCAAAATGAAAAAGTAAATCTGTCCCGGGCCTAGGTCTTACCGTGCCACCTACGGTAATAGCGGTAATAGCATGTAATAGCTACTTCCCTGTGGGAAATTCGCTAAAACGACTATTTTTGCTGCAGTGTGATGAACAATCGTGGGTAAACAGCTGTTTTCAATCAATGAAGCCCTAAGACTTGAATGGAATCAGAAGTGTGCTGGTAGGTCTTGTAGGCATTGATATTTATCACGTGACTATCGTATCGACCGCATACAGCTGTTGCTATGTGATGTGTGATAAGTCAGCTGTTGTGTTGTAACACACAGTTAGTTGCTATGACTACTGCTATCGATGTTTACAGCAGTAACTCGTGTGGTAATCTACAATTGATTGTACTCACCATTGAATATTTGATAATAGTAAGCCTACTTGGAACCTCGCACCAAATGTAGGCTATAAGGAAATCCGAAAATAACTACAAATTTTAGTTTTACCATGGTGTTTATAGGGTTTTATTACTTTTCTGTTTTAGCGAATTTCCCTATAGGGAAGTAGCTATTACCGTAGGTGGCACGGTAAGACCTAGACCCGGGACCGATTTACTTTTTCATTTTGATGTCCCTAGAGGCCAAAAACACTATTCGTTCAAATTTTTATATATGTATATATATATATATATATATATATAGACTTTTATATATATATATATATATATACGTCCGTGAACGCGATAACTTGAGTAATTTTTGTCCGATTTTGATGAAATTTGGTTTAAAGGTGTAAAGCGAGTTCGCGAACCAGCACGATCGGACCATGGGAACGGGGCTTTACGGGGGGTTTTATGGGGTAAAAATTGGTTTTTCTCACTTTTGACCCTCAAAACACAAAATTTCCCGATTTCTCTTTAGACCTTTTTAAAGAGCTTAAAAAAACAAATAATTTAGTATATAAAAGTATTTTTGTTCGATTATTAGTAACGGAGAAAATTAAAAAAAATGTGAATTTAAAATTCCCATGTTATTCTTATGGAGAATATTGTCAAATGTTGTAGTTTGCTTGTTTATGGATATATTTTGATCAAACTGGGCAAATTTATTTATTTTGTACTAAGCTATTAATATTTTACTCAAAAACACACTTTATTAGTTTCCTTGTAGCAGCAAACCTAGGTACTCGTTAAACCTAATGTTATTAAAATATATTCAACTGAAAATCAATTCAGACAAATGGAAATTCGCTTAGTCGGCAGGTTTGCTGCGGCGGGGGTATTTAAATATGACAAAGTTATTGGTCGATTTACGTGTTAATGCATGTACATACTGAATCGTAATTAGTGTACAGTAATAGTTTTTAAAGTCAATTTTCACATTTTAGTCGGCTGCTTTTTCAAAACCACATATTATCTAGGTGTACAGTATTACATAACATCTAACTATTTATACAAAGTTGTATTTTTTGTTTGAGGGAATGGCGAAATTTTAGTCTTGTGACTCGGACCACATGGACCCAAAAGGACTATGGTGGATAGTATCAAGCAAAGCTAAGAGAACCGGTCCGGTACAGACGGTACGGCAAAATTAATTAACACTTTATCTTTCCAAAAACCAACACGGACAAAATAATGGTGAAAGCTTGAACAAGTATAACTAATAAGAAACCTAGAAACAACAATAATAGGTATAGGCTCTCACGCTAAAATGTTATTTATTACAATATTGTCATTCCTGGAGAACATTTCCTGCTTCCCTCCAAAACTTGACCAGTTTCCCTCCAAAGGTGAGCTGGTTGGACGACGTGCCTAGCCTGATGTATCTCGTGTCTAGTTTCTGGTGTCTAGTCCAGTTGTATGGGTATTTATAGACACGGGTTTATCGACCGACTCTCGCCAGTCGCCCACAAGTAAAGCTTCACTTGGCGGACTTCGAGTAGAGTACCTAGTTGTAAACATCTACATTGTACAGAAACAAGAGAACTAAACTAGAGGGAAGTTAGGAACTAACAAAATATATCTGTAAAAGTTTAAAAGGAATACATCGACAGTATAGTCTACAGGAATTGTCCATTGGTCAACACCAATTCCAATGGTTGGCTATTTTCCGGGTTCACTTAAGATCTTACAGCAATCCCTTAACTCAAAGCCGATTTCCCGATAACTCTACCGAGGGCACTCAGAAGGCTTCTGTAGTAAAAACAAACGCTATACCAAAGTTATAATGGTCTTGAATTGTGTACCTATCGAGCACATTTCACAGTGCTATTGAAAAACCCGAACTCTGCGTGAAAACATGCACGTTGATAACAGTCGGTGTTTTCCTCTAACTACACAACTATGAGCTCATTAGGTCGTGTTATGTGCTCGGGAAATTCAAGTAGACGTTTTACTACACAACAAAGAATGGTAACTGTACATTCTGTGGGTTATGTTTGAAAAACGGACGACAAAAATACAGTAGAACATAGATAACGAGACTCTCGATGGGATTATTAAATATGACTTGGTATCGAGGTCGACTTGTTATTGAGGTTTTCAATAAAATGTAATTAGGGGTAAAAGAAATTCAAAAGGATTTGAAAGCGACACTTGTTATAAAGGGTGAATTTGTTTTCGTTAATTGTAGGACATGTTGTAGTTGAAGAAATCACAATGGGCATTTAATAGTAGGCTTATTTCGTCACTAGGGCGTAAAGTGACTCTTTTCGACCCGAGCTCAAGTTTAACAACAGAAAGAAAACCCGAAGATTTGTTGTAGACTATTTTGTCTACCTACGCCATTGGCATTTTTTTAACATTTTCAAAGGGAAAGGAAGCACCGTCTAAAGTTGTGATATGTGGAACATACGATGCTCTTAATTTATTATGTATTGGTTTCCCTATATCTAGGCTCTACTTCGTTGAGATTTGTCTCGGTTTAGCTCAACCATAATATGTCAATCTATAGCGCAAAGATCAGATGAATTTGTTAAATAACCATATGGGCCTGATTGTTTAACCATTCTCCCTAGACTAAATTTCCTTCGTCTTGCTTTAAATGCTGTACTGTACTGTAATTATTTTCCATTTACAGGTATTTACTTTAACCAGTTTAAACTCACTGATAACACAATCTCCCATTTCGGTAGAATATTCATTACCAATATCTATTGAACAGTTACTGATAATGACGCATCATGGTAGGACACGTGACTTATACGATGTATGTATCAACTGATAAGAGATAATAGACTCGCCGCTCTTATCTGGGTTACCGTACAATGTGAACTGCTTATCAGTAACCATTACCTACGAGATAACTAGGTGTGTTGTGAACAACAGGGTGATAACAAATTAATAGTTCAAGTGCTGTAAAGAATGGGGTTAAATATTCGCGGGGTGGTGTGTAGTTGATTTTTTATTTAGTTTGGTTAATGGTATAAATGATCGAACAGCAGTTTATGATTTTTGTGAGCCAAGTATGAGTTTTTGAGGTGTGTGGTGAGATTGAATTGTGATGCAGGATGCAAGTACTCTTGGTTTCTCCGCCTATTGTAAATTGTACAGTAATATCTGAGCCTGTTTTACAGCGACCACATATTTAAAACGACTCTAGTTGAACAAGCACGACTTTGTTGTCTCAGTTAAATCCGGCCTTGACACATGATAACTATACGGTAGAACCTATAATTATGGAAATTGAGTACTGGGAAAACCGTATGGTTGGACAGCAGTCAAGTTTTCTCTGAATCACAATTGCTTTTTCACCTATGTTCTCTTTGTATAAATGAACAGTACGAGTGGCTCCCTCCACCCCCATCATGGATAAAGGAGGATATGGGGATGCCTTGTATAAGTTACAACATGCAATGAAACAACATCTGACGTTTTACTTATTACGGTTACACATGCAAGTAACCAGTTATAAATAGCATCAAAACTTTACTGAAAACAATAATTTATAAATTATTAATTGTAATGGAACCAAGTACAATGATTAAATATCCAAAGCACGCTCGCAACCTAATAAATGTTCAATAACTAAAATTCAACGCCTTTTGAAACAATTTGGAATCATAATTTGAGACTAGACTAAGACTAAATTTAGCTGAACAGTCACCAAACGTGCAAATCTAGAAAGGTCAATCCCCTATCAGCTGAAACTCAGCTGTCATCAACCCGACCTCGTGCATTGATTACTTTTTCTGAAGGAAGTGATAAGATGATAAGTCACATGGGTGGCCCGTGGTCTGCACTGATAAGGTGGGCGGTTTAGTTTTTGCACCACGGCGCGACCTTGGGGCACGGCGGGACTTTTCCACGACTTTTGGCCGCTGCCCCGATTTTCGTTGGTCTCCAGTTACATAAAGATTAATTGGTCCCATATTGCTTTGTAAACAAGTTTTATGTTTTATCGGTCCAATAACTTTGACGGTACAAAGGTAATCGGTCAGAATTGTAATAATTGTTGTTGTTGCTAATACTTTTTTGTTGTCAATAACCTCTGGATTTATCTGCGGTTTACTGTGTTTGAAGTTAATGAAGTTAAATATTGGTGTTTCATTGAAGTTCCTTTACATCAATTCCACAGAGTTTTTAGTATGAAGATAATTTTTCAGTGTACAAGACAGATTTTGCATTATAAAAATTTCAGCGGTACAAAGTTTAAGTCTATCATAAACTTCTAATAATTTTTGTTGTTGCTAATACTTTTTACGCAGTTACAAATAAATTCTGGGTTGAATGTATTGCTTTACGGTTTACTTTATTCTGTTACATTAGCTTTACAAAGTTGTCAATGTGAAAATATTTGTAGGCACACAAAAACATTACCATATACCGGGAAAGAAATTTTGTGTACATGGACCGTCGTAGTCAAATTGATTTCTTCAAATAGAAAAAGAGGACAATGAGCTACTCTCAGAGTGTTCTCCAGACATTATATTTTCTCTTAGTTGACATACTGTTGACCAAGTTGGATATATTGAAAATTAGTAATCCACAACAGCACACTCGGTATCCTATGGCTAAATGCAATAACAATAATAAAATCAATGTAAATCAAAGAAAAAATACATTGAGCTAACTAACACGAATGACAGTCACAAATACTCTTACGTACAATTTACTTGAATACTTACTTGTTATGACATTATTACGTTCTTAATTATGACATTATTGGCGTCATATGTAAGAGCTATAAACTGCAGTGTAAAACATTTAATGGCAGGATTTATACAGTCTTATACCAGTCATCCACTTGACAATAATCTCTGTTGGTTTACAATACTTTTACGATACTGCAATAGCATAAAGATAAGAGGATGTTTTGGAGTTTATGTCAGTATACAGCACAAGACAAACATTTATTGCCATAACAGTAATTGTATGGGAACAATAAGATGGGAACGCCACCAAGAAGCGTATTTTAAACCCATGTGAATGACGAATGTATACTTATATTTATTCCTGGATCAGTTATAGGATGACGCTCTATTTTAAACCCGATAAAGACTATGTGGGACAGAACATACCATGCATGACATGTCAGAGAAAATAAGGGTAACTTCTCCCCCTCCCCGCTCCTGGCCTGGTAAAACACGAACATGACCGAAATACACTTACTGAGAGGAAGGCCAAAGTTATGCATTTAGGGTGGCACGAGTTGTTACGTGAAGAAACGTTACAATATATGTGCGTTTAAAAAATGTATTAGCATAAAGAATCATACTTTATAGAAAAGTAAACTTTACGTTTCAATTAAGATGTTTAAACTAATTTCATCACTGGTTTGAAATACTACATCAAAATCAAGGAGAGGAGAAACCAATTAAACTGGTAGAAAATGAAAATTGTAATCAATATTTTCAAACACGAAATAAAAAACTGCTTTTAACAAAAATAAACATAAGCAAGTGCATAGTTAATTTGAACATACGATACGATTAACATGAAAATTTAGCTGCCAGAAATTACTTTTTCTTAACCTGAGGATAAGTTTGTGATATGTGCTATTTGGTGTGCCAATCTAGATTATCTCAAAAGCAGTAGATTACTTTTCCAGTAAATACAAACTAGGGCCTTGTTGACGTTTATGTTTGTTAATGACGCAGGTAACTATAAGCTATTTTTCACGTTTACTTGATTTTTTGCCACTTTGCAAGAACATCAATACAACCAATCAAAGCACTTAAACCGAGGAAGTATAAAATAATTTTGATTAATTTAGGCTAACCAATCCTGGTCATCTAAGATCTTACATACTGATTATCATAATCAATATATAATTTGAATGAACGTTTTTATTATCTGTAAACGCTATAAATCGACTGGGTCGTTTAACCTTGCTTGCCTAGACTGACTTGTAGGTCCGGTTCTATTGGATGCAAATTTTGTATGGGGAATTTCCTCTATGGCCAGTCGATTTCCGTCAGCAAGTGAAAACTAAAAACTGAGTGGTTGACCTCAAACACTGTTTACCCTTAACAGTTTTTGACCACGGTATATAAGCACACAAATATTTAACGTTGGCTAGGAAGATGTGCCACATCGACATGGACCAGGTCAAGTGTTGTCCTCAAATACAGCTTAGTTGAACGATCCTCGCACAGAGAATCATACTTTCGAAGTAAAATGTCTTTCTCCTCTCTCAGTTGATCGCAACGAGCACAGTTAGTTGATCGGGAGAGCTATTCTTTTTGTTGGGAACTTGGTTAAAAAAAATGGCATAGAATGTCTAGTCTTCAAAGATTTATCGAAATGAAAAGGTGATTTTATTGAAGTTTATTAGTACAGTTTAGGGTAGTGACTACTTCAGTCGATAAAAATACAATTTATCATGTATGTTGTCTTTTCGTACCTCAATATATCGCAATGATTTTTATTATAAACTAGCTGTTACCCACGGGCTTCACCTCGTTTGACCTCATAAGTATTAATAAAACTATTGATTGGTTAAGTTAAGCTGAAATAAACAAAACTGAACACAGTAATACAAACAAATAATCACACCTGATTTTAATAAGGTAATAACATACAAATAAGTACAGCTGAGGGTTTTTAACATTAGGTATATGGAAAGTTCCCTTTAGAAAGCAATTACGACCTTAAGGGGCAATTTATGAAATAATGCAAGGGTCCTAGAAAAATACGAAATAATGAATAGTTTTGCGCAAGGTTTCTCGTCATGACGAACATTTTATGGTTTATGGGGGTGTGACAAGTTCATGGGTACTTGGGGCTTTATATGGATTTCAAAATGCCATAAAATAACATAAATACATATTTCTTACTTTCAATAAAGGCTTTACTGATTGAATATAGGGTTTAGATAAGTATAAGGTCCTTGAAACTAACTGTCAATGAGAAAGGGTAAAGTAGTTTCTCATAAATGTTTATAATGAAAGATACTTTGGAGCTTGACATTTCAAAGCCAGAATAGATTGAGGTACAACAGGTACAACATTCTTCACTGGTAACGCGAATATTTAATCTTGTCGAGTCATAGACTGATCGTGGAGGACAAGTCAAGGTTGATTGTTCCTCAACAATGAAGACTCCAGCCAATCACATCGCTCCATTCGCGGTATCCACCAATGGTAATCGATCTTACACAACCTCGTGTCAGGTGTTCAAACAGCTGTTGTAATTGCTGCATTTGCCAAACCTGATCGTAGTACTCATAGCCTTGAATCGCTATAAACACTAGTTGCAAATAAGATTTTGCGAGCTCTCGAAGCAAGTAGAACTAGAAAACGACAAATAAAAAACCTAATGCCGAACGAAGGCCGATTGTAGACATTTTCCAAGGAGCAAAACAGTATCTGGTTCCAAGGAAGAGGCCCTCCCCAAAACGTTTTTAATGTAAAAACGATTGACAAATTACTAATTTTGCTATAAACATATTTTGAGTTGTCTTAACGCCGGAATTCTCTTAGCGTTTACAATATACTTAATAGTTTCAAAATCGTTAGGGTCTATAAATATTTTGAATGATAAAAACTACAGAAGAAAATTGAAACTGAGAAAAAAGGAACTGAGGAAAAGGAACTTTTTTGAGCTAAAAATTTAACTAAAACTGTATGCATTACACTTATGCAAATGCAATCGGGGTTTTTTCTGTATTTTTCTCTTGATCTAACTTGGCTATGTTTTCGTTAGACACATTTCTCAAGGACTATCTTTCGAACAGAATCTATCTAACGATTTTCCTGGTTTAATTTATTTTCCCTTTCTTCTTTTCGTTAAATGTACTCCGATGCACATGTTTACAATGAATGTTCCAAAGTAAAGTATTAAAGCACCCATTTATTTTGACGCGTCGAGCTTCCATAACTTTGCGAAAATGAATTTTTAGTTTAGTTTTTACACTGGAGTCACATTATTTCCTGCCCTTATCCTCCTCCTGCTGGTGTCCATGCTTACGTCATTACTTTAATGGAGAAAACCAAAACGCCAATGACTATAACCTTGTCATGGAGAGAAAGGATCCACTGGAGAAATTACTGGTTTGAACTACCTTGACACCAAAGTAATGTCTGGAGGTTGAGGATCAGACTTAAGGAAAATCTTTTAAATCAGACACGAAAGAATTCATAATTGTACTGGAGGTGGCCATAACATTTGCTTTAAAAAATAGATTCCATTCAATTACATTAAAATATGTCAGATCTGATTCTTTTAATGAATGAGTTTGTGTGGTCTGTATTAGGCAATTTAATTGATTTTACCTGAAACTCAGTATATCTGCCAATACTCTTGGTATGCTAGGACTCTTTCTAAACTGGAACTTCCTAAATTATTCAACCAAATACAGATTAGTCAAACCTCATACAAGTTAAAAGTGTATCCAAAAACTTAAAAATTAATTCTAGCAATTAATTCTTTGCAAAGTCTTAAATCTGAATATGTAAAAAATCACATAGCAGAGTCATTGCGGTTTTGCTACTCTTTATACCGTGGATGGACTCAGTTCTCATTTGAGTAACTACAAACGCCATAGCATTAAATAAAGTGCCTCATTTCCTTAGGCCCTTCCACTAACCTAATCTTAGTTAAAAGCCAAGTTGAAGGAGGTTTACGAGAACTGGTTCTCAAACAGGTTTCTAAAAAAGCGGTTAATTGAAAGCTCGTTCCACTCATTTCGTGAAACTCCTGTACTCACTATAATTCTGTCGAGCCCTTTCAGTGCTTTTAAGTCCAGTTAAAGAATGATTTTTAAATCTCTTAATTTTATATGCTACAATTGAGCGTAACCGTCCTAGAAACAAACCGACACATTAGACTAAAATTTCATGATTTTAACACTGTAAAGAGAAAATAGCAATTGAATAGGAGAGAAACAGTTATTTTACATCATAACATGCTAAGGACTTTGCCGTAAGATTATAAGTCTACCTGCAATTAAAAAATAATAGTTTTAAGTTGTTAAATTGATCAACTGAAGGATACATGATCCACGATGTAAATTAAAATAGTGGTTGCTTGGTTGAGGGAATCCCACGAAAGGGTGAGTAAGATATTTTAGAGTCTAACTTCCTCAAACAAGTGATAACATGTTGGTCAAACATACGCAGTGATGATGAGTCAATGCATTCCTCAAACTTGGCTTAAATTAGATAACACAGCAAATAAATGACACCGGGGAAATGTTACTCATACTACTGTAATGTACATTTTCACATAGTGAATCTGTAATGAGCGTGTATTAGTCCATCGGATAGCGTTACATTGCTCATTTACTTGTAGGTAAAATAAAAATACTGCAATTATAAGCTCTGCACTGCACAAGTGCATTCACAGACAATTTGGGTTTATAAGTGGATTTTCAAGATATCGGACGTTCCTATCATTTCATGTAATTTTCCATACAGAAACTATGAAGAAATGTGTAAATATAGCCGTTGCAGCAAACCTGCATTATAAGGTAACTGCCATCCACTTTACTGAATAATGCTGCTTAACAGATTCATAATAAAATAAGATTTAAAGGACAAAAATTTGTTATTAATTTTTATCGGTGAATTCTCAATAACATGTGACTGGGAGACGTTTAGCACTTTTATATATACTTTTAGTATACTAGTAGCATGTAATTATTAACTATTGTTATATTTAAACAAACTAAGAATCAAATAATCTTTCACGCAGCAGCTCTGAAAAATTAATAATTGTAAGTTAATTAATTTTAGATCACTTTAGTGAAAGCTGAATTTATCTAAATTATTTCGTTGAATAGTAAACCGCTTCACTCACTCTAACAACATAATTAATACCCCCGCCGCAGCAAACCTGCCGTCTAAGCGAATTTCCATTTGGCCGAATTGATTTTCAATTGATCTATTTAAATAACATTAGGTTTAACGAGTACCTAGGTTTGCTGCTACAAGGAAACTAATAAAGTAGTGTGTTTTTAGTAAAATATTGATAGCTTACTATAAAATAAATAAATTTGCCAAGTTTGATCAAAATATATCCATAAACAAGCAAACTACAACATTTTACAATATTCTCCATAAGAATAACATGTGAATTTTAAATTTACAATTTTTTTAGTTTTCTCCGTAACCAATAACCGTACAAAAACACTTTGATATACTGAATTGTTTGTTTTTTTAAGCTCTTTAAGAAGGTTTAGAGAAAAATTGGGAAATTTTGTGTTTTGAGGGTAAAAAGTGAGAAAAATCAATTTTTACCCCATAAAACCCCCCATAAAACCCTGTTCCCATGATCCGATCATGCTGGATCGCGAACTCATTCAAGTTTATCCCGCCTTACACCTTCAAACCAAATTTCATCAAAATCGGATAAAAATTACTCAAGTTATCGTGTTCACGGACACATATATATATATATAAATCTATATATATATATACCTATATATATATATATATACATATATAAAAATTTGAACGAATGGTGTTTTTGGCCTCTGGGGACATTAAAATGAAAAAGTAAATCGGTCCCGGGCCTAAGTCTTACCATGAGACCTACGGTAATAGCTACTTCCCTATAGGGAAATTCGCTAAAAGTAGAAAAAATATAATACATTTCTAATCTCAGGTTTAATGTAAACAAAGCAGACGCTTTCAATCCAAATACATTTTAAATGGAATATATTTTCGTTATTTCTAATTTTCTGGTAGATTTGGACATAATCTGCTATTTTTCCCGACCCCTAGGGCCAAGACCTTTAATTTGAGCCCTCTCGATAGGAGTTTGTTTGATGACTGATCCTGCGAGCTGTCAAACTCTTAAAATTTTGATTTTAACAAATCGCTTACATGAATTAATAATACAGAGGATTGATGAATACTAGCACTAGCACTACAGCCCACAGCCACCATCAGTGTAAACAATTATTCGTAGTAGGTATCAATTAGTTTGACAAATATCAAATCTTTAATATTGTACTATACGGTACCTTCACAAGTTGCAATTAATTTATTCAACATTCAAAAAGATATTGCAATCCACGTGACTTACTAGACCTATTCAAACAATCCATTTTATTTTAAAGCCGTTACACAAGATAACGTCATTCACAGACTTATCTCTTTCTGAGGCCTAATGGGAGGAAATGAGCTAGTTACTATAAATAAGATTACACCGTGTGTTTTACTTAACTGCAACTGACATTCATACAAGGTTGCACATGTGCATGTGCTTCTCTTTTCATCTACGTTGCACTACTATTCACCAACACGTTAAGTTCCATCAATGATAACTTGGTATTATATTACATTAAGACTGAGTTACATTTAATCGAGTGTGGTTTAAATGTTTGAGTACAATTAAATGGTATCAAATAAAACCTACGGTCATATATTTGTGTTGAGTTTCCAGATTTCATCTCTGGCCCATTATTACAATTTACTGTAATAAATGTGATTATTTTTAATGCTATACCCTACCTTTAGTTGTTATACCTTAAGGTTTTCACTTGTTTTGGGGTAAATTTGTAAGTGTGCGCTTTACTCTATACATTAAAATACCAAATGGACAAGAAATGGTTAAAAGGTCTCATTATTCAATGTTTATGTTGGTAAAATGGCAATATCCACCCCAATCTACATACATGACAAACTTGTATTCGTTATAAGAATAACAACGATAGCAAGTAATTACTATAAAAAAATATATAAGGACGTAACGTGTATTTAATCTATGCCTACTTTACACAATAGAACAAATATCGTCAAAACTAAGTGAAATACGATTAATCAGACCTCAAATAAACAACTACTTGCAAAACAGATGCATATCAATTTCAAAAATCGCTTATTACCAGCATATTTATGATAACTAACTGCTTTCATTACCCAAAACAAGCAACGGCGTGTGTTCAGAGGCGAAAACGTAAACAAGATTTGCACCAAAGCCAGAATTGTCTACTAGTTTTGAATTGATTGAGAAATTCACTTGGCTAATGCACAGACTAGACCTTTAATGGATTGTTTAGAATAATTGATTCCATAGTCTGTGGCTTATGAAACTGAAGTCTATATCGAACGAAAAAAATAATTCAAAACTAACCTACCAGAGATACCGGCAACATGATGGAATCAAAATCCCTTGAACACGAGAGTCTAGGTACATAATGAGAATTAAAGAAGATTAACTAAAATATATGTAACAAAATCAACCTTAACCAAGTAAGATAAACAGGTGAAAGTTATATTATTTCTTAAACCAGGTTATTATTTTGAAAATACCTAATGTATTTACACATTTTTCCCCTGTCACTAAGAAACTCCATGGCGGTCATATTGGTTTATAATTCGTTGTAATATCCCTAGGCCAGGCGCACACAGGCGATTTTGAGTCGCGCAACAGTTGCCCGACTAAAATGTTCAACATTGTTTTAAATTGGAGTGCGCACACGAAGGAAACAGTCTGGGGACAGTCGCGCAACTGTTGCAACCGATGTTCCCGGACTCAATTTGCCAGCGACTGCTCTGCGACTGAATTGTTGCGGGACTGTCGCTCCAGGTTTGGTATCCATTGAAACAAGTGTAGATGCGCACACATGCAACTAAATAGTCGCTGTGTCGCTCAGTCTCACCCCAGGAGTTCAACTACTCGTGGCCAGAACTCAGAACTTTCACTAGTGTTTGCTCTCTTGTTGTGTGAAGTATTTAGAAAATTACAAGTATGAGTGTGCGTGATGAGGATGTCGATACCACTCATTCTTGAATATTTGAAAAACTTCTCTGGGTGTTATACTCTTAAGTCATTGTACAAAACATAGAACTGTCCTTTCACAAGTCGCTCACTATGTATGGGATGAACCCAGTATCTTCTCTTTTTCTTTCGCGCGCGAAACTTCAGCAACAAAACACATACTACGGCTGTATCATTGGAATCCATTCGGAACGCTGTGACGAATGTATTTCCAACACGTCTCAAGACTAGATCCGCGACTAAAAAGTTGCCTGTGAGCGCACTCCAGCTCAACTGTCGCTAGACTTCAGAGTCTCCGAGAGAGTCGCGCAACAGTCCCCCGATTAGTCGGGCAACTGTTGCGCAACTCAAAATCGCCTGTGTGCGCCTGGCACTGCAATATTAATACTTGTATTGTTGTATTTTGTACTCGAAAGGCGCAACATGACAAACACTCAGATTAAGAAGGGACGTAAACTCCTTTTTACAATCTGTTTACAAATAAGTATGAAGTGGTAGATGCACTAAAGTGCTTGACGAAATCGGTACCGATTTCACAAATATTTGTTCAGTCAATCAATATCTTATCTACATCCGTTATAAATTTGAGGTGTGAAAGAGGACCGTTCAACTAAAATGCATCCTTATCACTGCCTTATCAAAAACCTTCGCTTTGACAGTTCTTTTCTTATATGAAGGTTAGTGACAGTAAACATGTTGCAACAATTGAATCACCCATTGCACTTTTTAAAACTTGAAGGAATTTCATTTTCAATTAATTTTACTTTGAGCCAAATGGCTCGTAAATTAGGTTCCTCTGTATGGTTTCCGAAGTCTGCCTAATGATATAATATTTATAATATATTCCTATCACTACTTATTGAAGAGTCAACTAAAGCTATTCGATTACCATAACAGGGTAGAAAAGTGGGTATATTGCTTAAATATAACAGTCTGAAGTTCGGATCGATCCTGTAAAAGTAGCTTCTTGATGGATTGAAATTAGACCCAACTGTAATTGATCGTTTGGCCAAATATAGGTCTTGGCTTAGGTGCGAGATTCAATAGTCAATGGTACGAGCTACAAGTGGCAAAAGTGGCATAGATAAAACATACTCCCTTCTAGTGGTTACATTCGCCTTTTAGATACTGACACCATCTTTATGGACCAGCTGTAGCAAAATTGTATTAAAAATTCAAATCAAATCATTTTATTCGGCCAAAGTAACAATTATATAGTTTGCATTAGCCAGGTCAATACAAATATACACTATACATCAATTACTAATTCTAATATTTACAAATTAGAGCTTTCATAACATTTCAGGAATTCTTGGACGCTATAATAGGTTATACTTAGCAATTTATGTTTTAATTGTGTTTTGAGTTTTGAAAGGCTTGGTTCCAACTTAAGGGATAATGGAAGTGAGTTGAAAAGCTTTATACCAATGTACAATGTGTGTTTAAAAAAAAAAACATACATTGTATTTAGAACAAAAAAAAAAACAAACACAAAACACATACAGTTTTGTGTTTAGGAATTGGCAAGTTAAATGAATTGCGCAATGTGTATTGATTTTTAGTAGAGAAGTCAAATTCAGGAAACTTTTGTTTCAAAAAGTTCAAAGTTTCTAGAATGTAGATGGAGGGAAAAGTCAAGATTTTTGAATTGAAAAAGTACTCTCTGCAGGATTGACGCTTACGCAAAGAGAAAATAGTTCTCATAACCATCTTTTGGATTTTGAAAATAAATTTGGTTTGTTTGCTCTCAAATCCCCAAATTGCAACAGCATATGCCAGATGAGGATAAATGAGACCACGAAGAACCCAAGAGAAGGTCACTCACAGGGGGTTCTACACAGTGAAGTCGCATGTTCTCCATTGGTTTTTTGTTTAATTCGACTAAGTCAGTTTTATTTCTGAATCTGGTCACGAGTTTAACTTGAGTATGGAATGTTCTAGTTCTGCCCACAGTCAATGCTGGGCACTATTGATGCCTATTGATGAACTACTATGTAAGCACTAGCCAGTAGCATTGACTATTGGATACAGAAGAAGACATCCCATCTATCAGCTGTCACCAATTTTTTACTAAAAAAGAATGTAGTTGTGTGAGCCAGTCACAGATTGCGCTAGTGTATAAAACTCTATTTTGTACCTTATTCATAGTCAAAGCCAGTATCCCCTATGCAAAAACAATTATTCACCGAATCAACCACATGAGTATTGTACTGCAACTTCACAAGTGTCAATTCATTCAACCAAAAGAAGTAGACTCCTCAAATCTATGGTTCAACATTCAAAAATATATTACAATCCACGTGACGTATCTAAAACGACTACAATGTTGTTTCCGTTTACGCTTTGGAGCCACTGACAAAGTTAAACAAGGCGTATCTCATTCAACTCTTATTTTTCATTGAGTTTGAGTCAAAATACACCTTAGTCATGGCCCCTTAAAAATAGTAATACACGGTCGAGTCTAGAATCAGGAAAATATTGGTTCACTTGGGAATATTTTAGTTTTTAACCATGCTGTGTTGATAAGCAAGAACCTCCATAATTAATTTGAGTTGCACGTACGTCTAAACCAAAAAAGATAAAAAAACTGACATGAAAAAACTAATTTTTGATTAAGAGAAAAAGCTCTAAAGTCTAGCCAGGTGGTGGAACATGGCCAATTTTCTTCCCACAAGTCCCCCCCCCCCCCCCCCCACAGTCGACCAATGCCCTCTGTATGGAGTTCAGCCAAGGTTGTGGCGAACTCGCAAATCACTAGTTATTCAGGTAAGGTGACACTTTCTCATTCAAGACAGATACAACGAGAAAAATAGCAACAATATATCAAAGAGACGTCGCTTGAAAAGAAATCTTACTTAACGTGAGATCAAATTAAATTTGTTAACAAAAGTGTAAGTAATAGTACAGCGCATTTATTTCAAAATCAACGATTCTTTACGATATTCTCTGCAAAATAATAAAATGCAATAGTAATAATAATCTAAATATATTTTTTTTAAATAATATCAGCTATGGATAAAAACGGGTTGAATCTGTATTTTACCTTGTTGAAACTTCGTACCTGCAAACAACACTTCATGACTCACTTAAACCATAGACAAATATAATAAATACATAACAAATATTGATTCTATTATTTCAAAAATGGCTGCCTTTTTCCAAAATGGCAGCAAACTTGAAAAGCTTGGACTATTGTGTATTTTATGGACATTTTGGGAATATAGATTCAATTTTAAGACTTATTTAATCTTGACAATTTTGCTATAAACTTACTCGTTTAGGAGCTACATGATGCCAAATGTACACAGGAAGCAATTTTTTAAAGATTGCAAGTCCTAAATGAGTAGCTTCATAGAAAAAATTACAAGAATAAACAAGTTTTAAAATTACATGTCCTATACGAAAACATGATAAATATAGGGTGTTCCATAAGAAATTTCAAAGCTGGCCACCATATTGGAATATAGCGACTGATTTCGAAAACTAAATTCACATTTTTAACTGCCACAAAAAATTAAGGAATGTCCCCCATTTAAAGTTTTCTATAATTCTGACCGTTTCCGATATCCCAATAGAGACCTCATTAAGTTGATCACCCTGTTATATAATTCAACCATAACAGGGCAAAATACAAAGCTTGTAGGTTTTTGTTTTTAGTTAAAGATGTATTGTTCAATCTTTATGTTTGCAGAATGATTGATTGAAATAACACTTGTAGGCTTAATATATTGAGGTGAAAATTCCTTACATTTAATTGTTTTAGCGATTTTCCCATATAGGGAATAAGCTACTACCATAGATCTCATGGTAAGACCTAGAGCCGATTTGTTTTTTTTTTAGTTTTGAGGTTCCAAGAGGCCAAAAACACCATCAGTACATTCATATGGCTATGTAGGGTGGAGACGAAGCCCCGGGACGGTTAAATATTTCAAAAAGTAAAAAATATAAAAAGGTACGAAGATAATAAAGCTTCTAAGTTTGGTACACAAATAATGGGAATTAAAACCATTTCAACTCATAATTTAGTGATGTGCTACCTCTTCAGGGAGGCGGCTAGGAGTCAGAAGAAAATCTTTCATTTAAGCATATTTTCTAACAACTTGTACGGGAATATTTTGGTGGAAATCCAGCCAGGTAAATGGAAATTCGCTTAGTCTACAGGTTTGCTGTGACGGGTATATTTTAAAATTAAGTTCGTCGTAAGATACAGTGGCGTAAAGCCATTAGCATTGAATATAAATCATAACTTCAATGGAATTACAGTAGTTCCTGCTACAACTACGTGTAAAAGTAAAAAGAGAATAAGACAGCTGAATAGAAATCGCGAAGGACACAGCAAGGTCAGATGGAAGGACCAACAATGAAATCTGGCCAGCCAATCACATAGCTCCATTCTCTGTCTCTACTAATGGGTAGGCCTACGTTTACTTGCAAATTTTACTGGCGCGCCTTGAACACATAAAGATGTACTTAGCCCAAACACAATGTGAATAGGAATATGATTAGTATTAGGAATAGGATAAAATAGGATTGCTAAGGTAAGGCCTTAATCATCAATCTATCTATCTATCTATACTATTATAAAAAAGAGGTGGTTGCTGTATGTGTGTATGTGTGTATGGGAAAAGTAAACTCGAAAAATACTGGTCGGATTGGGCTGAAATTTGGCATGATGATAGCTCACATTCCCGATTAACATAGGCATATTCTTATTTCAAAAATCCTTTCGGGCTCCGCCCCAGTGGCTCTGGAGTTTCCCATGTTAACCTTATGAGAAATGGAATTATTGAATCTTAGCAGCTGTTTCAATTAAACAAGTTGGTTCTGTTCTATGATGTTCAATAGCATTAAAGTTACAAGGATTACCAACAGGGTGCAGCACTATTATTTCTTTTACATTTATGACAACAGCTAATTTGCAACCAAAAGGTGAGTGAGCGTAGCGAACGAACTTCAACCTGGAGGCGAGTTAGCGTAGCGAACGAGCTAACCTGAAGGCAAGTGAGCGCAGCGAACGAGCTCCAACCTAAAGGTGAGTGAGCGTAGCGAACGAGCTCCAACCTAAAGGTGAGTGAGCGTAGCGAACGAGCTCCAACCTAAAGGTGAGTGAGCGTAGCGAACAAACTTCAACCAGGACGTGATTGAGCCATGCGATCGCGATAATCTTGAAAATTAAGAAGTTAAACGGGGCAAAGCCCGCGGGTTACAGCTAGTTAATTATTTATAAGCAATCCAGAGGCTAAAATGATTGATTACTGAGACACTTAAAATTGGGTAAGAAATCTAAGCAAACAAACAGAATATCGAAGAGGTAAACATATTGCAACACCCTCAAACCATTTTTGCAGGATATATTTTTAAACAAGAAGAAAACAAAGAATTGTTGTTTGGGGGACACCCTTGAAATGGTTGCCATCTGGCCGGCCGGCAACTAGGCCATAGCTGATACAGAGTATAACTTAATGCCATGTGCATTGCATATGCATAGCTCTGACAAACTTGCGTTTCAAGGTCAGTACATGACCAAATTGAACACCACAAACAATAACACCAACACGAAAGTAATACCATGTATGTACAACCTCCATCCCAGCCTATACACTTGCTAGTCTAGCCTACAGCCAGCACTACACGAATCATACATCCTATGTGTTTGAAAATATACAACGATTTAGTCTCTACATAGTTAACATCTAGAATCATGCCATAAGGTTTATTGAGAAGCGTCGAGTCACAAAGTATTGATAATCGCTAAAAAATATGTTCTGTCAAAATCATCTAGCAGTTTGACACGACGCTTAATGCACTTTTATTTGTACGTTTAGCCATAGATTGAAGGAGTAGTCATTCTACTCCGTTATATTCTATTTTCGACTTCTACTTCAACGAGTAGACGTCTTTAATCAATCGTTTAGCGTAAGAATTAAAACATTTAATTAATAAATATTTAATTCTTTAGTCTATGGCCGGGGCCACATGAGGCGTTTTGCCGCGCGGTCGGTGTCAGTACACACGGCGCGGTTGAACGAACGTAGTAATCTATCTATATATATAATACGCTAAGCCGATTTTTGTAAACAGAACTCCTCCCTCATTTTTGGACCGATTTTGATGATTAAAGTGTCAAACAAATGGCCCTGACCTGTAGTTTTGCAAAGTGTTTTTAGTTTTTTGATATCTTTATTAGTTTGGGCAGGATCTTCCATCAAAGTTGGGTTTTCTCAATACGCTAAGCCGATTTTTGTAAACATAACTCCTCCCTCATTTTTGGACCGATTTTGATGATTAAAGTGTTAAATCTATATATATAATACGCTAAGCCGATTTTTGTAAACAGAACTCCTCCCTCATTTTTGGACAGATTTTGATGATTAAAGTGTCAAACAAATGGCCCTGACCTGTAGTTTTGCAAAGTGTTTTTAGTTTTTTGATATCTTTATTAGTTTGGGCAGGATCTTCCATCAAAGTTGGGTTTTCTCAATACGCTAAGCCGATTTTTGTAAACATAACTCCTCCCTCATTTTTGGACCGATTTTGATGATTAAAGTGTTAAACAAATGGCCCTGATCTGTAGTTTTGCAAAGTGTTTTTAGTTTTTTGATATCTTTATTAGTTTGGGCAGGATCTTCCATCAAAGTTGGGTTTTCTCCCATAAGATTAACATGGGGGAATCTAAATATTTAATTGGATTTTTTGTCTCCAGTAATTTGAGAGAACGGCTGGGCGTAGAAATTTGGTAGAGGTGTCCAAAGAAAGGTCTCGGTCTGTAGATGAGTTATCAAAAGAAAAACGAAGTAAATTCGCTTAGGGCTCTGCCCCAGAAGCCTTTAAAGATCCCTCCACAGATTTGTTTACGTTTTGGCCATGTGGATAATCCTTTTTAATGAACAGCTGTTAATTTTAAAATTGTATTTTAAACAACACACATTAATTGGGAGTTAGAATAATTGTCCAAAAGAAGTATTTTCAATGTTATTTTCTGATTTTAAAATTGATTTTCTTCTGTATCATGTCATTTGCATTATTTGTTGCCAATGAAGCCGCACGACCATATAAATGAGGAGGCCCCTAACAGTTCAAGAATAAAGTCCAACTTCACTTCAAGTATTTCCATTACACCTAACATTCTGTAGAGAGATTATATTGACAACTTTATGTAATTGATAAGGCTGAGACAACTAACTGACCTACCCCATGTCAAGGAATTCCAGCTTTAACAGTAACCCCACAACAAATTTCTCAAAACATTGCTAGAGGGTTATTCATTGGCACAGAAGTACGATATGAACCGAAGTGACGTGACGAAGGAAAACTCAAACTTACACTGTAACGGATATACCTCAGTTTGAAGTTATAACGTGTCTTCCCAACAAACAAATATTTTTTTCAAATAAAATCCTAGATTAATCTGCATTACACTGATGGAATCACGGATAACTAGGTACAAAAGATCCACCAATAAGATTTTAATACTGTATAATGGTTCTTCCAAAGAAAGAGATACCAGATAACATACTAATATAATAACTCCGATGACGTACAGTATGGGAAATATTTTATTCATTGAATGATCAACCATACTTTGGTAACTTAGGCAATTGATATCATGATTGTTTTTACACTTATTAATCTTTAAACAATGCTAAATGCTCAAAATATGTATAATTTCACTCAATTTATCGCAGCAGATGAATTAGCGTACGCCTTGAAAGTAACCGTCGATTTCGACGGGTTTCACCTAGTTATATATATAATTATATAGATGGGTTGAACCGCCTGTTGGGGTTTCGTTTCCCGGGCCTATGTACTGTACTGTATTATATCCATATAAAGGTCCACTTCACCTAAAGTATTCATGGACGAAACGCTTATTTATGACAGTTTGTGCAAGGCTGCGTGTAATTAGCTGGAATTAAAGGTTAATATGACAATTATAACAAAAATCACTGGTCCTTTCATGGTGCATTCTTTCAAACCGGATAAACCATTGGTGTTTCAAACCTTTCATGAGCACATGCGAACCCATTCCTGAGTTTTTTGTTATTACCGTATGTCAATAGCATCGTTTGACCAAGGCCCCACTAGAAAAAAACAGGCCATGCTGCAGCACGGGCAGCGCAACACTACGGCACGTTTGACATGCTATGCTCCGGCCGCATAACCACGAACTGAAGATACACTCATGATTAATTCAATTAGGCCTAGTGCCGAAAAACGTCTGACAATAACTTTGAGGTAAGATGGCATTGTCCCAGCTCCCAACAAATCCATATCCCTCAAAAATGGGTTGTCTTTGGGAGCAGTATACAATTAAAACTAACGTATCAAACATTGTACACAAATATAAATCGGTACCCAAGCACAAAACACAAACTCGTTCAAAACCACTAGAAATGGCAAAAGAGGAGCTCCACAATTAATTAATTGTTGCATTTGCACTTTTGATTCGTGGCAATATTAACTGAAACCAAAGGCTGACAACAAAAAGTCCATGCTTTTAGTCTGACTCATGCTGAAGGTGGATAAAAGTATGACCTTGTGTTTAAAATGCCAAGAATGTGTTCTTTACAGTGAGTTTACTATCGCAAATAATTGTAGAGCTCAGGATGCCTTGGTTCTAACTCGCTACGTAGGACGTCCGTAAAACTAACGATGCAGATAAGATTATGTATTTTTCTTTGTAATTTAAGCGCAATTCAGAGCTTAGTTACTTATACGGTTCCATATTTCCCCATTACCTTGGAGACAGCGGCATGAAAATGAATTCCACGAACGACTTCAGAGCGGATTAATTTCACTAAAAGCGTATAAAGTGCAATATTTTTTTTTACTTTGACACAATTAAGTGTAAGTTTTGCACAATTACTCATACAACTCTCTACTCGTTATTTGAATTTAATTATAGAATAATTACAAAATGAACTAGCGTTACTGGTGATAACTCTTTTTCTTTCGCAATCCTTTAGTTTGACATTCAGCAGGCTTGATCTCATGTCATGTAGCCATGTAATTCGACCCAGATGAGTCAGATGCTCAAACGAGCAGCGTAACTCGAGCAGAAGACTGTGCAGTGGGTTACATAACTGTTTGGACCAGCGCCTGGAGGTTAAATCTACTAATCCAAAAATATAAAAAAACTTGACAAGTCTGTCTCTGTCATACTGATGGATAAGAGGTTTATAGGGCGGAATGAGACACCGTCGGTTGCTCTGCTTTCAACAATGATAGGCATATTACAGTATTGGGATATGGTTCAAGAGATTTCTGTAACAAAGACGTAAAACTTGTCAAAACTCTCGTTTGGCATTGTTATGTTAAAGGACAATTTTAAAGTACCGGTGTGTTTATGATATTAGTCATGAAGAGAAATGTACCAGACTCCACACTCAGATTGTGAATCGAACCCTAAATGTGTCTATGATTTTATAACCTAGGGCATGGCATAAGAAATCCTAGAGGATAGAGTGATAGCGATTATCTTTAGGTCAAAGCTTCTGTCTACACATCTTTCCCTCCTTATCCATATCCTCTTAACGGTCTGTTCCTTTTTTATCTCCACAACCACAACACGAGAAAACACGGCACGTGATCGTTTAGTCTGCTCTTAAAATAGTCACGTGCCTACGAGACTGACGTCATCATTTGCTGAAGCTCACAAGTATTGCCCTGGCTCTTTACCTCGAGTGTTATTGTTAACTTCATTTTCAAAAAATAAAAATTAGACATGAAAATATTTAAAAAAGGATATTTTATTCCATAAATTGTACATATGACAAATACTCATAAAGTATGATTGTGATGAAATAAAAACGTTAAGTTATACATGAAAATATTTAATTGAAGGGCATGTTTGAATTCCATGAAATTAGAAATTAGAAATGCCCCCGCCGCAGCAAACCTGCAGGTTTATAAAGTGTAACTTATAGCGAATTTCCATTCGTCTGATTGAATTAAACTAATATGTCTCCTTAAAAATATCACATTTATTCCCTACTAGCTGTAACCCGCGGGCTTTGCCCCGTTTAACTTCTTAATTATCAAGATTATCTCGTTCGCATGGCTCAATCACGTCCTGGTTGAAGTTTGTTCGCTACCCTCACTCACCTTTAGGTTGGAGCTCGTTCGCTACGCTCACTCACCTTTAGGTTGGAGCTCGTTCACTGCGCTCACTTGCCTTCAGGTTAGCTCGTTCGCTACGCTAACTCGCCTCCAGGTTGAAGTTCGTTCGCTACGCTCACTCACCTTTTGGTTGCAAATTAGCTGTTGTCATAAATGTAAAGAAATAATAGTGCTGCGCCCTGTTTGGTAATCCTTGTAACTTTAATGCTATTGAACATCATAGAACAGAACCAACTTGTTTAATTGAAACAGCTGTTAAGATTCAATAACTCCATTTCTCATAAGGTTAACATGGGAAACTCCAGAGCCACTGGGGCGGAGCCCGAAAGAATTTTTGAAATAATAATATGCCTATATGTTAATCAGGAATGTGAGCTATCATCATGCCAAATTTCAGCCCAATCCGACCAGTATTTTTCGCGTTCACTTGTCACAAACATACATCCATACATCCAAACTTTCTCATTTATAATATTAGTAGGATTTAAATAAAATTAGTTAAACGAGTACTTAAGTTTGCTGCAACAGGGACGGAAAAAAGTTTTTTTTGTAAAATGTTAATACTGTAGTTTAGTAAGAAATTAATGTATTTTCTAAATTTGATCAAAATATGTTCGTAAACAAGCATGGGAATTTTAAATTTAAAATTTTTGGGAATTTTCTCTGTAACCATTAGGCGCATATTAACGGTTCAATATACTAAATTATTTTTCTTTAAGCTCTACAAAATGGCTTAGAAAGAAAGTGTAATTTTGTGTTTTACCCCATAAACCCCCGTTCCCATAGTTCGATCATGCTGGTTCGCAAACTCGTTAGAATAAATGTAGGTTTACACGTTTTTACCAAATTTCACCAAAATCGGATAATTTTTGCTCGAGTTATCACGCTAATGGACACACATATTTATATTAATTTTTATTTAATATTAATTTTTTTTGTTTTTTAAAAACATAAACATAACCTTCAGTTTTGTGATGTGTCTGATGATGCCAGCATAGCTGGCAAAAGGCCTCATAAAATTAAAAATTCAGAAATATTGGTAAAGTTGTTATTTTCAAATTAATATTAATTCCAATATTACCAGTTCTTCTTGAAGATTACACCATTCCCTATATGAGAAATTTGCTAATATGAAAAAACATGCAACATTGTTAGCTGGATAATCTATTTAAAACTTTTAAGAATTTTTTAACCTATGCTAACCTTTCTTCAATATGGGTTAATGTTGATGAGCAACTAACAATAAAAAAAAATGTATTTTTCATTAAAATATCTTTGTTAATCCCGTTTTATTTTGTTCATAACATTAAACAAACCAATAAATTGTCTCAAAAACTTATTGAAAAGAATTATATTCAGTTTTATACCTCCAACCTTGGCTTGTCCACACACTTATTGCCTGGCAAGATACTTTATGCAGTCTGAATGACTCTTCATAAACAAAACAACACAACTTGACTATGCATTGAACCTGACTATGCCATTGAATTGCTGTCAGGGGTCAATTTTTACAACACAACTGCATAAGTAAAGTTAAAGCAGGAATTAGGTTTTTAAACACTTCCAGGCCATGGAGATTGTTCATAGGGAAGTAAACAGCTCACTAAAAAGGACTTTAATTTTTGTAAAATGCATAGTAGACTTTTAGAAGGCCATAATACTTTAACCAAGTTAAATATTGAAATCTTTGCCGCTGGGTAATTGACAATTTAGACATTTATTAAAGATTTAACGTCTGAAACCCATATCTTCTAACCTGTTGTAGTATAATGTACTGTACATTTAAATAACCAGCTGAAATGTATTTGGATGGATGGAGTTCTTTAAAATTTCTGTTATATAATTTTTAGCAAATTTCCCTATAGGGAAGTAGCTATAACCATAGGTCTCATGGTAAGACCTAGGCCCGGGACCGATTTACTTAAACCGATGACCCCAGAGGCCAAAAACACCATTCGTTCAAATTTGTATACATGTATATATATATTTCCATCCAGACGATAACTTGAGTAATTTTTGTCCGATTTTGATCAAATTTGGTTTGAAGGTGTAAGGCGGGATAAACTTGAATGAGTTTGCAAACCAGCATGATCGGACCATGGGAACGGGGGGGGGGGGGGGGGGGGGGGTTTATGGGGTAAAAATAGGTTTTCTAATTTTTTACCCTTAAACCTAAATTTATCAATGTTTCACTAGCCTTTTAAAGAGCTTAAAAAACAATTGAATAAATTGATTGCTGCAATTGAACAAATTCAATATATCAAAGTGCTATTGTACGGTAATTGGTTAAGGAGAAAATAAAAAAAAAATTTAATTTAAAATTCCCATGTTATTCTTATGGAGAATATTGTAAAATGTTGTAGGTACTAGGCTTGTTTATGGATATATTTTGATCAAACTTGGCGTATTTATTAATTTCATACTAAGCTATTGATATTTTAACAAAAAACACACTTTATTAGTTTCCCTGTAGCAGCTAACCTAGGTACTACTAATTTAATAGATTAATTGAAAAATCAATCCAGGCAAATGGAATTTCGCTTAGTCGGCAGGTTTGCTGCAGCGGGGTATTTTATGGTACGATTTAATTTGAAAAAATATTTTTGAGAACTAGGAAATTTTGTAGGATTTTAAAACAATATTTAGGGACATGCATTAGTTTACTTGTGATAGCTAGAACACCCATTCCGTCCATATTATATATTCTTTCCCTTAGCCTATCATTGAATATAAATTCAATTTTTAAAATCAAGTTTTTGGTGGACTCACCAATATTGAGTAAAGAGTAGAAAAATTCCTGTATATAGTCAATGACAACACTGTCCACTGGCCAGAGGAGAGGACAATGTTCTGGATGGCCATTGATAGACCAAGACCTAGTTCTGCTGAACTATCTTTATTTTTGTCAACCCAGAAGTTGTGTGTTTTAGCCTAGCTCTAAAAGAAATAGCATAGGTAAATGGGCTAGGCCTACTTGAAAGTTTGGTTATATGATTTTTCACATGTACTAAGTTTACACCCTTGGAGCTCAAAGGATTTAACCGAACTTTTAAATACCCTGCCGCAGCAAACCTGCAAGCTAAGCGAATTGCCATACGCCTTATTGGACTTTTCACTAAAATACTTCCTTAAAAATGACATATTTATTCCGTATTTAAATAACATTAGTTTAACAAGTACGATACGTAGGTTTGCTGCTACAGAGAAGATAGTAAATTGTTTTATAGTTAAATGTTAATAGTATTCTTTAATAGTGTTTTTTTTTAGCTCTACAAAACGGTTTAAGAAATTGCTAAATTTTATGTTTTAAGGGTCAAATATGGGAAAACCCATTTTTACCCCATAAATCCTTGCTCCCACAGTTCAATCATGCTGGTTTGCAAACTTGTTCGAATAAATGTAGGTTTACACGTTCATGCCAAATTTCATCAAAATTGGATCATTTTTGCTTTAGTTATCGAGCAAACAGACACATATGTATACATGTGAATTTGAACAAATGGTGTTTTTGGCCTCTGGGGGCCTCAAAACAAAAAAGTAAATTGGTCCCGGATGCAGGTCATACCTTGAGACATACGGTAATAGCTTATCCCCTATATGGGAAATTTACTAAAAGAAAATGCACAATTTCAAACAATAGAACGGTCTTACTACTAAATTACTCTAGCATAAATTAGGCTCTACAGCAAATAAGATATGTAATATATCGCTACAGGTTGCAGAAGCATGGTTGGTTCAGTTATTTGAGAGGAATCTGTTTTCATTGCATATAAGTGTTGTGTAACAGGTCAGTTTCAACAACCTTACAGTTTATATTCAATGCTAAGAACAATATTTAAATCTTATTCCACACTGAAAAATTCATTCTTTTCAGCAAATACATCATAATATCCTATAGGCCTATAAGTAGAATATGTAAGTTACCTCAACATCAAATTGCAAAAAGGCCTAACAAATATGTTTTTTTACATGGTTGAAACATGTCTTTGAAAGGCCCGGTACAAAGATGCAGCCTGTTCCTTTGAACCATTTAGGCCTAGTTTAGGGTTGCAGTATTCCCGGATTTCCCTGGAGATTACCGGATTTTGACCTTCAAAACTTAGCTCCGGGGGATTTCTGCAAAAAGTGAGAAATTAGCCTACCTCTTTTTTACACTCTATTAAAATACATTATTAAATAACGACAATTTTGGAATAAAATAAATTTTTGCGTTCACAAATATCGTTATGCAATACCTGAAAAATGCAACTCTCGTACTCTCTACTAACGTTCTTTTATTCCGTAGTTTCATTTAGGCCAGCAACGTTCTTACTTTATCTTTAACTTATCGTCAGTTTCATTGCTCCCAGTCCTTCGATTCGCATCTGCCGGCCAGTCCCAAGGTATCCGTGTTTTCTTCCAAAGCCTAGCAGACAGACAGAGAGCGTTTTGTTGGCTGTATTCGGTTACCGGTATTCGTTATTTTTACTGAAATGTGACAAGCGATGCAACATTTTATGTTTTCGTGTAAGTTTAGGCCTATACCATTTGAATATTGACAATGTAGCACGAATATTTAACAGAAACGGTAAGTATAGGCCCTATAGACTAATAAATACAATCAATTTACGTAACTGGCCCGAATGTCTATATAGGCTAATAAGTTAACAACTAGTTTGGATGTTCTTTGACAGTCCCATTTAAATAATAATAAAATCATGTTAAATTTCGGGCCAGTGACATCATTTTGTTTAAATATGTATGTTTAAAGTTATAAACCCCTAACTGCTGTAAGTTACCTTCCATCCTGACCAAATCAGGTGTTCATATTTATATTTTTTGTAATTCTTATGTAAGTTTGTGAATCACTGGCATTGTGAATTTGCATTGTTCTAGTTAAAAATAAGCATGACGAAGCCTATTGTATTTATTGTAAATATTTAACGGCAAATAAATCTTTGAATGACTCATACAGTTTATGTTACCTAATAGTTTTGCTGTGACTGGTACCACAGAAAACGTACTACTATAACCCAGAATGCCAACCGCATGGTAAAAAGCATTAAGTGTTTTGAGAGAGCTTTGCCTGTCAATCCGTAGGCAGCGCCACCAGCGTTGCTATGCTATTGCATGGCAACGCTGGTGGCGCTGCCTACGGATTGACAGGCAAAGCTCTCTCAAAACGCTTAATACTTTTTACCATGCGGTTGGCATTCTGGGTTATAGTAGTACGTTTTCTGTGCTGGTAGGCCCTACCTATACAATTTTGCTAGCCCGTTAATTTTTATCCACTTAGTAAGTTTTTATAGTGGGGGCCGCCAGCTAAAATCTCCTCTTTTTTACACATAACCATATGGCAACCCTAGCCTAGTTTAACGAACCTCAACCTCTTTTACAGATTTTTGGTCTACTATGGCTGACATGTTAGCCTAACCTATAAAAGTTATGACTCCGGCCTACCTACTGCAGTCACGCCGGTAACATGATTTAATGGTCTGGAATTATATTTAATTTTTTAAAATAACTATAGGTAAACTCCCATGTTAAATATGGAAAAACCTCATGGCGGTTTTACAAATCAATTCGTAATAGCCTACTAAGGATAGCCTAGGCCTATTGTGTATTGAATGAACAGAATGTCACTCACCTGGCAGTACTTTCAAAATAACTGGTTCTATAAAAAGTTGGATTAATGTAACACAATATTTAAATATATTTATGAAGTCCGACTGACAAAATATCAAACGTCGCAATATAAAAATAGTAAATTCGGTGAGATTAACTCCCAACTACCGAGTCAACAATCTATCCAACGATAGCAGACGACTTCACTCACAACTGACGTAAAATGACTAACGAGTACCGATTTGAGATTTGAGGCCGCCGGCCAGTCTTCTAGGCAGACTACGATCGAAATATCAAGTCTGCCAACACAGTGGCTTAAAAATCATATGTATGTATGTTTAATTTATCAACATATATGAATATGTATGGTATTAACTATAAACATTGACTGTATAGAATATTTTAAGATATACGGTCTGCAAGCAACAATCTTCAGTGGACACAATGCAATCTATGAAAGAGGAAGCATTTAGGCATGAAGGCATATAATTGTGTTGTTTTGTAACAATTGTTACGTATAGTTGTTGGGCATATAATTGTTCTTGATGATTTCTTTATAGAATTATAAAAAATGAAACATGAAACAGCGCAAACTTTCGGTTAATACAAACTTTTTTCAAGCAGAGAGAAATTAAAAAGTCATTTGGCATTTTCATCAAAAAACATTCTAGTGAAGTTTTTTGTGCAGATCTGTCAAAAGGGCTACGCCGTAGAGGGTTTGGAGGGGTCGAATGTCAAACTTTTGGGACCACAATTCTATGTTTTATCTATGCCACAATGTACATATAAATACAAATAAAATAAAAATATAAAAGATTTTTACTTTCACCATCTGTTTTGTAGTTGTGAATAATCACGTACCTGGTCGTGATTTGAAATAGTGCCACACAGTTTACTTTTGGATAAGCCCAAATATATTAACCCCAATCGCAGCACACCTGTGCACTAAGCAACATTAAAATGTTCCACTATTAAATATGTAAACATGAAAACCTTTATCAAAGTAATATAAACAACAGAAAGGGATGGAAATGCCTTAATTTAATTTTAATGAAACTGCTTACAATGTTGGTCTACCTTTAGTGACTTATCATGTACCTACTGGCCATGGCTCCAACATAGCACACCCCTGAAGTTGTACAACACCACCGACACTACCACAACACCTCAAAACAGCACAAAACCCCGCCAAAAACAGCCGCTCACGCCCAAATATTAAACATTTTTAATCCGTTCCGTAGTGCAGTGTGGGCGTTTGTGGAGTAGAGGTAGCTATGATAAAAACAATAACCACGCTGGCTGAGTGACGTTACCGAAAATTCACTCCGCGTTCCGCGTCGTTCCCACGGAGCGAATTTTCACGATGAAAGGCTCACTCCCAATGCCTCATGCCCCGTGGGAACGGTGCAGCGGTGCTTCAGTCAAACTCATGTAGCACTCAGTATTTTTTTTTTCATTTTTGAAGTATGTGAATAGTACCTATAGCCATCTTTAGTTGAATTCTTGTATTGTTATGTATAATAGTTTTGCCGTTGGAATAAAATAAAATAAAAATAAACTGTTCCAGTTGCTATAAAAGTAAATCTCCAGCTCCACACACTTAAAGCCGGGTATCCACAGTGCGAGGCAGCTCGCTGCGAATGCCTCGATGCGAATGCTCGGCTTTGCCTCGGAATGTGGATACCGGGGTTGCTCGCTGCGAGCACCTGTGCGGCGCTCGGCGAGCCGTGTACTAGTCGGTCTCAGAGCAGTGCTCAAAGGTGCCTCACCTCGAGCTGTGCGTTAAGTGGGGAGACCTGCGCTGTCTGCCTCGCACCGTACCTTGTAAATGAGTCTCCAGTAGCTAAGAATCTTAGAGTAACAGCTAATCTTTCCTTGGTGGTAATAGCACTTCGCATGTAGGTATCGCGTTTTTTTCACGGCAGGCTCTATCAATGTAACTACTAAAAATAGGCTTAGTTATTATACAGCTCAGGGGCTAAAACATGGATTTCAATGTAACTAAATGTTCAAAATCTTCCTTGGACATTCGCAAGAAATTTGTCACGTCTTCTTCGAACCTCACGTCTTCAAGAAGTCTGTTCCCATATTGAAACCGATTTTGATAAAGCTTTTTGACCCACCAACGATGTTTACGTCGCTTTTTCTGTCACTTTTTATTAATAATCGTTGCCATCACAATAAAAGCAGCAGCAGAAACTTGCACTTTTCTATGAAAAAACACCATTGTACCGATTGTCTTAACTACGAATGCGGGTGGCTCGCCCCATGTTTACGTGCTCGCAGTGAGCATTCGTGGTTACAAACTAGCTGCCAGCTAAAGAGCTCACCCTGAGGCAGATGGCACGAGGCATTCGCAGCGAGCAGCCTCGCACTGTGGATACCCGGCTTAAACCACTCTACAACATTAGTGATGTGAAAACCAACATCAGTGGCTCAGAAACGCTTGTAAATATAAGATAGATTTTTGCTAATTTTAAATTTTGTTTGGTTATATAACTAGAGGATGAGCTATTGTTTATAATTAGGTTGTTTTATTTGGCGAACCGAGGTTTAAGTGACTGAAATAACAATAAACAAATTATAAACCAAACATGACCTATGATGTGCACCTGAGGACAGAACTAACAATGAAATGGCTTCAGCGACTGTTCCATAAGGGTGTGAAATCTACTAAGGGAGGATGTTTTATGTTTTATCTAGATACCCATTAACAATCTAATGGAATTTTATCAGGTGGTAAACGAAAACAGGTGGATTCAGCAGGAATTATGTAATTTAATACTAGTGCAGAAGCAATTAACAATATGGCTCGACTATTCAATATGATCACATCCATGCTGGTAAGTTAGCTTATTTCATACCAGTTTTAATTTAATAGTAGCTTTTACAAACTTAGATGTTTCCTAATTTTTAATTTTCTTGAATAATTTCTCTTTGTTCAGACTCATTAAAAGTTAATATTTACATTCTTATTGGTATATACATACTGAAAGTATTTTAACGTTCTTATAGCTCAGAAACTGACAAAAGGTTAACAGCAACATTTATGTTTAGCTTTAAAAGTGCAATATTTTATTTTGGTCTTCTTGCTTAATTATGGAGCATTACCTAACCCCTGAAAATGAGCTGGTTGATTCTTCTAGTTCGTACTAACATAACAAAATGTTACAGCATGTCAATTTTCTAGCATACTTACCAGTCCTGTGCTAACTTCAGTTGTATTTCTATAGCTCATATTGGTCGAACCAATATTGTAATCTATAAATAAATAATAAGGGTATCTACTGGATATTATATGTGTAACAATCCTTAACGTGACAAAAAAATTAATTTTAGTTTTCTGATTCTTTTTTAATTTGCTTAAACGTAGATATATAGATCTTAACTATTCACAAAAAGTTTTTGTATGATAAAAATGTACAGTTAAATGGGTAAAAATTCAGTTTCCACAACTCACCTAAGTTAAATGTATTGATAATCAAGAAAACCCTACTAATATTATAAGTAAGAAAGTTTGGATGTAACTATGGATGGATGAATGAATGGATGGATGTGTGTGAATAAACATGAAAAATACCTAACCGACAGGGTTGATATTTGGTATGATGATAGCTCACATTCTGGATTAACAGACATATTCTTATCTCAAAAATCCTTTGGGGCTCAACCTCAGTGGCCCTGGAGTTCCCCATGTTATGAGTATTCTATCTTATGAGTATTCATATTTAAAAGGAATTAAAGGATTTTGTCAGCTGTTTCAACTGCACAAGTTGGTACTATAATGGTTCTATGATATTAAATAGCATTAAAAAGTTATAAGGTTTACCAACAGGGTGCAGCACTATTATTTTTTACTTTCTCCCCCTATACTGTACATAGTACGGTATAAGAAGAAAGCATTTCTTGTTATAGTTCTTACATGTCCCCTATCATGGGAGAGATAAGGAAAAACGAAACGCACGCTGGTTCGATTTAAAATTCCCGCTAAACTAAAATACCTGTGTTGTTCACCGATGGCATTCTTAAAGTAAATTAAATTTCCTATCGAATGGTGTAAATAATTTCTAAGAAAACTACAGTATTTTTTATTATTTACTATTGAAGATCAAAGTTAAATGAATTGTCTTGGTCTTTAAACATATGATTACTTTAATTACGATTTTGAAATAAATATGATGTATCTATACAAATAATCATTTTATTCCCATTCCCTAAGAGTTTCTCTAAATAAAAATAATATATTTACCAATATTTAACTGGAGTATTAAACAAATGAACCGTATTAACTTTTTTCATTTTTGTAGTTTTTAAAACAAGCTTATGAAATGTAGGTTTTAAATCAAATTAAATTTAATTTAAATTATAAAATAAATATAAATTTAGCCTTCCTAATTGCTTTCTTGAATTTTTTATCCAATCTTATGCTAGTTTTATGCTTAGCTTAGCTGGCATTTTTGTGCTATGCGCTGCACTATAGCATACTGTATGAATTAAAAGAACCAAATTTTCTTAAACCGTGTCCTCTCCCACAACTGCAATATGCATTTTATACTTATATGCCAACGCCAACCCCCCGTACGAAAGACGGTTACTCTGCTAGTATATAATAAATTGACAAAAACACTCTTTAATCTTTACCGACTTCTAGTGGGGAATAACATTTCTGTTGTAAGCACTAAAAAACTGTTTTGAACATAAAAATATTTCTTTTGAAATAGTACTGTTTTAACTCCAGTGTAAACGCGGCTTAATAATTTTATTTCTAATGCAGTAAATTATTGTAACCAGAATCAGAAAAGCTTTATTCAAGATTTATACAATACTAGCAGAGTACCCGTCCTTCGTACGGGGTTGGCACATAAGTATAAAATGCTTATTGCAGTTATACTCAAGCCTTGCGTTTGCAATGAGGGAGGACACAGTTTGATAAAATTTGCGTCTTTAAATTTACAGTATTCTATAGTATTACACATCTACCATGGCCATAATGTTCTATCACTTCACCTAAACAATGTATAAAAATAAATTATCAAAAATTCGCAAAAAACCAAAATTATTCATAAAATTAACAACAGAAATATAACTGTAAACAATCCTACTTTAACAGTTAGTTCTCATTGTGTATAGCGGTTTTTTGTTGCTGCTTAGTTCAAATTAGCTTTTTTCATAAATGCATTAAAATATAGTGCTGCACCCTGTTGGTAAATCTTATAACTTTTTAATGCTTTTGCATATCATAGAACCAACTTTTTAAGTTGAAACAGCTGACTAAATTATTTAATTCCCTTTAAATATGAATACTCATAAGGTTAACATGGGTAACTACAGAGCCACTGGGGCGGAGCCCGAAATGATTTTTGAGATAAGAATATGCCTATATGTTAATCGGGAATGTGAGCTATCATCATGCCAAATTTCAGCCCAATCCGTCCAGTAGTTAAGGCGTGATTGAACTTCAAACAAACAAACAAACAAACAAACAAACAAACAAACACACAAACTTTCACATTTATAATATTAGTAAGATAAGATATATACATAAGATATATGTATAAATACGTAATGGCGTCACTACAGCTTATAACTGGTTATGATATAGTTGGCTATATAAAATAAACTAAGTAAAAAGGGAAAACTTGCTCCTTTACTTTAACCTTCCTTTGTATGATAAGATGTGGTAAATTTGATTCAATCTTTTTAGAATTACTGGGTGTCCCAGAAAGGAATCTATATATTTAATACGCTAGGCATATTTTTGTCATAATTGTTTTGGAGTGGTGGTGCTACCGATCACCATGTCCAAGGTGTCGTTAGAAAGGTCTTATAGCATGTAGTTTTGTCATCAAACAAAAAAACTTTGGAATTCCATCACGGCTCTGCCCCAGTGGCCATCAAAGTTTCCATGTTATTCTTAGGGAGAAAATGTTTGTTTACATTTGAACAGATGAATACTGTACTTTGAATTTGGCACTAATATTTGAAACAGCTGGTCATACTAAAATTTTGTACAAAATCAAAACATAACCCCAAAAAGTTTGACATAACGGTTCAACTGTTAGACACGAACAAAATATAAATACAGTAATACTATTGTCGTTGATAGCCAAATACAGCAAGCACCCTTCCGTGTTGCATTTGTGTGCTCTCCAACATAGCCGCATCAAGATTTCACATTCTATTTAGGACTGTTGGATAATCGCTGCATACTGCATAAGCTGTTGATTTTGGAAGACAAGGAGGTGGGTAGGACTACATCGGAAACAGAAGAGAGGAGATATTAGATGAGTGGCAAATGCGTTGGGAGCAGAGTGTTTCATGTTAAAGTTTTAAAGGTAAACGTTCGGATATGCTTAACATCAGAAAGAGACTGGAACAAGATTGGGAGAACAGGACATGGAAAATTTCAAGGCGAATTTGTGAAGATTTTGCATGGTGGAAGTATGTAGATGTGAATAAATAAAAACCGAGTCACGTATTTATAAATTGTTAATTTCAGGAGAAAAATATGAGAGAACAGGAATAAGTCTTGGATAAGATAGGTCTAGAGATGAGAAAACAAAACATGATGAGTGACAAGGAAACAATTGAGACGTTTAAAAAAGTAGCTGGGAAATATGAAAAACCAGGGATACATAAAGGCTTTAAAATTTAAAAGAAGAAACAAACCAACTAAGAAAAGGAATGAAAACTTGCCCATGAAGGGGAGAGGAAAGGTTAGAGCGAATCTCAATGATCCCTATCGCTCAGGGCGGTATGGGGAAGGGTGTCGTGCTGTTAGGCTTTTGGACACATAATATATGTCTGGAAACCTAATGCGGCTATGACTAAGGCTATTTGTAGAAAGCACTATTTATAATAAATGTTGATTATATCGATCTGGTCTGTACATCTTGAGTATTTCCATAATGTTTGAGTCGTATATTTCAAAGTCATCAGAAATTATGACTGTTATTCGTTTTAAAATAACACCCCTAATTCTTAGCATTTGCTCGAATTCGAGCAACAGGTACACTAGTGCACTTTTATTCTGGGTAAAGCCGAATATCCAAGAGAGATAAGATAAGAAGCTTATCAGGGGTTTGTAGCCATGTTGTGTATTACCAAACGCTTTCTCATGTGACATTTTTAGGACACTTCCCTTCCGCGCTCAATACAGACTTTATGATCTCATCAACCAAACGCCATCAGTGAACTGGGTTTGCACGGTCAGTTTGCTGGGTGCGCAAATTTGAAGCTACAAGATCAACTATGAACCCTAGCTCGTCCCATCGGTCGCCATAGAGAAGTACCTTCTGAACAAACGAGTGTGTTCGAGATGCTGTGAAGGATAATCCACATAGATCATAAATCAGTAAGAAAATACGCTGCTGCTTTGATTTACCCTGAACCACTGTGAATATAGTACTGAAACAAGATTTGAAGTTACACCCGTACAAAATTCAGTTAGTACAAGCATTGAAAGAGACTGACTACCCGCTTTGGATTAACTACTCAAACGAGATGCTTCGTCAATATAGAAATTTCAATACCATAATATTTATTGACCTAAGCACATTTCCATCTCGATGGATATGTGAATAAGCAAAACTGCCATTATATATTGGTCTGCAGAAAGCCCAAGGGAGAAACACAAACTGGGTGGGGATGACTCAAACAGGCATCATTGGGCCGTATATCTTAGAGGATAACACAGGGAACACTGTGTCAGTAAATTCCCACCAGTACATATAACAATGATTACTGATCATTTCCAGTCCAGCCGTTCTTGCAGACATTACCTCGGGCTAACAGGCAAAGATTGTAGTTCCAACAGGATGGAGCTAAGTGTCATACAGCAGGGGACTCCATGACTGCAATAAGGAAGCTGTTTCGTGGGAAAGACATTTCCAGATTTGGTGAATTTTTTTGTGGGGGTAGGCTATCTAAAAAGTCAGGTGTACAACAAAGCTATCCTCGATCATCTGAAGCAAAATATTTGTGAGGAAATAGAAGCCATCACACCAGAACTCTGCCATAGGGTATTCACAGTTGTAAGGTTTTGTTTGGTGGAGTGCCGGCGCCGGAGGGGTCTACATCTGGATGATGTAATCTTTCACAAGAAATTTCCCTGAAGTGTACAAACAGGTATTCTTGCAAAAATTGCTGTAAATAAAGCAATTTTTCTGTTTTCTTCGTTTTAAACTTGCATTTCTTTCTGGGATACCCATAGTATTACATAATAATTTATATATACAGTATAATTTAATTTTCACTAGGCTATATTTTTTTCTAAATTTAGTTTTTTGTGTATGGTTTCAGGTGGTTCTCCTTTTCCTACTTTCCACATCTGTTGGGGAAACAACTGACGAGTTACAACAACAAATTTACTTTAAAGACATTAAATGCGCCAAACTCTTCTATGAACAAACCCCTGATCACCAAGATGAAACACGTAATAATTATTTAGGATGTCAATCTGAACTAGGCGATCTGGTAACAAGATATGTTCAATTGAAAGCTACTTTGAACCATATGACCGATTCCGCCTGGATAAAGAAAGAGTATAACAAAAAAGGAGGGGAAATTTATGAATCAGATGATCTCGAGCATTTTAAACTGAAGGTCCGCCATGGCGAAGGAGAAACTTTTGTTGACGTTCCCAGGGAGTTGTACTTCAAACCCAATCCTGAACCTGAATCTGAACCCAAACCTGAACCTGGTCCTGTGAAGCTTGACAAGAAACCTCCCCAGTCTGAAACACACATTACTTTCCCAACTGTTGAAAGATTGAGGAATCAACAAACTCAATCAGGGTGGAAGAGCAGTCAGAAACCAACAGGAAGACGGTGGAAGTCTGTGTGGAATTTATTTTTTGGATCAAATTAATCCAAAAACAATAAAGTAACATTAACATGGTAAAACTATACACCCTGATGTTACTCAATCGTACCATCCGATGTACAGTTAGTATACATAGGACATAGTAAATAGATAATACTGTATAATGTTGTTTGAACCCAGTGAAAAGACCTGTATTATACAATAATTTAATTTACCTGTTTTGCCTGAAGGTCTTTTAGTTGAACTAGTAGAAATATTTAATGCATGATTGAACTTCAAACAAACAAACACACAAACTTTCACATTTATAATCTTAGTAAGATTTACTATATCCTAGAATAACCACGTCCAGCAAAGATTTTTCTAAATATAATTTTCAAGTATATCTATATATCTAATTCCGTAAGCCCAAAATTTTACAATGAAATTGTGAGCGAACGGGAGGTCGTAGAAAGCTGGGAGGGGTCTCATTTTAAAGGTCTGGGCATGAAATTTTGGGGAAAATTATTCATTTTTCTTAATTATGCACCAAAAGGTTGTTACGGAATAAAATAATTCACATTTAAATAGCATGGGAATCTAATTTAATGTCTTTTAGAGTAAAAACAGCTGTGATTATATAAATTGAAACATTTATAACACCACCTGAATGTGCATAATTTTGTTATTGTAAAAATGTTGAAGTAGTAAACAACAAAAAGTGAAAAGTTGATCAAATCTTTTAACAAACAATTTAGCACTTTTAAACTTAATACTTTACAATGGATTGTTCTTTTGCACAGTAATAATGATAATGTCGGAAGACCACCACGTACAGGTATTGTTCCTCGAAATGAATTCATTGTGGTGCATTGCACTTCATTGATGACTGGATGACTCGACAAGTGGACACTACAACCTTTGACTATCCAATAGTCAATGGTACAACTCTCGCCCATTTTATGAAAAATACAAAACAGTACAATAGTGCTATAGCATTTGCATCCCTTTCGGCTACAAAAAAGAATTTTAATGTAGAAGTATTAAAAATCATCGAAGGAGACTTTAAAGAATACTACAGTAATGTGAAGTAGTTTCAGATGATCCTACAGAGAGGTTGAACATACCAATTGAGTTTATAAATTCAATTACACCATCTGGAATGCCACCACAGAAATTAGTTTTAAAAGTTGGTTCAATAGTGATGCTCATACGAAATATGAACCTAGGGTCTGGATTAGTTAATGGAGTACGATTGGTTGTGTTAGGCAAGTCTGAGAAAGTGTCAATTCAGAAGTTTTCATGCCAAAAATAAAACGAATATCTACGGATCCTAATATGCAGTTTAAGTTTACAAGGATTCAATTCCCATTGCGATTAGCTTTTGCTATTACTATAAATAAAGCGCAAGGCCAAACCTTCACAAAACTTGGCATTTATAAAAAATTAAAAACGAATTTTACCCGTTGTCAACTTTATGTTGCGTTCAGCTGGGTAAAGCGGCCAGATGATGTTAAAATAGTATTAGAACCAAATAAAGACCAATGAATCGGCCAAAATTGATACCATGCAACAAAATGTTGTTTTCAGAAAGATTTTGTTATAGAATTAGCATTTTACAATTTGGAAGATAACATTATTTCTATGTGTTTTTCTAAGTGAATTTGTCTATATTCAAAGAAATCTTTATACAGGGTGTTGAAAATGTCTGGAACCAACATTATATCTCGTGAGTGGTTAAAGAAAAACAACTGATATTTTGTGTACGGATATACTATGGTTTTACCTATCTTTTAGTGCCTTATGAAAATTTTTACCACTTATAGGGAACGTCCTGTGGAGGATGCAGTAAAAAGTTTTAATGGAAGCCTATGGTAAATTATACATCATTTTAAAGGCCATTTTTTTCTGAGTAAGGAGCCACAAGTTTCATCTCAAAAGGACCACCCTAGCAAAAATGGCGACTGTTTGAAATTTAAAAAAACCACTTATAGGGAACGGAATTTTTAAATTTCAAACAGTCGCCATTTTCGCTAGGGTGGTTCTTTTAAGATGAAACTTGTGGCTCCTTACTCAGAAAAAAATGGCCTTTAAAATGATGTATCATTTACCATAGGCTTCAAAGAAAACTTTTTACTGCATCCTCCACAGAAAGTTCCCTATAAGTGGTTATTTAAATTTCAAACAGTCGCCATTTTTGCTAGGGTGGTTCTTTTGAGATGAAACTTGTGGCTCCTTACTCAGAAAAAAATGGCCTTTAAAATGATGTATCATTTACCATAGGCTTCCATTAAAACTTTTTACTGCATCCTCCACAGGACGTTCCCTATAAGTGGTAAAAATTTTCATAAGGCACTAAAAGATAGGTAAAACCATAGTATATCCGTACACAAAATATCAGTTGTTTTTCTTTAACCACTCACGAGATATAATGTTGGTTCCAGACATTTTCAACACCCTGTATATTCAATTAATAGTCATGAAGATTATTATTAAAAAATGTTCCTTAGTTGTATTATATTCAAGGTAGGGTAACCCGGATGCGAATAATAATTTGAACAAAATAATTACTAGAATATTTATAGGGGCTATTGCCCCCTAAAAGCCACTAGTATCTATTTAATTCTATTAATCTTGACTAAAAAATCATAATCTTTTGATTTTAAATGAAACATTATTCTTAAAGCTCTTTTTTGCTGAATTAGAATTTTATCCATGTTCTTCTTTGTTTTTGACCCCAGTGATACTGGAAGCTTGTGTCCACAAAATTTTATTTCTATCATTTTAGGGTTAATTTTATGACATGTTTAAATTTCTTGAAATATAACCAGGGTAAAAGCTATTGTTTATGACTAATGACTATATATGGTTTAATGTTTCATCTGGTTAAATAACAAGAGTTGTCTTCCGCTCATCCATAAGGATGACAAATCTACCAAGGGAGTATGTGTAATCCATAATATCAACGGAGTTCATGTTTTTGGTTTGAAATTAAAGCCACTGTAGCAGCAGCAATGGCCATGCATTGTTGCAGGAGTTTTTTTTCGGGTTAGACCGTCCACAAACGTGAGCTGACTATTTGTAACTAATTAAAATTACTAAAAGTGTTTAAGACAGAATTTGTATAAGGACAATACCAAGTTAATTCTTAAAAAAAACTTGCATTGTGGAGTGGTATTTGAGCAATATAGGCATATCATTTTTAAATAAAGGTTTGTAGGAAAGCAAATTAACCTGAAAAGGGGGTGGAAAAATTATTGGGCCAACTAGGGGCAGCTAAATGCTAAACTGTCCCTTCTTACTGGGTATTTTATCAATCAAGGAAAAGTAAGGTTCGACAGAAAACCCATTTAAATTTTAATACAATTATAATTTATCCATGATTACAAGAAAATTTACATTAAAATAACCCATACCTTTGTACAGAAAACATACTCGCTATGACTGCACCAAATACGCGAGAAATGAGCTACATAAAATTATGTACAATTGGATACAACAACAAAGGAAAACTGAATATATACAACAGGCAAAGGAAAAGGAAGGAAAAGTAAGACTTTGATTATGACTAAAACTAAAATTTACAAAAGCTAAAATTTATAAAATTTGTACAAGTTATCCTTCTCGAGGAAATCAAGAGAGTATTATGAGTTCCCTAAATGTAAATTACAAACACAAACATTCAATATTCACAGAATATAACATTTAACACAATATTCATGTATGAATACAAAATGTTACATCTAGTGTGGAGTCATTAATATAATGTCTTTTTAGAATGGAAACCTACAGTAAAAACAACAAACAAATGTAAAATATTTTTTAAATTTGCACATGGAGTATAGACCCGGGAATAAAAACAATTACAATAATTAAATAAGACTCAAAAAATATAACAAAAATATTATGCATATAAAACATACATATACAAAATATGGTACGATACAAAGCTTTTTACTAACTACTCTCACAAATTCTTGAAAAGCTTGCCCTCTAATAACTAAATTGGATAAGTTTATAGACTATAAACAACTTTTTTTGTTTTCAATTGAGGAGCCTAGGAACAAACTGCAAGCAATATTTCTTTTCTATAATTGAGTTGGATACATAATTTTAATCTACAAACCATGTACATGCATGTAGATGCATGTATTTAAGTGCATAACGTGACCGTTGATAAGGGTTTCAAAGATTGAAAACTGACATTGGAAACAGAAAAAACTCCCTGACCCTGTAATGGAGTAATGCAAACCCTGATATCTAGTTAACAAATAACCAATCAGAATTCAGCAATTTTGTAACAAGGCATGATGCATGTTTGGTTTTAGGTTTTTAGGAAAAAGGTTGACTTTGATTATATTTAGTATGTTATGGTCCTGACAATTTTTAACAAAATGGTACAGATCCAATTTCTGTAAAAAGTACGGTTCAAAGGTTATTGTAACTTGTGTTATTTCCCATAAAATAACAAAATATCGGATTTTTGGAAAAAAGCCTGTTTTGATTAAAACTAATGTATTATGGTCCTTATAATTCTAAACAAAATAGTGCAACCCCCCATTGCTGTAACAATTACGGTTCAAAAGTTATTGCAACTTTTGGGAACTATCCCAATAGAATAGCATAGTTACTTAGACTTCTACCGCTTACCCATGATAAAGGTTGTTGGGAGAAAGTAAGTGTCAGTTTGCTGATACCGTTTATTATGTCAGCTTCTGCTTATAGACCCCTCAATTTCAAAACAAACATTTTTGTTTGGTTCTATTCAACCATAAAACGTTTTGACTTTGTCAACCATAGCAAAAGAGCCTACAAAATTTTGCTCTCAATAACCCATGTTTCGATGACTCGTGGCAGCTAACTAGACCATTTCCTGTTTTCCTCTAATCTAAAACGATAAATCTCAGCTCAAAATATTAGTTGTAGTAACCTCCCATTTACACAGACAAGTTCAAATGAGGAATTAATATTTAAAAATATCAAACACCAGATATTCTAAGCTTCACATTCCAACAGAGATTTTTTTAAACTTTTAGAATTTTGTTCCAGTAAGAACATCCTAAGCTGTACTTGACTATTTGTGGTTCATCCACAATCTACATTTTTTATTAGGCCCTAAGTTCTTTTAAAAATGAATTGTTTGTAATTGTCACAAATATAAAATTTAACCATCCGAATAATGCACATGTATAACTTCTCAGAGTTAGAAAAATTAACTTTCTAACCTCAAAATATAAATAACCATTCACAATGTAGTAGAGAACACAAAACATGCATATTAATCCTAAACGTCTGAATCAAACAGACAAATTGTCTAATAAACCAACCAGTGTTACCAGTGTTGCTATCACAATGATCTGCTGTAGCGTAAATCAACTACAACAGTTATGTATTGCAGAAAATGGAGCTAATCTTTGTAAACAATCTCTCATGGTGGAGTGTCAGAAGTTTTTAAATCATAAAAATAACACGGAACATAAAACGAGGATTTTTCAACCTTCTTTTCTAAAGACATGCTCCTTTTCGCCAGCACATAAAGGCTGCAGTTTATTCTATAACAGATCATTCTGACAAGTAACTCTGGTTGCAAACCTTTATTTAACCCTGACAATCTTGAGGTTAAACCATAATACAAAATGAAAAATTGCGCTGAATTTTTAAAATTCAAAAACTTTGAACATAGACAACTTAACCACTAAACATAATATTTAAAAAATAACGAGCAAGAATGACTGGAGCTTTGGCATGGAGCGAGGCGGCAGACTCAAGTCTAGATAGTGACGGCAGCTACAGTATCCGGCCTGTGTCTCAAATCTGAGGAAGTTTCCCCTTTCTGTAGTTTGAGCCAAGTCTCTCCCAGCGCTTTAGCAAAGTGGTCGTCCACTGAAAATCAAACCAACTTGTAAATAAAAACATTACCTTTAAACGCCGGTTTTTAAACGCCTTCGGGACTCTGCTCAAATGTTTTTTTCTAAATTACCAAATTTTGTAGGATCTAACTGAAACTCATTTAACTATAAAACAGCGACCCGTCATGAACAAATTTCTGTTTAAATTTATTTGCCATTGTTTTGCTGTCATAATCAATAAAAAAATTATTAAAAGTCAACCATATAACAACCTATTCAAGCATAAACTTTTACTTCAACACAGACGCATTGTTAAAAAAGTGGTGTAAACTACATTTCCTAACTAAAACTAAGATATAAAAGTTACAGAATGAACCTTCTAACAATAAATATAATTTAATATTCTATTACGACCTAAAAATTACCTATACCATTAATCATAGGTGACGTAACGTAAACAAAATTTTCCATTGACGTGCACGTTTAAAAACAATACATCTGTACCTGTAGCGCTCACTGAGAAGGTCTCGTCAAACCGCAGCAATGTCTTTATACGAGTGACGAGGAAAGCTCGTCAAACTGCCAAGAATGATTTAGTGATTTAATTATGACTATCTTAATATGTTATTTCCTCATATTATGAACAGAAATTCGCCAAGTCCGATGTGCAACTTATAAAGAATCTATTCATCCCAAAAACCTACACCTGAGCCCCAAAAAGCACTGCTATAGACAAGTTAACTCCTAGACCACCAGATCTGGCCAGAGAAAACACCTTAGATTGGACCATTGATCAGCCCATGTAGTGTATAGCTTTCAGCCGATTCAGTTGAGTTGTGCAGCGTTGTACTCGCAAAGATAGTTGTAAGTGGAAGTTTGGTTATGTTACTCTTGTGTTTGATATACTTGCCTTTAGAGTTCAACAGGTTAACAGTTTGCACTCAAAAAATTACTTGTTCACTATACCTTATGTAATCTGTTTGTTTAAAATTTAATTAACACTACCTAAGCAAACGTTTTTATTCAATTCAAACCAACCAGAGAGGGATGAGGGTGTTGGAAGGTCAGAAGCATCCTCAGGTTCTGCAACTGTTTTTGTTGACTTCTTCTGTTTCCCTGTGTCTGCAAACACGGACATGTAATCCTTCCCTAGCGATCGTCTGAAGTGCTCGTCAATCACTGGATCACATACTCCTCCTTCTTCTAAAAAAAAAAAACAAGATGGATTAGCATTAGCAAAACAAGTTAAAAAAATACACAGTGGAAGCTAAAGTTTTTGTCTGATTAACTTTAAATTTTATGGGTACTTTACTTTGTAATAACATGACTAAAAAACAATCTTTAATAATTAATGTTCTGTAATTTGTAATATAAAATTGTCAAATTTTAGACCCATTACCGTTTAAGACGTGCTCAACAGCAATTACATTGGTACAAGATGAATGGACTTTGGTATTATTATTTAACACTTTAATATCATGATCGTAACTAATAATATATATATATATTTAGGGGTGCAATGATCAATTTTAATTAAAAAGATATGGGCCGAACCTGATCCAAACAGCCCCATAAGTTTCTAAAATTTATGTGCGGAGGTGGTGTGTAACAAGTCACTTTTGTGGTTTAAAACTCCTGCTAGTAATTGGAAACGACAGAGCCATAGGTTTAGAGGCTGCGAGTCAGTCTATTGTGTGTAACAATTTAATTTCTCCACAATCTTGGGAGAGGATGATGATGACTCTGTAACCGCAGGTGACATTGATGATTTTATTGTGGTTGCTAGAGACAGGGAAATTAAAATGAGACCGCAGGGGAAACTGACAAATTTTATTTTGTTTAAACCAATAGTAGTACAGCAATTTTGTTTCCAAAATTTAAGGTAAATATTTTTAACCCAACCCAAAATAAAATAAAAGACTACTGCTCAGACCCCAAGTTTACAGTAAAAAAGGAGTTATTTATTAGCAAGTCTCCTTTTATCTAAAAAAACAAAGGTTGATTTCACTGAGTTAAAGCAATACCATGTGTTGCTAAACTCCTTCAGGTCTATACAAAGAAGAGCGGCCACTCTGATTTGAGCTGCCAAGGGCCATACATTTACAGACTGATGAACAAGTCTAAGATCAGGATTTACAAATCTCAATCCTTATAACTTTAAACTACTACCTATAGTTTGCCCAGTTAGGAGGCAGGTGAGAGATTAAGATCCCTTAAGGTTTACCAACAATAGCTAGGGACCTACCGACCACCTGCACTAATGAGGCAATTCAAACTGAATTCCAACTAATTATCTCATAAAAGCAATTGTAATTTCATACATGTAGTTAAAGCTTGAAAATATATGTGTAATGTCATGAAAAAGTAGTCAAAACCTGAGGTTGTTATTTCAATTAGTTATTTAGAATGTGTATTTTGCTGTGTATGACTTTTGAATGCCTTTTTGATGGTAGCAAATCAAAACCCCTGTCAAACATAGGATCATTACACTGCATGTGTTTGACTCACCCACAACCCCAGAGGTCTGTGCCACGGTAGTGATGACAGTAGGTCGTCTGCTGTAGCACAGGGACTGTGTATAAGAGGGGGGAGATCCACGCGGCCGCCTCGTGGACATGTCTATCGGCTCACTATGAACCCTACAACACAAGACAATTTTAGTACAAGCTACATTTAATTTATTCTCTGTCATTGTTTTGTAAAGTAAGGTAAATGATCATAATTTGTTTGTAATATCAGTAGTGATTTGAACTAGTTTATGCTAGTTTTTTACTGCAGGAGGATATAGTTCGAATGAGCCGCTCATAGTTAATGAGTTGCGTTAATACAGTAGAACCTCTTTAATCCGAACCCCCGTAATTCGAACGTCCACTAATCCGAACCCCTCATTGCTATACTCTGTACACAGAACAGTAGTTCTTCATTGTATACTGTATTTATTGGTATAGGCACCGTAATTGTTTCTATTGTAATGTACCGTACTGTTTATTCCCTATGTTTACTACTGTATTAAATAAACACTGTATTTTACTTTATAACGCATTTTTTCACTTTTCCCTAGCAATTATTATGTAAAAACAACAATATGTTCTGTAATCCGAACTATTTAATAATCCGAACTACTCCCGGTCCCAATTAGTTCGGATTAAAGAGGTTCTACTGTATTTGATTTTCCACCATTGGTTATTTTTGAATACTACAGTAGACAGCTTAACCGGGGTCCTAACAGGAGCTGACCTAGGTCGGATAACCGTTAGTAGTATTAATTGCCTTTCAAATCTACTAATACACTAAATACAGCACATAACTTGCTGTCAAAGTTAAAGATACAAGCAACCATTTTGTTACGAGAGAGGAAGTTTATTTCTAACAATATGCAATATTTTTTAGGATAAATATAAAATAACATATTCTTAGGAACATCCTGTACAGTTTAGCGTATTGTACCCATCGCCGAGTGGAAATGGCGAGATTCCTTGAAAGCGCCGTTTAAACCAAACCGCTCTCAAAACAAGGTTGGTTAAAACAAACTGTAATATTTTACGAGAGAGGGCGGATAATCCGATTATCAGTTTATGCGATGTCGGTTAAGAGGGGGTCTACTGTACATAGTTTATGTGTTATAAACCACGTTTACAGCAAGTTTATGATTCAGTTGGGTTCGGTTAAAAAGTTGGCGTATTAAACAAAAAATAGTGATTTACATCAGCACACTCTATTAACGGCTCAATTTAATTACTTTACTTTATATTCTAAAACTGGCTACAACTTTAGCATGAAGAGGAACAGAATGTGTACTTAAATTAACAGCCATAATACAACTATCGCCTACCCTGAGCTAGACTTGTGAGGGTACTCTGGTGGTCTGGGCCGTCTCTCTCTTCTCCACTTGCCTCCGCTGACTGCCGCTGCTGTCGGGACATCCTTGCACTTGGCATACGACCTGGCCTCATCTGCACAACAGAGACTACCATGTAACCAACAACACAAAATGTGGTACGGGGATTTGTTTTCAGTCAAAAGTGAAATACATAAATTTTAACCAGAAGCGGACGTAATTAAGTGTAAATTAGCCAAAATATAAAAGAGGACCGAAATAGCTCTAGCTTCGAGATTATTGTAACTTTTCTGCTGTTGTTAAATCCTGAACAAATTGATACCGTAGTAAATCTGAGGCAATTTACCAAATCACCTGGATGAACTGGCTGCCCAGGTGACACCCGACGTAAACTGTGCCAAGTGTATGTTTAATCAAATTCAACTGCAGATGTTGTTCTTATATTCGTAAAGATTGAATTTTCGGGACAAATGATCTCTAGGTACAAACAAAGACCAGTCATGGAAGCTTGGATTGAAATCCTGCCAAATCACAAAAAAATTGAGATTTGCTTAATCATATGGTTTTGGTTCAGCAGCCACCTATCTCAAGAGAAAAATGATACCTTGTCTTTATGACAAAAATATTTGTCTTTGCACTGGAAATTTCTTTTGGCAAAAAGTCACTAGTAAATAGAAATGAAGTCTTATAAAAGGTAGGGTAGTTTTATTTACTGGCAAAGAGATTTCCCCTGAAACATGAGATCTGGATTACTCTCTAGTTACAGATATAGACAATAGCGGCAGCAGCCTTTGTGGCACATAGACAATGGTGCCGTGCTGACGCCGCGGCGGCATTCGGCATTCCTGACCGGATGTTTTGGGCGGCGCCCCCCCCCTCAGAACAGGTTCCACGTCCTTGTACAAGGTCACCGGGCTGAGACTTCATTCACGCCCTGCACGCGTCCGCACCCCGCACCCTCACGATACGTCTAGAATTTCTAAATTGAGAAATTTAAGGACAACACCCAAACAAGATAAAAAATTTATGGTGGACGATTCTGCAGCATTAACATTTGAAAAAAATTCTCCACTGGGATAAAATGGAAAATTTTGTTGTAGAACCCCGGTTAACCGAAATAAAGGGGGGGAACCGTTATAGGACTTATAGGACTTCTGATATATTAAATTTTACTTTTTTGACATTGTAAAATTAAAATATATCCATAGTTAGGCCTAACCAAACGTGTTCAGAGAATATCAAATACGACATATTTAACGCAGTTGATTCCGTAGGTACATTACACAAGAACCACCATAAAATGCGTGTTACCACTATCGTACTACGGGACATTCACGGGTATTGGTTCACAAAAATCGAAGAGCAAGAGCAGCAAAGAACGAGTTGTACTTCTATCGTTCTAGAGTTCTGATTAAAAATGGCTATGGAATCCCCATTATCTTGTACTGTAGCAGGGTTTAATATGGGAGGACAGCTGCTTGTTGACAGAGGGAGAACACACTACTATTTTACAAGGGCAGACCGAGGAGATCTCCCTCATTACTCCACCCTTTGCATTCAGCAACATTAGAATTTGGCACTAAAATAAAAAATACCAATCTACTAAAAACTTGTCAAATAGTGAGTTTAATAACATCAACTTTTGATACTCAAACTACCTTAAATTGTCATTTAGATTTCATCCATAAGTTTGACAGAGGTTGACAGTGAGTAAGTTGTTTATTTTTTGTAACTTCACCCAATTGAGAAACTAATAGTACTGTATATTTCATCACTAGGGCCTAAAGTGACTCTTTTCGACCGAGGTCAAGTTTTACGATCGAGGCGAAGCAGAGGTCGGAAAATGAACCAGGGTTGAAAAGCAACTTTTCCCCTTGTGATGAACTATATTTTTCATCATATTGCACCATTATTTCAACAAACTATGTTACAAAACTAAATGGGCTGCAGCAAACCTACCGACTAAGCGAATTCCCATTTGGCTGGATCGATTTTCAATTAATCTATTAAATTAACATTTATGTTTAACGAGTACCTAGGTTAACTGTTACAGGGAAACTAATTAAGTGTGTTTTTTATTAAAATATCAATAGCTTAGTATGAAATAAATAAATCCGCCAAGTTTGTATAAAACCAGTGGCTATACTTTATAGATATGGTATATACGATCAATATGATGCTATTTAGACGTGGAGCTTACTGTAAAAAAATGACATAAACCTTAGAAACTTATACTAACTCAGTTAATTTAATTACAGTTTGGCCGCGTAAACTAAAAAGGCATGTAGGCTACAAATTTCCAGGATAGTTTCAATTGATTACATAGAGATTAGGGGTTCTTATTAGTTGATAATAATTGTTGTATTATTTTTAAGTTAAATTGCGGTGTTTACGACCATTGCTTTAAATGAATAAGACTTTTCGTTAATTGGAAATAAACAAAAATATCTGTTTAACCTGCGATTTACTTTGCAACCAATAACAACTGGTGGACTGATTGCAATAATTGCGAAAACATTCCTAAATAATCATAGTTAAAATTAGGTTTCTAGTATTTCATTCCAGATAGGCTACTTATAAATGCTTTCGACTGTTATTCGATCCCAGCCGAACACTTAACATTACGTAGCCACAATTCCATTCCATCAACGAACCCTACAACGATGCCTGGAATGCGAGCTACTTCTGGAATCTAAGCGTGTATAGTTGTTGAAATACTTTCATCGCAACTCACAGCGAGTTCTTTTACATGCGATTGTACAAAGAGAGGAAAAATTGTCCCTACGTGGTTCTTGAAGCGGCAATTTATAAACATTTCTCGGAGCATTCCAAATGCAAATACTGTAACATTCCAATTTGTTTACTTATACAATAACACTATTGTAATCTTCGTCATCATGATGGGAAATGCTCGGGGAGCTGTGCGTGGTTGGGAATTATAATAATTACTTTATATGTTGGCGGTTAAAGAAATGAACGATTGACAAACATTTAATTTTTACAATTGATTTAACAAGCTACGGGCAGCTTATCGTTGTGTGGAATAACCTAATTAGTTGCGTTTATTCTTTTTTATCTAATTCCGAACCATAAAAATATTTAGTTTAATTATTTGCCAAAATTGTCATTGGAAATGGAAATACAACTTTAACAGTATTTTAAAAGGCGTATGCCAACTTAAAATACCTTTCAGATCAAAATACGATTTGTAATCTGTTGCAGTTATTTTATTAATGTTGGTCATGTTATATATTTGTTCATTGTTTATTGTTTAGATATTTTGTGCCATAGTACATTTCACTTTTTACTATTCAACTAAATCAAAATCATAAGGGTGAACTAAATACTTGTTCACTATTATAGTTTATTAATTTTCGTTTATATTTGAAATATTCCACAATAACATTGTGCACCGTTCCACAGTAAAAATCTTGAAAACAAGTTTCTACAAATTGTTTATCCTACCACAATCTTAAAAAAAATATCAAACTAGAGTGAAGAACATACATAAAATAGCTAATTTAGTTGATAAATATTAATTTAAATATTGATTTTAAAAGGATTAAATAAGTACGTCACATAAAAGATTACATTGCTAAAAATACAGTGGTTACTAATAGCGTGAAAACAAGAGAATATTCCGAGTTAGCAAACTCGCCTGGGGTGTGAAGTAAACAAAACACCAGATGACTCACCGTGGGAATGGGACATTCCTATTGGGCTTTTGTAGACGTAAATGATGACTAAAGTAAGTAAACAGTGGCCAGACCATGGGACCAACAAGTGACACAGTTCCCAGTGAAAATCCAAATATCTGTAAAGGCCACAGGGGACATTCCTATTAAGCTTTTGTAGACTTAAATAGGGCTTTTGTAGACTAAGCAGTGGCCAGACCATGGGACCAACACAGTTCTCAGTGAAAACATTTGTAAAGGCCATCGCAATGGGACATTCCTATTGGGCTTTTGTAGACATAGATTATGACTAAAGTAATTAGTGGCCAGACCACGGGACCAGCGTTCCAAATGAAAATCCAAATATTTGTAAAGGCCACGTGGGACATTCTTATTGGGCTTTGAATACGTAAATTATGACTAAAGTAAGTAAAAAGTGGCCAGACCCAGGCCAGATCATGGGATCAACAGCGACACAGTTCTCACCAAAAATCCAAATATTTGTAAAAGAAGCCATATATAGTTGACAACGCGTTAAACTTGTTATGACAATTTGCTTGGTAAAATGGAAAGGTTTCAAATGCACACTGATTTAAAATGTATATTTTAGTAGTGCCTATAAAAATATGGTAAGTGATTCTGTACCAACAAACAAAAACATCAAAATAATAAAAATTGCGGAAAAATTGTGGGAGATTTAGTCACTAAAAAGGTATTTTTGATAAGGATGTGGATTTTCTTTGCTTCTAAACAAGGGTTATCCCTACATCATATAGCTTTTGCATTTATACGAGCAACGGGATTAAATAACAACTAATAAATCTATTTCCCGAAGAATCACTCATAATTTGTGAATACGTCGAGACAACAATGAGACAGCAACACCTGATAGATACAGTTTCCACAGAAAAAATCCAACTATTTTAAATGCCTCCCCAAATAAGGTTAGGCAACTATCTAGTAGCTAAGGTTTCCACAGTTTTCCCAAACAAATTCAATGTTTAAATACCTCTTCACGGCTGTTTTATAGCACAACAATGATTACCCGATCTTCACAATTTTACCAACAATTAAAACTTTTAATTGATCTCCCAGAACAGTTAAACAACAATGAACACCAGTCAGATAATATTTCCATAACTTTACCAACAATTACAACGTTTAATTGATCTCCCAGAACAGTTTAACAACAATGAACACCAGTCAGATAATATTTCCATAACTTTACCAACAATTACAACTTTTAATTGATCTCCCAGAACAGTTAAACAACAATGAACACCAGTCAGATAATATTTCCATAACTTTACCAACAATTACAACGTTTAATTGATCTCCCAGAACAGTTAAACAACAATGAACACCAGTCAGATAATATTTCCATAACTTTACCAACAATTACAACGTTTAATTGATCTCCCAGAACAGTTTAACAACAATGAACACCAGTCAGATAATATTTCCATAACTTTACCAACAATTACAACGTTTAATTGATCTCCCAGAACAGTTAAACAACAATGAACACCAGTCAGATAATATTTCCATAACTTTACCAACAATTACAACGTTTAATTGATCTCCCAGAACAGTTTAACAACAATGAACACCAGTCAGATAATATTTCCATAACTTTACCAACAATTACAACGTTTAATTGATCTCCCAGAACAGTTAAACAACAATGAACACCTGTCAGCTAATATTTCCATAACTTAACCAACAGTTACAACGTTTAGTTGTTCTTCCCGAAAAGTTAAACAACAATGATCACCAGTCAGATAATATTTCCATAACTTTACCAACAATTAAAACGTTTAAATGTTCTTCAAGAACAGCTGTACTACAATGAACACCTGTCAGCTAATATATCCATAACTTTACCTACAATAATTACAACGTTTAATTGATCTCCCAGAACAGTTAAACAACAATGAACACCTGTCAGCTAATATTTCCATAACTTTACCAACAGTTACAACGTTTAGTTGTTTTTCCCGAAAAGTTAAACAACAATGATCACCAGTCAGATAATATTTCCATAACTTTACCAACAATTAAAACGTTTAAATGTTCTTCAAGAACAGCTGTACTACAATGAACACCTGTCAGCTAATATTTCCATAACTTTACCAACAATTACAACGTTTAATTGTTCTTCCAGAACAGTTAAACAACAATGATCACCTGTCAGCTACTATTTCCACAATTTTACCAAAAAATAAATGTTTCACAATAGTTACAAAACTACGATAACTGTTAGATAAACGATTTTTAGGGTTAAAATAAAAACCTCACATTTTCCAAATTCATGATAAAAATATCACAACACAACAATGGGACAACAACAATGTTTATGATCTGGTAGCTACTGTTAAAAAAAATCAAGTGTTAAATGCCACCACAAAACATTTATCGCAACAATTATCACCTTGTCGCTAAGATCTCCACAGTTTTTACAAAGAAACAAAACGTTCAAATGCTTCCCATCAACCCAAGGATTCAAATATTCTAATACCTCCCCCAACAGTTGTCACAACAACAATGATCATCTGATTTCCACAGTTTTGCCAATACACAAACAGCTGCGAGACAACAATGTTGTAACAACAATATCTCTAAGTAGCTAAGGTTGCAGTTCCGCCAAGAATCAAAAGACCAATAGTTTCTAAAGCCAAAGATAAAAAATACCTCGACACAACAATGGTAAACTGTTTAAATGCGTCCACATCACCTGTCAGCCAAGGTTGCCACAGCTTAGGGGATGACAGCACGGCCATACTGAGTTGCTGCACCATGGTCACTCTGCACCCTCACACTACACCAGACACACACCTAGTACCTGTGCTGCTGAGTGGCGGCACCCCACCCCACCACGGTGACCGCACTCCGTTACTACGAGCCCCCCCCCCCACCACACACCTGCGAGGTTCATTCAGAAACACACAACAGGGTAGGTGGCTATTTACACATACAGTAGCCAAGGTGGAAATTGTATCCCAATGTACAGTAAGTTTTGTCCTATGGCGGCATTGGATGATGGCAACTTTAACAAGTGAGTTTCAATCACAAGACATTTTCAATTTCAAAGCCAAAGTGAATAGCCTACAGAAGACAAAGTATCAGACTATATAGGCGAGTTCAAACTGTATTCCCTGGTGAAATTGAAGCTAAATTGTTACTTCTTGCAAATTAGATAACAGGTAACATTGAGGAATATACAACACCGCTGGTTTTTCTATCGATAAATGAGAACTCAAAATCCACAAACCTTAGTAAAAATTATTACTTAAAAACAACAGAGATTGACGATTACAAATACGGTAATTATATATTTTTTTTTTTACTTAAATCAATTTTTTGTAAAAATATGAAAACAGTTATTTTTGACATCTAAAAACAAACAAATGTTCTGATGTAATTGTTGAGTGAACACTATATCTTCTATAGACCATATTTTTGCGGTTTTGTACATAAGATCTATAGAATAGGAACTTATCAATGAATTGTAGGCAATTACTGTACCAACGTTGCCACAACAATGAGAAACAAAGAAACGATTAGTATGTATAACCTTGAACTATAAAAAAATGAAATTCTGCTTAAAGGTTGACCAGACGTAAAGATATGATTAATTGTCCAAAAACTTAAATAAATCCAAATAATCCCAAATTCATAATCCAAAACGCAGAGTACCGGTAAGTCGAGTTCTCAGCTAGCATATTTAGCATTTAGTTTACATGTCAAGAAATGATTAAAAATATCTATTTAGATAACCTTCTTGGAATATTAAGAGGTGGAAAAGGTAAGGATAAAAGACGTATAAAACATTGTATTGTAACAGTGATTTATGACTGGCGTCATCATCATCCTTACTATACACAAGTAGAGACAATCCTTGAGAAGCTCATGCATCTTAGGAAATACCGCAAAGAAAATAGTTTGGGGAAATCGTAATATCCAGTGATGACGACACGGAGATGTAGCCGGCGGCAGGTGGGCAGGCGGGCGGCGCCATGCAGCCGCGCGGTCGGTCGCTCCAGGCTACTCATTAAAAAGTAGTTTTTCAGAGAGGAATTTTAAAAATGGAACAAAAAACCAAAGACAATTTCCTGTGGAGGCGCCGCGCCGCGAAGGCATGCGGACCTCGTGGAGGGGTGGGGGGAGATGGTTGGGGGGGAGGAAGTGGTCGGGTTTAATTTATTATAATGCATTTAGTAGTTTATGCATCTTGGTTACGAGTATCGGGCCATTCATCGGACCGCGTCCATTACCTCGACTTACAACATTCCATTCATGATGTATCTACTCCCACACGAACCTGCGTCCTGCGTCTACTGTCCGCCTCGGGTTCTGATGGCCTGTCACCAGCATGGTATCCAATCCATCATCTATCTTAAAACCCTTTGATTCACAGTGGTATTATCAGGATACCACTTGTAAAATAATTTTTACTGCATTGATGCATACTGGTATTGTGGAAATACCATACCAGGGGCCTAGTCAGTGCTGTAACCTAGCGTATTTTGGAGGAACTAGTAGCTTCTAGATTAATTTAGTATTAAAGTTGAAGTTTCAAAGCGTCGTTGCATGCTACAGGCTACAGGCTGTTATGCAGAGGTTTTGACTGTCTTGTATACCCTTCTATTACATATAACAAAGTAAGATATATGTTTTTATGTTGAATTAGACACTATTTAATTGTTATATTGCGTCAAAAACACTGTTTTTGTTCAAACTGAAAGTTTATTTTGCCAAATATAGGTGGTATACCTACAATACCACTATGCCACTAACACTAGACATATTTTGTTGTTGCCTTACTAAGCTAAAATATAATTTCAAGCATATTTTGTGATAATTTTCGTTATTTTTTCAGGTGACTCAATCATATAAATTTTACTTACTGTATTTTAAATATTTATTTATTATTCTCAGATATCCAAAAGACATGACTGAAAGACATCTTACTAACAGAAATTCTAAATGACGGTTGCTAAGATGAAATAGGTTTATCAGATAATTGACCAGATGACAGTAGTCTCTCTGCAGCAAATATACTCATCTTCATTGATGAAAATACATAATTTATTTTTATCATTATAAATCACCTATTGCGTTTGAAATCATAACCCAGGTGAAGCAATTCCGCATCTCCGTCACGAATGGCTTACACTCAAAATCGACGAAAGGCAAAGGAAAGGCTAAATTAAATTTGATCAAACATAAATTTAAAATGCCAGGTAGGCTCAAGGAGAACGTTCACGTGCCCATAATATCAACATGGACGAGATGCAACTTATGCAGCACAAAAGAGAAAAAGATTCGCTCATACTGGGAATGTAACGAGCGCAAAGTGTGCTTATGCTAGACAGACAAAAAATGGTTTTTATGAGTTTCACAACTGAACTAAGATAAAGATGAATTTTGAATCTTAAGATTGGAGAATACGATGTTGTACAATGATTCTCTGGAAACTTGTTATTTTATAACAGACCTTCAAATGTATTCAGTATTGTCATACAAATGTATTTACGAGTACTAATATCTTGAGCTAATTCACTATTTTTCACATAGATTAGATAAGTAATCTTTTTATTACAATACATGAACAGGTAAATAATTGTTTCTTATCTGTAACATATTGGTAGGTTTTACGTTTCAAGGAAGGTTTTTAATATTTTATAAGCACATTAGACTACGCACTGATACACAGTGGTATATATACAATACCACCTCGTTTTTTATTAATAAAAATTATAAAAACAAAATTAAATTTTTTAAATTATTTTTCCTGAGCTCTGACACGGTTAAGGTTACCAAAAAACATCAATTCAGTAAAAATTGAAATAAAAAAATTTTCCTGTGCATCAAAGGGTTAAGAAATGGGGGAATTTTCCGTACGTTTAGGCAACTCAATGCTTAAGTGCCATCTAATCTTGAACGATGAGTATTGTCTGTTCAAAGTGTCGACGGAGGTCCAGTAAATAAACGGCGTACACATTCTGTCCAAGGTTTTGGTGAAGCAAACCTTTAAGTACCAGTATGAGAGCTTAACTCAAGAAAGGCGCGTGCATTATGTTTACAGTTCTGGCAAAGGAATAATTTAGTTCCAGCTTGAAGTCTAATTCAAGAACGGCGTCTGCAGAATCAATTTTTTTCGGCGTCTACAGTATTGTGGACCTAAACTAATAATCGTGACAACTTAGGCCGCGAGAAAGAAAAAAGTGACGTGCTTGTTCAAAGTGTGTTCGTTGAAGACTAGGACGGTGGCGTCGGGTGGCGTCGTCCTGTTAATCCAGCTACTCGAGGTCACGAATTGTGGATTTAGGCATGCACTGTGGATGCGATACTCCCTGGTGTGGATTAACGTCCGTACTATTGAGTACTACAACTATCCGCAGTACTATCCTGATAATTAGACCAATCCGTTAATACCACAATTACTAGAAAAATACGTTAATACCAAGGCAACAGTGTGGTTCGGATTCCACTATAAACTGTAGATACCTTTGTTACTATTAGCTGTATGGGCTATTAATTAACAGCTGTGTCTAAGGAATAAGTCGGACTTAGTTACTAACAAGACTACAAGATCGAACTACTCATTCTACACTCATCCTTCACTCATATTTGGGTTAAAACACGCACATAGTGGCGTCCCCCTCTTAAGGCGGGGACACACTTGTCATACACCCATCCGATCCGACTCCGATCATACTGCGGTACGACTGTCGGAGAGGGGAATGGTACATAACATTGAACGCGGTTGTTTACACCTCTCCGACACGCGTCACGTCATACTCCGATCCTACTCCGATTTTGGTTCCGATCACGCACCGACACTGCAGTCTATTCGTTTGTCGGATGCAGGACGGGTTGTTTCTTAAAAACAAAAAGGTTTAGGAACAATGGTTTAAGATAAATATATGCCGATGCTTGATTTGAAATCTGTGCGTGCATACCTTCAATTCGAGACCTCAATCATGAAAATCGGACGGGTAGAAGAGCTAAACGAACTCGAGAGAGAAAAACCTATAATATATATAATGGGCACTTGCTTTCCTTCCATGCGGAATGGACCCAAATTCTCCGTTTTCCACTGCCCTCCAGAGATGTCTGACTTTCTTCCTCTTCATCTAGACAAACCGCCACCATGGCTAAATCCTGAATATTAAAGTTTTTGAACATACAGTATTTATCACCTTCTGCACGTAGTTTACGTTTACGAATCAAGACTGGCGAGTGTTGATACCCGGTGGAGGAAATCGGAGATGGGTCGCCGGTTCGGAAGCGTGTATGACATGTGTGTTCACCCCCTCCGATCCCGCACCGATCCTTCTGGAATCCCGCAAATCGGATCGTAGTAGGATCGGAAGGGTGTATGACAAGTGTGTCCCCGCCTTTAAATAATTGATTTAAGATTTCCCTCCATGGTGTAGAATAAAAGTCTTATCTACAGAGCGTTGATTATTTGCTAGTTACGGCCATAATCATTTCAACTCGATGTAAAACTACCTACTCAATTAATTGAAGCTTCGATTGTGGTTTTTGTATTACTTTAAAAGAATCAGGTACGGTATACACATTCATACGTGGGTGGTGTCAGAATCCATAATGTTTTCAGTCGTCCCTAACTCGCGTTGTCAAATCAATTGTCATAATGTCAGGCGTTTTAAAATTGCAATGAAGTGACTTCCTCTAATCAGAAAGTCCTGGTCACTGAGATGACAGGCGACACAACAAGAACAAGCAGTGAATTTTTGATCTGATGGCACGGTTGACTTAGAATAAAATTCAATATTTGATATATATCTTCTTTTTTTGCGCTTAAAACTTTATAGATTTTATCATCTTGTATATTTTACCACAGACCCAAGAGTAGGCCTTTTATCTGTGGGTTTACAAGAAATTATGACACTATTTCGTACTACCAGCACAACATTCCACCACGCCGTCTTACGGTGACAATTTTCAACGCATCAAATTCAACAATGTGTATTTCCTAATCTGCAACCTTGATACAGCTGATGTAGGACGAAATCCGAGGCGACGTTGAAATTCGCCAAATCAGGAGCGTGCCATGAACAGAACCATTGTGTAAAGCCGTTCACCCGATCGTGAAATTCGAACTACAAGTTACAATCTTTCGAATCGATGGAACAGTCCGCGTCCAGATACACGATGTTGTAATTGTGACAGACTAGACTTGGATTCACTTACGATTTCCCGAATACACCTCAGATAATCCTTAGATTATTGGCACCTATTCTCCCCACTATCAATTCTTAAAACTGCGTTTCTATCCCAAAATGTAAATTTGTACATGCTGTTTTTGTTGGTAACGTCAGTGAACGCTGATTGCGAATAAATTAATGTTTATAATTTCCTTTTGGGTATATTTTACGATTTGTGCTTTATTTTTATTTTATTTTTTTTATGATACCATACCATACGACAAAACAATATATTATAATCAAAATTTGTTAAAAAAAAGCAAATTGTCAACAAATTCCCTCTAGAGCTGGGCGAAAATAATTCTAAAATTGTCTTCAGTCAATTCATAAAATTGAAGTCTAAGGGGTATGATTAACCTAGGTTTGTGGTAAGTAGGATGAAAAAGGACCTCGTTCAATCATAGATCTTAAAAGGTTCACCCTTCAATATCCAAGGGTAGTTGAACGTTTAACAGAGCACTACTAGTAATAGTTGGGGTCACAGGAAAAATATAATCGGCGACTTAAAAATCACTTCGGAACTTTGCTAATAACAGACAAGTTAAGTGATGGGCGTAGTCGCAGGGCGCCGCGCCGCCGAAACCCGAGCTTCGGACCCGCCAAAAAACGTCTCCGTCCGCCAAAGTAACTGGGTGGAATTACACTGAAAAGTTAAATGCGTCATTTAGTCGGTTTTATTACGTTTTAGACATTTAAATATCATGTTGTTGGTGTTAATTTACCAGCAACATTAACTTGGCAAATATTTATCTAGGCTATTTCTTATACAGGACTTCATACTTGTAGAGGCCAACACCTTTATTGAAAAATAATCGATTTAACAAGGTAATTAGGTACTCTAATTTGTAAATTTCTTTAAGTCCTGAAGTACAACGAGCTTCATACTTAAACATTCAATTAACAATTTTTCAAAGGAACTATTTGTTAAAAAGGTTATAGCTAAATCAGTGCCTATTGTTATGCATATCATCTCAAGAAATATTGTATACATGTTTCATACAGCAATCAATTGAAAACATGCGACAATAATAATTTATTTCTTTGTCCCGTTTAATACGTTGTTTTATACTTCCAATTATTCAAATCATTATCATCGGCAATCAAATTAGGAAGAAAAAATAAGATAATATTAAATTAAGAAAATGTAATGAGTATACAAGGTCTAAAGACAAATAAATGAAATAAAGTACGATCTGTGTGATATTCAAACGTTGGTAGACCTGGGTACCTGGCCAGAAACAAGTCCAGTTCCGTTTCCGGACATACCGGTAGGCGAAGTTGCCCGCTTAGCCACTAGATCGCAGCACCTTCCACGCGTCCCATTTTATGCACGTAAACTATTTATATACAATTATTTGTTATACAAATACTACAATCTAGTGGACTTTATCTAATTTTAGCACCATTCACACATTCCAGCTGGCACATAAAAGCAACAATACCAGTACACCATTATTTAGTGTACAAATAAATTATACAAAACTATCACTGTAACTTGCTTAGTTGGAACGTTGGATAAAATATATAACAGCATTATATGTCATGGTTTTGGAATATATACTTTCTATGGGATTTAAAATACAACAGTATGGTATTTTTCTTGATTAAAGGATAATCATAGTATAATTTCTTGTAATTACTGTATTCATTAATAATATTATAATTATTACTGTACCCATTGTTCAACTTTAAATCCAACTATTAAGCCTTATATCTTCTATAAGTATAAAAGAGGATGTTTGCATATATATAACATTATAAAGGTTGGATTTATAAAGGTGAATAAAGTGATTTTTGATTTGATTTTGATTTATATTTGGCAGTGATAAACTCAGACACCGCTTAACCGATTGCCACGAAACTTGGTACATACGTGTAGAATTTCATGGAATAGGTTTATACACCATCAATCCGTCCAATCGGCTCCGCCTCAGTGGCTCTGGAGTTTCCCATGTTAACCTTATGAGAAATTGAATCTTAACAGCTGTTTCAATTAAACAAGTTGGTTCTGTTCTATGATGTTCAATAGCATTAAAGTTACAAGGATTACCAACAGGGTGCAGCACTATTATTTCTTTTACATTTTTATGACAACAGCTAATTTTCAACCAAAAGGTGAGTGAGCATAGCGAACGAACTTCAACCTGGAGGCGAGTTAGCGTAGTGAACGAGCTAACCTGAAGGCAAGTGAGCGTAGCGAACAAGCTAACCTGAAGGCAAGTGAGCGCAGCGAACGAGCTCCAAACCTAAAGGTGAGTGAGCGTAGCTAACAAACTTCAACCAGGACGTGATTGAGCCATGCGAACGAGATCATCTTGAAAATTAAGAAGTTAAACGGGGCAAAGCCCGCGGGTTACAGCTAGTGTTAAAAAGAAAGACTTAGTCCTGTTGTAAAAATATGTATAACTTGGAACATATTGTTTAGGCTACTTTAAAAAATAAAAGCACTAATGTTGACCCTGCAAAAATGGTCTGGTGAGAATATGTGATAGCCTACTGTTAAAGTACCTCTAAATAAAACGGATGCTTTTACAATTACAATGAGCTATTACAATTTCTGCAAGACCATCTTCTATCTATATTATTTTTAAAAAATTGGATTTTTGTGTGCAGCAAATTGACCCCTAAATATTTATGTTTACAGTAGGGCTGGTATATTGGGTATCAATTTAAAGTTCTTATTATTAACGATTTCCAGTGGAGATGTGCCTTTTGCTGGGATTTTGTGTTTTCAAAGTATGTTTTATGTTGTCTTTTAGTTGTTTTAGGGAACTTAAGAAAAATATTGTAATGTTATTCGTTTAAAATGTAAAGAAGAGATTTTGTGTTTTCATAGCATGTTTCATTAGCATTTGTAACTTTACTAAGATGCCTCGAAGAGATCGCGCATTCAATGAAATTAATAGAGCACTTAATGCAAATAATAGGGATATGATGAGAAATAATCGGTTCCACCCTTTTTAACTATACGAGGTGTTCTGTTAAGTAAACAGCCAACCTCCGGGAATTGGTTCTGTGGGTCAAAATAAAAAGAAAATGAAGAATAAAATTTTTCCAAAAATGCTTCGTTAACCAGATATTTGCCGTTTTTCTTCCACAATAACATTTTTATCTTTAAATTTGTTCAACCGATCATTATGAAACTTGGTATATATGTTAAGGTAATAGAGACCCATGTTAGAAAAAAAATGCATCTTGATTCATCATAAAATTTCAAAATGGTGGCCATTTTAATTTTTTTAACTTAAATTACTAAAAGTTGCTGATTTTATGAAAAAAAAATAAAAGAACACTTTTATTTGGCATTTTTTATTCCCTATCAAACGAGTTCAAAAAGATTGATTAAGAAATAGCTGAAATTTTGTTGTACGATTTTTTGTTGTAAAATGGGGCAAACCTGACTAGCTTAGCCTTTTTCTACTCCATTTTACAACTAAATATCTAAATTTTTCAGCTATTTCTTATTAAATCTTTTTGAACTTGGTATCGATTGATAGGGAATTAAAAACGCCAAATAAAAATGTTCTTGTCCTTTTTTCATAAAATCAGCCATCTTTTAGTAATTTAAGTTTAAAAATTAAAAATGCCGCCATTTTGAAATTTTATGATGAATCAAGATGAATTAATTTTCTATTGTGGGTCTTAAAGCTATTACCTTAACATACATACCAAGTTTCATAATGAAGGGTTGAAAATCTTTAGAGATAAAAATGTTAATGTGAAAAAACAAAATGGCGAATATCTGGTCAACGAAGCGATTTTGGAAAAAAATTTATTCTTGATTTTCTCTTTATTTTGACCCATAGAACCATTTTCCAGAGTTTGGCTATTTACTTATGGGACAATCTGTATAACAAATATATCACGGATTATGAAGTCACAAAGTGACGTAAGTTGCTAGTTTCAACTAATTTAAATATGAAAAAAAAGAATTAACTCAGGATTGATTAATGTTTGAGTAGGAAATAAAGAAAACTATGATTTTTAGTTTCCTGGTTGGAGGTACGCTAACTGAGTTTGATTTCAGATCAGTTGAATCAAGACCCCCAAGGGGACAAACTTTGCAATGACTTTAAATTATCAAAATTGTAATGGTTAAAACCTCAAAATGTTTAACTTTCTAAAAAAGGTCTAAATTGCCTTAAAAGTTAGATTGTAAAGCCTTGAAACAAAACATACCCTTCTCATTATAAAACTTGTAGTACGGTACAATTTAATTTATACAACTAACACATTTTTAATGTGCAGCGGAATATTTGGTTTGTAGCTGTTAAATAATTGTGTGCACGTCACGAAACTAATCAAAAATCTTCATTTCAGTAATTATAAGTCAAATAAGAAACCTATACTTTTACAAGTTTGAATGACTAACACATAACAATTAACGTAAAAAATACACTAATTTCTGTAGTATATTGTGTCATCTGGTACAAATTCCCAGATAAAAAGTGTGTAGTGGAATGTAGTGTGGGGGAGGAGGTCCCAGCATTCACTTTGCCACTTTCACATTCCAGGCTAAGTGGGCTCCAAACAATGGATCTCTACACTCACTGCCAGAAACACTTTGGTACACTATTTACACACTTTTGTCGTTAACTTGGAATTCCGAGAACTTAACATTATACAGTAGCGGTTTTGGATTTTATAGTCAGAGGGGGACAAGGTTGACCATGGTGCCTGAATTTCTCAGCATTTATAGGAATTTAATATAAAATTTGATTTTAGTTTGATGTTTTAGATAACTTTTGGTATACAATCATTTTGTCGGTTTAGCTCAGTCGGATAGGTTGAGAAAAGACACTTTATTTCATAAATTATAACCATAGACTAACCAACACTGGTAGACTTCTAATCCAATTGTAAAATTTGAACGTTTTTCGTGTCTACTTCATGTGCGGTGACACTGATCGCTAGTGACGATGAAACTTTGTTTTTATTATTTTAAGGTCAATTCATGATTTGTGCTTTATTGTTAGGTTATATAACTGGGACGAGTTATAATTTATGATTAGAATGTTTTACTTGGTTGGACGGGGTTTTAAATTACTGAAATAACAAGCACCGGACAGAACTAACAATAAAATTAGGTTCAGCTGTTCCATAAGGATGAGAAACCTACTAAGGGAGTATGTTTTTTATGGTCTAACTTAATGTAAACTGACTTTACTATTTCTAATAGCTTTTCATGACATAGGCTAAATTTAAACTGGGACATACATATTATTATGTGGCTGGTAATTTTGATTTTTTGAAAAAAAATTATTTTTTATATTTTCATATTTTAACTTTAAATGCCGATGGACAATATTAAGCTGCCTGAAAATTTCATGATATAACGGAAATTAGGTTTTTTTTTATATAAATTATCTATCTATCTATCTATATATTAATAGGCAAGCATGTTTCTTTAAAACCTTTTTTCTCAGCTTGTGTACATCGCAGGGAAAATCTATGCATACCGTTAAAAAGATATTTTCCTGTAGAAGTGCAGAATCCCTTTAAAAATTGAAATAGGCTCAAATATAAGCACAAAAAAATGAATTTGAAATGAAAAAAATTAACATGGGCTTAATGGGTTGCCTTTTTGGTGACGAATAACAACAAAATATAAACAGAAAATCAAAACAAAAGCAAAAAATTCCAATCAGATGTTTTATTAACAGCGTAGGGTGAAAATAGAGAAGTCTGTACATTACATGTTTTTTGTCAAGTTTTCGACCATTGGACGACCTCTAGTACTTATTTAATACACAAGCAGGTTTTTTGTGACAATTACTCCTCCGAAACTACTGAACCGATTGACATGTTTTTGGTGTCATTGGAAAGAGCGTACCGGTATCGTGAAGTTGTGCAAGAAACTTTCTTTTTAGGGAAATAATTAGAGAGTGAGGCTTTGGGGCCCTTTAAAGTTTCATATTTCTCCATAAGATTAACATGGGAAACAAAAATTGTTACGAAACTCCAGCTGTTGTCAGAAATTAAAAGTGAGAAGAAGAACATATGTTAATTGTAAACAGTCCATAAGTTTGCTAATCAGTTTGCTACAAAAATGTACTAACTTGGTTGAAATGAAATATTTACTATTTGAATTTGGGTTGGCGTAAATATTACAATGGAAAAAAGCGAGAGAGCCTGGATAAATTAATATACGAAAAAGGAAACTGAATTAACATAATGTTCTGCATTTCTTGGTAATCGTTGAAAGAGCCGATTAGCAAACTATAGAATCATAGGAAAGACACAGAACACCACCAAGGAGAAGAAATAGAAATAATGTGTTATTTTGAGTTATAATCGTTATTATGGACAGCCTGATGCGGCTATGAGTAAAGGCTATTTGTAGAAAAACTAAAAAAAAAAAAAAAACAAGATCAGCTTTTGAAAAATTATAAGATATTTATTTACAAGAAATGTTGATTATATCATTCTGTTATAAGTATTTCCATAATCTTTGAGTCAAATCTTTTAAAGTCATCAGAAATTATCACTGTTATTCGTTTTAAAATAACGCCTGTAATACTTAACAATTGCTCGAATTCGAGCAACAGGTACACTAGTTTATAAAATTTATTATGTAAGACATTGTGATTAGGGTTGAGTTTTAACATAACAAAAAAAAATTAACATCACAGAAGAAATGATTTGTTTTTAAAACCCTCAACTCTAACTGGGTGGGTAAAACCGCCACTGATGATATAACCAACTTGTAAAGTAGGTGACTTTAATTTTATTTATCCAAATTTGAATACTTGACGTTATATTTTGTAATTTAATGTGTTGGTCAAGTTAAAAAAGGAAAGTTTCTTTTAACCCCAGATTAGTCATAGGTCTCAAAGATAAGAAAGTGGTTGAAATGTTTAGTATTTAAATCTAGGTGTTTGCTAGGTTAAAGTTAAAATCCTGGTTACCATGAGGCTTAGATGAACCAAAATAAAGACTTAATCACTCCAAAACAGTCTAGGAAGCTCATGTGGTTATCTGCCTTGCAGATTGTTTTCTTTTATGTGGAGTGGGAGCAGTGCAGCTAACTTCTGTGTAGGTCAGCCTATCTAACTGAACCTTTTGATTTTGATTTGACAACATCATGAAGGATGAAGGACTCTTCTCTTTTATTTAGTATTTGCCGAATTCCTTGGTAAAAAAAAGTATTTTGTTTTTAAACGCTGTCAGTTTCTTTTTAGGTGTTCAAATATCTAGTCCATACAACAAAATACGTAGGCCTAATACATAGTGTTTGTGAACTCTCTCGAAAAAGTTTGCAGGATTGTTATTTGGGTTAATACAAGAATTTTTTCATTCTTAACATGGGTTGCTGGAGCCTCATTTTCCGGCTGTCCGTCTGTATGTGTTTTTTATAAATAACTTAAGTTAATAACTCGAGTTTAAATTAAGGTACAAACTTTAAATTAGACATATTTGTGGTACACAAGCATGCAAAATTTCATTTCATTGACTAGAGCCGTTTTAAAATGGCGGCCATCTAAAATCTTTGACGTCAAATTACATGAAAACCATTGGAGTTATAAAATAAACACAAGAATAACATAATTCAGTAAATTTAATGACAGATCAAATGACACCTAGTTTCAAACAGCTGAGTTATTACAATTTTAAATATTTAACTATGATATGACTACGGTATAACCCGTTATCTTTGAGAACCTCCCAAACAGAATAAGAACTAGAACCTACTTCACTGTTGTTTGGGGTTTCCTCGAATCTACGTAGTAAAACTTCCTCTTCAATATTTACTGTACGCATATACCTTTCTCGTCCAGTATCAACAATGTGTATTTTATAATTAACAAGATACAGTTCATTACTCCAAGCAATAACATATCCTAGTTAATTGACATACATGCTATTATTGACTATTTACACAGCACTAAAGTGTTTTTATGGGTTGATCATCTTTTAGCGAATTTCCCTATAGGGAAGTAGCTATTACCGTAGGGCCTAGGTGGCACGGTAATACCTAGACCCGGGACCGATTTACTTTTTCATTTTGATGTCCCCAGAGGCCAAAAACACCATTCGTTCAAATTTTTATATATGTATATATATATATATAAGTCCGTGAACGCGATAACTTGAGTAATTTTTGTCCGATTTTGATGAAATTTGGTTTAAAGGTGTAAAGCGGGATAAACTTGAATGAGTTCGCGAACCAGCATGATCGGACAGTGGGAACGGGGCTTTACGGGGGGTTTTATGGGGTAAAAATTGGTTTTTCTCACTTTTGACCCTCAAAACAAAAAAATTCCCAATTTCTCTTTTAGACCTTTTTAAAGAGCTTAAAAAACAAACAATTTAGTATATAAAAGTATTTTTGTTTGGTTATTAGTTACGGAGAAAATTAAAAAAATTGTAAATTTAAAATTTCCATGTTATTCATATAGAGAATATTGTCAAATGTTGTAGTTTGCTTGTTTATGGATATAATTTGATAAAAATTGGCAAATTTATTTATTTTGTACTAAGCTATCAATATTTTACTAAAAAACACATTTTATTAGTTTCCTTGTAGCAGCAAACCTAGGTACTCGTTAAACCTACTGTTATTAAAATATATTTAATTGAAAATCAATTCAGACAAATAGAAATTTGCTTAGTCGACAGGTTTGCTGCGGCGGGGGTATTTTAAAACCATGTTGGATCAATCGTGGTTTTCACTATCCGTGGTCTCCCTCCCCCTATTACCCTGGCTGGTTAATGAAGATCTACTTTATAATACAGAAGCCTAATACAGGAGACTCCTTCTTATCCAGACACCTTTTATCGGACATCGGTTTAACCGGACTACACTCGGCGGAAATGACATCTCTTTAACCGGACAATTTTTATCAGCACATTGGTTTAACCGGACTAGATCGGCAGGAAGTGGGCAGTACTGAAACGTCTGTTTCCGTGGGAAAGATTTGAGACCAGTGATCACGTGTCTTAATAAAATGCTCTCCTAAATTTAAGTCGAATATCACAGTAAACAGTCCATTTTAACGAGTTTTTGAGGACGTTGGTTTAACCGGAAAACCCGTCATCCGGACTGGCTTTGGTCCCGAGGAGTTCGGATAAGAGGGAGTCTACTGTACTTGTGTTTTAGCAATGTCAACACTCAACCTATATTGACCAATGCTGTTTTCTGAATGTGAAATTCCTGAAAACCTAACCTCAATAAAACAAACCTGGTTTTAACTAATATTCAAATCGGTTCCTAAATACCTAAATGTCAAATTTACAAAAAAGTGTGGAATAAATCTTTAACATATGTTTTGAAATCAAAACAAAGAAGATCTTCATTTAATCTTGAATCGTTTCTTTAATCTTGAAAACAATTTATTTCCACTTTGACATAACTAAAGAGTCTTGATTATTATTGGCAACGTTATCTTTTTATATAGTTGGTTTTATATAGTATACATTACATTGCAGAATTGACTGGCAAATGAGTAATCCAAATGTAATATTGCTTACTTGCTTAATGATAAATCACGATCAGCTGTATTGAAGTAAACAGAAATCAGCAGTAAATGCCATCTAATGCTATTCTTATAGAGAACATTTTACGTTATATCTAATTTTGTGTTCAGATTTTGGGAATTTCACTATTTTTCCCGCCCTCACGGGATTGAGACCTTTAATTTGAGCCCTCTTCGGTCATTCTACAACTTCCCAGTTGCCCAAAATTTTGACGCAAAGAATCGGCTTACGTAATTAATATATAGATAGATAGATGTTCTTCATAAGGACAACATGGGAACTTTCAAAGTCACTGGGGCAGATCCCAAGGGACTTTTTAAAAATGTAAGGCCAGTTTGCAAATTTACACGACACACTCTTTCCAATGAGACGTCAAAGGATAAAATCGGTTAAGAAATGGCGGAGGAGTTCAACCGACAAACTTCGTGTTTGTGTATTAATTATAGCCTATAGATATTTACATTCTTTAAAAATGTAAACATGGAAAATTTTGAAGCCCATGGGGCGTAGCCCAAGGGAAATATGAAAATTAAATGATATAATATTGCATTGTCATCCATTTGTGAGCTCTGTTTTAAGTTTCAAGTGTCTAGCTCATCGGGAACTTCGTTTGAAATTTATATCAAAATTTGTAAGAAAGCGAGCTAATAAAAACAAGCCTATGGGGCGTAGCCCAAGGGAAGTATAAAAATTAAATGATATAATATTGCATTGTCTTCCAGGATTTGTGAGCTATGTTTCAAGTTTTAAGTCTCTAGCTCATCGGGAAGTTAGTATAAAATTGATTGCAAAATTTGTACCGGACAAGAAAGCAAGCTAATAAAAACGTTTAAATAAAAGAGTGATATTGTTATTGCTTGAACAGGTACTTAGTAATTTCAGAGCTTCTCTTGGTACCCGTATTTTTGATATGCATTGGACACCTGATTTTTTAAATTCAATCATTACATTTTGTGGCACTAATATTTTGTACACACATTAGACCTACTGTCATGCCGAACGTGTTATCTCAATGGTAGCGCATTGGAATAATAAAAGTCATTGCTTCGACAAAACTGGTCACCAGCACTATTTTCTCACTACATGTAGGCTACTCACTGGTTTTCACATTGTCTTATGTAGTAAAAGTAACTTGAATTAAATTTTAAGTTCTTGCCACACCGACACGCGCACAAGTTTTGATGTAGGAGGGATATTACACATATTACTGTATGGTATTAGAAGCATTTTCGCCAGTGTCTTGAGCTGATAGGATATCTTCTTCCCATTCTTTATCCTGCCATGTATCATCTTGTACAGTTTACATATACTATATACTGTCCCGCAATATCGGCCTTCTCTGAAATTCTTCAATAAGATGTTCCATGACACTAAATGGCAAATTACAATTACAGTAAAAATCTAGTGAGAAGGGACGAGACGGAACTGGAATAGCTTTGGCTGTACTGTAAATGATCACCTCTGTGTCTCAGCAAGGCGTAGTGGCGGACACTACCACACTTGCGGTTGCCCAGATTCCCTGTGTGACCGATTTTTACTTGTTAGCACAGTGAGCGATTTTTTAAAACTTTACGTCTGGAAGTGAGCTCAGTGAGACAAGGCCTTTATGATCACCACACGGACAAGTAGTATAGGGCGATAGGTTGACGTCTAGTCATAAAGTTACGGTACACGACAAGATAGCAGAATTGTTTTCTGTTCATTTTTGTCACTCACGACTTACTCATTCGTTCTACTCTTGGTAGCAGCCAATATAAACAACAAATGTTTTAAAAACCAACTAGACATTGCAAATTCGATCTGAGAAAATCGAGAAACCGTAGGTTACTGCAGAAATGTTAAGAGTAGGCTTAATGGCCTAATGTCCAATTCTCCTACAGTTTTTTAATTTGGATATAAATTCGGAATCAATATCTGGGTGAACTAGGATTTAATTATAGAAAACTGTAAAAATCAAATGAGAGGAAAATTTATGCTATTATTTACATACCGTATGATGGTGGTAAGATATTATCTTGAACCATAGTTGCTGCTCTAGATAGTACGTCCAGAGGTGATTCAGAACTTTCCATATTTTCCCTGTAACAAAATAAAATTTGACGAACGTTTTGCTAACATGTAAAATAGGAGTTGGATGTTCAAAAAAAGGTTGATGGAAAGTACCCATAGAGGAGAGCTGTTGCCAAAATGTTTTGCAAATCCTAAACAGATACCTGAAGAACAGCAATGGATAGTCTGATCTCCACTTTGTTAGGCCATTGTGATAAGTTTTACCGATTAATTGTTAATAATGTTGTTGTAAACCTTTTAGGATACCGGTACGTTATAAGTTTACTTAAAACTAGGTGGCACTTGCAGACACGTCCACAAAATTGAGCGGAGCCATCAGGGCATTATAATGCCATTGACCCTTAACATAAAGCATCAAAATGGTTTTAATCTACAGATTTAAATAGACAAAAGATTGTGTAGAGAAAACTTTTATTGATTGGTCAATTAATTTCAACGAATGTGAACATTTCAAACTAAAACTCAATAATTGTTATAACAGTGATACCAAACGGTTAAATCTTCGATTAGTTTCTTTTTCAGACATGGACATCCTGGGTCAAAAAGCAGTCAATATATCGTTTGGACGAGCTCACTGCAACACACGTCAACCCAGCACTCAGTTCTCTTGGTGCAATATCAACAACTGCTTGGTTCAGAGTCATGCCTTGGAATTTGTGAAAGGCAGGTGTCAATAAAAATGGTTTTCGGGTACTGCCACATTTTACAAATTTAGTTGGAATAGGGACCATTAGTAACACATTATTGTAAAATGTAGTAAGTTCTCTATAATTAATTAATTCAACTAATACACATCAAATCATTTTCAAGTGTGATAAGACTTCTTCACGTTCGTATATAATATTGACGACAGTGCCAACAGCACTTAATACTGCATCAGTCCAAAGGTTGTGGCGTTACATGGTTCTATATCCTTTGGCTAATCTGAGGATATTTTCAAAATATTGGCATTCATCGGAGCTCAATATTGCAACTATTAAAGGTTTCTTCATAAGACGAATGAATGCTACAGTACTATGCAGCTTAGCCAATTCATTAAGGGTGTCAGTAGCCACAAAAGCACCTCTTCTTTTCTTGCCATGATACGAACAGCATTGCATATTTCTACAATATCTTTGGTATTATTTGTATGAATTGTAAAGAAAATAATATAATCTTCCTCTTTTATTGTTCCATTAGCAATATTAGTTAGAGCAATACAAAAATGACTGATCTTCGCTGGATTGACGCATGATAGTTTTTAGTTGAAAATTGTTTTGAATGTGTTTGTATGCAAAAGATACATGTGTATACCACTTTAGCATGAATAAAGCTCGATCCTGCACTGGTAGTAGCTGAGCCATATCACCTCACACTCACAGACATACAGTAAGATCACCGAACACTTAGGCCTAATGTTGGTTGTCAGGTTTCGCTTGACGTAGGGTAAGCGTTCCTCAATCAGTCTGCCCACATATAGCTATTTTATCGCAAACTACAACACGGATGTTTTTGAACAAAATCTGATGATTAAGTTAATTCCCTCCTGTAGTTAGTTACAATTTTGTATATTAAATCTAATTGTTGAGTAAAACGTTTGGCCATTAATATTATAGGCATCACAACCAGTGAATACAAGAACACCGCCGTCACCATAGGTTGATTCCGTTGCATTTAGGCTACTATCTAATATATAACGACTGACTTTTTTACCTACAGCCATAACAATGTTTAGTTTGCAAGATAAAACTAATGGACACTTATATAAATACACCTAGTAAACTGAAACCCAGAATTCAAACTGAAACTCACGCAGCACGAATATTGGAACAGAAACGGTATTTATATTTTCATATTCATCATAAACAAAATACGTCACTAGCCAGAAAACAAACATGGTTGTGTTCTTACTTTAAATTTTAACTGCAAAAAAAGTCCAAACCATATGTTATTATTGGTTCGAGCTAGTGACATAATTTGTTTATGTTTATGATCCATACAGTTTCTGTTATAATATCTGTGATAACAGTTACAATCAAGGCGTATCAATCATTCCTTTAAGTCAACACCTGATCTTATGCCATTGTTTTTGTGTCAAATACTGCTTCCATAAGGATTAATTTGAAATTTTGAGAGCCTGTGGGGTGGATTCCTTAGAGAATTTTTTAACGCTTGTAAATGTTAGCACTCACAGATATGGCCTTTATCGCCATGCAACATTTGAAAATGATTGCTTCAGCCGTCTAGGAGGAGTTTGCGTATTACTAAAGACTAAGAGTCAACGTACAAGAGCTTAGCTCGCTCCGATCAATTAAGGAACACTCAAAATAGTTTTCAGATTGCACAATCTGTGTGAAGAACTCGCATAAAGATTCACAAAGCATGTGAGTGCGTCAAGAGAACTGCAGCCTATAAAATATATGGTTGTGTTGTGAGGGCCGTGCTGCAAGCATCTAGGTGATTACACAAACAACAGCACCAATTTCTACCCCCTTCTATTTTCTGTTTCAGGCCTACCCAGAGTGGCATGTCGACCTTAACATGGGGGTTCGCCAGTGGTTTATCTGTTGGACAGTATTGAAAAGTACCTGTTGGATCCTTGTAGCAAGCAGCCTTTCTCCGGCTCTACCTAATTTAAATTATTTTCTCCTATCCGAAAAAATTTAAATCTACTAGCCTAGGGCTTGGAACCTAGCGAGACCAGGAAGAAGAGAAGAAGTGGGAAATGCTCCAGACAATTCACAACAATAACCTAAACGCCAGACACTCCCATGAAAATAAGGACTCCACAGACAGTCTACCAGTGAGTGTAGTTGTCAGTGTGGAGTTGTTTTGGGGATTTTGATGAGAGGGTAACTTATCAAGTACTAAGTTCAGAAAACATTATAAGAAAAAACCTTAAGGTAAAATATTTAGTAGGCTAGATGTTTGAGGTTTACAAAGTCAGATTATATTGGGCTAGGTCTAATGGTTGTTTTGGCAGTTGTTGAAAAAAGAAGTGTAGCCTAAATCTTCTAAACTTTGGTTCCAAGGTTACCCACAGGCCTAAATTAATCTGGTTCACAATAATTAGACAATACCTATAAACTGAAGGTGAACATATTTAATACAAAAGAAAATAACAAAGGAACTAAGGCTTCCACGGTCACTAACACTAGGCCTACAAACATGGCTCCAGGGTCCGACCACATCACAGATAAAAACCTTTAGGTTATTGAATGGTGACGTTTTGTCAGTTTTAGCCTTGTAGCAGACAGCCATCATTCAGCAGCTAACCGGAACAGGTTTGGTAATACAGTAGAACCCAGATTAACCGACATTGGGATAACTGAAACCCGGGTTAACCGAAACAGTTCCATTAGATAAAACACGACTAAAATATAAGTAATACGTAATGTAAAAGTGCTTTAGTAAAATGCTTTAGTAACTTCGTTTCTTTAGTTTAGAGTATTTTCTAACCCATTGTAACATTTCTGTAGCTGAAATAAAATATGTAATAGCCTATACATGCTAGGGTTGCCATATCCCCGGATTTCCCTGGAGATTACCGGATTTTGACGTTCAAAATTTAGCTCCCGGGGGATTTCTGCAAAAAGTGAGAAATCTCCCCTTTTTTACTCTCTATTAAAATACATTAGCCTATAAAACGACACTTTTGGAATAAAATAAATGTTTGCGTTTTTCTAATATTGTTATGCAATAACTGAGAAATGGCAGTTATGTAAATGGCATATCAGCCTAGGCCTACATGAAAACAAAATTTAAAAGTTTAATGAAAAGTTTGTTTAAAACTAAATTAAAAGCTTATAATCCACAACTAAAACTTCTACAACTAGTTAATGACTTTTTATCTTAAATAGGTAGAGATCTGGATTTTTGGTGAACTATTCAGCCCGCAGGTATATAGGACTATATCGGGATAAGACCACTTCAAATAATGTTTAACCATTTAAGCCTAGATTGGTAGCCCGTCGTCTCAGAGAGCATGCTATGTACACATTTTAGAATTTGGCGCTAAAACCAGTTGTTTGTTTTTCCTCTCCGCCAACACCAGCTCAGTTCCCATCACACAGAGTGTGGTGGGAATTCGCTACCCCCTTCAGTAGTTCATGTACAGTAGTGGCGAGTAGTCAGATTGACGAAGCGTTACCGTTACTGTGATTTTTATGTTTACATTTTTTTTGTTGATTTTATGTTTAAGTTTGTGTATATTATGGAATGATTACAGTAACATAATGTTGGTAAACTCATATGTGCACGGACAACCTAGTTTCTAAGGGAGAAAAGCCCCCCTCAAGAAGGCAGTTTGCCAAAATTATACACTGCCAACTACTCTAATCATGGATGGAATGTTTGCAAATACAAACAAATACAACGTTTACAAATGCAAAAACTGGCCTCTCAAAGAAAAACAAATGCCTATATTCTCAAAGCTTAAATATTCCTGCTACCCCAGATATTACAAATCAACAAAGAGGACAAAAAATAAGCAGCTTCTTCCCTTTGAAGAAACACAGGATGACATTACACTTCTGCAGCCGCTGTTCCAGGGCGATGTGTGGAGAAAACCAAGGCCAATGGTGCAAAGAATGTGTAAACTGACTTTAATTCCTCAAAAGTTCATTTTCAACATTGTTTAACTGTGAGTAGGCCTAATATCAGTGTTTTTTATACAAAAATGAATTATTACTATTTTATTTTAGAAAGTAGTCTCCTCGACAAATTGTTACCGTTTAGGCCTAGGTTTTTTTATAGCGTTACCTACCAGTCAAGGGCTAAGTTAGCCTAGGCCTGTCCTGTTTGTCTAAAAATGCTAAATTTTTCAATTTTCTAAGAAGGGCTCAAACCAAATTTATTAAACCAATTAAGATCAGATTTAAACCAATTTTAAACAATCTGACTTATGGAGCTTGTTGAATTACACCTGAGTTGTTAATATGTTAAGAGATCTACAAGAGTTAGGATCTGTACTTTTATAAAATAATACGATATCTCACCAGAAGTTAGTGGCATTAAAAAATCAATGACAAAAAGGGGACCTGGGAATAAGAGTTTTCATAATATAATAACTAATTTAAGTAAGTACTTACTAATATAAGAGCAAATCTGCTTCAGGTAATTCCAAAAAGTACACTATTATTGTAATGACTGATCCAAATTGCGATAAATTCCTAAGGGGTATTCAACAGAAACTTTTTGACATTTTGCCCAACCTCGGCATGTTGGAATGTGAGGAATGAAAAGAATGGAACCAGCGTAAAGAGAGCCATCTGGATCAAGGAATGTGAAACCCGTCTGCTAACAGTCAATAGAAAAAGCGTTGTTAAGTTACCAAACCCGCCACCGAAGAAAGAATAAGCAGCACCTTCCGACCGACAGTGAAGCATTCAATAAAGTTTTTTGTAGGAATTTCCAGGCCATTTAGATCTTTCACAGTGTTTCATCCACCAGAGAAGTACTATACAAAGTATATTATACTTTTCAACATTTTCAAAAACAAATGTATAATTTATGAACTTTTTCTTATTGACATGTGTCACTGCCACCTTTAACTCCAGGCCGCGGCCTGGTAGAATTGATAACGTCGCAAGTAGGGTTGTTTAGTGTCAGACATTCCATCAAATAACATGGCAGATAGGTGACATCAGCTCATAGATTCACACTTTATTGATTTAAATTTAAATTTACGAACATAAATTTATTAAAATATTGAAAATGAAACGTACAGAATAGAATACCAAAACAATTGAAAATCTATATCTGTACATTTAAAGCGGAGTCAATATTTTCATATTCCAGTAACCAAACTTTCGTAGATACATAAATACCAGTAGATACTTCCAAACAAAACAGCTGTTTTACAACCCTACTTGTGACGTTGCCACTTCGGAGGCCGCGACCAGAAGTGGCCGTACATGCAGAGCCGCCATTAACTCCAGGCCGCGGCCTTCGAAGTGGCAACGTCGCAAGTGGTGTTGTAACAGCTGATTTATTTGGAAGCAGCTAATAGTATTTGTGTATTAACGAAAGATTGGTTACTGGACTATGACAATATTGTCTCCGCTTAAAATGTACAGATATAGATTTTTAACTCATATTGTTTAGGTTGTCAATTCTGTATGTTTTATTTTCAATATTTTAATTAATTTATGTTCATAAATTTAAATTTAAATAAATTAAGTGCTAATTAATGAGCGGATGTCACCTGTCTGCCATGTTATCTTATGGAACACCTGTCACTAAACAACACCACTTGCGACGTTGCCAATTCTACCAGGCCGCGGCCTGTAGTTAAAGGTGGCCGTGGTACATGTCTAAATAAATGATTTATTGTGTACATAATCATTTTAAAACCAATTTCAATGAGTCATAATGATGAATATATTTTAAAAGGTTCAGTTTACAAGCTGATAGGCTAGATTCCAGTAATCCGTCCCGTAATAATTGTGAAAAGACGGTGTTTTGTAAAGGAATCGAAATAATGTAGATTTGAGACCTAAATTTACTCCATAAATTTGTGGCTTCCTATGCAATATATATAGGATTTAAAAAGTACAGTTGCTGCATGCTATTTAAAAATGCCATAACTATCAATATTATGATTTTCTACATTTCGTCGTCTGTGCCGTTTCGTTTCCATCATTCCATCTATATACTACTATTCTACTCGTGCGTGTGACTTTTTCTAGTGGGGCTGTGGGGCCTTGGTGTGACGCTTGATTCGTGTTCGTAAGCATTGTTTTGTTTGAGGTTAGTTTTGAAGTTCATTCAAACTAAAGACTCGTCAACGAATTATCTACTACTTTATTAGTTATTACGAGATTATAGCTGTTTTAAAAACATGAACCCTGACAGCAACAGCGAATCTAAGCAAACATTCAAGCGGAAAAAACAGCGCTCCTTCATTACCAAAGTCAAGAAGAGATTTAAATCCGGAAACTTTTGCAAAGGAGTGAGAGTAGATTCTGTAGAACATGATTACTTTGTAAGAATCTTTGAATTAGATAGAAACTTCAATGGATCAACTGAAGAAAAAAGTAAGTTAGACCAACATATCGTTATTACAGTGTTTTGGATTACAGTTTCTTAACTGGGCTAGGCCTATGCTAATATCGATTGAAACTAGGCCTAGGCTATCGATTCAATTAGTAAACCTTCATGCGATTTTTTTCACCATCAGGAAGTTTGGTTGGTTAGGTTAGGTTATGATGGTTTAATTTTATAATAGGTATATTTAAAAATATCGATTAATAATCAATATTTTCAATACGATAGTTTTTCAATTGATATTAGCACAGGTCTTAGTCCAGTTGAGAAACTGTACCCGTGTTTTGATAGGCCTACCACTTTGTTGGCCTGAATAAATTAGTACAGAACATTCTTAGGTAGGCTACTTCCTTTTGTGGTATTTCTGAACTTTTCTTTTAAACCTTCTTACACCATTCGTACAGTTCTAATAAACAATAAAACAGGCCCACCTTTAAAACATTATTCTAAGGCACGGACACCACTGAAAATTGCAGAAATATAGGGAACTAACTTAGCCTACTTTCTTAAGGCGTTCAGCACACCTAGGAACAATAAGTGAAGTCACACGGATCTTCTTTGGTTGAAACCAAGGCCACACCAAAAAAACAGGCCGTAATGCTCGTCAAGCATGACGTCACAATAGAAGACGGCAATGACATATTGTTTGCCGTTTGTGATCAGCTGCTTGTTTTAATCTTTCCTTGGAAAATTAATAAATACCTTTGTCATTGCCGTCTTCTATCGTGACGTCTCGCTTGAAGGCTGTTTTTTTAGTGTGGCCTTGGTTGAAACTGAAACAATGAATGATCATAGGCTAATTTAGGCATGTGAGGAAGGCAGGGGCTGCACTTAAGTTTACGTCCTACACTCATTCCAATGGAAAACATCGATATATATATACTATTTGATATATCGATTACGGTATTTCATTCGGTTAGTAAGGTTAGGTTTTTTTCTAACGAACCACACTTGACATATCGAATGAAATAATTGATAGCCTATATCGATCGATATGTTTATTTGAATAAGTGTAGGACGTAAACTAAAGTGCAGCCAAGGCAGGTCTGGGTTTAACTTGCGGGTTCGTGACTGCATTAAAAGTGTTTTGAAGTTAGGTTGTGTTGATTCCACTAATTTTACTAATAAAAGTTCACATTTTGTATAAGAAATAGAAAGTAAGTCTTTATTAATCACAATCTGTAAGTAAACATAAACAATTCAACAAGTAAACAAAATAATAATTTGAACACATGTTAGAAACCAAATACTTACTTACTTACTTGATACTTGTGTCCTTAATCCTTGACCGACAATGTCGGATAGATTGCGTCAGTGGCATATTAACATACTATTTACACATTATTTAAAAACTAATATTTACAGACTTCTTGCATAAAATACACTTAAAAAAAATTTTGTTTTTTGGCTGTGGCGGTTGTATTCCTAACCTACTGGGGAGTGCTGTTTTCAACTGACTTTTAGTGGCACCTCCTTCAAATGTAAATAAAACATATGTAACACCTCCTCCTCTATATACTCTGCTGCGGCACTTTACGAAGAATCAGCTGGTCAACATGTCTTCTTATTATTCGTCCATCTTCTAGCTGAACTACGTACATTACATGTCCTTGCTTTTTAGTTATATAGCCGGAATACCACTTGGACGAACCATTGACATACCGTACGTCCGCGCTTGCACTTTATCTCCAACTTTGAAATTCCTTTTTATACCGACTTGGACTCCCTCCTTCTGATATTTGTTCGGTTCTAATGTTGGAACAATTATTGCAAGGTTTGTTCGTACACTCTTTCCAAACATTAGGTGGTATGCTGATGTACCAGTTGAATTCGGGGATTGCCTGAGTTGCATTACAAGTCTTTGGATTTTATTTTGCAGTGTACCCTTTTCTCCCTCCATGGATTTTAATGCCTTCTTGACAGTCTGTACGTATCTTTCAGCCTGGCCGTTTGTTCAAGCGTAGTTCTAGTAGTTTCCTTTTCTTTAGATATAATGTCAAATTCTTTTCTACTTACCATTTTCCTCGTCGCCATTGTTGATTCCACTAATTTTACTAATAAAAGTTCACATTTTGTATAAGAAATAGAAAGTAAGTCTTTATTAATCACAATCTGTAAGTAAACATAAACAATTCAACAAGTAAACAAAATAATAATTTGAACAAATGTTAGAAATCAAATGTAAATAAAACATATGTAACAGGTTGGATTAAGAAGGTAAAATGTAGGCAATAGGCGATCGGGTTGGTTATTGATGTTACACCCATGTTGTTACAATCAAATTTGACGCTATTTATCTGTAATCACGGTCAAAGATAAAGAAGAAAAGTCTCAAGTATCAAGTAAGTTCGGTATCAAGTTTTTAATCTTTTGGAATAAGTTAGTTTGATTTAATGACGAGACAATTTAAAAAATGCTTAAGTCCTGGATTTTATTGATTTACTTATAGGCCTAGATATTTTTTGTCATATTTTCCAAGGTCAAAATTCTAATTTTTTTTTAAAGTTTGACAAAGCAAAATGCCTGATCTGAGACTCATCTGACAAAGAATCCGCTAATCCCATTTATCTTCCACCTGAGCCTGAACCGTTCATTTTAGACGAGTCCCTCCCACCAATATCTACCACTGATTGCTTATAGGTACTATTTTCTATAAAACTACACTAATCCTATTGAAGTTCATTTATGTGTCCGTATGATTTCAAATTTGATTCACTACTTACTTAGGCCTTATTGATTTGGTGACTTAGGCCTACTTGTCTTCATCTTAGAAATTTAATGTGTTATAAAAAAATGTGTTTACCGTTGAGCATGAATGAATAAATAGCCTAACTAAATAAATTAGCCTAATTAATTAAATAAAATTACCTAAATGCTCTATTTTCCATTAGCCATGAAATGCAATAGGCATCGTCAAAACAAATAACAATATACAATTATCATAGAAATTAAAACTAAAATGCAAAAATCACACAGCAAACAAAATCAAAAGCAAACCGTGCACAAAACTACTGTAAAAACAAAACAATCTGTTACTTACATTGGGAAAACTCTCTCACAGACTCCTTTGGTCAGTAATTAATCTCCTACTGACTAATAATCCATTTTTGCAGAGGTTTTTGCCAACAATGCGCTGGCTCAAACAGAAGGAAAAGAAGTTAACTACTCATCAAATCAACTCATCTCCAGGGTTATTGAAAATCTTCTTCCCCTTGCTTCCGATTCTGCTCTGGAACGGTTTTTTGATGCTTTTGCCTCCAACTTGCGACCAATCTGTGTTCATGAATTCGCCAGTCATGTGTTGCAAACAGTGATGATTGTAGCTGCCCAACACTCTCAGGTAAGGCTTAAATTTGCAGATTTGACAAGTGATATGAAATGTAATCACATGTTTAATCTATATAAATAAAATTAGAGTTTTGTCTGTACATTGCTTAGAATAATGAACTTTTTGGTTATTTTTACATTTCATAGGTCAGAGAAACCGAATCAAACCTTATCTCAATTTCTGTCTGTCTGTCTGTCTGTCTGTCTGTCTGTCTATCTGTCATTCTCTTGGTAACGCTAAAATACGCACTTTATTACAACTACTCCTCAATAACTATAGCACTGTCCCGCCTGAAACTTATTTTCCAAATACTATACATATATGAGATGGTTTTAGACGTATTTCATCGAATATGAGACAGTTAGATATTTAACAGTAAACCCTTGAAAATCAAGTTTTTGTCGATTTTTGACGTGGAATTTCTGGAAGCCCATGTTAACCTTATGAGAAATGAAATTATTGAATCTTAACAGCTGTTTCAATTAAACAAGTTGGTTCTGTTCTGTGATGTTCAATAGCATTAAAGTTACAAGGATTACCAACAGGGTGCAGCACTAGCACTATTATTTCTTTTACATTTATGACAACAGCTAATTTGCAACCTGGAGGCGAGTGAGCGTAGCGAACGAGCTAACCTGAAGGCAAGTGAGCGTAGCGAACGAGCTAACCTGAAGGAAAGTGAGCGCAGCGAACGAGCTCCAACATACAGGTGAGTGAGCGTAGCGAACGAACTTCAACCAGGACGTGATTGAGCCATGCAAACGAGATCAGATAGTAAAAATAAAAGTAAGCCTACCGTTATAGGATCGACCGGCAGACACAGAGGTAATTTAACCTTTTATTGATTGTCATACCGATCCGGAACAACAAAAAACAACATAAAATGAAGCTATGTATAATAGTTTGGCCAGCATATCTTAAAATATGCAAACCAACTGCTGTTCGTTATATAAGAAGGTTTCAACTGAATATTATAAGATCCCCGTGCGTAGAACGGGTACACAGCTAGTTAAAGAAATAAAATTCAAAAGTTAGTTTTAGGCTACTTGTTTTCAGTTTTTTCATGGGTATAAGAATTGTTACATTGTACCTACGATAAATTTACATACCTAAACATGTACGTAAGCTTGTGAAAATATTATAGTATGTATTTCATACTTTATGAAAATCTCATATGTTTGAATCAACTTAAAAATGTAAAATTACTGTCTAATAAAATTTTCCAGTTCTATAATTCTACATTGTAAACTAGAAATAAAGCAAACAATCAGATACACAATAGACTTCATAATTTTAAACACTAATGTCATCAGAAAAAACCTAAGTTATTTAACACCTTTAGGCTAGGCTATATAATTTTTCTATTACAAAAGTATATGTCTTTGATGTTTTTATAACTTTATTATATCGAAACATAATTATTAATTAACAATACCCCCGCCGCAGCAAACCTGCAGACTTAGCGAATTTCCATTTGCCTGATTGTTAATACTGTTCAATGAAATGGCGACCATACATAGTAGGTATTTTAAGCCAAGTATGAATGGAGATGAGTGTATAGGATAAGTGGCGCGATCTTGTAGTCTTGTTAGTGACTAAGGCCGACATTTATTAGACACAGCTGTTAATTAATAGCCCATACAGCTAATGGCAACTAAGGGCCCTACAGTTTATAGTGGAATCCGAACCACATTTTTCCTTGGTATATACAAATTGGTCTAATTATCAGGATAGTGATCTACACTAAAATGTCTCCTAAAAAATATCACATTTATTCCCTATTTAAATAAAATTAGTGTAACGAGTACTTAGGTTTGCTGCAACAGGGAGGGTAAAAAAGGGTTTTTGTTGTAAACTGTTAATACTAGTGGGGATGGGTGGCAGGAAAATATTTCAGTTCTGGCGGGGAGCATGTAATTTGGGGTGGTGGTAATATATAAGCCTACTCAAATAATACTCAAATACCTCAAATAATAAAAATGTTTCAGTGTTTTGTGTTCTTAACTCCCTCCAGAGATCTGCAGCAACCTATTCATTTTCCTTGGGATCATAGGTTGTGATATCGTCTCTGAATTTCGTTGCCAGTTTAGTTTTGAAACATAATAAACAAAACCAGATTTATTGAACTCACAATTCAGACTAAACTTAACAATAATAATATACAGTCATCTGACAGATGTTATAATAAACACATAAGGTCTTATTTCTTGGTACATAACAAGAATATCAGGTGTAACTTATGCATAAATACAATAATTGTGCTTTGTTACAATGTTTCAGGAAGTCTCTGATGATGACTCAAAACACCAAACCAAGTGTCAAATATGGTTGGATAAAGTAGCCAGGTTTTTGCTGAACAACATAGAAGAATTTATGTCAGACAGCTTTGCAAACCCATGTCTCCGGACTGCCATGTTTTGTTTGGCCGGAGTTCCGCAATTGGATAAACATTTCAAGAAAGAAGAAGAATCTAGCATAGAATCCAAAGTAACTTCGGCTAAAGTATCAGACGAGTTTTTAGAGCTGTTGGCGGAATTTTACACTCGTATTTCTAAATGGCCTCAATTTAAAAGCAAAGGTAACTCCTTTGGATTGATTACATTATCAATTTAGCAGTGTTTTATTTTTAATTTACTGAAATGATCTAGCTAAGATAAATTTTTGACACAGTAGGCCTATAAAAAATTCCACACTATGGCTAAGAATTGAAAAAAAGAACTGGTTAAGCTAAATGTTCTAAAATAATAGAGATCACATTTCCTATTGATCTGAAAACTGTAACGATAGCCGATGTGTAGAAAAGAAACTTTTAAAAGTGTAGAAAAGTGTTTTTTTTTTAAAAAGAAGTACATTTTTTTGCCACTCCAGTACAAAATGGCAGCCCATTTGGACAAAATTGTGATGCCAACAATAAAGTGTACTTTTATGCCATTTAGAGGTGTGCACTGTGCAGGGTTTGGTTTTTCTGGTGTACACCACTAAAAAGTTAAATACAGGGGTGTCCATACTTTTGCCCAATCCTGTTTATAAGTGGAAATCCAATTGTCTGCAGGTTTGCTGCCGTGGAAGTATTTTCTCAAACTGCGCATCGGGCCCTAACGATTTTCCTTTTTCAGATTTTTTGGAAAACCACCTATCGTCCGGCTACATACAAGCGCTTCTCCAAGTTTTAAAAGCTGCAGGACAGAAACATTTATACAAACAGTTGTTCACTCAGATATTGAATGATTGCTTCCCCAACGGAATGTCAGCAATGTCGCCTAGTACGTTGGCAGTTCTAGAAGTTATGATTGGCCACAGCAAGCCCAAACCTCTACGAACACTATACAAGAAGGTTCTCCAGCCGCGGCTCGTAGAAATGTCATCAGCCCAGATCGGCAACATTGCGATACAGAAGTTTATCAGTAGTTGTTCTGATTCAGAACTGGTAAATATTGTTTTCTTAAAATTAGCTTTGGTTCTTTTTTACTCATAATTTGCTGGTATTGGTGCAAAATTAGCTAGAAAGAATATTAGCTCTATTATTGAGATATGGTTGTACTTTGAAATAAACGTAGAACCTATTTAACAAAACACTAATCATACTGTGTCAGGAATAGGAGTTTCAAGATACTATTTTTTAAAAGCTTCAAAATAATTCTCAGACTAAAATGTACTTACTCATTATGGCTTCTTGAGTTACGGTATAGTAAAAATCAAGTCAAACATTTTAGATTGTATTTTAATGAAATATTTAGAGGTACTTTTAGTTCACTGACGAAGATGAGTGAGTGATTAGTGTTGAATGTACGAGTTGAGATGACAGCTTTGTTACTGACTAAGATCTAGGATCGTTTACTGTAGTCGAATGGTTATGGACAGTTGGACCTAGTTTTTAATTATTAAAAAGATATTGACTTTTCAATTGAATGCTAACCTTCAGATTGCTATGTGAATGCCGAATGGCTGAAGTTTTTAATTTTTACTTTTGGAGCTCAGTTAGTTTAACATCAACTATCCATGTCAACTGTGATGGGTTGTACATAACAGATTTATTTGTCCCTATATGACATTAGGCTAGATTGGTAATTTTATCATGCTTTGAAGGCCTTAAATGTGTTGAAATTTTTTTAATTGATTGTAAATAATAGTTGTAAACAATTGTTATTTTTAGTTTACCGAAGTGATGGACCAGTTGAGACCACATTTTTCTTCAGTCAATAAAAATGTCCTCGTCAGCTTGGCTGTGGGCTGCAGAAGACTACAAACAGGTCAATCAGACTTTGTACAGGTCAGTGTTACAGTTAAACTGAGTTTCCATCTCTTAATTTAAATTTAAAAGCAGTAATAATTTTTGGATCAACAACATGGCAAAGAAAATGTTTTAATAGCCTAAGGTAATTAAACACCAGTGTTAATTGCCACAAGTTTTGGTCAATATTTTTCTATTTAAGAATTGTGTATAATTAAGAGCTGTTTGACTTTATGAACTGTTATAGTTGCTGTTATAGCTGTTGGAACTTTTGTAGTTTCTTTAATTGTAAAGAATTCCTTTCTGTTAAGAATTGTAATTCCTTTTATTTTTTACTAAATTTAAATTTTATTAATCAACGTGTAGCTGTGAAACAAAAATCTATCAAAATCTAATTAAGCTGTCTAAAGTCTATAAACAAATTAAGTAGACTCCCATCTGACACATAGTTTAACCTAACGCTGATGAATGATTCATCAGCTAAAACCTGTACATGCTGGAATTTGGTTTGAATTATGACATGATGTAGGAGTCTGTGTCTTTCCAGTCGCAGTGTCCAGTCCGATTCTGCAGTCATATCTGCGATTAGTTAGATTATTAAACAAAATACTTTAACGTGCTTTGTTTGATTACTCTTCAATTGAATTTAAGTAGGCCTACCTGACATTTTTTACCATTAGACCTGTGTAATATAGGTGGATCTATTTTAATTTAAAATACATAGGTTATGCTTAATGGTATTCAGGTTTTTGAGATACAGGCTGTACATGGAAATTAATAAGTTAAATCAAATGGGTTTTTGTACTCAAGGAACACAACTTTTTTGCATTATTACTAATTAATAAACTCTTTGATTTGAATGCCCAGTAGTGCAATTAAGCTTGGGAAATCTAATTTTATAAGCTTATAGGTTAGATTTAGCATTATTTTTGGTAATTGGACATTGTTTGGGTTATTAAGTTTAAATAACTTCTTGATCAGCATTGTACGAGTTATTAAATTTACGGAATGTAAATAAAAGAAATGTCTTTAAAACATATACTTTAAAACATAACACTTATACTGTTACTCACAAGACAGTAAATATATAATAAAGTTGGTTAGTGGTGATCGATTTTGATTGGACACTCCAATCGAAATCGATCACCACTAACCATCTTTATCGTATATTAACCGTATTGTGTAAATATATGTTTTAAGTGTTATAAGACGTTTCTTTTATTTACATTCCGTAATAAGTTTAGTATTATCAAGAGTAAGTGTATGTTGGTAAGAGAAATGTAAAAAATATACAGGCACACTTATTGCTTGTGGGATTTAATAACACTCGTTTATCAGAAATGCTATTGTTTATAGTCCCTTATGAAGATGTTGAACTGTGATAATGCGAGTGGTGATCAGAAGCAGTTGGTGTCGGCTGTGTTGTCTCTGCAGCCTTTACCTCATGATAAGCCCACAACACCCACAAGGCCCGGGTCTCAGGTCCTGCAGGCAATGTTGCACTTCCAGAAGCCGATCAAGGTAAGAAAAGGTGCTGGCTAGATGTTATTTTCAGGGATGGACGAGATTGTATTTTTAGTTCGAGACGAGACAGGATTTTTATTTCTCATAAAATTTTGAGACGGGAAATCTCTCATACATAACGGGAAAAGCACGTTCGACATTTTAACCTGATTTTGTAACATTGTTAAATATCAACTGATTTATGACAGATGACTAGTTAAATACAAAAATACTAATATCAGGTAACAATATTAAAAAAATGTTTAATTCAAAATTTAAAATCGAGAATATTATTAAAAAACATCAGTATGTAAAGAAAACAAAATACTAATTAGGCCTACCTTATTAAAAATAAACTCTTAGGCATAGGAAACGTGGTGATATCAGTTTGGATGTAATTCAACTTTGAAAAATACAAAATTTATGAGTCTGAAACATAAAGCCTTGCTAGTTAAATATTAAATTACAATATTACAACTTTGAAAAATACAAAATTTATTAGTTTAAAACATCAGTCTTACTAGTCAAGTATCAAGTTACAATTTTTCAGTCTTGTGTTATTTTTAGAATGATTTTGGAGTGACTGTTTTGGGTGTTTGGCCATGTTTACAGTAGTGAAACATGTCTTACACTGCTTACACTTAACAAAACTCATCATTTGGGACGTAAAAACAAAAAAATTATAAAACATTTAGGCCTAAAGTAATATTTGTAAGGAATTAAATAAATACACCTTCGCACAGAAAACACAACAACATGCTCCTGTATTGCATTGACTTTTTTAATGGTTTCTTTTTCTTTTATAATCTCGTCTTAAAAAACATTGATCAAAATAAAATCTTATCTTGTAGAATGAGATTTAAAATTTCCCGAAGATTTCGAGACACGTACATCCCTAATTATTTTAAAGTACAGCAGTTTCACTCTCAAGTGTTCTGTCTATGAAGTGGGGAGGCAGACACTGTTAAGTCTTCGGTCAATATCATGGTTTGGACTGGATAACTTTGAGGTAAAAACAGTGATTTGTGCGCCAACAGCTTTTTGCTAGTAGTTTTTTTCTGCACAACGCGAACATAATGCAATCGTAGATTAAAAATTTGAAAAAAGGGGTACCGGTCGTATTATTAAAACAGAAACACAGGTCAGTTGAGAACACTGGAAAATGTTGTGTTTGCACTGGGAATTGCATCGTTGTTCAGAATAAAGAACCACCGGCAAACATCTTTTTGTGTCCCATTCATTTACTTGCAGTTTTTGTAAAACCCTCACACAGCATAACCTCAATGTTGTTCGGTCCAAAACAAGATACCGTAACAATTGAAACGGTAAGAGTTGCTGAAGAGAACAAGACTCAACAGTGTCTTCACAACCGGAGTACTGTACGAGTGAAGCTGTTCAATCTCTTATGCCACATCCTGTTCATCAACTGAGATAAGAGTACAGCTGGGTGTCCAAAAATGAGTCTAGAATGAAGTGTATCTTTGTTACTATCTAAGACTTGCTGATCATTTAGCCAGAAACACATATCAAAAGCTTAATGGTCAGGAGTTACTGGGTCCACTTTCAAACCATCAAAAAGTTTCTCATGTAAAGGTTTAAGTTGTCTGAGCAAGGCTGTCTAAAGATGGCCTAGTTTGTAGTGTTACTGTTGGCTCTCGTTGCCATGTGGGCCTTACTTCTTTATGTAAGATTAAAGACAGTTTGAAACTAGACCTAGGTGGTTAAAAATAATATGTTGACAGAGTAAGGAATATGTATCAACCCCATATCTTTAGATTCTGAATTTTCATCCTAGGAATTACCTATAATCCTGGACAGCAGGATCATGGGATTGGATTCCCTACTTGTGATGTTTCATCAGCTCTAGTTTCATTACCATTGTCCTGTTACAGTTTGTCAACTCTCTCCTAGCCCATGAACCAGCAGAGTTGGCAGTTGTACTGTCCTCCATCTATGGATCTTTTATCACCAAAGACTTCCTGCAGTCTGAGCTCATATCAGAAAAGAACAAACAGAAACTAATAAAGAAACTTCTGGTTTGTACAATATATTTTGATGGTTTTAATGTATATATTATGCATGCATTTTAATTAATTTAATGTATATTGTCTGGTAAGAAATTTTGTTAGAAAGCCGACTGATCTGAATGGGAAAGAATTCACCCTGGTAATGATATTTCCTAATTTTTCGTGTTATCTTTTTTGTGATTCTTGTGCCAAAGTGGGCTCTTTCTCATTCAAATAACATCCTAAGAGGTCTTTAGAACCGAAGCCCTTGTCCTTTGGCATACTTTTTGTCTGATAAAATAGAAAAAGTGAACGGCTAAACTCGTAAAATGTGTGTTAAATCTGCAAACATACCTGCTTCAATGAAAACTGCAGATCAAAATTTACTGAAATCAGCTGTGACTTGTTGTTTGAATACCATACATAGTGTTATAGTAGACTACTGACTTCTCAGGATTGAACCAGCATCCTTTCGATTTGCAAAGCGAGCACTCTTTTCCACATCGCTAATTAGTTAGTTGATTAGTTTAATACATCTTTTGAACAAGATGAATTCCAGACGTGTCCATGACTATTTATCATAAAAAAGTCAACCTGTTTAATTCCATAATGATCATGACTTTTTTCCTTTACCTTATCTTATGAACAACTAACACTGACAGCCGTTAGTGGAAGTTTGGTTATGTTAAGGGACAAAATTGTGTCCACCTTCATAAATTGTGTGATTTGACAATACATCAATGTAAGTAACAGCAATCGTTCCAGGGTCACTATGTGGAACTGGCACAGACCAAGTTTGGGTCTCGCAGTTTTGACGACTTGTGGAAGGCAGCTGACGACAAGAACAAAGTGGCAATTGTGAAGGACTTGGCTCCATCGCACTCTCAACTGCTAGCCTCTCACACGGGGCAGTTTGTAGCTACCAAGGTCTACCTGGCGGAGTTCAAGAACCTGGGTGTCGACGAGTGGACCAAGAGAGTCAAGAGGCAACAGTCAGCTCAGAAGCTGTTCTCGCCTTTGATTGGTAATGTTAAATAAAAATTTTGAGGTTTTTCGGTATGAATTTATTACCTACTCGGCTTTCTCACAGTGCTAGGAAAAAATAACATTCCACTGAACTTATCGAGCTAAAATAAATACAAAGTCTTTATCTTATTCCAATAATTGTGAACTTTTCCATTAGTTAGTACTTATTAAGATGGAAAAGTCATTGCAACAATACTACTATATGTCTCCCCTTCACATCCTAGCTATGCTGTGGCCCAACCGATTTACATATTAATTAACACGTTGACTGCGCGTGCCGACTATACAGGCGCTCCCCAGTGGCGGGCGAAGCCCCGGCGCGCAACCGAATCAGCGAACGCAATTGGCATTCAAATATTTCAGTCTGACGAATCACAAAAGAGCAGTGGTGACTGTGCTGCGTTACCCCGAGAGTGGATGTAGTTCACTGAAACACCCAAAGGTAGCAGCACTGCACGGATCCGTATCCAGTGTCTTTGTAATGTGGGTTGAAGAGAAAAAATCCCCGAAACCGGGACAAAAGCATTGCCAGACAGGATTTTACGGGAAATTTTAGTACCAACCCACACCAAAGTAAAGCTCGCATTCTAAGCTGGCAGGCTGGCAACGATTATAACGTCTCCGTCTGAGGCTAAGCTCACACTGACTCAATATATTTCTGTTGGCCTGGTGCCGACTTTTGTCGGCGCGCGCAGTCAACGTGTTAAGCTAGAATGGTTGCAGCCATGTAATAAGGGCAGCTAAGAGGAATTATTGGGGATTGACAAAATTTGAACCCGAGACCTCAGACACACTGAAGCCTAGACACTCTACCCCTAGACCAACTCGCTCCCCTAGCTGTACCGATACTAGTGTAATAATATTTCTTTTAAGTAAGCAACGCTATCAGTGTTAAAGAATATAGCCAGTGTCAATTCACAAGTTAGCAATAACAAACACTATGCAACATAAGTTAGCAAATAATTAATCACTACTAAGTAACAGCAGACAGCATCAAGTTTCCTATTCATCCTTGTTGAGCATTGACTAGCAGCGTGTAGAATGAATATGCAAAGCGCATTGTCTGAAACAAGTAAATTTCTGTCTTTTAAACATTTTAAACTTTTTGGTAAAGTAATAGTAATAAGCGCATTGATATTTTTATAATTGTGAAATAATAGCACCTATAAAAAAGATTTACTTTTTAATTTTAAGAATTGAATCTAGCAACAGACATAATTATCCAACAGTTATTTGTGTAACAGCTCTAAAGGCTGAATACAAACTCTTTTTAGTGACAGTTTGGATTGCACCATCTTACTTTAATAGTTCACTAAAACTAAAACAGTAGAGTATCGATTATCCGATCTTCAGTTATACGACCCTCCCTGTGGATGAGGACTGTGAAATGGAACGATATTTCCGTGAGGTATGAGTTTACACCTTAGTAGGTATATGGAGACAACCTCTTCATCGCTGTGGCTACTTAGAAGATATTCTACTACAATTTTTTGTACTTGCTGATTGTTTTCGCTGCATACCACACAGTTCATAAACTCCTCATCAGTGTGTCCACACGACCAAAACTAAAGACCAGCTTACAGAGTAAAGAAAATCACGTTTTATCCCTCCTTAATTCAATGAAAAATCCCGTTTATCCCGCATGAATTTTTCCTGTCTATCACGAGTGAGCTTTATTTGTATTAAATGGTTAAATTTAAATAACTCTTTCAACTTTGCTATAATTTTTTCTTTTTTTTGTTAGACCCTACGCCCGAGTTTGAGGTTTTTTCACGTTACTTAAAGGTTGTGGCATTATAAAATCCATAGGTGATTTGGGGGGTTTCGAACCCGGAACCGAAGTCCTGCGCTCTAACCACTAGAACAGCTCACTCCCCAAACTTTTCTATAATACTGTCTAGAATAATTTAAGCAAATGGGGTTAGTTCTTATCTGGAAAGCAGTTTAAAAAAGAAAATCAGGTCCAGGGTTGAATCGCATTTTATTTATTCTGTTTTAATCCCGTGCATGGTCTAAAAATACTGGTTTTGGGATACAAATCCTGCATGGCAACACCTGTCCTCATACCTGCATACCTCTCTACTACTCCTCATTTTGCAGACCAAATGGAGACTTTTGGATAAATACATTATTATTATCTTAAAGCTTTAGTTGTGCAGGGTTTTTTTGTCTGTTTTTTATGTTATTTGTGATGACGGCTTCATAACTGAAAAAGTTAGTGTTTCAATGGAAGACAAGCTCAGCTTTACAGATTAGAACTTCGAACCATAGACTCATTAAATAAATGTACTCCTATTTGTCTTCCTTATGGGTCAGCTAAGGGAAATTTTAATGTTGGTTCCGTCCAGTTCATGTTGGAATGTGTTTTTGTTTACAATTTGTTTCTTGTTATTTAAGTTATTCCCAAACTAGTTTGAATTGAATTGAAATGAGTTTAAACAAATAAAACAATTTAATTATGAACAAAAGCTTTCATTATGGTTTTATAAATAAACTGAATTAGCACACATCATAAAATTTACCTTATAATGAGAGAAATAAATTGTCTTGACACTACAGGACAAAATTTCACCAATACAATCAACATGTAAAAACAGGCTTCAAATTTTATAATGGCGATGAGAACTAACAATTTTCTACTTGTTAGTCAATGGTAGAACCTAAAGTAGATTAATGATTATAATATGCTTACAATGGTTTACAACTAACTTATGTGTTATATGCGCTCTTCAAGTCGGTTTAGGTCTGATACTCGAAACTCTACTGTATGTTATATTTGATCAAATAAAAGTTACAATGCTCTTACCGAGGCGAATAGCTCCAAGTTAGCGTTGTATGTGTATCCTGCAGACAGTGTGAGAGGTCTACTTGAGACCAGCAGTATTGTAGGCAACAGCTGGTTCAGTCTTCCGTTTCTCAGCGGCCAACCACTGTCAAACACTCCGTGTTGTAGCAACAGACTCTGTAAAACATGACAATCACTCAAACTGAGCTCCAAGCAGTAAATTCTGCACCCTGCGACATACACTTACTCATGCACTTTTTGGCAGTTATACAGAGGAGAATTTTAACAATGATGTTCAACTGTAACATCAACTTTGTATTGACAATAATTAGTCGGTTTGATTCAGTTATTGTAAGTATAAAATTAAGTAAATTATACTTCAAACTAATACTACTCGTAGTTAATTTTTTTTTATAATTTCACAATGTCAAAGAGAACCAAAGATTCTCCTTCTGAGGATGAACAGTAATCAATAAAACTAGTTGTGCGACATGAATTTGTGTAGACCGCCGGTCATCCATATTTCAAGAATACCTTGAAAAAGAAAAGGCTGTGGGTGTTAGACCACTAAAAACTGATGTGTAAACCCACTCCGCAATTGAATATCGCCATTCCGGGAAAACTCCACTGCTGAAAAATGGGGAAAGGTAAAAAGTTTTATAAGGTAGATAAATACCTATCAAAAATAAAAAATACAATGGTGACGGCAGCTTTTTGGAAGCCAAAATATGTAGTTAATTAACGTTCTTAACTATTATGGTCCATATCCAGTTAATAGTAATATAATTTTATTTGCTCTAACTATTTAGAAAACCGGAATGGGTTTTTTAAGATCATTTTGACTCAGAATTTCTAAACACTCTATGCCTTCTGCTTAGAATTCAGACTTAAAACCTAAATGCAGCCCTCTTTACAAGTACAACTCTGTTGATAGTCAGAAATACATAAATATACTTACCACTTTCTCTAGTTCACTTCCAAGCCAGCATACAATAAAAATCAAACTACCAGCACTAGCCAGAAATGTGAGGGACTTGATTATATCTCTGACTGACTGCTTTTCTGGTACCTACAAATATAACACAACAAAAATATAAACTTCACCAATCCTCTGGATTTAATGTCTTTTTCCTGCAATGCATTTTTTGTATTGAAGTATAATCTTAGACCTAAAAAGGCAAAGTCTGTGGAATAACACAATAACTAATCCACTAATTAAAAACAGTGACATATATACAATAAAAAAATATATATAGTGAAATATAGTGAGTTATACAGTGTATGGTGTTGTTAAAAAATTAATTGTATAAACTGAAGTAAAGATTAGTTTCATGCAAGAGTCAGCAGAGATACAAATCAAAGAACGCAAGAACGGTGATACAAATGAAATTAGTTCAGTGAAATGATTGTCAAATCCTACACTGCTTTATGTTATGTTCCCAAATAAACATCAAATGAATAATTTTACCCTTGTTAGCTTACACAAGCTAGAACTTACACTTGTTAGCTGGAACAGAATGAGGCAGAATAAGAATAGTGCGAGTAGAATGTCAGACCCAACCAATACACTGTACACTTTATTCAGTTTCTTTGACAACCTGAAATACAGAAAAATAGTTATACATTTAGGTAGGAATGGTTCTCCTGAAAAAAAAAATTAAATTGTCAGATGACGATTAGTTAACTAACTAGAGTCAAGCTAAAAATTCATTATGGATTTTTATTAGAAAGTTGTTATTGTTGGAAGTGTTTATAATAAAAAAATCCCTTTAACACTTTTACTGAAACCCCGATCTGACAGGGCCACAGGAATTTTCACAAATGCATGTTGGAAAGAGACGTAGGAATTGGCTAACTCAGGAACTCGCTAACTCGGTCGTGTGGCGGAACTGGCTAACTCTGGAACTGGCTAACCGTCTCAGTCAGGAATTGGCTAACTCCGGAACCCGCTAACTCGATTTTGTCTCGCGGCGTAATTCGCTAACTCTGGAAGTCGCTAACCCGGCCGCGCCCACTGCTCGGAGCGTTGCCAACCTTGTACGACAAAATAATCGTACACTGCCGTATTTCAAAATGTCAGTGTCTATAAAGATACAGTAAATGTTATTTTTTTTGTTATCAATTCCACTTTTAACAGATAACTAGCCCAAAGTAATTAAAAGACAATTAAAAAATCATGAAAAAGTGTTTTTTATTAAACTGTACAATGGCCAGTTAAATGTTTATGATTTCGATCTTAAATATAAATTGCCATCAGTATAAAAGAAAATAATAGAATAGGAAAAATATTCCAAATTTAGTTTAATTGGTAATAAATAATTAAACCTCTACGAAAATAAGCTAAAATACACGCAAGTTCTTAAACACGGAAAACAGATTTAATTGTAATGTCGTAATAAACCAAAACCATTAATTAATACAGTCATCAACCATCGTAACTTTCATAATTAATTCATAGATTTTAAATAAAATGTTCGTCATTGAACCGTCCAACTTACGTGTACAAATATGATGACATAGACTAAGTTTTTATCTAGGCCTAATAGTTTGAACCAAAGCATTGTAGGCCTACTAGTAAATAGTTGCCTAATTCTAAAATGTGTTGAATTTTTTAGCAATAATGTTACATGTTTTAAAACAGTTTTTAGATTGTACACCTAAGCCCCACTAGTATAAATAATAGGAGAAGATATAATATTCATATAATAAAACGTGACAGGGTTATTTTAATTCACGATTTTTAATAAACTAATTGACGGATTTTCCTGATTTGAGTGTTGGGTTTCCTTTATATTGCTTTCACAAACGATATAAACTATACCAAGCCATTGCTTGGTTCACCGTTCCCCAGTACTGAGCTACACAATAGACAATAGCTTTGTTTTTGGATAAGATAGAATCAGCCTGGAAAAAAACTCCAGACTTTTAAAAAGTAAGCCTACTGAAAGACGTAAAATTAATATTAATTCAACAAAATTAAGAGGATGACCCGGGTTCTACACTAATAGCCTACGATAAAAGAAATTTACAAGTTGTATTTATGCATAGACTAACTTTTAATGCAATCCATGAATACATTAGGCCTACCACTTTATAATGTATTGATAAATATTTATTTAAATTCAATAGCTCTATTTAAAAATACATAACCACTACAATGTAATTCTGTAATGACGTTTAACGTGTAAATTTTATTATGATTTATGATTTAAGGTTACTACAAGCCAAGTATATAAAATACGAACTCAAAAATTTTATTTGCAGAAGTTCACAAAATGGTATTTATTCGAATAAAAGAAACAAATGGCGGACTACGAAAATAGATATTTCATAACATGTAATAGATCCAAATTAAATGTGCATTTTTATCTTTTTCATACCAATAAGCTACTATTTAAGTAAGAAACCCACATATAAAACATACTCCCTTATATTAGTACATTTCTCATCCTTATGGATGATCTGAAGATAGTTGTATTGTTAGTTCTGTCCGGTGTACTGTCTTTAGAGGTCGTGTTTGGTTTACAATTGTTTCTTGTTTTCAGTAATTTAAAACCTCGTTTAACCAAATAAAACGTTCTAATCACAACTAATAACACGTCCCCTAGTTATATAACCAAACAGTAAGGAACAAATCATGAAGTTAACTATAAAATAATAGAAACACAATTTTGTCGACACTAGCGATCAGTGTCACAGGACATGAACTAGACACGAAAAACGAGCTTCAAAGTTTACAATGTGATGTAAAGTTTACTTGTGTTGGTTAGTCTATGGTAAGACTATAATGCATTTTCCACCCTAATAATCATAAGAACTTCTCTGTGGTTAAACATACTTCAAAATATATTTATTTTATCGACTACGTTGCTCTTACTCCTAATTAAGCGTAGGATACGACATTATGGTGCCGATACGATATAGGTACTACACTTTCGGCAACACTGGCCAAAAATATTCGTGCTTGGCTCCCATTGGACGGCCCGCGAGGCTTCTGATTGGGAGTTAGCGAGTTCCGCCGAGGGACCGAGTTAGCGACTTCCGTACGAGGACGGAATTCGCTAACCCGGCTCTAGAGCGGGTTAGCGGGTTCCGGAGTTAGCCAATTCCGAAACCGAACAAGTTAGCGAGTTCCTCTCATCGACCAAATTTGAAGATAGGGCATTTAACATGGGGTTAGCGAGTTCCAGAGTTAGCCAATTCCGCGGACCCGTTGGAAACACTGTTTGTTTGGGGGATTCCTGGATTCCTTCCCCCCTTTTACTCCCGTACCTGTTGATAAATTGTTTGTTCATTTGTGGGTGCCGTGACCTTGACAGGTTGTCTGTTCATAACATGCCCGTCTCAGAAGCCCAGCATTAGTGTATTTTAAAGCGGGGTCTCACAAGCCAAGGGTTTCGGTTTGTGTGTTTCTAAGTGGGGTCCATTATTTTCAAATGGGGTATAAGGTATCCACTATAACAACCACAGCTGTGCCACAATACCTATTTTATTTTTAAAAAGTTTTTAATATTAGAACCTCATAACCAAATGCAAAAAAAAAACCTCTGGTTTCAAATTACTTTATTATAATTTATTAAGATTCTTTGAATAATTAAGACACTATGCTATGCTGTAATTGAATATTGTTTTATGCAATTCAATGTACGATTATTATTGAATAAAGATATTGAAATGAAATGAAGGCTTTATAGTAGTAACTCATTTAATATATTTTTAATATTCATTTTTAGTATCCCACCTATTAGCTCCTTCTTTCTTATGACTTATGGAGTAAAGTTCTACTAAATTCACGTTTTAAATATTTTTAGCCAAAGTACAATGCTAAATAAAACTACAAAAATTACCTCAGAATTTCCTGATGATTCTTCACACATTGTTTTAGACTTTCCAATATTTCTTTATCTTTATAGATCAGTGCCATTAGTGAAGATTTAAATGCAATTCCCTTACTTTCGTAAGATACCTTCATTCCATCTATGATCTTTTCTGGATCATCGATTTCTTTTAGTTTTTCAAAATTGTCAGTTAAAACAGTAATATGCCCACACAACATCAATGTCAGCTGGTAAAGGAGGACATTACTACTTATTTGGTAAAAACTGTTGAAGCAGGCCATGTTAGTCTCGTAAAGAAATGTGACGTGGTAACCTGGGAATTGGGAATAATCCCAAGGGTACCAACCAGGCAAGAACTTATTGACAACAGTCACATTTCCAGAAGAACTGCTAGACAAAAGAGGCATACATTCCCATGCAGTCATAGGCAGCAATTCCAACACGACAAAAAATACTGTAAACAAGTTAGTTTTCCTGACAAACTTCTCCAAAATCTCGTTACTTCTTGCCCGAGTCTTGTTTGAACTGAAAACAAACAAGTCGTCTGTCAATAATCACAAGAGGTCCCCAATATCTTTTCTGTGATACAAAAAAGTAAGGTTTTTGATCTGGCAAATGGTTAGCGGAATGATCATGCAAATGATCTCTGATGTCATCACAAGATCATATTTTATCTTGAAGAAACTCATGAGTTGAAAAATCAAGTAAGGAGGAGCCAAAGAAATGGCTATCAGCATCGGTACAAGTGATGCTAACTCTTGAAGTTTTGTACCTTGTTTGTATTTTGTGATATATAGCCAACCGTTCAAGCTCAAATAATTTGTGTACAGCCCTGAGACAAACCGAACTTCCTCCTGTTTCATTCTGAAGAAATATTTCTGAATGCCTCACTGCACCCCAGGACCCTAAATGACCAAAAGGTAATAACCAGGTAACTTGGGGTAAACTCATTGTCATCAACCTAATGAAAATGAGAGCGCTTTGAAAAAATACTTAGATCTTAATGGAATGCAATCACCTTTATCTCTAATAGGCTTTTAACAACTACAATTTTGTGGTAAAATATTTGCCTCAATCTTTATTCGATGTAGTTTGACTCACAATATGAGTTGGTGTAATTGAGGGATAGTACTAAACTATAAATTAATAGCCATATCTCATGTCACAAAGTATAAGTATCAAATAATCTTAATTGTTACAATAATAATAAAGCAGCATTACACTGGTACAACGGCTACCACAATGGTAAATTTGAATAGAAAACGGTTGAATTTGAAGTGTATGAATAGAAAAATTATCAGATAGGCCTTATCATAAATTTTTCTGTGCGTGATAAGAGTTCTCACACCCTGTGTAAAACTGCTTGAAGTAACAAAATACCCCCGCCGCAGCAAACCTGCAGACTAAGCAAATTTGTTATTTACCCAGCTAGATTTCTAATCAAATATCCCCTAAAAATTTTCAGATTTATTTCCTATTTAAATCACATTAATTTTAGTGAGTACTTAGGTTTTCTGCCACGGGAAAGATATTGAGGTGTGCTTTTTTATTTAAATATATCCATAAACAAGCAAACTACAACAGATTATTTCTTCTCCATGAGAATAACATGGGAATTTTAAATTTACAATTTTTTTAATTATCTGCCCGTTGGGCATACTGCAACGCTTCAATATAAAAAATTATTTCTTTTCTTAAGCTCTACAAAATGGTTTGGAGAGAAATTATGAAATTTTGTGATTTTAGGGTTAAAAATGGAAATAAATTTTTACCCCATAAACCCCCGTTCCCATAGTCCGATTATGGTAGTTCGCGAACTCGTTCAAATGAACGTAGGTTTACACGTTTGTACCAAATGTCATCAAAATCGGATCATTTTTGCTCGAGTTATATATATATATATATATTTATTTATGTACACATGAATTTGAACGGATGGTGTTTTTGGCCTCTGGGGATCTCAAAACGAAAAAGTAAATCGGTCCCGGGTCTAGGTCTTACCATGAGACCTATGGTATTAGCTTATTCCCTATTATGGGAAATTCACTAAAAGGACAAACACATACTTTTCTTAGTCTACTGTTAATGTAAATACATCTTTTTTGGTAAGAGGGGACTATGGAGGGTATGGACTGTCGGTTTGGTCAGTAAAAGTAGACTCAGTTTCTATTGTCAGCTAATGCTTATGTTTTACACTGGAGTGTGTGACTTTAAAATAATTTGCAGTTATAACTTCTTTATTAACTTCATCACTGGCCCAAGCGTTCACTACTTTAGTGACTTTATCTTGTAGGTGAATTGATAACACAGAACAGAAAAAATGTGTATTATTGCAAAAAATAAAAATATGTGATTGATTTTGCAACAACAATCATGGTTAGTTTAATTGTGTCTGCTGTGAGTAAATGAAAATGTCTGCAAGAAAACAAGGTGAAATGAAAGAAAGTTGATAGACAAAATGATTGAATCACTTACGAAACAGCTGCTTATTTGCATTAGCAGAATTGAAAACAAGATGGAAGTCGTTTTGAGAGGTTATCTTTACATAAAAATTATTTTGTTTTCTAGCTTAGTTTGTTAATTAATTATGCAATATGAAGAAAATATAGTTCACCACACGGGCAAAAAGTGTCTTTTTAACCCTCACTCATTTTCCGACCTCAGCTTCGCCTCGATCGTAATACTTGACCTCGGGTCAAAAAGAGTCACTTTAGGCCCTAGTGATGAAATATACCATTACGATTACAAAAAAGTGTTATGCAGTTTTGGAAAACTAAACCCCAATTGATTTTCAAGCCACAAAAAATGCATATATTTTCAATTCAATCAAACTACAACCAGCTGTTCCCTTAGTGAATAGTAAAATCCAAAAATATTCATCTGTTCAAATGTAAACAAATCATTTTTCCATAAGGATAACATGGGAACTTTAGAGGCCACTGGGGCAGAGCCCTGATGGAATTTCTTGAAAACGCTTCTTATTGCTCACCTAGAGCCCTAGAATCTCTATGCCAATTCCTGAGTTCTTATGGTTAGTAGTTTTTTAGATACAGTAGTCAGTGAGTGGTATTTGACTTTTAGTATAAATAGAAGATATTTACTGGTACATTTCATCAGCTAAATCTGTAAACAATTGTACATATGAAAACAGAGGTGTTATTCAGGGAAAGAAACAACACAATATTATACGTTTGATTGTATAATTACAAAATCAAGTAGGCTAGTACACATTGCTTTTAACAGAGTCAAAGTCTTTCATTAGGAATCATTTGTTTAGCCTGAGTTAGCCTGAAAATACAAAAAATACATCAAATTACACTTGTGATAATATATTTACACTTATACTGTTTACTCATAAGACGGTAAATACCACGAGTACTAGAAAAATACCGGTATGGATCATAAACATAAACAAATGACGTTTTTGGTCCGAAAGAAAACAAAATAATGTTTAAAAAAGAAAACAAAACCCCTATACTAATTTGCCTATTGGGTCTGATGATGATTGGAGTGTCCAATCAAAATCGATCACCACTTACCATCTTTTATATGTATTTACCGTCTTGTGAGTAAAAAGTACAAGTGTAAATGTATTATCACAAGTGTTATTTGACATATTTTTTTCTATTTTCAGGTAATTTAGTAACACGTACGATGCTGATCAAAAAGTTATTTATTTATTTAAGTTAAAGAAAAAATAAAGTCAATGAGAAAGTTCAAGGTTCATTAACTTAGTATATAAAATACAATAATTTGTGCATACAATTTTAATTGTATTATGATTTTCTTAACTTGTTACGATACATTGTAAGTGTATTATATAACATCTTCAATAGGAAACTGAACCAAATTAGTTTCTTGTATTACCAACACAATGACAATTAAATTAATACAAATATTTGACAAAGTTCCACTCTGCATTTGTATTGCACACACCCGTATTCAAACAAACTCAAGTGTAAACTAACTACATATTTCTTTCAAACAATAAACTAATTGCTAAAGAAAAGTGTTTTGTTATTAGACTATTGCCATAGATAAAACATACTCCCTTGTGTTGCTTAGGGGACCGCGCCGAACTTGGACAACGACACACGCGGACAACGTTAAAGTTGGACAGATTAAGTTTCCAGGGTTGTCGTTTGCGTGCAACGTTACCCTTGGACACTTTTGAATGTGTCCAGATTCGTCGTGTCGTGCAACGCCACCCCTGGACAACTTAAAAACTTGTCCAGGTTCGTCGTTTGCATGCAACGTTAAACTTGGACACATTTGAATGTGTCCAAGGGTAACGTTGCACGCAAACGACAACCCTGGACAACTTAAAAACTTGTCCAGGTTTGTCGTTTGCATGCAACGTTAAACTTGGACACATTTGAATGTGTCCAAGGGTAACGTTGCACGCAAAAGACAACCCTGGACAACTTATAAATGTGTCCAGGTTCGTCGTTTGCGTGCAACGTTAAGCTTGGACACATTTGAATGTGTCCAGTTTCGTCGTGTCGTGCAACGACGAATCTGGACATTTGTCTTAAGTCTCTTGTTTTGGGACCTGACTGTACATTCTACCTGTCAAAGTCCATTGTTTTGGATTTCGACCAAGGCCCCACTAGAAAAACACGCCATGCTGAAGGTTCATGACGTCACACTAGTGGATAGATTCACTTCAATATCCCATATGTTTTAGGTAATAAAGCTGGCTGTTTTCAGATTTTACGGTTACATTTTCGTACAACTATCCACCACTGTGACGTAGCACATAATCGGTATTTTTGCATATATAAAAGTAAACGAATATTTTCTGTTCCCTACGGACGGAAAAACTAACACTTGCTCGGAAAACAACACATGTGTGTAGTATAAGTCTACTTTTTAATCGGTGAATAGCAAGACAACTAAATCACTGAACGTTAATATTTCGTGCTTGGTGACTGGCGCATGTCTGGAACCGCCTTTAGGATAAAGAAAATGCATCCCTCAGGCTTTTGTTTTGCGTTTTCCATGTTTGTCGCCAATCTTTCAGATTAGTTGAACTATACTTTTTCTGTTTTCATAGCTTAGTATTATTTTTAGTTTTCCGGAAATTATGGATTAAATGAATGAAATAATCATGACAGTATTAGTAAGATTACATATACGTCTAACGTTGCCAATCGTAATATAGTTTCGGGCGACTATTTAAAAATATCTGTTTGGTTTTCAAGCCTCTTCATTTCACATAAAATTATTTTTGATTGGAATGTGTGTATAAAGACCAGACTTTCTTATTATTAGCATGTAAATATTGTATATGTTGTCCATACATAACTAATATGAAACGTAGATTTCTATCTTCAAACGTGACTTAATAAAAAATAAATAGTAGTTCAGGTTTATTTAAAAAGTATCGGTGCTATTTGCACATTTTCACACATTTTGTGTGACTGCACAAAAACGAGTCATTCGTATTTCGTTCATCTCAAGTAATTGAAAACCATTGTAGGCCTAAATAAACTCGCATTATTGACACAGTAAAAATTACCAACATAAAAAATCTGCATTTAAAAATTGTATCATTACAGTATTATCATTTTTAAAGCTGCACCATATTATAGGCCTAAGAGTTGATGTTGTAACGGTTAATCACATATTTTTTAGTTTATTGGCCTATATTTAACATCGGATTTCCTCTTCCATCGGATCATACAGTTTTGTGTTAGGCCAAAAAAGGTTACGTTCATTCAAAACTAATGAATTCCACTGATAATAAATCTACTGTCAGAAATAAGTATTTTTGTATACATAAAACTGCAAATAAACACTCCGAAGACTCTAAGATGTGATTTTCAGCTGTATAATGTATTTTCTAATGCTGATTTTAAGGACTTGCAAAAAAAATGTCATGGTCTTTACTTTATGCTCTTGAGTCTGGAGCATATTTATACAAGTGTTAAGAGGTTAGTTTTCTTACTGAATCTCATTAAAAATATGTCTAACGAAAATAAATCAATCATGTTTAAGGTAAACTAAACTATTAATCTGGAACTCAAGTTAACTTATAAAACATATACCTTGCTTTACGTGTAAATCATGTTTATTTAAAACTAGCTAAGTACCCGTTCTACGCACGGCGATAGTGTAGTCCTCACCATTGAACACTTTATCCAATTTGACATTTCCATTAACAAAAGTGCTCTTGACTTTTTCGTGAAACACTGAGTAATAAAGACATTAATGCGTCACAAACAAACATACACACGAAAATTCAGAATTTAATTAGTTAAGGAATTTGCTACAATTTAACCATAGCAAAGTACATATAAAATCAGTAAGCGCCGTCAATGAGTGGAAACCTAATTTGTGTAATCTAGTGACGACGATGATTTAAAAAAAATGTAAGTTTCCCAGCCCTAAACAGCACTGATTCAAGGTTTTTCCCGGTTATCAAAAATCAGGAACAATTTGATACACAAAGAATCTCCGGTTCCTGACCTGGATGATGCCAAGTTATTCAATTTAATTTGCGGTTACACGTTATTGCACTTGCGATTAATTAAATCCGTTATGTAAGGACAATTTTTTTTTAATGTCACTTTGTTTGGCTTTTATTTCAAAACGTGATTGAAATTGTTGCGGTATTTGTAAACAACATAATGTAAACATATCAATATCAGTGACAGCTATATTTACAAAGTAGTGAGGCCATATTGTGGGGATGCGGAATACTATCCCCCGGAAAACTACCCCCCCAGGTGAAACGTGACGTCACAAAATCTGCTAACTAACCAATATGGAAGCCGTGTCCGCGACTGGAATACTACCCCCCTAGACAAATCATGCTATGTAATTTTAATTTTAATTCGAGTAATTCCGTTGGACAATAGAACATGTTTATGCGTATGGTGAATATAAAACAGATTTTTGAAATGTTACAGCAAGTTTGGTTGGTTAGGTTAGGTTAGATTAGAACTGTTTGACAACTAAATTTGAGTGTCCGTGACTGGAAAACTACCCCCCCGGTCTCTGACGTCAATATGACGTAGGAACCTGCTTGGGGGGGTAGTTTTCCGGGGGGCAGTCTTCCGGCGACCCCATATTGTAATGGCTAAAGACACTCCCGCCAACCCCGTGAGATTGAAATTGAGATTGTTTCGTTCAAAACTTTCCAAACATTTGTCGGAAAAGCTTGGTAAGTTAGGCAAAAATATGTTTAGCCGTTATTGAGTGTGATAGTGATACAAAGTTTTACATTGAAGCCGATCCCAAAGCGCTTTGCTTCGCTCAGCTCAGTTATTAGAATCGAACTAGTAAACCTCTGGTTTACATGAATCCTGTATACAAAATAATAATTTCATCCTAATATTATCGGTTCACTTTATTTAGATTATCAGGTTATGGTTTATTGACCAGAATCGTCCAAATATATTACATTGTTAAGACTGACTGACTAATTATGTACTCTGATTCGGATTTTTTGACCCTTAACGAGTTATACCCGCGAGTCTATGACATGAGTTAGATATGTACCGATTGTACTGGTACCTTTAGATGAGACTACTAGCATAGATGAAGTACTAGTATGTTTCAGAAATCTGTACTAACTAATATGTAAAATTGGTAACTAAATGAATTGTTCTAAAAGTAATTTCCAAACACGTCACTGATTGTAAATAAATTATAACGTAAAGATAAAATTGAAAGTTGATATGAAGAACATTACTCTAAACAGGTCACCATTTGTTTTCAGATGACGTATTATCTCGTTACACCATGGTATTTGTTAAGTGGCGTTTGCAGAAGCATCCACAAAATTGAGCGGAATCATCAAGGGTTCATAATATATTGTTTTTGTCATACTACATAAAACAGTCGTTTTTAATGCATGCGTTGCGGGTCTTAAGTAGCATTTTTACTCTTTAGGGAGTAAGAATCATTTTTAGGCCTCTATGGAGTAAAAATCAGCTGTTGTCAACTCAGTTGTAAATTTCTATCGTAAACGATTGCATATATCGAAAATATGTATCGATTCGTGCTTCGTAACCATTTTAACCTACAGTCTACAGTCTCTTCCCATAACATTTTAGCATTGCAGATATATTAATCAATTCCCACACTCAACACTGCTCACCTTTATTACTTCCCTCACCGTGTTCCCTTCCCTCCTACGTCCGTGCTATATCCGTGATTCGCAACGAGAGAGAATTATGTTCCATAGATATACTGGATGAAAAGAACCAACGAATAAATAAACAAAATTTCGATAGATCAGCAGCCTGATCATTTTCAAATTACTTTTCGTATAAATTTATACGATATAATGAAATAAATTACGTTATACATTTGAAAATTCCAATATTAAGTGTATTCATAAGAATAACGTAGAAACTTTTAAGGCAGGCAGGGCAGAGCCCTAGGAGAGTACTCTTATGGAGAATAAGTGAACTGTTGTTGTTTGCTTGTTTTTAAACAAAATATTATCAAATTTGGAAAATGTATTTATTTATACTATACTGTCAACATTGAACTATAAAAACACCTTACAGCCTTCCCTGTAGCAGCATACACAAAAACTCGTTAAACTAATGTTATAGTAATAGGGAATAAATATTTCATTTTTAAGGAGATATTTTATTGACAACACAGTCAGACTAAAGTAAAGTAGCTTTTAGTCTGCAGGTTCGTTGTGGCGGGTGTAGTTATAGTTCCGTAACGGTTTTGCAAAGTATTACCCGTAGTGGATTCACTAACGATCTCAAATACACGCCTGATATGTTGTCATTGTGTGTCACCGCTATTTTGCTGCTTTGTTCAAATAATCCTCAAACGAATCAGTTTTATTATTTCAACCTATGTAGGTACGATATGTGATCGAAGGATACGATAGACTGCACATTGTGAAACAGGTTTAGTCGAGCAGGATCCATTTACACATACCGTAATTAAATAATCCATAACAATTTGACTGCTCTATTGCAGTTGTTTTGCCACGAAAACGTTAAAATCTAAGGCATCTGTTTGCTTCATTTTGTTAGTTTATCCATGTTAGAGGTTGACGACTGATCAATCATTGAAAAACCAAGGACAAACCCCCAGACAAAAACACTCCACATATTTCGTTTCTATAAACCATTAACAAATTTTGATTTCAGCCGCAGCTCCATATTGCAAATGTATGTTTTGAAGATTCAAATGTGCCAAAAACAATGGACAGCTAATTACTATTGAAGGGCACTAAAAATCACTTAAATATGGCAGTTTTAAAATGAGACTTAATTAACTTTTCTACGACACTTAGCAACACGTATATTGAACAAAAGCTGTAGATTTGAACCGTCCTTTTGGGACACGGTGTATCCAGGTCCCATAGGTTTTAATTTTTTATTAACATTTACAAACATTTACAACGACCAAATAAACATGCAATTAAATTTCCGAATTTATAATGTACAATGTGTTTCACGGACTATGAGTCACTACAACACAGTGTATTAGTAACAGTGTGTTAGAAAGAAGCCTTGTAACAATAAGGCGTATTCACGGCATTTCTGTTTTAGGAAGCTCATTCAGAGTTTACCAACCGAGCGAGACTGAGAATTTGATGAGCCTGGTGTACAGTCTATTCAAAAACTAAAAGTGTCCAGGTTCGTCGTTTGCGTGCAACGTTACCCTTGGACACTTTTGAATGTGTCCAGTTTCGTCGTGTCGTGCAACGCCACCCCTGGACAACTTAAAAACTTGTCCAGGTTCGTCGTTTGCATGCAACGTTAAACTTGGACACATTTGAATGTGTCCAAGGGTAACGTTGCACGCAAACGACAACCCTGGACAACTTGAAAACTTGTCCAGGTTCGTCGTTTGCATGCAACGTTAAACTTGGACACATTTGAATGTGTCCATATTCGTCGTGTCGTGCAACGCCACCCTTGGACAACTTATAAATGTGTCCAGGTTCATCGTTTGCGTGCAACGTTAAGCTTGGACACATTTGAATGTGTCCATGTTCGTCGTTGTCTGCTTTTATCGTTGTCTGATGGAGGCGGTGTCTGCTTTTAACGTAGTCCACGTTTAACGTTGTCCAACTTCGACATCGTCCCGTTGCTTAGTCTATACTATTGCACATGAGACATTTTTACATTTACACATTTACATTTTTTAAATGTATTATAATTAGCTTAGAAATAATTGGATTATTTAATCAGACTTTTACACACGTAGATGTTATTAAACGTACATTACTTTTAAAACGTATACGTAAATAAGTGGAATGATTAGTTATCACTATACTTATGAACAGGTACTTTGAACGGCACATTAGGCAAAACCTACCACCAATTTTTAAGGATTGATATTGAGTGTTTTAGTCACATTCATGTTAGACTAAACAAAAGCCTTAAGCAACTATACAAATTACTTTGTGCTATACTGTGTGTTTATCATTAGATTATTTGTAGTAAAGGACTCTTGCACAGGAGTTTCAATAAGATGTATTGAACTTTTAAGAAAAGGTATTAAAGATCTCTCCAACAATTTGAACAAAATTCCACAAGAACTAGACTTAATTTTACTAAGTCAGTTTTACGCCAGTATGAGAGCCCACTCTGAAACTTTGTTATCTTTTCTTAGTGTATTTTCATACCTTATAAGTTTGGACTAGACAGTACATTACAGGGTTACAGCTCTTCTTTGACTTCTTTTACGACAGCTGGAATTTCTATTTGGTCTTCTTCCTCATCCTTGAGTTTGAAATACTTTTTTACCAAATCGTTACATCCCTGCCGAGACAAGTGTGACAGGTCTGTTCTGTACAGCTCCTGTAATCGAGTAATAATCATTAAGTTACAAATTTTCACTTTAAAATCCTTTGTTTGATGTTCATTATTGGTGATGGTGAGTTAATGTTGTTAAAATGTTTATTGCGTACATTTTCCATACCCACATAATATTATTCAATGTGCAATTAAAAGAAAAATAGTAAAACATGAAACTGATTTTAATGCAAAAAACATTCAAATATAAAAAACAATAATGGTTTAAAAACAGCACTAAAAGAGAGGTTTACACTTGCTTGCAAGTTCTAAGTTGTTAGATTACTAGTTTATTACTAGTTATAAATGACTATTTCCTCTAAAAGGGAAATCAATATATACACAAGAAACTATGTGGTTTTTAGTTGGACAGAGACAAGCAAAATACTGTTTACATAGGAAAACTAATTTACATACTAGCAGTGCAGAACAGAAATGTTAAACTAAAATATGCATTGGTACGAAGAAAGGACCAATATCTTATTGTTATTTTCCTAAAGTATCACACAGATGAACAGGCAATTTCCACACAGTGGGAGGGCACTATAGGGGTCTGTGAGAGGGTAAACATAAAAGGGAAGCATGTACACATAATGGCGGCAAAACGTTTGGTCATGATTGGATAATTTAAAGTAAAATTTTAAATTATATTTTTGTATTTAAGTTGCCAACAAATTCATAATTTATCTTTTCTATTGTCCAGTTCTAATTTAACAGTATGAGCTAGTTAACATTGCTGGACAAAAACACAAACAATACAGTAAACTATGGCGTATCAATTATATCAAAGTAAATTTGGAGGACACAAAACTACACTCGGTTGCAACAAAGCTTATTTTAATTTAATTTACTGATTTTAAACTGACGATGACGATACTGAAAGGTGAACTTTTTAAAATCTGTAGGCTAATTAAAAAAAACTTTCAAATTTAAATAATTAGTTTGTCTATTCTTAGGCTTAAGCGGTCAATGTCATGTCAAGTCAGTATTTACACTACCTATGTAAAAAACCAGATGTTTTGCCCATTCTATGATGAGGCATCACTTTGCCAATGAGGAATGAGGATGTCTGGTTTTGTGTAGATTGTGTAATACCAACTTGACGCAGCTCTCACCGGAAGACCGAGAATTCAATAATTAGTTTCTTTTGGCATAAAAATGTAGAAGTCTTTTAACATTAACCCTCCGAGTGTCACGCGTCGAGTTTAAGACGCACAACACACTTTGTGTAGGGTCACGCGTCGAGTTTAAGACGCACAAACATCGTTTACGGCGAAGGCTCTATGACTGACTGAATCGGATTGAACTGGATCGAGTTAGGTATCGTTCTTTCCGTAATATTCTAAGCTTTCTCCAGAGGTCTGTCTCTAAGCGCTATTCATTTTAGTTCCGAAAATATTGTAGCAGACAGCTGACGTGCGTGTATTTGTAAACAGCTAGGTTCCCCCGGACCGATGACTGATGTGTTTTATTACGTTTATCATTGTTTTAGTGTTAAAAATCAAAAGTAGTGATATACGTGGTGCATTATAAGAAGATTTAAGTGGTTTTGAAGTGCTGGTTGATGATCCTGAAGAAGTAGGTAGTGATATTGATGTAAATTATCAGCCAGATTCCTAGCTATGGTTAGGCTATGCATTCTTAGCTAAACGCTATGTACTGAAATCCGTTTTTCGCTCATAACTTATTTATTTGATAACTTACCTCGCTATATGATTATATATTTGTAATCCTCATTAAATTTAGAACAAAGTGGCTATTTTCAAATATTTATAGGCCTATAATTTATACAATTTCATTGAGCGCGAACTTATTTTTTTTTGAAAATTTTTGAAATTATTTTTTTTTTTTACCTAAAAATTTTTTTTTGAAAAAATGTTCCTTATGTTTTATATACAATATTGAAGCCCATGATTTTCCAAACAAAATGGTATATAGAACATTAGAATTAACATTGTTTTAAGCTTCTCAGATCCGTTTTAATAAAACCTTGCAAAGGGGCCAAAAATAGGTGGACATTAAGGCCTAAACTATGGACACTCGGAGGGTTAAAAGAAATAAGAATTACACATTTTAGAGGGACCCATTACTATCTTTATTAAAAATATTGTTCCTCACACATGAAACATGTTTATTTATGTTACAAGATTTATGAATATAAAAAATAATCATTTTTCACAACTGCCTAATCAATGAACAACAAAAGGTATTGTGAGGTATTTAACCATAATCACTGATTATCTTAAATGCCTCATAACAATTAATTATCCCACATAAATTTTAGAAGCAAAATAGATATTCATACTTCAACTGGTGATAAATAAAATAGATAATAATACTTCAACTGGTGATAAATGAGATTAAAAAACCCCGATAGGTAGCATTTCGCTGAACAGAGACAGCAAACAAACTAGTTAAATGTATAATTACCTTATCAGACTTATCAAACAAGACCAGGTGTGGAACAGCTCCAGGTATTGGGTGAAACTCTACTCCAGAACTATCAAAGTTAAAGAAAAATAAAGTATACAGGCAAATGCTTAAAGATACGCGTTATAAAAACAAAACAGATTAGGTACTATGCCTAAATTAATGAATTTAATATTTTAGAATTCATTCTGATAGCCCCTGGACTATGACTTAATAGGCTTACCTCCGTCAGTAGTCCAAATTGTGTATAACTTCAAATAATAAAGTTGTTCAAAGCTGACATGTTTCGTTGCAATGCAACATCGTCGGAGCTTTAGGTAAAAACTTTAAAATAATTTACACATACAGTACATCTTTGTTGAATTTAATGTTCTGAATTGTGCTCGATAATTTTAATTTAATGTTTTTTATTATCAGAATGAATGCTATGAATTCAGCCAGTCAGGCACAAATAGCCGTGCAATACAAAAACATCAAATTAAGATTATCGAACACAATTCAGAACATTAAATTCAACAAAGATGTACTGTAAGTGTAAATTATTTTGATGTTTTTGACGTAAAGCTCCGAGGATGTTGCATTGCAACGAAACATGTCATCTTTGAACACCTTTATTATTTGAAGTTAGCCAAAATTTTGACTACTGTGGAGGTAAGCCTATAAAGTCGTAATATTTTAGATTGAAAGTATAAATCACTAAAATTTACAATGTTTTGAATGTGATCTCGCCCTGAATAGGCTCAGTTTTGTTGTACAAGTACAATAGGTAACTGTATATCGGAAGCACAGAAAAATACCGTTACCATCATTATCCTATAGGCCCTAGTCAATGCCTTTACTTGATAGGTCCATTGTTCCACAAACTGTATAATGTTAAAGTTAACCAGTAATATTTGTTTGTTAATTTTAATTAGAGCTATTTAAATATCGAGAAAAATAAATCAAGGATTTGATCATTAATATGCAACGACATAGCACAGTTGTTCAAATGTGATTCTTAGGATCTTGTCAGGTGTCATTATACCCTTGTTCTTTGAGATGTGCAAGTAAATAGTTCTAATTAATCTATACGTTGATATGAGCTAACTAAATGTACGTTATACCATGTTAAGAATAACCCAAACAATACAATATTAGCTATGTTATTAAAGGATACTATTTGGGTAAATCACCATAGATGAAGGTTTTCACATCAGGTAGTCTGTTTAGAGAGCAACCTCGACAACTCTGAAATGAAAAACACAAGTATAAATACCGTAGTTAGAGAGGCAAATGTTTTTTCCACAAAAAAGTTCAAAACTTCAGGCATCTTACATTTTACTGGGTCTCAAAATGTGGGAAACAAACAAAAATCCCATCAAGTATGAGGAACAAGCTGTTTGGTCATAGGATTTTGAATGGTAGAAACATATTGGACAGCTGCTATTCATCAGGAATGTTTTGCAGTGTATGGATAAAAATAAAGTGATGAGAGGTTTGTGAATAAGGTTTATGAGTAAGAAGAGCGAACTAATTATGTGGAATTGCTGACCAATGGTGTCTTGATTTTGCTCATTCTGCTCAGATACTAAAGCCCTTCAAGGGAATTTATACTCCCAAATCTTCCCTATAAAAACGTTATGTTAGCCTATAGTGAAGTCCCAGCTTCAGTAAGCCGGTTCATAACAAGTATGTCGGGCAAAACCGCCGGGTAACAGTAGTTTCTAAAATAATTTGTTTATGTAAACATAAAATTGATTTATGATCTGTTTACGTTTTTATTGGTGTTTAATAAATGAAACTATTAATATTCAACCAAAAACAAAATATATGAATGTTAACAAACAAATAATACTGTATCTAACTAAAACTTATAAAATTTTTTCAGAAATATTAATAAAATTTGGTTTGAAGGTGGAGAGCATGGGATAAACTTGAATGAGTTCACGAACCAGCATGATCGGACCATGTGAACAGCGTTTTATGGTGGTTTTTATTGGGTAAAAATTGGGTTTCTACATTTTTGACCCCTTAAAACATAAAGTTTCTATTTCCCTCTAAATTATTTGAAGAGTTTAAAAAAACAAATAATTTAGTATATTCATGTGTTTTTTTACGGTTAAATTATTGGTTATGGAGAACTTTAAGAAAATTTTAAACTTAAATTCCTACCTATGTATTTTTGGTAAGATATCTCCAGGTGTTTTTATTTTTTGGAAATTTTGATTATTAATGTTGATTAGTCTATGTTAACTGATTTAAAAAAAAACTGTACTTTCCTGTTAAAGGGAACGTTCATTACTATCGATGATTTCTTTTTGATATAGGCTATCAATATTTTTATTTGATTGAAATTATAAAATTGAAACTTATCAGCTGACAACTAGCCTACGATAAATAAATATTGTTCAGTATTAACAATAAAAAATATATTATATTGAAATTAAACTGTTCTTAACTAACCAAACTTGCTGTAACATGTTATAATCAAACGGAATTTTAAAATGATAACTTAGCCTACACTACAGCAAGTTTGGTTAATTAAGTTACCGGGTAGGCCTACGTTAGTTTAGAATAGTTTAATTTCTTAATCCAATATATGCTAATATTTTTGCCTAACAAGATTAGTTCTTAATCCTAATCTCTAATACGAGCTATAACTCAATAACTCGGTTATTGAACCGGAAGTAACTTCATATTTGCTATGTCTGTCCGTCTGTAATTTAAATGTGTTTGAAGATATTAAAACAGATGGAATATGGATCGTAAAGGAAAACAAAAATATTGATATATCGAAAAGAACATCGATAATAATGAATCTTTCCCTTGACAGGAAAGTAGGCCTACAATACCAAAAAACCTTTAAAAAGAGAAAATCATATTTTTTTAAAAAAAGCCAGTTTATATTGAAATAAACTTAAGTAGCCCATGTGATAATCCTTAAATCATTTTCAACAACATAGTGCAACCTCCCATTGCTGTAAAAATTGTGGTTCAAAAGTTATTGTAAACTTAGCCTATGTTTATTCTCCCATAAAAAACGGAAAAATGGATATAAAAAAAAAACAATTTAGATTAAAATTTGTCTGTTATGGTCCTTATAAATTCTAAACAAAAAAAGTGCGACCCGCATTCCTGTAAAAAAAAACGTTTAAGTCACGCTACACAACACTGTTTTGACAAACTTCCCACGCAAGGAAACAATCCAGAAAACAGCCGTTTGCCGCCAGCTTAATCAAATGGGGTTTCACTGTACTGTGGTGATTACTTATAAGGCACCAACCAGCTGATTATAAGGTATTTTGCAATGAGTTGTTAACTTGTAACCAAAACATAACCTCTGTTAAAGGTTATGACTAGTGCTTGTTAATCTTTAAGTCCGTGGCTGCACTTTACTTTAGGTCCTACACTCATTCGAATAAAAATATTGATCGATATATCCGATCGATATATTGTTATATATATATAACAAACCAAACGATGTATCGAATGAAACAATCGAATAATCAATGACAATATTTTCATTCGGTTGTTTGTGTAGGACCTAAAGTAAAGTGCAGCCGAATTATATTAACTTATATGATAGGTTAATAATATGAATTAACCTAACATAACATAACAATACTGTCACAACTGGCCTTCCAAGTGTCTCACTGTTATCGCGTAGACTTTGAACCTTCTTATCACTTGGTAACCTGTACGCTTGATAAATAAACTTGATAGGCCTAATAAGTAACTTATATGTTTTATTTTCAATATTTTAATAGGTTCTTTCCACTAAATGTAGGCTATCTAACTTACTTGAACTTCTCCTCTAGCAACATCCTCAAGATTTGGTTCTATGTTTTCTCCACTTTGAACATTTCCTAATAAAATAAGGATTAAAACACAGGGAAATAAATATTTTATACTTTTAATCATTACTTAAGTGATTCAATGCAATACTAGGCTTATTATCAAGTAAATAAGCTCCCGGGGAAATGAGTAGCCTAATGTTCAATTCTAGGAGGTTTTTGAAGACTGCCTAAGTAGGTAACTTTCACTTGAAAATTGAAATTGAAATTCAATTTGAAAAAAAAAATGGTTAGGCCTAAAAAGTATTTTGATAAAAGTGCCTGTTGAAAGGCCCCGGCAATAATCTCTGAACAATCTAGTACTTTCAACAGTAATACACAAAAATAATAATTATAATATTGACTTGTGCATTAGCTTTAGCTAGCAATAGGCCTAGTAGCTAGTAGCAATTAATTTTAATTATGACAGCTAAAAATAGGCTAGGCACAAAACGAAAACACCTGATCCTTATCCTACGATGATGATCTGTTGATAATTGAGCTTGAACGAGCAGTGCAGTGGCAGTGAGTTTTTTTTTTAATCACAATTTTATTTACAATCTGTTCGAGTGAACTGAATAATCTTTACACCACAACAAAAAAAAACAAAAACAGGCAAGGAGGCACCGAGCCTTTCAAGACCGGAAAATGCCGCGCTTCTGCGCATGCGCTAGTAACTGGTGGCGTAGCAGCAGCTATTTCAGAAAGTCACGGTCACTAACCTCTAACTAGCGTCGTTGTCGTAGTATTTATCTTGACTGCACTGCAACTGCAACTAGTTCCTCATAACATAATTATTATTCATATCGTTTGTTATTCTTTATGTTATGATCGAGTTATGTCTGAGTTGAAGTTGGGGTTAATGTTATTGATAGATTTTGATTGCTGCTGTGTTGCGGAGGTCATTTATTATCGATGATGTGCTCCTTCTTCAATGCGAAAATTCTGAGAAATACGAGTAATGGAAGACATCAATAACACTGGAGTACTTTGTAGTTTATGTGGAAAAGTTTATTTTTAGTTTATGGACGAGAAGTACAGAAGGATTCCAATTAATAAGCCAGCTATGTTCAACAAGGCAAGGCCAATAAAATAATTTGTTTTATTCACTAGCGCTTTTGAATGGAAACCTAGTTTCTGAAAGCGCTAGTGAATAAAATAAATTATTATGTATTAGCGTTGTTGAACATTTACATTTTGTTATAAATTTCATTGAAAACAAGATTCCAATAATGAATAATTCTTAAAAAGCTTAGACCATTAAAAATGAAATGAGAATTGGGATCTTCTCTTTTGGAAAACATGTTTGGGTACAATTGAAGATAGATGAATAGATGATAACGGTAACGTAGCCCACCCAGGTTACTTAAAATTTGTTTTATAAAATAAAGGAGGTGCCAGAGGTTACAGTAAGTAATGTAACACATACATAAACATAATCTGTAAAATTCTTCATTCAGTTACAGTAATTAAATGGTTTGGAGTTTAAGCGCGGGAGAACCGTTCCAGTTTCAAGTAGATTGTTGCAAGAGTTGCAGTGAAGATACTAGTGTGATTTTCTGAAACAGCTGCAGCTGTTACAAGTGATACGAATAACGCTTACTTGCGCATGCGCAGACGCGCGGCATTTTCCGGTCTTGAAAGGCTCGCAGGAGGCAAGACGAAGGAAGACAGACGGAATTACGGAAGGTGGGCAGATTTTCCCATCCTTGTTAGTCAGTCGTGACGTCATCGTTGATGCGATGCAGTTATCGTACTGGTATCGCATAGCTCCACAAGTCAATAGTCGATATCGAATACCCCTAATTTACTTTACTTGAGAATCGCTGAAACGAAACGCTTCCATCTACGGACGCGTATCGCGATACAGCGATACGATACGTATCGGAAAAAAATATCGTATCGCCGTATCGAATCGGGCGTCTGTATCGCGATACGCGAATCGTATCGTCAAAAATATCGAAAAACGATACGTATCGTATCGTTTCCCCCCTCTCCTACCTAACCTAGAAACGGCAAATTTATATAAGTACCTGGGGACCAAGCTTTGCTCGAGGAAAATCATTAGTTTACTCTGAAAACAGTCTTAGTATTGCAGATACATATTTCCATTTCCACACTCCACACCGCTCGCCTTTACTACTTCCTTCACAACTCCCTACGTCTTGGACCTGTTTCCCTATCCTTCCCATAGCATTTTAGGATTGCAGATACATTAATGTAATTGCCACAGCCACAGACAGTTCCCACATTCTGCAGTCTGCAGTCTGACTAGAGTCTCTTCGCTAAATCATCACGATGTTGTCCCCTGGCACTGCGGAGTGGGGGAAGCAAAGCATTCTATTGGCTGAGGGAACACCATTACCGCAACGATACGGTTTGTAGACACCGGCCTCGGTGGTCTAATGGATAACGTGCCGGGCTGAGGATCTGAAGGTACCAGGTTCGAATCCTCTCGGTACCACTAATTTTTTGTCTAAGATTTTTGCATTATCAGCAAGTTTGGTTAGTTTGGTTAGGTTATGACAGTTTAATTTGTTAATTAAAACATTATAAAATTCAATTTGAGCCATTATAATTTTAGAACTATTTTTTTTTCTATTAGTAAACCTTGTTCGATTTTTCATTATCAGCAAGTTTGGTTAGTTTGGTTAGGTTATGACAGTTTAATTTTATAATTAATAAATTCTAAAATTGAATTCAAGGCATTTCTAATTTTATTTTATGAACATAACTATTTTTTCGATTAGTAAACCTTCATTCGATTATTATTTTATATATTTTTTTATATAATCAGCATGTTTGGTTGGTTAGGTTAGCTTATGACAGTTTAATTTTATAAATATTCATTTTTTAACTTATTGAAAAACTGCAGCATAAGGTATATGATATGCATGTAAAACAACGCGGGCTTGTTTGGAAGCCGTCTAGAGGGGAGGTGGAGGGAGAATCATTTCCCCCACTCCGCAGCGCCAGGGGACAACATCGTGATGATTTAGCGAAGGTTTAGACTCCAGTTGCAGTCTGCACTGCTAGTGCCAGACTGCCAGATAGCCATAGCACGCTAGTGGAAATGGACTGGGATGGGATCACTGAGTTATCAATCTAACTGGAGGTAGCACTGAATGTCAAAGATGCGTGTCGCCAGCCGCCATGTTTGCGTGAGGCGGGTGTCATGTCATAAGAAGCCATGTTATTGCTATGACAAGAAAACTCACTGCTATACCAACCTAGTTATAAGAAGCCATGTTATTGCTATGATAAGAAAACCCACTGCTATACCAACCTAACAAAATCAGCGACACGCTTTTGACAGACTTCTGCCATGGCTGTGCTACCTCCAGTTATAATTTTAGCTCAGTGGATGGGACTGGTACATTATCAAGTAAAAACCAAAAATACAGACATAAAAAACTCCTATTTCAAACTACACATCCACAGAGTACAGATTTTGCAGTTTGCTCGGCCTGCGCAAAAAAGCTTAAAAATATCGTTTTGACATGAATCGTATCGCTCTATGTGCCGATATAAATACAAATATCGTTTTAGGCGATACGATACGTATCGTTTTTCAAATATCGTATCGAAATATCGTATCGTCCCTCGCGTATCGCGATATTCCGATACGATACGATACGTATCGCACATCACTATTCCATCTTCTTTCTCGAATCTTGCTTGGTTAGGTTCAGGACTCTAGATTCTCGTTCTTTGGTTCTTTCTTTGTTTTTGTTTGGTTGGATTGCATGTAATGTCGACAAGCGTAACGAAAGAAAAGTTGTTAATCGTGTTTTCAGATATAACTCAATCACTAGTTTAATTTTTAATTTATACCCGTACTTAAATTACGAGAAGTTGTTTTCTGGATAGGCCAAGGCCTAGTTTAACTTAAATTATACATTTTATATTTCTATGACTTAAGTATTAACTTAGGCCTAGGCCTATTAGAGGATTTTAAATGGAGGCAACAGAAGATAATAATGATGGTGATCAAGTGGAAACGAAATTACACTTTGTTAATACATACGACCAATTTTCTATTAAAATTGCAAGAAACCGAAGTATCTACGTATAGCAAATTTGTTTGCAGGCGTGCTTGTAAGCAGGATTTTGGCCATAACCTGTATAATACTATAATAGCTTCAAGTTCTTGTTTATCTTTTACTTGGTCACAAGCCAAGTCCAACTTGGTTATAAGCTCCTTATTACCGATAATACAATTAGATTTGCATATGAGCGGTAAATTTAATTTACAGACCGTTCTATAACTTAAATTTAAAAGCGTTTTCTACTGTGACTATCACAATCATACTTCATATTCATAGATTGTAGAGAAACAACCTAAACCTACATTAATAACAACCTACAACCATAACCATCAAACATGATGTTATGTTAACGAATTCGACGCGAATAACGATCAAATATCGATAGACGATATTTAGAACTACATCGACTTCCCGAATCGATCGAATCAACGTGACGTCACGACTGACTAACAAGGATGGGAAAATCTGCCCACCATTACGGAAAGGGTCCAGTTTACGCAAGGCTCACGGGACGCTACATGACGCACAATTCTATCGGCTCTCATGACGTGACGTCAATCTCTTCTTTATTTATTTTATTAATTAACGGATGCACCATTTTTACATGTAAATACAATAATCTTACATCAGAAGCAGAAAAAAAAATCACAGGTCAGTACAAGAGTAGTGAAAAAAAACTGGAAAACAAAACTTCAAAACAAGACATAAAAAGATAAATAACAACTATAAATAACAAACTATAAATAACTAACTATGAATAACAAACTATAAGTAACAACTATAAATAACAAACTATCTGAGCAAGTTGACAAAACGAGATACAGTGTTCGAAAAACAAAACCAGTATATGAACAATACAATGATGCAAAACAGTAGCCGAGTGAAACTTCAGTAAAGAGGCAGAATAAACTTCAAGAAAACAGATGAAACATGCAGAAAAATAACAATATAATAAACTCTGTACAGGTACAAGATATAACAATAACAACAGGATAGACTATATTAACAAAAATAAATAACAATGCAATAAATAGAAAGTTTGGAAACATGCAAAGATTGATGCAGGAGTTCAGGATAGAGTAGGAGTTCGGGATTGAGTAGTGCAAAGGTAAGCATTTCCCTCGGCAAACCGATGCCAACACACGCACAACCCCCTCTTTGAGGGAACCCGGAACACCACTGTTAGTACAGCAACGATACGGCGTACAGTAGTCGCAGCTAGTCTGGGCGCGCGGCTGTGCTAAAGCAGGGGTGTAGAGGGGAGTGTTTATTGCTCATTTCCAAAAACATCTGGCCCACACGGCTCTCTGGGGTTGTTCAGCGCCTCAGCGCTGTGTTCATGGCTTTGGCGTGGGGGACGATTAGTACACAAGGGTCCGCGCTCCCAGACTAACTGCGACTAATGTAGAGCCTACGGTATTGATGGAATAGTGGATAGTGTATCAGGCTGATGAACTGAGGATTGCCGGATCGAATCCCACCGGAGACACGAACTTTTTGTCAGAGATTTAGCTTAGAATGCGATTACTTCTTGACTGTACATCTTACGTTAGGCCGCCTTCACACTAGGTCACTGTGACCAGGAAGTGACCCAGGCTGTGGCCCATGTTGTTTTAGGCCACCTTTACACTAGATCACTGTGACCGTAGCCACTGTGTTGGTCACTACAAATTGACTGTTATTTTTGTTAGCAACCTAGAGACACGGCCCCCTTTAACTCCAGGCCGCGGCTTGATAGAATTGGCAACGTCGCAGGTGGTGTTGTCTAGCACCAGACGTCCCATAAGATAACATGGCAGAAAGGTGACACCAGCTCATTATTTCACGTATTATTAATTAAAATTTATAAACATACATGTATTAAAAGATTGAAAATAAAACATATAGAATTGAAAACCATTACAATTTAAATTGAAAATCAATTTTTGCACTTTTAAAGTGGGCCAATATTTTCATAGCCCAGCAACCAAGCTTTCGTATTCTTGAAAAATTCCCCAAATCAACATTAGTTGCATCCAAACAAAACAGCTGTTACAACCCTACTTACGACGTTGCCGCTTCGAAGGCCGCGGCTTGGAGTTAGAGGCTGCCGTACCATAACCCAGAGACATGGGTGCTTTTCTACTTCACAAATAAATCTTTTCCGATCTTCTTCCTCTTTTACCTCTTCTCGTATCGCTGTGCTTGTTTAGATTTGTTTTTTTTTTTAGCAAATTTCCTATATAGTGAATAAGCTAAACCGTAGGTCTCATGGTGAGACCTAGGCCTGGCACCGATTTACTTTTTCGTTTTGAGGTCCCCATAGCTCCAAAAGACCCTCCGTTCAAGTTCATATATATATATATATATATATATATATATATATATATATATGTCCGTTAGCACGATGAATCGAGCAAAAATTATCCGATTTCAATGAAATTTGGTACAGACGTGTACACCTACGTTTATTCAAACGAGTTTTCGAACTAGCCCGATCGGATTATGGGATTATTCAAGAAACTTGGAATTTTAACTGTCACTTCTCTTTACATTTTAGATTGTTTACTGTATATTAAAAATAATATTAGAGATTTCCCTACAAATGATTCAGTTCATAACCATTTTACCAGACAAAACACTTTTCTCCGTCCAAACCAATGTAATTTTATGACCACAATCAATAACTTTAGTGAATTTGGAAAAGATTGTATAATATGTTACCTGCTCACATTAAATGTCTTGAAATACGACAATTTAAATTTACTATTAGAAAGATTTTGTGTGATTTATGTGTGTATAAGGTCAAAGAATTTGTAGAACATATTAAGTAGGTTAATGGATATACTGTGATGAAATTGTATGACGTTGCTATACATGTATTTATAATGTTGATGGCAATAAATGGATTTGATTTGATTTTAACAGGGGTTTATGAGGGATTATGGCGTGAAAATTGGTTTATCACATGGTTTACACTAAAAACACTAAATTTAATTCTTTCCTAACCATTTTGTAGAGCTTAAAATAAATAATTTTGTACATTGAAGCGTTGCTGACATTGCTGTATGCCTAAGTTAAACGGTTATGGAGATAAACATTGTAAATTACAAATTCCCATAATATTCTTATGGAGAACAAAACACTAAGTGAACAAAACAAAGAGAACAAAACACTACAGAAGTCTTCTGTAGTTTGCTTGTTTATGGATATATTTTTTATTTGGCAATTTTGTTTATTTTTATCTAAGCTATCAACATTTCAATAAAAAAAATCAATTCCTTCCCTCTAGCAGCAAACCTATAAGTATTCATTAAAATTAATGTTATTTAAATAGGAAATAAATCTGACAACTTAAAGGGGATATTTTAGTATAAATTCAGCTCGGTAAATGGAAACTCGCTTGGTTTGCAGGTTTGCTGCGGCGGGGTAATTTTTACTGGTGGTGCGATTTGCTGACACAGATCCTTAATTTAAACTATTCTCAGTCTCAAACCCTACTAACACATGGACATGGAACACTTGGACTTCCTACCATCGCACCGTGTATAACTTCCGTCCCTTCATCTATTACCACTTTCACACATCATTGCTCCACGTAAGCTGGGTTTTCCTAGGCGCGGAAGCGGAGAGAGGAACGCGGAGAGCGGGAAAGAGATTAACATGGTGTTCCGTTCCACTTCTAGGAAAACAGTAACATTAAATTACCTAAGACAAGTGGAGTCCGCTCTCCGCGTTCCTCTCTCCGCTCTCCACTTCCGCGCCTAGGAAAACCTGACTTTAAACAAACTGCTTATACAAAATCTTCACTTGTTCAGAACAATGTGCGTGCAGTGACCCTAGTCACAATGTCCCAGTGGGAACTCATGGCCACCATGTTTGAACTGCTCCATTTGAAGTAATGCCTGACGACGACGAGTCACACAACCAAGTCGGTGACCGAGCTGGGTCACTGTTTCCTTGCCAAGCAACAGTGACCTATAGTGCGAAGGGTTACATTTAACTCAATGCTTTAAAATTTTGAGCAAGTAGAGTTTGTCAATTTTTGTCACAGAACTTTTTTTGATTAGTAAATCTTCATTAGATATTTTTCGTTATCAGCAAGTTTGGTTAGGTTATGACAGTTTGGTTTTACAATTAAAAAGTTATATAATTAATTTTTAAACTAATTAAAACGTCATTGGATCTACGAACCATGAATATGACCTCTAAAACTTATGCCGTCATGAGTCTACGGACCATCAATATGGCGTCACGGATGGCTCCCGTGAGCCTGTCCGGAAATCGACCCCTCCTGCTCCTGCTCTGCTGCTGCTGCAGCTGCTGCTGTTTAGTGTTTTTTATTTTTATTAGTGTTTGTTTACGTTTACTTTTACTTTTACGTCCCAACGTCCCGTTGGCCGTTTGTTGATATTAAGAATTAACTAATTCTTTCCTCTTGTCTTGTTGTTGTTGCTTTGCTAGTTATTTGGTTTTATTCCATTCATTGAACTTTCAATTTAGCCTAGGCCTAGGAAGTGGTCTCAATTGTGAATAATGTGTGGTAGCCCAAGGTTACTATTTTATTGATACATAGTTTATGGTTTGAGTGTTCGATATCATAGGCTTCGCATTATTTCAAAATAGGCTACTAAAGAATTTAAGCTAATAACCATGGATCCAGCTTTACTGAGGGAACGTGAACTTTTCAAGAAGAGAGCTTTGTCAACACCCACGTAAGTAGGCTTAAGCTTATTTTAGTTAGGAACTTAATAATAAGTTAGTCACTTATTTGTGTGACTAGTGGGTGAAGTGGAAAGGCAGTTTGCACTTACGTGTTAACTTACACATTCCATAATTTTTCCTATAAGTTAGTTACTAGGCCTATAAATCAAATAGGTAAATAATTAAGTCTTTCAAAAACTGTAAGTTACAACACGTTTTAGGTAAGGCCCTAGTTTAAATCCAAACATTGAACGAAGTGAAACGCTTTACCAGCTGATCGTAGGCGTAAGTTAGTATCTTTAAATGCTACCAATCCATTTCCAAGTGTAACGGATAAGGTGCATAATCAAAAGCACACTTTTTTGTGTTGTTTTGTTGTAATACTGGTGTGCGGAAATATAACCGTGCGGCAAAAGTAACTTAAGTAAATTCAGTGGCGGTTCCAAGGGGGGGGGGGGCTACAGGGGCTAAAGCCCCCCCTTGGACCCTGAAAAAAATAAATTTAAACGTGCATTTCGTCCTTAAAACACGCAATGTCATACAGACATCAATGTAGGCCTAGTTTTTATTTTACTTAATAAGTGATGGCAGGAGCAGTATTAAGTTCCTCATAGATTAACTTTGTGGACAATATACAGTAGAGTCCCGTTAGTCCGAAATGGTTGGGACCGGGCCCATTTCGGATTACCGAATATTTCGGATTAAACGTTTTTTTGTTTTTTTTTATTTTGTTTAATTAAAAAAAAAAAAAATTTTTGAATTTTTTTTTTTTTTTGAAATTTTTTTGTCTTATTCTTACTACTTTTTTTCGGACGCAGGCACGAGCCCGGGATTGTTTTTCACATTACTTAAGGCTAGACCTATTGGCTGCAGCATTATCACTTAGTAAAATCCATTTGTGATTTGGCGGACGAAAATGTAAAATGTTACGGTAATAACAAAAATGGTGTAATATTAATTTACTAAAATACTCTACAAAAAAGTCTATCTCGCCCAGCCGCTACAGAATACTTTGACGAGGTACAGCTAACTGTGTCAAAAGTTTAATAAAAAAATTCAAAAACTTTCCAAAAAACTTCAAAAAGTTTCGAAAAAAATTGCAAAAATTTCGAAAAAGATTTCAAAAAATTTTGAAAAAAATTTCAAAAAATTTCAAAAAAATTCAAAAAATTTTCAAAATTTTTTTTTTAATTAAAAAATATATTTTTTGGTTTCGGATTAAGCGGACTTTCGGATTACCGAAGTTCGGATTATCGGGACTCCACTGTAGCACAACGAATAAAACAAAATTACGCTATGGAAAGTTGTACGCATGATCATATTTTTACAGCAGTCAGCTGTTGACATGCTAAGTTAGGGCCAAGGTGGGAGCATCTAGCGCGCGAGCGAGGACGGGGAAACAGCTGATTTCCTGATGTTCCATAGTTAGTTGTCAAATTGTCTGCTAGCCACTAACTTTACACAGGCATCAATCAGCAAACAGTGGTAGCACCAGTAGCCAGTAGCCTATTATCATTGACTAGGCTAGTGTTAAAGTTTATATAGTCAATGCTATTACTGAATTCGATACTATACTAATGTGACAGATCTATGAAATTGATAAAAACGTAAGGTTAAAAAACGTGTCTGCCTACTTGTTTTTCGTGACATATAACAGGTGAAATGGAAGGTTTTAGAACAATTGGGCACAGTTCTAGACGTTAGAAATGGCTTTATAAAGTCACCAAACGGCTTTTAGGAGAAATGACTTTATTCATCTACAGTAGGCCTATGTTTTGAAATTCACGAAATTCGTCATAGTTTGATTTTTAAAATGTCTACTTGCTCTTAACAAAGACAAATAACGGGTGAAAAATGGGAGGTTTTTGTACAGATGTAGACATTAATAATGGCTTTAGAAAGTTAGTAAACAACTCTTAGGGGGATATGGCCGTAGCCTACAATACGTTTTGAGATTTATGAATGCAATCGTCATAGTTAGTTTTAAAAATGCCTATACTTACTCATGACAAATAATAATGGGAAAATGGGAGGTTTTGCACACAGTTCTAGAGGTTAAAACTGGCTGTAGAAAGTCACCCAACGGCTTTTAGGAGGATATGGCCGTCGTCTACAGTATGTATTGAAATTAATGAATGCAATCGTCATAGTTTAATTTTTATTATGTCTATTTGCTCATGACAAACAACAGGTGAAATGAGAGTTTATGGACAGTTGTGCACGCTTCTAGGTGTTAAAAATTGCTTTAGAAAGTCACCGAACGGCTTTGAAAATTCAAAATTTTCCCACCCCGGGACCCCCCTGCTTTATTGTGGGGTTTTCCACACCCCCCAAGCCCCCCTGTAGCCCCCCCCCCCTTGGCAAGGTCCTAGAACCGCCTCTGAGTGAATTGACAAGAGTTATCCTGTAAAGCAGTATGTACTGAGGAAAGCTTGCTAAATAAAGGCATTTTTATTGTTTTACTAGCTGGCCCGACAGACTTTGTCCTGTCCTAATGTGGTTTTATGTCAAATGCTTGTTCATTTGAAAGATTAGCTCGTTCGCATGGCTCAATCATGTCCTGGTCGAAATTTATTCCCTATGCTCACTCCTACATTTAGGTTGGAGCTTGTTCGCTACGCTAACTCGCCTCCAGGTTGAAGTTAGCTGTTGTCATAAATACAAAAAAATTGAATAGTGCTGCAGCCTGTTGGTAACCTATACAAATTTTAAAGCTATTGAACATCACAGAATCAAATTGTTTAGTTGGCTGTTAAGATTCTTTAATTCCATTTAAATATGAGTACTCATAAGGTTAACATGGGAAACTCCAGAGCCACTGGGGTGGAGCCCTTTTGATGGATCTGCACCAAACTTCACACAAACCATCCTTGAATAATAATGCTTAATAATAATTAATAATAATTTAATAATTAAATAATAAAATTAAATAATAATAATAAAATTAATAATAATTGCTTAATAATGCCTGAAAGTTTCATTACAATCTGTCGAGCGGTTTCGGAGTCCATAAAGGACAAACAAACAAACATTCATTGGATTTTATATATATAGGCCTAGATTATTTAAATGCATCAATGGTGCATAAATCAATCTGATTCAATCGATAACAGTTTGGGCCTAGGCCTAGATATGTAAATATTGCTAAGATTTTTTATGGAAAAATCGGTTCCGCTCTATGAGTTAACAATCGATTAAATTAATGAACTTCAGTAGGCTATGCGGTTTCTCTGCCTTAAGTTAGTGTAGGGCCTAAGTTATTTCAAGTTCAGTTTCCTGACGCAGGTAACGTAGTCTTAACTTGGCCTTGTGTAAACACGGCCCTTAATAGGTATTACCGGTTACCCTTCATAGGTGTTGCAACAGAGTTTTCCTCTGGGCACATTTATTTTTAGGCTATAGAAAAATATGCTTTATTATCGCTGGCTGGTAGTTTTCAGAATAAACGTCAGAGGTCTATCTTATACACACGCCTCTTTCTAGGCGTTTCTAGGTACCGAATGAACATCATTTCACTCCTCCATCCCCCGTATTACCCCTAACTTATTAAACAGTTGAATCCTGAGAGTCGTGTATCATGAAGCCCGATTCCAAGTGCCACCGCTTGTGCTGCGCTACATGTACACTACTAAGTTTAGGTTCTCCGAGTGTATTTATATGTGTCACCTATGACTTTTATCTATTTATTTTCTATATATTTTAAATAGGCCTAAGGTTATGTCAATTTAGGTTTTTTATTGATTCAAAGGAAAAATCTCTAGCCTAATAATTAATTATAGGCCTACATTGATTCCATACCTTTTAGCGAATTTCCCATATAGGGAATAACCTATTACTGCAGGACTCATGGTAAGACCTAGACCCGGGACCGATTTACTTTTTCGTGTCCTTTAGCGTGATAACTCAAGCAAAAGTTAACCGATTTTGATGAAATTTGGTACAAACCTACGTTTATTCGAACGAGTTCCCGTACTACCATAATCGGACTATGGCAACAGGGGTCTGGAAAATCTTCTCAAAAAATGAGATGAAACCAAATAAACTCGGTAGCACACTCACCTGATGCCTTAGGATTCTACCAGGAATGGGGGAACCAACTCTTTAACTGACCAGAATTTAGTATGACTGTTGGATTGTCCTCCAAACAGCAAACGTAACGTTGAGTCTGTAGCGGATAGGCAACTGATCATGAGGTCTGCTCTTCTAGCCCTTCTTCGCCATCGCCCCTAGAGGTAACTAGCGTCCTCCCCTCTACGATGACGTAGAACCCTTCTCAACCTGCCCCTTCGATGCCGTTGTCAACGCAAACACGGTTTACCCCGAAAGTAGAATATTATTAACTTAATAAAAAATGGATTTTTACCCCTCGACGGGTTTTGGGTCGTTACAATTTTTTCCAGACCATTTTGTAGAGCTTATTAAAGGAAATAATTTTGTATATTGAAGCCTTGTTTTATGCCTAACGGTTACAAAGATAGGCCTAATAAAAAAAAAACTTTAAATTTAAAATTCATATGTTATTCTTATAGAGAATAAATACCGTAAACTGTTGTAGTTTGCTTGTTTATGGATATATTTAAACCAAATTTGAAAATTTTGTTTATTTAATGCTAAGCTATCGACATTGCAATAGAAAAAAAAACACACATCTCAATATCTTCCCCGTAGCAGCAAACCTAGGTACACACTAAAGTTAATGTTAATTGAATAGGAAATAAATCTGACAATTTTTAGGGAATATTTTTTGTAGAAATCCAGCCAGGTAAATGGAAATTCGCTTAGTAGTTTGTGTTAATATAGGCCTGTAAAAATTATATTGTTTGTTTAATGTTTTAATACCCATAAAAAACACTCTGTGCCATCGACCATGTTAATCATAGACACCCATGAAAGGTTAAGGACAGTCAAAGTTAGGTACGATAAGAATTAAGATACAATTTGTTAAATTTTGCATTAAAGTAGGCCTATAGATCTGGTCTTGACAGATTTTAAACTTTTTTCTAGAATATGTGCTGTTTATAATGTATCTACCAGTGGGCCTATAGGTACTGTTATGTTAGTTAAAAACCGAAGCTGTATAAAATGCATACAATCACAAGCATGTCAATTTAAATAAATAAGACAAAAGTTTACTAGGCCTACTAACTATCATGTTTGTTTGTCCCTTTTTTGAGGTATCTCGGCATACTTTGATGAGAGGCTTGTAAACATAAAGTAGTGATAGAAGGCTAAAAGGTAACATATGATGTTTTTGTTACAGTGTTGAAAAGAAGAAAAGTGAAACTGTTTCCACTCCTAAAGATGAGCCAAAGAAAAAGAGTAAACCGTCATCATCAACACCATCTTCTGGAGGTGGTGTCAGGTATCGTAGCCTATGCTTTGATTACCCTTTATTCTATTACTACGCCCATATTTTATGTTAGGTAGGTACTTGTACAATTTACTATGCAAGTTAGGATGGAGAAACTTATTAATGTTGGATAATGGTATAATTGGTAAGTTATAAGTAATTAGTGTTTCAACTGATTAAATAATTGTCATAGTAAGCTATTTACAAAACTGATGTGTATCTACAAGTTTTACACTTTAAATAAAAAAAAAAATGTTTTGATTTAAATAAAAAACAATGTGTTTTCTTTTGTTAAATACTAACTCATCCCTAATTTTCTGTATTCTAATGCCTGACCTGCAATGAAATAATGAGTCTTGCCATTGCTAGCAATTCATTTTGCTATAAATTTTGAACAAAAACTAGAAATAAGGTTCGTTTTGCCAGTCCTATTTAATGTGCATACCGGTACAGAAATGCTTTGTCCAAGTCATATTGTACTTTCCAAAGCACTTTGTCAAAGAAAAACTTTAGTCTTATGGTGAAATAAACCAACTGAATGTTCTCCAATTTTTTTATTAGAATTTGTTACATTTTGTTCCTTTAACAAACTTGTTCTGCGTTAAACTTGGAATACAAGTTTGAAACATTACAACATGTTAACTCTTCCAGCTACAAGTCGATGGCAGGAAGCTCACAATACAAGTTTGGTGTTCTTGCCAAGATAGTGAAGCACATGAAGTCAAGGCATCAACAAGGCGATGATCATCCCCTCACCTTGGAAGAGATACTCGATGAAACTAATCAGCTGGACGTCGGCAGCAAAGTCAAACAGGTAAATAAATTGTTTTTGTTAGTTTCAGATTCAATTTAGTAACAGTGAACATTACATTTTTCCACACCCCAGTCAGTTGATGTGTTCATCTTCAATAATGACTTTCCTGCATTTGACAGATCAGGAACTAAGAACAACACTGTTAAGGGAAGTCATCCAAGCTCTAAAATCTTTGTGGTTAGGCTACCATAGAGGTCAGAAAACATTTAAAATCAATTTTAGTGTAACAAAGTTAAAATGAAATATTTTTAAATTTTACTCTTTGATTTTAATAGAAATGTGAAGAATTTCAAGATTCTCAAAATAGCCTATTGATTTTGATATTTCGAAAATTATTGTGATGTAATATTGAAACTAGTTGGGATATCAAGTTGAAATTTAGAATTTTTCTTTGCCTTTATGAGGGACAAAGACTTTATGAGGTGTAACGGTGTCTAGATGAAATGTCATTTAAATCTGAAATGGTCAGGTAAAGTTGGTATTTTAACTGTGCTGTTTAGTTGATATATGGAACACTGCAGCAATCCATCATCGGGCAAGCTGAAATTCAACTTAAGACTACAATCGAGTTGTCCATCTTCTCTAAAGATGATTTTCTAATCCACAACTTTGGCTAGTATTTTCTTAACAGTCAGTGTATTTGTATTTGTTAATTAATAAAAGAGATGACTTATTGCAGTGGTTGATGGTAGAAGCTCTGGCCAACAACCCCAAGATTGAGGTTAACCAAGAGGGAAAGTATATCTTCAAAGCACCGTTCAAGATCAAAGACAAGAAGGGACTGCTGAAACTGCTCAAACAGCATGACCTGAAGGGGTTGGGTGGAATCATGTTGGAGGATGTGCAAGAATCTCTGCCACATTGTGAGAAATCCCTCAAGGTCAGTATTTGTGATGTGTTTAACGCAAATCTTTAATTTTGAATTCACCAAATCTCGAGATAAGATGTGAGTTTGTGATTCAATAGTCTGGTTGCTAACCATGGTCGGTGACAAAGGTTTGTTCCTCAAAATCTGTGGTTTCATTATTAATGCCAAAATAATCTAAAAGTATACCGGTACTAAATTTACTGAGTGAATAAACTCTAAGTTTTGTTCAAGGAAAGGCTCTAGGCCAGGATTTTGAATTGTAGAATAAGGAGTCGTCCCACGGGGGACTTTGTCAAGTGTAGAGAAAGTGGTATAAAGAGTTTCTTTTCCTCTTGGCTAACCTCAATATTTGGGTTGTTGGCTAGAGCTTCTACCATCAGCTACTGAAATAAGCCACTACTAAAACAATTCACAAAAACAAACGGTCAAATCTTGACCTTCTGGTGGCATCATTGAATCGGCGAAAATACTGGCCAGCATTTTGGTTGTTTTACAGCAATCCATTTCCACAGCAAGATACAAATTTCAACTACAGTTTTCAGTTGGAAAAATGTTTTGACTGGATAATTAAAAAAAATGAATAGTTTACAAACCAATTTTATTCAGTTTAAATGGGTTTTATGATCGAAGATCTTTATTTTTTTCTCTCTCCTTTGTTTTTAATTACTTTCCACGACTTTTTCTGTACACTTGACAAAGTCCCCCTGGGGACAAAATATTGCTTGTTCAGTATCTCTTCTGTATGTTCTATAGCCTACTTCAAGCTACAAGCTAGCTTCAAGGTAAGCTAGCTGCTATACTCCTTATTCTATATCTCTCTAGATAGACTTATCTCATAAAATTTCCTTTCAAAATCAGGTAAATTTGCTATAAATAGACTTTAAACAGTAAGACTTCAAAGGTGCTACCGTTTAACTATTTATGTTCTGTCATCACTTTTTCTCTTCTTTAATTCAATCAATTTTTATTTTTTAGCACTTAGCAAATGAAATAGTGTACATTACAAGGCCAATGGATAAGAAGAAAATAATGTTTTACAACGATAAAACAGCAAACATGTCGATTGACGAGGAGTTTCAAAAACTATGGAGGTCAGTCGCTGTTGAAAATATGGACGACATGAAAATTGAAGAATACTTGGAAAAGCAGGTTAGTCCTTTAATACTTTACTATACTTTAATACTTTAGGGCCAACATTCCTTAGACACAGCTGTTAATTTAATAGCCCATGCATCTAATGGCAACTAAGGGACCTACAGTTTATAGTGGAATCCGAACCACATTTTTGCCTCTGTATATACAAATTGGTCTAATCATCAGGATAGTACTGCGGATAGTCAAAGTACTCACCTTACTTTTACTTTACTTTTCAGTGAAATGGCGACCATAGAAAGTAGGTATTTTAAAACAAGTATGAATGGATATTAGTGTAGGATGAGTGGCGCTATCTTGTAGTCTTGTTAGTGACTTAAGGCCGACATATTCCTTAGATTCAGAGCTGTTAATTAATAGCCCATACAGCTAATGACAACTAAGGGACCTACAGTTAGTTTATAGTGGAATCCGAACCATGTTTTTGCCTTTGGTCACAGAAAACATACTACTATAACCCAGAATGCCAACCGCATGGTAAAAAGCATTACTGTCATGCACTCAGCATAGCAACGCTGGTGGCGCTGCCTACGAATTGACAGGCAAAGCTCTCTCAAAACGCTTAATGCTTTTTACCATGCGGTTGGCATTCTGGGTTATAGTAGTATGTTTTCTGTGCTTTGGTATACAAATTGGTCTAATTATCAGGATCACTAGTGCGGACGTTAATCCACACCAGGGTGTATCACATCCACAGTGCATGCCTATAAATATCCACAATTCGTGACCTCCTAGTATCTGGATTACAGGACGACGCCACCTTAAAACCCTTTCTTAACCCTAAAGTTTAAAAAAGCTATGGCATTGCCTCCCTTTGTAGATTTGTCATCTTTATGGAACAGCTGAGGCTAATTTTATTGTTAGTTCTGTACGTTCAACTGTAGGGATCGTGTTTTGTGTAAAATTTGTTTTCGGTCATTTAAAACCTCATTTAACCAAATAAAATGATATAATCATAAACAATAACTGGTCTCCTAGTTATACAGGGAGCGGCAAAATGATCTGACGGTTTTCTTTGCCGCCCTGTTGAGCGAGTGAGTGGTGGAGGGTGGTGGGAACAGGGGCGTTACAAAGCCTACGTGCGAACATTTTAGTAGCCATGGACCTAGGGACAGCTGAGCACCATGCATTTGTAGTGGAAGTGTTTTTTAAAAGTGACAATTCCTGTGTAGCTGTTCAGCTGCAGTTACGTAGACGTTTCAATGTGGGCCCAAGGGGAAAAGTCCCAACTCGAAACACCATTTTGCTGTGGGTGGGTAACTTCAGAGCTACTAGTTCAACATTGAAAAAACGTCCAACAGGTCCAAGGTCAGCCCGGACGCCAGAGAACATCGAGAGAGTGAGAGAAGGTGTGGAAGCTAGTCCTTAGCGGCCTGCACGTAAATAAGCTGCAGCTCTGCACATGTCTGGTCGCTCGGTATGAGTACGGCACGACCCGCACTTTCATTCATACAAAATGGCAATCGTGCAGCAGTTGAAGCACAGTGGTTACATAAAGCGCATCTCATTTTCAGAACAAGTGATTGATTTACTTACACGTGACAAAATAGTCATTATGAGCGACGAATCGCACTTTCAACCACACCACACGGCCTTCCTCACTCTCTTGACGTTCTCTGGCGTCCGGACTGACCTTGGATGGCCTGTTGATTTTAGTTTCAATGCTGAACTAGTAGCTCTAAAGCTACCCACCCGGCCACCCACAGCAAAATGGTGTTTTGAGTTGGGAATTTTCTTCTTTGACCCACATTGAAATGCCTACTGAATAGCTACACATGAATTGTCACTTTTAAAAACACTTCCACTACAAATGCATGGTGCTCAGCTGTCCCTAGGTCCATGGCTACTAAAAATGTTCGCACGTAGGCTTTGTAACGCCCCTATTCCCACCACCCTCCGCCAATCACTCGTTTAACAGGGCGGCAAAGAAAACCGTCAGATCATTTTGCCGCTCCCTGTATAACCAAATAGTAAAGCACAAATCATGAAATTAACCCTAAACTAATAGAAACAAAATTTCGTCTAGCCCAGCGATTAGTGTGGACGTACGTACATGACGTATTATGGCGTTGCTCAGTGTGACTTTTCATATTTTATAGGTCAGTGTGTCAGTTCAGTTCAAATGCTTCAAATCATCATAAACAATAACTTGCCCCTTAGTTATATAACCAAGCAGCAAAGCATGAATCATAAAATTAACCCTAAAATAATAGAAATAAAGTTTCGACGACACTAGAGGTCAGTGTTACCGGACATGAACTAGACACAAAAAACAAGCTTTAAAATTTACAATGGGATGAAAAGTCTACTTGTGTTGGTTAGTCTATTATTCTATCTATATCTCCTTACCTACATCACAAAAATCTACCTTGTGTTCTTTTATGAGTTACGTCTCTTCCAGAAATATTGAAAATTCTGGCGTTATTCATTGGTTCATTTGGTATCTAGTAAATAAACAGTTTAATTCACCTTTATTTCAGTAGGAACATAGAATACAGTAATTTAAAATTTTCAGGGAATCAGATCCATGCAAGACCACGGTCTGAAGAAAGTAACGCCGGCACACAAGAGAAAGAAGCCGAACCAAAGGAAAAAGCAGCTGAAGAAGCCAAGAGACAACGAACATTTGGCTGACGTACTTGAAACATATGATGATAAATAAACCACATCGGCACTTCAAGTCGGTACTGTGGTGGGGTTCCTGATTTGTATTCAAATCTCCTGTTTTACACTGATACATTTCTGGTTCTACTGTGTAGAGTGGGAAATGACTAAGAGTTTTGTAAATAAATAGTTGATTTTGTACCAGTTTACTCCAACATCTGCACCTCTTCTCAATTAGAAGTGTTGGGCCTCTGGAGACCTCAAAACGAAAGAGTAAATCGATCATGGGGCTAGGTCTTACCATGAGACCTACAGTAATAGCTTATTCCCTCTATGGGAAATTCGCTAAAAACAACTCTTTATAGAACTAAATCCTAGGTTTTAAACCAATGAAGTCCTATCTAATATGTGTTGTGCCGACTAACCAATCCTCCAGGGAAAGCTATTAGGGCACAGTCATTACTTCATAGTTGGAGACACTACGTAACCACAGAATGGTTGTGACAAATTTAAAAGGTGTGTTGTACCAAGCCATGTTTATGTCTCTATTACTTTCACTATAACTAAATCATGAAACTAGGATGCAGTTGAGGAAGATAGTAAAAGCATTGACTATTGGATACTGAATTAGAAGTAGACATCCCCATTTATATGGACCAGCTGTAGCCAATTTTTTTATTAAAAAAGAACATAGTTGTGTGAGCCAGTCACAGAATGTGCTAGTGTCTATAAAATTCTATTTTATACCTTATTTTTTGTTGCTGACCAGGTTGATGGGTCATAACAGTTGCTATAGCTCACCAAAAGTCATTCCCTAAATTTGACTTGGTAAAATGGTTTGTGTATTCGACAGAATTAAGTAATTTAGATCAGCACAGTCTGTCATTGGCTCACATCAACTAAGACGATTTTGATTTAAAAAACTGGCTACAAATTTAACATGAGGATGGAATGTCTAGTAAAAGTAAAATTTTGTGGGATGATTGAGATGCCTTGTATTGTTTTGTTACAAGAACAGGTTACCAGAACAACGTTTTTAATATGGTAACTGTAACTAACATTTTACAGTTAATAGTTGTATACAAATTATTTACAGATTTTATACAAATAAATCAATTGTCTTTAGGTAAGGCACTGTCACTTTTCCCCCTGCAATACACTTTAACTGAGGCTTTACTGCCTAGCATGCGGTCCAGGAGAGATTGTTTGTTCTTGCGACGCACACTCAACACTTCGCGACACAGTTCGTGAAACACTTCACCCACTTGCGTCACTTGCTCGGCAGCTGCCACTTCACTGAACGAGCATTCAAAGTCTTTGGCTAGAATTTCACCTGTAATGCAAAAATTTAGATATACAGTTTAATGGGTTTTATATCAATCTGTTTGATAGATTATTTTAATTTGTGTGTTTCAGTGGTGTTGGTAATTTTTTACATGCCATTCTTTTGGGTCAGAATTCACCCCAGTTGCGGTCAAACCATCAACCAAGCTTCAGATTTATACTGTGGAAGATATTTTTGCTAATTTTGTAAGACCACGTAAGTTCAAACTAAGATCTGTAATGTGAAACATGGGTACAAGCGTGAGAACTAGGAGTTAAGTCAGTCTGACGCTGCCATTTGAAAATGACAAAAGCTCATTGAGCTATGCATGTCATAACATAATTTTCTCTTCTGTCTGCTTTTTTATTCGTTTTAACATTTTATTTTAATCATGTAAAGTTAAAAAAAAAAAAACGGTATTCTTTACACAAGAACCTGTTATATTATTTGCAAAAGAAACTAGAAAGAATTACCACAAAACCGAATGTGATGCTAACATAAACGAGAAATAGTTTCTCTATTATTGAGAATGTTATTTAAATTATGCACTGAATGAAGGCTACAAATTAAAAGAGTACAAGGACTGATTTTGTTTTTCAAAGTAACCTATCTGACTAAGTTCTATCCAGTGTCATATAGTTCGTTAGTCACTAGTACAAAAAGGTTTCTGTGATATAACAGCTTTTCAAAAAAATGTATTTTTAATTGAAACTAAAAAAAAAAAAAAAAACTAAACAACATATGTCTATTTTGCTGGTTAAGAAATTTGTGAGGGATAAGTTTAGTGTGTTGAGGATACTAGCTATAACATCCTTATATATAATACGTCAAGGCGATTTCTACAAAACACTACTCCTCCGTTAATAATGGACGGATTTTTACAAACGATGTGTCAAAATTAAGTATTTGTTGTGTTGACACCCCCTTTCACCAATTCCTGTAATAAAAGTCCTCTGGCTTTGCCCCACAGGCCATCAAAATCCCAATGTATTTCTTATGAAAAAATGATTTTGTTTACTTAAACAGACGAATAATTTGTATTTCTTACAGCTGTTCTTAGTAAACACATGATACACACAAGAGCGTTCGTTTTCAGTTTCGATAACTGGAATGGAGTGATTGAATACATTATCTTTGAGTTTACTCTTTTAAGTCATCGGGAATAATTATGACTGTTATTCGTTTTGAAATAACACCTGTAATACTTTGCAATTGCTCGAATCCGAGCAACAGGTGCACTAGTATTATGAATTAAGAGAGCTGATGCACAGTACATATTAATGTCCGGGGACTGTACACTTCCACACTGTTTATTGTACCACTCAAATCTTTGTTATCTTAAATTTTTTGCTGGGTCTATTTTAGAGGTTTCAAAGACCCTACTTCTCCTTGCTCTAAGTTATTCACATACTTTTAAAGAGATGTGCGTCAAAGAACTTTAATTATTACATAAACAAGCTGATTCCTTTAACTGATTCCTTAACTAATTCAAAAGACATGTTAAAAAGTCTCAAGAAGTTAGCCGTGTCATAGTTACCTTCCTCAGTGCTGACTTGGCGCAGGTGTACCATATCTGCCTTGTTGCCTACCAGCACCAGCGGAAGGTCTGATGTAAGAGCTTGTCTGGCCCGGCGCACGTAGTTGAACGAACGTCTGTCAGTGATAGCGTAAACCAGCAGACACCCATCAGCCCAGTTGAGACTGTCCGTTGCTGGTAGTTCATCATCACTCTGGAATATCAGGAAAAATAATTAAGGTTTTGTCAAACATTATTTATTAGGTTACTACAAAATGCTGGGTAAGACTTTGTTACTTTAAATAACCAAGGTATACCAAGGTATTGTTGATCAATTAATCCACAAAAAATCTATGAGTGTTAGTGATTTAAATGTGTGATGTAAAACACAGAGGCGATACCCTGAAAATTTGACATGAAGGTAAATGCCCATGGGAATTGATTTTGTCTATTACTTAAGATCTATACAACGCCAACCCATCAAAGTGTATATTTTAACCCTTTGCGGTTGAATGGCGAGTATAGGTCACCGGCCACCATTTTCCTGACTGCTCAAATGGCAAACTCGCTGAAAAATGGAAAAACATTCCACCTCAAAAGGCTAAGGTGCAATCGAGTGTTAAGACTTTGATGTAATTTGAGCCATTGGTATTTTAAGAAATGGCCAAACACTGATTTGTCCCTATCTAACATCAACCTTTTGTTTGGAAGCATAGCCCAATGACAAATGTCACCACGGTCTAGACGGTCCAGTAAAAATATTGCTTGAAATCACACCAGCGACCTTAAGATTTCAAGGCGATCACTATAACCCCTCGGCTACTCAGATAATCTTATCGTTACTAATATAATATTTCATGTTCTATAGCTAAGACTATGGAGTCTTATATGCCCGATTATGGTGAGTCCAGTGCAAACCATCAAAACCAGGGCTGTGTAAAGGGTCAATGGAGCCCTGGGCAAACTCAAAAGCAGCGCCCCCCTTTTTTCCTAGTTGTACCCTGGGCATATGCCCAGTCTGCCCAATTATAACAGCGGGCCTATCAAAACCTATATTATCTTTTCTCAGGTGACGATCTGAGTCCTAGGTAAATACACTATTAACCCATTCAGCTATCCAGATATAAAATTACCAATACCCGCTGGGCATTTTTATTAATGACATCGGCAATAATGACATAACCATTGACAGTCATCTTTTGGTTGCTTAATGGAATTTTTAATTTAACAAATAACGAACAATGAAAATAAATAACGTGAGATTATTCAAGTCGTCGTCATCATGTTATATTTGTTGGTGATCTATAAAGCGGAGAACATTCTGTAAGAAAGCACAATTGTTTCAGCAGCATCAAATTAAGAGCTCTTATGTGTCTGTTGTGTTTCTCGGGTGGCATCTGTCCAAATGCCAATTGGGTGTGGAAACTGGCTCTAGGTAGCGTAATTTGTCAAATGCTTAGAATCCCAAAAATAACCTGCACATTATACTGTGTCTTTGAAATTTAACTCTTAAACACAAGGGATTTTGCTTTAAGATTTTAGTGATACTTAGTTTTAGTACAGTACTTTAAGTTTTAACTTCTTTATCTGTCCTGTTTCTACTTTCTTGATTAGAAACTGAAACTTCGTTGAGTTTGTCTGATCTCATCCATAGTTATGCTTGAATGTGTTGGTGTCGATGAAACAGGTTTTCTTGTACCTAACTTAAGTGTAGCACCTTGTTTATGATCACCAAGTCCAAGTGTAACTTAGTTTCTACTCGTACATACATGTAGATTTTTCCAATGTAACTTTTATGATTCTTGAGGCCTAGATGATTGTGAGCCTATTCACACAGGCATTTTTTCTGGTATCTTGTCCCAATTTGGCGGAAGGAAAACACCTCTTTCAAATGCAAACCTTCCAATAGAGCTTAATTATTATTTATTAAGGTTCCTGTATACTTATATGTTAACTCTATTTTCTTTCAAGAAAGAGAGAAAAATTAACTTACAGTCATGCTACATTAAAGGATGACATTGAATACCCCTCAATCTGGTTTGGAAGATATCAAATTTGATCAATATATGTTTATGTTTGTGTTTAAATATATAAATACTTGAGAAATACTGTTACTACATTGAATCATTATTTTGTTATTTTTGAAGTAGAGGACCCTTAGACAATTTGAAGATGGGGCTGGAGTACCGGCTTTTTATTAATTAAAATAGCAAATGTTTATTATTTTTCCATGTTCAAATTGTACTATCATTTTTTACTAGTGGCTTGTAGGGGCAATAGCCCCTATTATTCTAGTTAGTATTTTGTACAGATTATTAGTCTTATGGGTTATCCTCTACCTTGAATTATTGTTTAACATTTTTATTTGTTATAATATGTATGATAGTTAGTCATAACATAGCTGCATAAAGCATTTTGATGTCTGCTCTGTTTAAAATAAAAATTCCAAAGGACTGTTCATGCAGTGTGTTTATAATATAAACTTTCTAATCATAATACAACTAAGGAACATGTTCAATAGTAATTTTCATGACTATTAATTAAATATATATAAATGTCTTTGAATATATACAAATTCACTTTCAAAAAACACATAGAGGTAATGTCATCCTCCAAATTGTAAAATGCAAAATCACCCGGCTAAAAGTAACATAAAGTTGACCACTGGGTAAACACTGTTTTTTTTTTTTTTTTTTTTTTTTTATATATAATTGCCAACTTTTGTGAAGGTTTGGCCTTGCGCTTTATTTATAGTAACAGCGATTTTTTAAGAGAAAATTTAAACTCGGATTGGTTGATATTAGTTTTATTTTTGGCATGAAAAATAGGTTCCCTTTGCCTACTCCAGTAATTCCTTCTAACTTTACACTATTTTCGGACATGGCTAACACAACCAATCGTACTCCATTAACTAATGTAGACCCTTAAAATTGGGAAAAAGTATATTTAAGCTTTATAATAGTATACACAGTAAAAAAACAATAACAATCAAATCAAAACAAATACATACTAATTTGACAGTTACAATCAGGTGATCTTTTGTTTGCAATCCGAGTGACGTCAGAATATGACGGGAATAGCACACCTATGTTTTTTCCTTCCACCATGCACAGTACATATTACAAATTACCATATGCTGTAAATAAAGTTAAACCACATGTTTTAAAGTAAACAAAGCAGACATGACTTAGATTCCCGTGCTATTTAAATGTGAATTAATTTATTCCGTAATAACCTTTTGGTGCATAATTAAGAAAAATGAATAGTTTTCCCTCAAAATTCATGTCAAGACCTTTAAAATAAGACCCCTCCCATCCTTCTACGGCCATCCAGTCACTCACAATTTCTTTACAAAAATTTTACTTACGGAATTATACAGGGTGTTGAAAATGTCTGGAACCAACATTATATCTGGTGAGTGGTTAAAGAAAAACAACTCATATTTTGTGTACGGATAAACTATGGTTTTACCTATCTTTTGGTGCCTTATGAAATTTTTTACCACTTATAGGGAACGTCCTGTGGAGGATGCAGTAAAAAGTTTTAATGGAAGCCTATGTTAAATGATACATCATTTTAAAGGTCATTTTTTTCTGAGTAAAGAGCCACAAGTTTCATCTCAAAAGGACCACCCTAGCAAAAATGGCGACTGTTTGAAATTTAAAAACCCACTTATAGGGAACGTCCTATGGAGGATGCAGTAAAAGGTTTTAACGGAAGTCTATAGTAAATTATACATCATTTTAAAGGCCATTTTTTTCTGAGTAAAGAGCCACAAGTTTAATCTCAAAAGGACCACCCTAGCAAAAATGGCGACTGTTTGAAATTTAAAAACCCACTTATAGGGAACGTCCTGTGGAGGATGCAGTAAAAGGTTTTAACGGAAGTCTATGGTAAATTATACATAATTTTAAAGGCCATTTTTTTCTGAGTAAAGAGCCACAAGTTTAATCTCAAAAGGACCACCCTAGCAAAAATGGCGACTGTTTGAAATTTAAAAACCCACTTATAGGGAACGTCCTGTGGAGGATGCAGTAAAAGGTTTTAACGGAAGTCTATGGTAAATTATACATAATTTTAAAGGCCATTTTTTTCTGAGTAAAGAGCCACAAGTTTAATCTCAAAAGGACCACCCTAGCAAAAATGGCGACTGTTTGAAATTTAAAAACCCACTTATAGGGAACGTCCTGTGGAGGATGCAGTAAAAAGTTTTAACGGAAGTCTATGGTAAATGATACATCATTTTAAAGGCCATTTTTTTCTGAGTAAGGAGTCACAAGTTTCATCTCAAAAGGACCACCCTAGCGAAAATGGCGTTTCACTAAACTTATTTTTAACAGAAATATCAATTATTTTCAAAAACTTCAAACGGTCGCCATTTTTGCTAGTGTGGTCCTTTTGAGATGAAACTTGTGGCTCCTTACTCAGAAAAAAATTGCCTTTAAAATGACGTATCATTTACCATAGGCTTCCATTAAAACTTTTTACTGCATCCTCCACAGGACGTTCCCTATAAGTGGTAAAAAATTTCATAAGGCACCAAAAGATAGGTAAACCATAGTATATCTATACACAAAATATCAGTTGTTTTTCTTTGACCACTGACCAGATATAATGTTGGTTCCAGACATTTTCAACACCCTGTATATATAGATATTAAAGTGTTATTTTCAGATTTACTTTGTTATACACTATTTTTATTCCTTTGCTTTAGGATAACACTAGAGGACCCATGTTGCCCCGCAGCGTTGAAATAAATATCATATTGGAGAAATAATCAAATTATGATTTTTGATAGGGTAATACAGTATCTTAAATTTAAGTGATTCAAATGATCAATAGCTCAAATTAAAGCATATGATTAATTGATTATTTTGAGTCTAAAACATAAAAAAAACATGAACAATACTGGAGATAATGATTTTAAATCATAAAAAAACCTTATAAAAACAATTTTTATGTTGGTTGTTCACCTTGTGTTTGCTTGAAACTGGTCCGATTTGAAAAACCAATAGCTTAAATGAAAGCCGGTATATAGGATTATATATTATATAATAATAACTAGTGAAATACATCTTAAATTGAAGTAAGAATTCAAAAATAAATCAATATTATGTTTTTTGGCCGAGTAATACAGTAGATAAATGTATGCCGATGTTTGATGTAAAATTTGTGCATGACCTTCAATTTGAGACCTCAATCATGAAAATCGGTCGGGTAGAAGAGCCAAACGAACTCGGGAAATCAAAAACCAAATTTTTTACATACAAGATGATCATACAGTTTGAACTATTGCTTACAAAATTCATAAAACTGCCAATAAACACCTAAAAAGACAAGTTGAGATCATACACACCTTGGGGCATGAGTCCAAGATTTCGAAGAGGATGGGCTCTCCGTCCACTAACACTTCGTGTTTGTAACGGGTTTCTGAAAAAAAATATCATTGAACCCCGGATTCCTTTGATAAAAAATCCATAGTGGAGGTTGTAAAAAGTATAGTTTGATTCAGCTATCTGATTTTACGGTAGAGATAGAAAAATAAAAATGTATAGTGTTTTAAAAATTCTGTAACTTTACAAAATTGATTTAAGATTTTTTAAATCTTCAGGGTTTCAGTGTACTTATATAGATAGGTTTGTACTCGACTCGTACATTACCAAAACTTATTTACAGATCTTTTTACAACAATCATTGTTGATCGCTTGAAAAAAAGTGATAAGATAGTGGTATATGTATATAACATATAAATGCTGTTAATCACCCAAATTATAAATTTAAATCAATTGATAATTTAATTTTTTGTTTCTTACCTGCCTGATGGTCATACTCCCCAATGTAACGTCTTGTCAGAAATCTCACTGTCAACGCTGAAAGCAGGAATAGCATTAATATTATGCAAAACAACGATGAACTAATCAATGTGATCAATTCATTATTTTATGTGTTTGATATGAACACTGGTATTTAATATACAAAATGTAATTCTGTTTTAGTGTTTTATGTTTAGGTGGATTTGTGGTAGTTGGGTAGCTGTGTCATTTTAGTATTCCTCTAACAATCTGGACGTTTCTGTTTCCATACTGAGAAACATCGATACTTTAATTAATTACCTATTTAATGTTTTGTACCAAGGGCAGCTGCCTACCCTTGGTAATTTAGCCCGAAAATCTGGTTAAATAAACAAAGAACCTTGCATATAAAATCATCAAAAACATGATCTTTACCTGAAATATGTATTCATAATCGAACTTATAACACCCCCCCCCCACCTTATAACGACCCGTTTAACTAATAAAATGGAATGATATAAAACAAGAAACTACTGTTTTATAGTCTGAAAACATCCCATACTATACGGCGATCAATATTTTCCTTACTCGAGTAAATATATACCGTTTAAGGGACACATACGCAGGATTCAATGGCCCGTCGATGACGACATGAAGCATGGAGGCTACAATAACAAAGGAAGATGTTAAATATAGCGTGAGGTTAGTAGGCCGGAGTCTGCAAGGCCGTACTGGGGTCTGGGACGTATAATAACAACAAGATGTGACTATGAAGTAATACAACTACTGTACAATTATAATTACACTAGTGAGTTCAATAACAGGTTTTTATAGGATTCATCCTGACGTCCCAGCATACTGTTCATACAAAATATTAGACGAAATTAAATTTTAGTTCCCTGTAAACGTAAGAAAAGTAAGATTTTGTCTACTGTATAGTAACCGCACTAACAAGGGCCCATTGTATATATAGATGTTTGATCCCCTATGGTCTGTTTGATAAGCATTGACTTCATATGTCAGGGACTCAGGGTAGACTTGGACCAGTTGTAGCCAATCTTCGATCCTACAACATGTGTGCCCTCAATGAGTGAGTAACTGTAACATTGTACTCGAACACTATGGCTAACAGTTTTATGCATTACTATAGTCTATCGTGTTTGGCTAATGGCTCTAAGATAGTAAAGGCATGATGATGTTACCGGGGAATGGTTTCCATTCGATTCAAGAATATTCGAACACGTGTGTACAGTTTTGTAAGCAAAAAAATAGTCGAATCCGTCACGATTTGAATTAAAACCAACGCTAACGCACTGAGTTCAGCTCATATGCATTGCTATTACGCATAGAGAGGCTCCATGAGTAAAAATAAACAACCTCTAATTTATTTCCCGTTACAAGGTAAGTAGTGTATATTTACACATTTCAGAGTAAATTAGCAGTATAAAGAATGTAAATGAAACTGAAGGGTGGAGGGACAAGGTCGGGTATTTCAGCGCCGGAATGTTGGCAACGGTTCAACTAGTGGATGGCCACTGACCACCTCACTGATAAGGTTGATAGGAGCTGGAAGAATGATTGGAGTTAAGGGGTGTGATTCGAAAATTACTGAACTTCTGTTATACGATCGTTTCTAGCTTGAAATCTATTTCTTAATAACTTAGCTAGTCTGCAATCTGCATGTCAACTATCTTGCAGCAATATTCAGCACTAGCTGTTTGTAACCTTCTTAGCGTCGCTGTGTTTAAGCGTAGAGTCATGAGCTGGCTTTTAAATATCGGCAGGGAAGGGAGCAATCAGAAAGATTACTCAAATCGTTGTACTCATAAATTTCTGCAGTTTCATGCGTCACCAAATCACTTTTTTCCTTCATTGCTAAATACCACTTAAATCAATAAATTTGAGTTTTGGATGTTTCGATGCAATTAGGTTTTTTCTCTCTCTTAATCTTGTTAATATTTTTTCTATATAAATAAAATTAGAGTTTTGTCTGTACATTGCTCAGAATTATATACTTTTAGGTTATTTTTACGTTTTATACATTAAAGAAGCAGAAACGAGTCTTATCTCAATTTCTGTCTGTCTGTCTGTCCCTTTGTCTGTAACACTCAAGATGGCATTTTACGCAATCTTCTCCGTGAAAACCAGAGTACATATCAAGATCCAAGTCATTTTAATGTATTCACTGGATTGGCGAGAGTGTCTTTAGTGATTTAAATATAGCCTCACTGCTTTGTAAATAAAATTACGGACGTTAAAAAATGCAGTTTTGTGCGATTTTTGTCAAATTTTCGTTCAATTTTTATCACATAATCGTCTATGAAATAACGAACAGCTGTTCGGATCAAGATTATTTTTTCTAGCTGTCAATGACATGTTTACAAATGTTGTTTACAAATACCGCAACTATTTCGAATCACGTTTTGAAAGCAAATCCCAACCAAGTGAGATTAAAAACGTTTTTCTTATATAACGGATTTAATTAATCGCAAGTCCAATAATATAGTCTAATAGTGTAACCGTAAATGAAATTAAATAACTAGACATCGTCCATCCAAATCGGAACCAGAAATTCTTTGAGTATAAAATGTTTCTTGAGTTTTGACAACCAGAAAGAATAAGACCTTGAATCAGGGCTGTGACACTGAAATGATCGTCGCCAATAGCTTACAAAAAAGGTTTCCACTCATTGACGGCGCTTCAATGGCGGTTGTGTAAAGTGTAAAGTAAAAAATCACAACTGCAGTGGGTGATTGTAACAGAGGTTTAACAGAGGAAGTGCTAAACTCGCTTTTCCAATGTGTCACTTTCTGTTTCTACTCACCGTGTGATGCAATCGCTGGACCATACAGCCAATAGGCCCATAGCTCATATCTTGGGTACGTAAGCCTACATATTTATTCATAACAACCTTTTTGACGACGATCCTTGATACCGGTACTTTTCCATAGAATACATGGCCTACCTACTTAAAAAATAAAATTACAAATGACCAAAACCCCAACATTTTGTGATTTTCGTCACATTTCCTTCTAATGTGAATAGATATACTAATCATTGTTTAGAGAATGGGTAATCTATTAAATAACAAAAAGTTGATTGGGTAAGGTTGCTTTTTTCAAACTGACACCGATAAGTTTACGCTATAACTTTTTACGAGAAAATCCAAAAGCAAGAGATCAATAACCTCGGGACTAAATATTAATGTATTTAATTGGTCCGATTTACTATAGTTCTTAGGTAGGTTCTTACGTAGGTACTGGTTCTTTTCCTTAGAACCGGTAGTTTACACATTTGATATCGTTGGTGTTGCACCTTATTTATTAGAGCCGTCCGTATTCAATTTAAGTGATGTCTTAACTCTGTATAGTTTTGCTTTTTCTGTCTGGATTCCAAATCTTAGCTTACCCGGTATGCTAAGAAAATGATAACCTATTTGAGTAAAACATTTGTTGGGCAAACCATCATGAATTGTTTACGCCTTTATATTGTTTATGTATCAATAGTTCGTGGCCTTTGTTGGATTGTGTTGTTTTGTTGTATGTTGGTAACGCATTAATGTCCTTATTTCTCAGTGTTTCACGGAATGGACAAGAGCACCTTTGATACTGAAAATGTCAACCGGAATAAAGTGTTAAATGGTGAGGTTGAGGTAGTACTTTAAATACGTTTAAGTTAACCGATGTGGAAAGTAACTTTCAATTATAGGCCTACTTTAGGGCTACGCTTCATGGATCTATAAAACATTTTTTAGTTTAATCATTGGACATATGGACCAACACGATCCGGGTGACATTTAATTGCGAAGCATTTATTTTGGCTTGAACTGTCAGATACTGTATTTGCGAAGGTTTATATATAATAGTTTTGCCAGCATATCTGCAAATATGCAAACTAATTGCTGTTCTTAATCTTAATATAAGAAGGTTTCAACTGACTACTATAAGATCCCCGTGCGTAGAACGGGCACACAGCTAGTTATTTACTATCATCATTAAGTGTCTAAGTACTCCTGAATGTTTATTGACATGTGTATAGCTGTATTAGCAACTCATTCCCAAACACAGACGGATAGTCTACTTGGGAATTATTTTTCCTGTACACACACAATTTTTAACAAACATGTAACATTAATTCAGGAATAAAGAGATTTTGATTTGATTTTGATTTGATTCTTATATTCAGAACAGGAGTTGGTTTGCATATTTAGTGTGCATTTTTCCAGATATGCTGGCAAAACAATTACTGTATAGGAATACACATAAACCTTCGCAAATACAGTAACTGACAGTTTCAAGCCAAAACGAATGCTTCGCAATTAAATTTCACCCGATATTGTTAGTCCATATTTTATATTCAATGATAAAAAGCATTTCTTTATAGATCTATGAGGCATAGCCCTAAGGTAGGCCTACAAATTGATGGTTATTGCCTAAAAAAATAAACAGGCCCACATTGAAACAAAGACATTTCCCAAATAAATATTATGGAAACACACCAACAAACCATCTCCTGCGATTATTTAATTCTCAAATAGAAGAACAGGGGAAACAATGGTAGCTGTAGCACTTTTAATTGTGTGTACCACGTTGACCAATATTCGAAAAAAATAATGTAGTTAACTGCTGGTAAAAATATAATTTTATATGGTTTGAATGGTAAGAATCTGTCGGCCAAAATATTTGTTTTAACATGTGGACAAAATAGTACACCACAATCTATTTTGCTTGAACTAAGAACGAAAATAAATTGGTCATGTCACCAGGCACTTCCACCACTTACACAACTGTTACAACTTACTTCGGGTAAAACAATCTCCGATTTCTGTAAGACTTGGCAAAAACCTGTGTTGTCTAGGCAGTTCTACTTAAATAAACTTTACAACCACTAGCATGGGCCAAAACTGTGGAAACTCGATAATAGTAATGTTGAAATACAAATAAAATAGACAAACCTGAGAGAGGTTAGGAAACCACGGTATTTACCCGCCAATGTTTGGGCGGTGTTGAGTTTTGGCGGGCTTTCAACAAACTGGCGGCCAAGAATACTCTACTAATTGTCCAGTAGCCCTCAGTAAGTAGTTTACATCTAAGTGCGAATAAACTGTGAGAGATCAGTTGTCTGGTGTTTGGTACATGAAATAATGACGCACTTAACGTCTGGAAGTCAAAGTGTTTGACTTTGCGTCCATGTTTAAAATATTAAAAACTACCGTGGACAGTGATGCGTTATTAATTACAGTTATTTCTGCTGTAATTCTTTATCAACGTATATTACTGTTACTTAAAACTCCTAGTTAAATTTGTGTGCATGAATTTTCGGAGTAGTTGACTTAGTTTTACCATCGATAAATCATCCTCCCTTAGTGTTACTTAGTCTATGGTTTTACTTAATTTAAACACAACATTAAATAACAACACATTTCCTATTGCATGTTTTGGTATTATAGTATTGTATTATGACAAAATAAGAAACCAGAAATCGTAAAACCTATCTTTTAAGTCAGAGCCGATTTAGTTGACATAGTACACTCAAACTTTACCACCACGAAACACAGATAACATATTTTAGATTTTGAAATATGATGAATCTATGCATTATTCTATAGGTTTATAAGCCATCTATACGTGACACATCTTGAGATATCGAAATAGTTAACATTTCAAACAATGGTTTTGGAGTAACTGAAGAATCGCATCTTGTCCTTTATATTTACTTGGGCAAATTGCTTGATTTATTTTATTTAATTCACACACTTCAGGAGTGGACCGTAAATCGAAATGTTTTACATCTAGGGTAACAGGATTAAAGAGTTAGTTGGTCTTTAGTGTTACCAGTGTATTTTTGGTGTGTGGCTTTGGTTTCGAAGGTTCCTAGGTTCAAATCCCGCAAATCACAAATTTTATCGTCATGTGATAATGCCGTGACTCTAGGTCTATCCTGCAGTTATGTGTACAAATGTCCTAAACTAGAGCGCTCTATGATGTGTGGTAGGAGCCAGGATGGCAGGCTGGTCTTACAAAGATGTGACGATGGTGGGTACTGTACTTACCACTCTTGCCGACTCCTGGAGCTCCTACAACCACTACCTTGACCTCTGACAGGGAAGACTTCTTGCGTCGGATCCCGCGGATGGCGTTGGAAGTCATCATTTATACATCTTGTCCTCTGTAAAAATACGATACAAATATAGGTCAAACTCGCTGGATAAGATGGACAAGCAAGACGTATTGGTATCCTAATTATATTAAATTACCCTCGTATTTCGGTGGTCCGATTCTTAAAGACCAAGAGGGTGTCGAATTATTAAAAAAATGTTAAACGCAATTAGAACAAAATAACTTAAAGATATTTTCCATGTCTCCTTCTGATCCTCAGGAAGTCCAATTAATCAGTTTCTGTATTATTTTCAAATTACAAGGTTTATTTAATACAAAATAAACTTGGATTTAGATGATCAACTATCGCGTATCCTGTATTAACGTAGGCCTAAACTAAGTTAATAATTAGTGTTTTATGTGCTTTTCTAATTTATGACGTAACAATCTCAACAATGGCTTAATTATTCAAGTTTGTGACACTTGTTGATGATGTACCAAAAACATCAAAACGAGTAGTCATTCTAGGAGCAGAAGAATCACTAGTCAGTACCCTATTTACGCGAGTTGCGTACACTACTTTACCTACGACAGTGTTTTTAATTACTAAAAATCACTATTCACAACTTATGGTTATGTTTTCGTTTATAACCACTTATTGCCAACGACAGTGATGCAATGAAACATTATATCAAACTATAATTGCCATCACTCAACAATTAAATTGGCCTGAACAGCTGATTAGTTGAAGTTCGAATCGTTACAATTTTCCTTCTTATCTCTCAATACTTGAACCTCATTGTTCCTTCACTCTTGTTGTTATGAGTAAAACTATGCTGTTATGAAAGTAAACGATGCTGTTATGTGAATCTGTTCAATTTTAAGAACTGAACTGAAAAGACTACTTTAAAAAACGGTCGTAGGTAAACTTTTTTATTATATAATATCAATTATTCTATCGTAACATAGTCTTTAGGAGATGACCACTTGGTTGAAAAAACGAAAATGCTGGCACAACTATGTCCAATCTGTGATGCTGCTGGTCGTTGCAATGTTTTACACGGTCGGTCACACATATCAATCTGGTCCGGTTAATAACCTCACGCAACATATTTATCACTGAGGTCCTAGAGTTAGCTTGTGGATTTATGAGATACTTTACTAAGTAATGAGTGTCCATCCGTTCATCGTCCGTCCACTCGGAGGATTCTAAATCTCAATGACTGACAGCGGCCTTGCAAACGTTTGACTTGGTCAACCAAACGTTGATCTTGAACTAATTTTATGAATATTGGTTCCTACACCTGTGACATCAACGTTATCCCATATTTTACTCCTATTAAGACAGCTTTCAGTAGGCTACGTCTCTCCGGAAATTAGTTTAGGTATCATATGTTTATGGTAATATCTATTTCTTATGAAAATCACAAATTCATTTATTGTGAAAACCAATTAAAATATTATTAGATAAAATATAATAACACACGTTAACGTTAACACTGCCCGTTCTCTAGTAGGCCACATTGTAACCACTGTAACAAAATAATAAACCACTCTAAAATGACAACATTCACACTCAAGCATCATTTAACACAGACTTAAGATTTTACCATATGACGACAAGTTTACTTGCTCTGAAGACACCAACATCCCGTCCCGTGCATCGACACACACGTACTTAGTAAAGCCTGTTATACGATGTATGAACACGATGGATTTACAATTGTAACGTGTTGAACTGATATTGCTTAAATTCATGTTAACACTAAACTTAGTGCAATTATTTCGATTCATGAGGAAAATTGGCTCATGGTTATTCCAGGAAAATTAGGAAAGTAGAAAAAATAGCTTTATTTCCATCATAGTGCACTGTCTGAAGAGCGTTGAATATATAGATTTTCTAATGTGCCCAATCATAAATGCACAAAATCGTATGTAGGCCTTGGTGCTTGAAAATAAGCAGGTGACACATGATGTGTGGTTGTTGCAACCTAAAACACACGACGAGACCAACACCGTGATATAGGGCCACCTGCGGCATTTAAATTTACATTTCTAACATTTATTTTTCCACACGACATGAACTCGGTAGTATAAGTTTACTGAAATGAGTAATGATTACTCTCTCCAATGATTTAAGTGGAGAAATAAATACATGTAAGTGGATTCATAGTCGTAGGTAATATAAGTACAGTTGTACACGGAGATGGCCATTAAATTAAAACATTTTCCACTGTATCCAGTTTTTGCTTAATAATATTGTGGATGCTAATTATTGTTGGTACTTGCACATACAAGGGAATACGTATTATGTGATGTTAGTCACCATGATCACATAACTCAATAAAATTGGATTTCAGCAAAAATGTTTAAAACGGCACTTATCTATTGTTGAATGTACAGGTTCGTGGTCCCAACACCACAGACAATATTATAATTATGAATAATTTTTGCCATTGATTGCCAGAGTTTATTTAGAGTGTTTTTAAACGTCATTCATATTCTAGCATTTTCTGTAATAGATCAATCAATATTTCAAGCGTCTATTGTAAAAGTGTGTCTGGGTTCGAGTGGAATTCTTGATGTTTCCAGACTGACGGAGCTGTCAGGATTAGATACAAGATATACTGTAGAGTAGAGCATCACGTTATCTCTAGGTCTGGAATGTGTGCGTGATAAAGCGTGATTCTTTCCCAAAAATATACGTGACTAATAGTAAATCACATAAAATATTCTTAAGAAGGGAAATTACTTAAAACAGGCTCAAGTACTTCAAATATTACATCATGTTAACAGTTGCGGATTTGGATAAAATGAAAGGTGTGAGAAATATTTTGATCACTTATGAACCACAGGAGGCCTACCGAAGTAAATCCTACCACATTTAATAGGTAGTCAAAGTTACAACGATATGGTTAACACATTTGATTGATCATAATGGTAAAACATTGTGTATGGATATTAGAGTAACGTAGCTTGTGCAATTCGCCACCGGGAATCCTTCATTTGTAAGGTTTTGAGTAGTAAATTGAAAGATACCTTAATTGGGCTTTTGCGGGTTGGAATCATTCCTTTAAAGTGTTCGACAGGTACACGTATTGTATGCCATCTCTGATTGAAAATAAATGTCTTTGATGTAAGGAGTGTTGTAATTTAATTTTTAAAACACCCTAAAAATTCTAGTATAGGTTAAATGAAATGCACTGTTGGCAGATCACCTATTTACTTGTTTATATAATTTTTATAAATTATTGAATCTTTATAAAATATACGTTTACTACGAATGGGGGGATTTACAAACACGAGTAAAAAAAAAAATAATGTGACATTAAAACAAATGTTCTGGCCTAGTACTTTATAACTAAATAAACCTCTATGTACGGTTGCGGTATGTAGCTCTCAATAGGGTCTATGTATTAAATTAAATTAAAATATTATCAATGTTGTACATTTTAAAAATGATTCATATAGCCCACTTAATCACATAACTAAAAATAATTTATTATTGTTGTATTTAATCACGTAACTTTTTTTAACTTTCAGCAGTACATTCTGCTTCTAACAACAGAAGAAAATGTTTTACAATACAAAAATATACTATAAAAAATCGAAAAAAATATATATAATTAAAAAGGTTAACAAAGATTGAAATTTAGATTACATATATTACGTAAGTAATTATATTACTTAGCAGCAACTTACCGGCAACTGAGAAGTTCACTCATTCACCTGATGAAGCTGACAGGCAACTGACGCTATAGTGGTAAAAATAGTAACCGGTGAAACACTCCACTGTCAGGTCTACGTTCGTGTGGCGTTCTAGAAGTGCCAACTGAAAGAAGAATGCCCAGTTCACGTTCATTTAGCAGAAGAGTGGTCAGTGGGGGTTGAAAAGAACACAACGTCTTAAAACATTCCCAGTGGGCTGATCACCCACTGAAACGTCATATTCACGTCACAGCCAATAGCGCAACTTAAATCTCTACTGATTCCACATCACTACAATAAACTACAATATTTACTCTGTAACACTGTTAATTGTGTTTGGAATTTGTTTTTCCTACAGTCACCCGACAAAGTTGGCTTCATTGTACTGTTTATAGTACAGAGAGCTGCTAATTGCTGCATATTTATGGGACCGCGCTGAACTTGGACAACGACACACGCGGACAACGTTAAAGTTGGACAGATTAAGTTTCCAGGGTTGTCGTTTGCGTGCAACGTTACCCTTGGACACATTTGAATGTGTCCAGATTCGTCGTGTCGTGCAACGCCACCCCTGGACAACTTAAAAACTTGTCCAGGTTCGTCGTTTGCATGCAACGTTAAACTTGGACACATTTGAAGGTGTCCAGATTCGTCGTGTCGTGCAACGCCACCCCTGGACAACTTATAAATGTGTCCAGGTTCGTCGTTTGCGTGCAACGTTAAGCTTGGACACATTTGAATGTGTCCAGTTTCGTCGTGTCGTGCAACGACGAATCTGGACATTTGTCTTAAGTCTCTTGTTTTGGGACCTGACTGTACATTCTACCTGTCAAAGTCCATTGTTTGGGATTTCGACCAAGGCCCCACTAGAAAGACAGACAATGCTGAAGGTTCATGACGTCACACTATAGTGGATAGATTCACTGCAATATCCCGTATGTTTTAGGTAATAAAGCTGGCTGTTTTCAGATTTTACGGTTACATTTTCGTACAACTATCCACCACTGTGACGTAGTGTTGCACATTGTCGGTATTTTTGCATAATTAAAAGTAAACGAATATTTTCTATTCCCTACGGACGGAAAAACTAACACTTGCTCGGAAAACAACACATGTAACCCAGTAACCTAACGCATTTTACCTTGCATGAAATGGGGTAGTAGGTTTCTTTTTTTTATGTTGTTTGTAACAGTACCGAGTTGCTAAATACAAATTTTCGACCTCGGCGACCTTCCGGAACACCACCAAAAAGCTTAAAAATCGGCGGAATTTTGCACTATTTTAACGTTTGTCCGATTTTGACCCTGAAGCATCACTTTTAATAAAAAACAACCATAACCATTTTTAAAGTACATTAAATTACCTTTCATTTAAGACCAGAATGGTTGTTACAGGCCTAATAGTTTTCAAGATATGACTCCGCAAACATCAGTTAAAATTACAAAGTTTTGATTTTTTTTAAGTTTGGCAAACGTAAACCGTTGCGTTAACCCTAAAGCATAATTTTCTAATTATTTTTCATTAAAACAACCATAATTATTTTAAAACTACATTAAATTACTACTTACAATTTAAGACCAAAATAGTGATTATAGGCCTAACACATTGAGAGATATTGATATTGAGAGATATGTATTAATCTGGAACTCTAGTTAACCTATAAAACATATATACCTTGTTTTACGTGTAAATCGTGTTTATTTAAAACTAGCTAAGTGCCCGTTCTACTAACGGCGATATTGTCCAATCGCTATTTGACATCCAATTTGACATTTTCATTATCAAAAGTGCTTTTGACTTTTTCGTGAAACACTGAGTAATAAAGGCATTAATGCGTCACAAACAGACATACACACGAAAATGCAGAATTTAATTAGTTAAGGAATTTGCTACGGTTTCACCATAGCAAAGTACTGTACATATAAAATCAGTAAGCGCCGTTAATGAGTGGAAACCTAATTTGTGTAAGCTAGTGACGACAATGATTTAAAAACATTTAAGTTTACCAGCCCTAAACAACACTGATTCAATGTTTTTCCCGGTTATCAAAAATCAGGAACTATTTGATACACAAAGAATCTCCGGTTCCTGACCTGGATGATGCCAAGTTATTTAATTTCATTTGCGGTTACACATTATGCACTTGCGATTAATTAAATCCGTTATGTAAGGACAATTTGTTTTTAATGTCACTTGGTTTGGCTTTTATTTCAAAACGTGATTGAAATTGTTGCGGTATTTTTGTAAACAACAAAATTTTTTACGTTTTGGGAGAGGGAAATAAATTCTTTGATATTTAAAAGTCTATTCTTGAACTTCCACGCTGTTTTTGTCCAATGTGTAAGATAAGTTTCTCTCAGTTAGTTACTGTTTTTTGGCTAGGATTGAAAGTATATATTTGGAATCTGATATTTCTCATAATTAATTTTACTTATTTAAGTTGTTCATTTTTGTGTTTGAGTGCGCAAGCAAGACACTTCTCTCGCTACAATGGAAGGCCTAGTGGTAAATATTTATTAATTCTTCCAAATACATTATGAGCTATTTAAATGTATGATTAATTGGCCAGAAGTCAAACAGCATCCAAAGATTTAGTCTCAAATGCAACATCTGTTATGATCTGGAACTAAGTTTATATGTTCCGCTACAATTTTCTTACAAATTCTAATAACCAAAAAGCTTTTAGTATTTTGTTAGCCATTTCATGATGACACTTTTGTATGCTGAGGTGGCCATTTGACAATGGTAGGCTTAAACTACTAGGTGGCGTTTGCAGAAGCATCCACAAAATTGAGCGGAATCATCAAGGGTTCATCATATATTGTTTTTGCCATACTACATAAAAACAGTCGTTTTTAATGCATGCGTTGCGGGTCTTAAGTAGCATTTTTACTCTTTAAGGAGTAAGAATCATTTTTAGCCTCTATGGAGTAAAAATCAGCTGTTGTCAACTCAGTTGTAAATTTCTATTGTAAAGGATTGCATGTATCGAAAATATGTATCGATTCGTGCTTCGTAACCATTTTAACCTACAGTCTACAGTCTCTTCCCATAGCATTTAGCACTGCAGATACATTAATCAATTCCCACACTCAACACTGCTCACCTTTATTATTTTCTTCACCACCCCCTACGTCCGTGCTATATCCGTGCTTCGCAACGAGAGAGAATAATTATTATGTTCCATAGATATACTGAATGAAAAGAACCAACGAATAAATAAACACAATTTCGATAGATCAGCAGCCTGATCATTTTCAAATTACTCTTCGTATAAATTTATACGATATAATATAATAAATTACGTTATACATTTGAAAATTCCAATATTAAGCGTATTCATAAGAATAACGTAGAAACGTTTAAGGCAGGCAGGGCAGAGCCCTAGGAGAGTACTCTTGTGGAGAATAAGTGAACTGTTGTTGTTTGCATGTTTATAAACAAAATTTGATCAAATTTGGAAAATGTATTTATTTATACTATACTGTCAACATTGAACTATAAAAACACCTTACAGCCTTCCCTGTAGCAGCATACATAAAAACTCGTTAAACTAATGTTATAGCAATAGGGAATAAATATTTCATTTTAAGGAGATGTTTTTTGACAACACAGTCAGACTAAAGTAAAGTAGCTTTTAGTCTGCAGGTTCGTTGTGGCGGGGGTAGTTATAGTTCCGTAACGATTTTGCAAAGTATTACCCGTAGTGGATTCACTAACGATCTCAAATACACGCCTGATATGTTGTCATTGTGTATCACTGCTATTTTGCTGCTTTGTTCAAATAATCCTCAAACGAATCAGTATTATTATTTCTAGGTACGATATGTGATCGTAGGATACGATAGACTGCACATTGTGAAACAAGTTTAGTCGAACAGGATCCATTTACACATAATTAAATAATCCATAACAATTTGACTGCTCTATTGCAGTTGTTTTGCCACGAAAACGTTAAAATCTAAGGCATCTGTTTGCTTCATTTTGTTAGTTTATCCATGTTAGAGGTTGAGACTGATACGTTCAATCTATACATTTAATACACAGTTGTAACACTGTTATCTATCTATAATATTAAAAAGAAACTATGTTTTTTTATTTCACGATTCTGAATCAACCACTCGACGGATTTTCATGATTTTTGTGTTGAAAGAAAGATAATTTTGAGAACTAGGGAATGTCGAAGCCATAATTTTAGTTTAGGGTCCCAGTTTTTTAGAAATTAAGTTTTAATTTTTGAAAAGTCTAGCAGCCGACGCTAAGATTCTAAACTAGCTTTTGGTATAATATAATTTGCTTAACATAACAGCTGTAAACGTTCAGCGTTTGTAACACAAATTCAGCATTTGGATCAAATTAAAAGACATACTAAGGGTTGACTTATTTATACTATGTGTAATGCTAATCATTGATACGTTCAATCCTTCGATAAGAGGATGACGGATTATTTAAATATACATAGTAAAATACTAGGATGTTCAAATAATATTTTTAAATAATCTTTGTAATTTTCGGTTTGTTTTAGTGCAATATAATTTGTTTTAACTAACAGCTGGTTAATTATAAAAATGCCCTATAGAACTATGAGGTTATTTACTCTGATTGTGTCATTGATTATAGGAAATAAGTAAGATTAGTAGACCACCGAGATAAGTAACACCATCGATGTGTACAAGTCGAGGCTGTGTACACGAGTTAAATAAAAAAGATATGCAAATCATTTTACTGCTCAACTTTTTTGGAAAGGGTAGGAAAATCACAATTTTTACATGTTTTAATTCATCTTGACAGCTTTTTGTTTACAATCAATGTTTTTGAATGCTTGAACTTTGTTTGGATTAGGCCTGGAAATATTGATGTCATAAAGATGGAGATCAAGAATCCTCAGGAATACGATTTTAAATTACCACCACAACCTCAGACGGGTGTTATCTATCTAAATATATAAAAGGCAAAGCCCTCACTGACTCACTCACTCACTCACTCATCACTAATTCTCCCACTTCCCATTTACCTAGGAAGCTGAAATTTGGTACACTGATTCTTTAGGCATTAAATAGGAAAACTAAGTAGTTTTTATTCTGATCGGACTCTCGGGCTCCGCCCCAGTGGCTCTGGAGTTTCCCATGTTAACCTTATGATTTTTCATATTTAAAAGGAATTAATGAATCTTAACAGCTGTTTCAATTAAACAAGTTAGTTCTATTCTATGATGTTCAATAGCATTAAAGTTACAAGGATTACCAACAGGGTGCAGCACTATCATTTTTTTTTTTAATTTATGACAACAGCTAATTTGCAACCAAAAGGTGAGTGAGCGTAGCGAACGAACTTCAACCTGGAGGCGAGTTAGCGTAGCGAACGAGCTAACCTGAAGGCAAGTGAGCGTAGCGAACGAGCTCCAACCTAAAGGTGAGTGAGCGTAGCGAACGAACTTCAACCAGGACATGATTGAGCCATGCGAATACTTATGAAGTTAAACGGGGTAAGCCCGAGGGTACAGCTAGTACTATTATAAAGAAGAGGTGGTGTCTGTGTGTGTGTGTGTGTTTGTATGAGGTAATCTCAAAAACTACTGAACCGCCTGGGCTCAAATTGCACACAAATGAAGCTACAGCTCCGAGGATACATATAGAACTATTCCCGCTTCGATATTGTCCTAGGGCTCTGCCCCGTGGGCTTTCAAAAATTTGAGGTGAGAGATTTAAAGGTAAATATTGATTGATGGTATCCATGGTAACAAAGAACAAACCTACAAAGTTTAAAAATGTAAACAAGCAGAACTAACTGTCAAATGAATTTTGATTTCACAATTCCACACAGCTGGTTCAAACATATTAAATACTACACGAATATTAGAACAGAGAAGGTAAGGATTATAAATTTAAAATAATGATGTCACTAAGCCCGAATGTAAACATTATTTAACATTACTTAAAAGGAGCTGTCAAACCATATGTTAATGTAATTTCATTAGTATATGATTATTTCAGTTACTTCATTTGTTTATGTTTATGATCTATTATACTGAGTCTGTTCTAATATTTGTGAAATGCTGTAATAATATTTTACAGGGAATAAATCTTTGTAAATAAATTGTTCATGGATATAGGAAATAATTAAGATTCTATAATCAGAAAGTTTTGAATGTACGGATGTATAGATGTATGGATGTATGGATGTATGGATGGATGTTTGTGATAAGTAAACGCGAAAAATACTAAACCGACAAGGTTGAAATTTAGTATGATGATAGCTGACATTCCCGATTAACATATATATTCATATAACACATATTATTCTTACCTCAAAAACCCTTTCAGGCTCCGCCCCAGTGGCTCTGGCTCTGGAGTTTCTCATGTAAACCTTATGATTATTCATATTTAAATAAATTAAAGAATTTTGTCAGCCGTTTCAACTTTACAAGTTGGTTCTATGATATTAAATAGCGTTAAAAAGGTATAAGGCTTACCAACAGGGTGCAGCACTATTATGTTTTTTGCATATATGACCAGAGCTAATTTTAACCAACTAGCAACAAAAAGTTGTGGTACACAATGAGAACTTAACTTTTTTCATGGTTTAGGTGCAGTGGTAGAATATTAGGGCTATGGTAGATACTATAGGACACTATATGATACTATATAACACCGTTTAAATTAAAAGACCAAATTTTAATAAACCGTGTCCTCTCCCATAACTAAAAGCATTTATACTTATATGCCAACCCCGTACGAAGGACGGGTACTCTGCTAGTCCAAAGATATACAGATGAATGACATAGATTGAACACAACGTCATCATTGACCTAGGATACTGCAATTAGACTAACCATCCTTTTATGAAATCTAAAAAGTTGTTTGGCGTGTGTTTAATTGTGATTACGTTTGGAGGCGCTGAATATTTTATAGTTTAAATAAATGAATATGGGGAATTACGAGGGTGGTTTAATTATTAAGGATATTAGAACTGATAACGGAATGGATAATAAACATAGACAATTAATTACGTCACTAGCTTTACTAGCATGTTTTACGTTTTAAATTCCTTCAACATGTGACCAGTTCTTTTGTTCAAATGAATATTATTTCATTTTTGACTCAGCTGTTTACCAAAACAAACTATATGTTGTTGTTTTTACTTTTCTTTGTTTACACTTATTTATTTAGCAATTGATGCAGTGAAATTGATATAAAGGATATGTGTGGACGATTCGTTTAATGATGTCAGGACACGAACGTTATAATTATGTGTACTGTGAATTTTATTGGATTTTTTCGTTTTATTTTAGGGAGTTTCTATTCAGACCTACTGGAAATTGTGTATAGTATGAGTAATTGTATTGTGTTGATATTGATTATGGAAGAGGCAGGATATGCGATGGAATTGGAAGGTGATATCGTTGACTAGGCCTATACACTTCCTCAATTGACAATAATTGCTCTTTCTACTGTAGGCTTCTATAAAATTTGTCTTTATACGTGTAAGCTAGCTGTTCTGATTTATACACAGTTTTAACTGACTACTCCCGTACGTAGGACGGGCTAACACCTCGTCTATATTAAGGGCAAGGCCCTCACTGACTGACTGACTGACTGACTGACTCACTCACTCATCACTAATTCTCCCACTTCTCATTTACCTAGGAGGCTGAAATTTGGTACACTGATTCTTTAGACATTAAACAGGAAAACTAAGCTGTTTTTATTCTGATCGGACTCTCGGGCTCCGCCCCAGTGGCTCTGGAGTTTCCCATGTTAACCTTATGAGTACTCATATTTAAATGGAATTAATTAATCTTAACAGCTGTTTCAATTAAACAAGTTGGTTCTGTTCTATGGTGTGCAATAGCATTAAAGTTACAAGGATTACCAACAGGGTGCAGCACTATTATTTTTTTTTATTTATGATAACAGCTAATTTGCAACCAAAAGGTGAGTGAGCGTAGCGAACGAACTTCAACCTGGTGGCGAGTTAGCGTAGCGAACGAGCTAACCTGAAGGCAAGTGAGCGCAGTGAACGAGCTCCAACCTAAAAGTGAGTGAGCGTAGCGAACGAACTTCAACCAGGACGTGATTGAGCCATGCGAACGAGCTCATCTTGAAAATTAAGAAGTTAAACGGGGCAAAGCCCGCGGGTACAGCTAGTCTCAATATAATACACAGTTTATAAATTATTAGTCAGCTGTTTAATGTTTGTCAGACATTTGTTATTATTTTTATAACCTCACTTTCAGTATGCAATTATTAAACTTGGAGTTTATGTTTATAAACACACGATTTTGATCAAGGAAAGTGTATTTGTTAACTTATTTTTGAAATGTTTTAGTTTTCCTGCAAAGTGATCTGAAGAAAAGTGGTAATTGAGTTTAAGTTTGAGTATGGAATGTGAAATAATACCAATAGTAGGGAACGGAAACTTATTGTTTTGATCAATATAATTTATTCTCTACGGCCACCAGAATAATCATGGGGAAATCCGCTTGCAAGTTGTACATATAATTGCTAATGAGTGGGAAACATAAAAACATTTTATAGTAGGTGACGAATCTTACTCAAGATCAGTGTTAGACGTTCAGTGGTACCAAACTTTACCTTCTCGAGATGGCGAGTACGCTGGGATATTTGGAACTACAATTTATCAGTGAACTATACCCTAACTATATTTGTTCGAGTAGGCCTACACAGGGAAGTTGCTTGAGAAACTGTGACTTACGATTTCGGTTCTGGCGAAGTATCTGACTTGATGTTTAATGGCAATGTTGACTCGGGTCATTATGGCGTTAAAAAACTTTATCATTAACCCCATGATGTGAAAAGTACAAAAATAAAAAGAAAAGGTAATCATTATCCGGGCGTAAAGAGACATACAGAACGAAAAAACATGTAGAGAACCATCGAACTAAAAAGGTAAAGAGCAGTGATGGTGTTAAATGTGCTCTGCAAGTCCCTTCTAAAAAATACCAATTTTTTTGAATTTGGGTCATTAGATTGGATTTGTCAGTACTGCAAATCTATGAATTTTGAGTCAGAACAGACTAACTGGGACACAAATATTTTTTCCTTATGTTGTCACAAGGGGAAGGTAAAATGAACTCCTTATCAACATTTTGAGTTTATGGAAAATCTTATCAACAGTGACTATAAAAAAGTATTAAGGGTCAATCAAAAGAGACAAAAAACTATTTGAGTAAAATATAATACAAATCTGCATTTGAAATGGCCAGTTCTAAGTCTCACTTAAATCAATATCTTTCTGGTAGTGGTAGACTGGTAGCATGACTGGTAGTCTACATAGTTTTAAAATCCACGACTCCTTTTCCATCAAATTGGACCGTTGATACCCTCTAACATTGAACAAAGTATGCCCGACTTTATATATACGACGTAAACACAATTTTACTCACAGTATGGGTCAAAGATTCGTGAAATGCGACCAACTGCTGATGCGTGATTTACATGTAGGCTAAGTGACTATCTTGATTCCATACAACAAATGTAATGAAAAAAATAACGACGAATATAGGAATATACTTGAGCAAATTATCTAAATATCATAAATAGCTGCTTATTAGGTTATCAGCATTGCCCAGTTCGTATACTATTTATTTTTCAAATGAAAGTCGAATTAATATAAAACATTCATTTGGTTAAAATAATATTTCGGTTTGATTAACATAAAATAGTTTATACAGGCAAACTATCAGTTCTATTTCATGTAAAAAATTAAATAACCCCTAAATAAAATACAATATAAACAGTATTTGTTAATTATTATTGCTTTTATTGCTGACAATATTCCCGTGGCGGAGCACGGGCGGTTAACTAGTCATTGAAAAACCAAGGCCAAACCCCCTGACAAAAACACTCCACATATTTCGTTTCTATAAACCATTAATAAATTTTAATTTCAGCCGCAGCTCCATATTGCAAATGTATGTTTTGAAGATTCAAACGTGCCAAAAACAATGGACAGCTATTGAAGGGCACTAAAAATCACTTAAATATGGCAGTTTTAAAATGAGCCTTAATTAACTTTTCTACGACACTTAGCACGTATATTTAACAAAAGCTGTAGATTTGAACCATCCATTTGGGACACGGTGTATCCAGGTCCCATAAGTTTTAATTTTTTATTAATGTCCAGCAAACATTTACAACGACCAAATAAACATGCAATTAAATTTCCGAATTTATAATGTGCAATGTGTTTCGCGGACTATGAGTCACTACAACACAGTGTATTAGTAACAATGTGTTAGAAAGAAGCCTTGTAACAATAAGGCGTATTCACGGCATTTCTGTTTTAGGAAGCTCATTCAGAGTTTACCAACCGAACCGAGCGAGACTGAGAATTTGATGAGCCTGGTGTACAGTCTGTTCAAAAACTAAGAGTGTCCAGGTTCGTCGTTTGCGTGCAACGTTTAACTTGGACACATTTGAATGTGTCCAGTTTCGTCGTGTCGTGCAACGCCACCCCTGGACAACTTAAAAACCTTCCAGGTTCGTCGTTTGCATGCAACGTTAAACTTGGACACATTTGAATGTGTCCAGATTCGTCGTGTCGTGCAACGTCACCCCTGGACAACTTATAAATGTGTCCAGGTTCGTCGTTTGCGTGCAACGTTAAGCTTGGACACATTTGAATGTGTCCATGTTCGTCGTTGTCTGCTTTTATCGTTGTCTGATTGAGGCGGTGTCTGCTTTTAACGTAGTCCACGTTTAACGTTGTCCAACTTCGACATCGTCCCCATACTTTGTCGTACGGTTTATACTTTGGGCGCACATCAGGATTCCAACCAAACAACACAAAACAGCGTGGTATTATTATACACGTAATCCGTGTACGCTTGGAAATAGGTTGGCAACACTTAAAGATAATTTTTTCAGCTGATTGACTATTATAACTACGATTTACCTTTCATTTCGTGTTTATAGTTTATGTCCTATTTTCGTTCAACGCTTGGTTTGAACATAACCTATATTTGAACCTATTTGAAAGAATAATTAAGTGGAAAGTGGGACTAACGTATTTAAAATTAATGAACTAAGTGAAAGTGATAGCGAATATATTATGTGCACACCAGAAGAAATTGCAGAAACTGCTAAACACGTAACTTTAAACCTGTTACCAGAAAAATCCAAACAGAAGTACTAACGAGCTTAAATGAACTGTTTTCCTCATGGTGCGTGAGTAAAAAAGTAACAAAATGGTGTCAGAAAATGTGTTATTGGCATATTTTGCAGAACAATCAAAAGTGATAAGTCTTCAACTATTTGGAGCATTTATTCTATGCTCAAGAAAACAATCCAAGTTAAACATGATGTAAACATAAGCAACTACAAAAAACTTATAGCCTTTTTGAAAAAGATTGTCTGTAGGCTATGAGTCTAAAAAGTCAATGACGTTGTCAAAAGATGAGGTTGAAACCTTTATTAAAACTGCTCCTGATGAAACTTGCTTATTGAAGAAGGTGGTTTCAATACTAGGAATAGCTGGAGCATGTCGGCGAGACGAGCTCGCTAAAATGCCAGTAGATGACATAGATGATAAATGTTCAATTTTAATAGTTAAAAACCAGACTCAAAAACCAACAGAAGCCGCGTCTTCACTGTAACGGACGACGATAATCTTGATATAAGTTGTTTTGAATTGAACAGGAAATACCTTAAATTGAGACCTTCAGGTGTACCCAACAGTAGATTATTCATGAAGTATGCTAAAGGTGTTTGTATTAGACAACCTGTAGGTATTAATAAAATAGCTAAAATCCCAACTGAAGTAGCTAAATTTTTAAATCTACCTAACCCGAAAGGTACTCTGGACACTGTTTTAGTCGCACATCAGCAACATTGTTAGTTGAAGCAGGAGGAAACATGACATAGTCAATGATAATGATCTTTATTATGTCTTTATTATGTTTATTGAGTCAGAAGTGACAAATAATTTAAATATACCCCCACCGCAGCAAACCTGCACACTGAGCGAATTTCTATCTACATGATTGGATTTTCAAATAAATCTATTTAAATAACATTAGGTTTAATAAGTGCCTAAGTTTGCTGTTAGGGGGAGGGTAATAAAGCGTGCGTTTTAGACAAATATTAATGGCTTAGTATGAAATAAATTAATTTGCCAAGTTTGATAAAAATATATCCGTAAACAAGCAAACTACAACTTATTCTCCATAAGAATAACATGGGAATTTTAAATGTATTTTTTTACAGTCTCCGTAGCCAATTTAACTGTACAAAAACACTTCAATATACTAAATTATTGTTTTTATGCTCTAAAAATGGTTAAACGAGAAATCATGAAACTTTATGTTTCAAGGGTCAAAATTGAGAAACCCCATTTTTTCATAAAACCCCGTTCCCATTTGGCAAAGAGAAACCAAATTTAAGTTCCATAATAAATACATGGGGAGCAAATTTCGTTTACGTATACACCGAGTGGGATTATAGTTACATTTATGCCGATGCTTGATGGTAAATCTGTACTTGCATACCTTCAATTCGAGACCTCAATCATGAAAATCGGATATAAACAAACTAAAATAAAAATGGGGTTATTGATCACTGGTCGTCGGTAAATCCCAAAATAATTACATTTTTTATTGTTTGGAATTCAGCAGCGCGCTTCAGGTACGTCCGATCTTAATAATCAAGGGCTCAAATGAAAGCTGGTATTTCACTGAAGGTTCTTAGACCAAAACATATAGGATTACATAATTATAACTGAGGAAATATGTTCTTCAATTGAAGTAACAGTTTAAAAAAATATAATTTATGTTTTTTGGTCAAGTAATACTGTAGATAAATGAATGCTGATGCTTGACGGCAAATCTACGCGTGCATACCTTTAATTTAAGACCAAAATTATGAAAATCGGTCGGGTAGAAGAGCCGATCGGACTCGGAAAAGAAAAACCAAATTTATCTCCCATAAGAAATGTACAGGGAGCAAATTACGTTTGTGCATAACTCGAGTAATACGTCAGATAAATGAATGCCGATGCTTGGTGGCAAATCTACGCGTGCATACCTTTAATTTAAGACCAAAATCACGAAACTCGGTCGGATAGAAGAGGCGGACGGACTCGGAAAAGAGAAACCGATATTTTTTAATATATAGATAATACAATAGCTTGTTTCTTAGAGGTGTTCTTTATGTATAAGCGTGGTTTGCCAAATCTTGGCTAGGAAATTATGTTTTGAAGAATAAAATACCAGGTTTATGGCATCTTATCCTTGAGCTACAGTATTGATCTTATAGAACATTGCTTTAGAACACCAAAAATAACACCCATCTATACAGGGTGACAAAAAAGTCTGGAAGCGGCTTGATATCTTTTTAACTAAATTTGTTAGAAAATTCAAACCTTTCACATCAATTTATATGTATGAAAACTACTTTTTGCAAGCATTACCATTTTTTTTACCGTCACCAGGGGACGACCCATGCATGAGAGTTAGGTACATAATCTTTAATGTAAGCATAGGTTGATATGCACATCATTTTAAAGGTCTGGTCAAGTGGAGTTCATTACCGGAAACCGCGTCAAAAAGGTTCATCCGTTACAAAATGGCGGCAGTCCAAAGTTCTTGCGGAATATACCTGCACAGGCTTTAGTATTGCTAAATACTCGTATTAATCATTAAAATACAATTTCAGCTTGAGAGCTGAAATTGTATTTTAATGTCAACTAGCTCATAGACTAATTTTATTCAATCTTCAAAACAAATTTAACCGGGTTTCAGATTTCCCAGCTAATGTTGACTATGAGTCAACATGGTTGTATTAATAGTCAAAGGTTTAACCTAACCTAAAAAGGTGTTGTACATTGTTTGAAAGGATAATTATACTAGGTGAAACCCGTCGAAATAGACGGAACCTCCTCGTTAAAAATAGGGACCTCCTCGTTTATATGGACGTGTGGCTTCATGGCAACAAATAATGCAAATGAAATAGCAATACGGCATTTTCAAAGAGACTGTAAATTGGCTGTTACGTAAATATTGACGTTTACATGCATTGTTAATCAACGTATCTTATAAATAAAGGATAATATGATCTAGTTTAAAAGGAATATGACCTTTCTGTCTTGACAGTAGCTGCTTAAATAGTATTTACTCTTACAGCCAAAATATCGTGTTACATTCAATAATGTAACCAACACAGTGGGCCACGGTCCCTAATATAGGCCACTGCAAATAATTTGTCAAGATAGGTACCATTTTAGGCAAGGCTTTTGTGTTTGGATGTTATTAGACGCGATAAGAGCACACTGAACTTCTTCTACAGATGAATAACTGTTGGAGAAATATAAGCCGAATCATAAATGTAACAATGCGAGTTTGAGCATTTTGTAACTATATGAGGAAGAGGAAGTTACATAGTATTTTTTAGGCTGCTGCTCAGTTCACTTTAAGAATACATTTTTTTGAGATAAATTAAATTGTTTTTGGTGCTGAGTAGCGCAAGTAAACATGCACAACCCTTTTTTCGTTAGTCTAATAACATTCAAAGGCTCTCTAAGAGTTCAAGAATACCCCCGCTGCAGCAAACCTGCCGACTAAGCGAATTTCCATTTGCCTGGATTGATTTTCAATTAATCTATATAATTAACATACAATCAACATTTATTGCAAATATCTTATCATTTTTCAAAAGCTGGTCTTCTTTTTCAGTGTTTTCTACAAAAAATAGCCTTACTCATAGACGCAATAGGTTGTCCATAATAACGATAAAAAAATATTATTTCTATTTCTTCTCCTTGGTGGTGTTCTATGACTTTCCTATGTTTCCATAGTTTGCAAATCGGTTCTTTCAACGATTACTAAGAATTGCAGCACGGTGCTAATTCAGTTTTCTTTTTAGTATATCAATTTATCCAAGCTCTCTTGATTTTTTCCATTGTAATATTTACGCCAACCCAAATTCAAATAGTAAATATTAATTTTAACCAAGTCAGTAAATGTTCGTAGCAAACTGTTAAATTATCAAACTTATTGACTGTTTAAAATTAACACATGTCCTTCTTCTCATTTTTAATTTCTGACAACAGCTGGAGTTTCATAAAAATTGTTACCATGTTAATCTTATGGAGAGATACGAAACTTTAAAGGGCCCCAGGGCCTCGCTCTCTAATTATTTCACTAAAAAGAAAGTTTCCTGCACAACTTCATGTTACACTCTTTCCAATGACACCAAAAACGTGTCAATCGGTTCAGTAGTTTCGGAGGAGTAATTGTTACAAAAAACTCGACCATAAATATGTACAGTTGGATTTTTTAGCTAGAAGCGGTTGAGGTATGGTGGAATATCTTTGCGGATGAACATATTTGGCTATAGGCTGTAGTGAGTGCGATCCATAGTAGTACGGTAATATAGATAGTATAATAATAGATAGTAGTAACATCAATGGTGTTAGCATTGACTATTGGATACAGAAGATGACATCCCATTTATATGGATCAGCTGTCGCCAATTTTTTACTAACAAAGAATGTACAGTAGTTGTGTGCGCCAGTCACAGAATGTGCTAGTGTCTAAAATTCTATTTTCTACCTTTTTTGTTACCTACATAGTTGATGGGTCATTACAGTTACCATAGCTCATAATATGTCGGTCCATCAGTTTGACTTGGTAAAAACCATCGTGTATTCGACAGAAATCAGTAATTTAGATTAGCGCAATCTGTCGGTTTCTCACATCAACTAAGACAAATTTGATTAAAAACCTGGCTACAACTTTAACATGGGGATAGAATGTCTAAGATGTTAGGTTATATACATCGATGGTGCGATCATGTATTCAATGTTCCCATGCAAATTTTTGAGGTCAAATCAAAACAAACAAACTGGCATGTTGTCAATTAGGGACAATGTTGTATTACTTACGAAAGAAATTTCATTTAAGATCAAATAAATTGATTTAGTATCTATCTATCTGTATATTAATAGGCAAGCATGTTTCTTTAAAACCTTTTTTCTCAGCTCGTGTGCATCGTAGGGAAAATCTACGCATACGTGTGCAGAATCCCTTTATAAATTTAAATAGGCTCAAAGATAAGCGCAAAAAATGAGTTTAAAAATTTGAAAAAAATTACATGGATCTTATGCGTTGCCATGCTGGTGACGAAATAACAACGAAATATAAACAGAAAATCAAAACAAATGGAAGAAACTCCAATCACATGTTTTATTTACAGTGTGGGGTGAAACATTAACATAAGTGAGTACATATTTACATATTTTTGGTCGAGTTTCGACCACTGGACATTACTCGTGTCAATTATTGTCTGATTTATTAGAAAAAATTCAATATTTAGGCTACTGCATTTTATAAACCAAACTCGAATCTTGCTTCCTTGGCCTATCGTATAACGTTTTCCGAATCATAAATCATCATTATGTCCCAACAGTTTATCATGTGTAACCAGTCACGGCAAATACATTATTATATTAATATAATGATCAAAATTAATTTTGCAAGAAGATTCTATATTTTAATATCTGCTCATGTAAAATTAATCATTTTCAAAGCAACCATCACTTAATTTGAAGGCAATAATTAAATAACCATTTATTCATTGGTTTATTTGGAATAAGTAATCATGTATCTATTTCACACTAAATATTCTCTAATGATTGTTTTGATTTAACCTCAAAATTTTACACGTAATGAACACATATAGCACTAAAAAGGTTAATCTTCAATCAAAGGTATTAGGTACAATATTCCACCACAGCTTAACCGATTCTAGCTAAAAAATCCAGTTCCACTGTACAGACTTGTTTATTTTTCACCCCACACTGTAAATAAAATTTTCCTACAGTCACCCAACAAAGTTGGCTTCCTTGTACTGTTTATAGTACAGAATGCTGCTAATTGCTGCATATTTATACTTTGCCGTACGGTTTATACTTTGCCGTACGGTTTATACTTTGCCGCACATCAGGATTCCAACGAAACAACACAAAACAGCGTGGTTCTATTATGCACGTAATCCCTGTACGCTTGGAAATAGGTTGGCAACACTTAAAGATAATAATACTATGAGCAGCTGATTGACTATTATAACTACGATTTAACCTGTCATTTCATGTTTAAAGTTTCGGTATTTCTGGACTTTCTGGACTTTTCTTTTAAACGTTTTTAAAACATTCCTACGATCTTAATAAACAAGAAAATACCTTAGGCATTTTTTTAGGCGCGGAAACCACTTCAAATTACAAAAACATACGGAACTATATTCTCAAAACTCGGAGCACATTTCTTGCCGAGGAAAAATAGCGGAGTGATACGGACCGCGGGTACTACTTTCTCTAGGGCACCATTTGTGTTGCCAGCTGAACCTAAAAACGTGTTGTATAGTGTTTGAAAGACTAATTATTTATATTCTTTATAGTGACTGTAGGAAAAATATAATGTGTAACACGAGTGAAAAAGGCCTTTGCTGCACTCGAGATCATTCCGCACTCGCCTGCGGCTCGTGCGTAAACATTGCTCTCGTGTGCAGCAAAGTGCCACTTTCACCACTAGTTACACAAATAACTAATGTGATTAGAGTTTCTAACATTTGTTTTGATTTTCTGTTTATATTTCATTGTTATTTGGTCACCAGCATGGCAACCCATAAAGCCCGTGTTAATTTTTTGTTAATTTCAAATTAATTTTTTGTGCTTATTTTTTAGCCTATTTTAATTTATAAAGGGGTTCTGCACACCTACAGGAAAAAAGCTTTCTAACGGTATGCGTAGATTTTTCTTACGATGCAAAAGAGCTGGGAAAAAAGGTTTTAAAAACATGTTTGCTTATTAATATATAGATAGATAGATGCTAAATAGTGAATGTAGGAAAAATATAATGTTTAACACGAGCGCAAATGACCTTTGCTCACTAGTTACACAAATAACTATAGAATCGTGGATGCAACAGATTTTGTCGTATATCCATTGCGAGTCCCATGCCTCACTTTAAGTTAAGTTTCCTAAAATGATACACTCGCTTAGCTTAGTGAAGAGGTTTAAGGTTAATGAGACATAAGACTGCTTAAGGGTGTTACTCAACGTGTAATGAACAAAAAATTATAATTGAGAAAAACAACAAAAGTAACAAAGTGTTACAACAGCAAAAGAAAACTTTGAAAAGGCAAAAATCAACAATAATAAGATAAATTAATTTACAACGTTAAATTACAAGAAAAGAAAATCAAATGAAAATATAAAAGAATTTGTTACTGACAAATTACATGACTTGTTTGTTTTACAAAACTTTAGTTATATATTTAATTCTTTTTACATACTGTTTATTGTCCCAGAAGCACACGCACTCCCAAACTTTTGATCTTCTTGGTCCCGTGGCCCGTGGTGATCTCCTCGATTGTCCTCTCCAGGTCCTCAAGCTCCGAGACTCCTGACCCCTCCTTCTTCTTCATTAGCCCTTCTCATTGGCTGATTACCGATAGGGTGTGTGGCTTATAGGTTAGCGATGTTTCTTGGAAGTCAGCCCTACCGGTCATCGCCTAGCTCACATCAGCTGGGAAAGAAATTTGTAAATCGATGCTCATGCTACTGTTCAACTCTGTTCACACCAACTGGTCGACTAAGTGTAATGTGAACAGAGTGTCTGCATAGATGAGCACCGTGGGTACGGGGTTAATCCCCTTTCTTACACCATTTACACTCTTACTTAAATTTGAAGTGCAACGATAAGTCGAGGAATAATTACAAGAATGAGTGGCATTGATCAACAATATACTTGTTTTGTAATCATTTAGCGTATAAATAATTTCTCGTGATTTTATATATTTAGATTGAATACAGCAAAACTGCATTTACCATTTAATTAAGTAAATAAAACAGTTCATTACCTGAGAAATGAGTTTATTAACACAACCAATACGATATTCATAAATAATAAACCATAGGAGTTATTAGTTCTTGCTGATCCACTATATTTACATTTCTTAGAGATTTTCGTTCCATTGAAGACGTTCGTGTGCTCATTGATCCATGGAAGAAATGGACAGATATCCTGAAACATAACCAATATGGGACTGGAAAAATGTCATTATAGAAGGTGCAGTAGAACCTCTATAGCAAGCCTCTAGGGATTATCATATACGATTTCTTATCAAGGTTGACTTCTTAGCGAGAATTACAATAACATGTCTTTTAGGGCATTATAGATTCAAAGGTATTTTAAGATCAATTCAAATAATAAACCAACATTCAAAAATTCAAATGTGCCAGAAAACAGTGACCTAGGATTACAGTAGTAATAACGGACAGCAGTATCCCGATTAGAGCCATCACAACGCTACTGACTTTTCTCAGGAATGAACTACCGATCGTCTGGTTAATACGCGAGCAATATAACCGATAAGCTACCCAGCTCTATAAAATATAAGATAGGGAAAAACAAAAATCCAAACAACTTAAAAAGTTAAACCCAATAGGTAAATTAGTAAGTGAGCATCCACATAAGGTCGGAGTTATCAGAATCAATAGTGATCAGCATCAATCGGGTCGTCAGTTGGAGATCGCTGCAGAAACCATTGTCCTTATTTTGAAGAGGCATCCTCAGTGGTTAGGCCAAGACTATAGTCTCCTCGGTTGACCCATTGCTTATGTTCTATCTATGTTTCTATGGGGACGATGTCGAAGTTGGACAACGTTAAACGTGGACTACGTTAAAAACAGACACCGACTCAATCAGACAACGATAAAAGCAGACAACGACGAACCTGGACACATTTTTAAGTTGTCCGGGGGCGGCGTTTCACGACACGACGAAACTGGACACATTCAAATGTGTCCAAGTTTAACGTTGCACGCAAATGACAAACCTGGACACGTTTTTAAGTTGTCCAGGGGTGGCGTTTCACGACACGACGAAACTGGACACATTGAAAAGGTGTCCCAGTTTAACGCTGCGCGCAAACGACGAACCCGGACACTCTTAGTTTTTGAACAGACTGTATACCAGGCTCATCAAATTCTCAGTCTCGCTCGGTTGGTAAACTCTGAATGAGCTTCCTAATACAGAAATGCCGTGAATACGCCTTATTGTTACAAGGCTTCTTTCTAATACACGGTTATGTTGTAGTGACTCATAGTCCGCGAAACACATTGCACATTATAAATTCGGAAATTTAATTGCATGTTTATTTGGTCGTTGTAAATGTTTTCTGGATATTAATCAAAAATTAAGGCCTATGGGGCCTGATTACACCGTGTCCCAAATGGATGGATCAAATCAACAGCTTACGTGTTGCTAAGGGTCGTAGAAAAGTTAATTAAGGCTCATTTTAAAGCTGTCATATTTAAGTGATTTTTAGTGCCCTTCAATAGTAATTAGCTGTCCATTTTTTAAAATATATATTTACCATAATTAATTATAGAAACGAAATATGTGGAGTGTTGTTGTCTGGGGGGTTGTCCTTGGGTTTTCTATGATTAAACGTATCAGTCGTCAACCTCTAACATGGATAAACTAACAAAATGAAGCAAACAGATGCCTTAGAATTTTAACGTTTTCGTGGTGAAACAGCTGCAATAGAGCAGTCAAATTTATGAATTATTTTATTATGTGTAAATGGATCCTACTAGACTAAACCTATTTCACAATGTGCAGTCTATCGTATCCTACGATCACATATCGTACCTACATAGGTTGAAATAATAATACTGATTCGTTTGAGGATTATTTGAACCAAGCAGCAAAATAGCGGTGATACACAATGATAACATATCATGCGTGTATTTGAGATCGTTGGTGAATCCACTACGGATAATACTTCGCAAAACCGTTACGGAACTATAACTACCCCCGCCACAACGAACCTGCAGACTATAAGCTACTTTACTTTTGTCTGACTGTGTTGTCAATAAAATATCTCCTTAACAATGTAATATTTATTCTCTATTTCTATAACATTAGTTTAATGTATGTTGCGTTTAATGTTTGAGTTTTTATGTATGTTGCTACAGGGAAAGCTGTAAGGTTTTTTTATAGTTAAATGTTGACAGTATAGTATAAATAAATACATTTTCCAAATTTGATCAAAATTTGTTTATAAACAAGCAAACAACAGTTCACTTATTCTTCATAAGAGTACTCTCCTAGGGCTCTGCCCTGCCTGCCTTAAACGTTTCTACGTTATTCTTATGAATTCGCTTATACGCTTAAATCATTTTAATGTATTCACAGGGTTGGTGTGAGTGTCTTTGGCCATTAAAATATGGCCTCACTACTTTGTAAATATAAAAACGGACGTTAAAAAAATCAAATTTTGTGAGTTTCTCCCAAGTTCCCCAAGTTTTCCCTAATGTTTATCACATACGTCATCCATGAAATAACGAACAGCTGTTAGTTTGAATCAAGGTTATTTCTTCTAGCTGTCACTGATATGTTTACATTATGTTGTTTACAAACACCGCAACAATTTCAATCACGTTTTGAAAGAAAATCCAAAACAAGTAAGATGAAAAAAAATTGTCCTTACATAACGGATTTAATTAATCGCAAGTGCAATAATGTGTAACCGCAAATGTAATTAAATAACTTGGCATCATCCAGGTCAGGAACCGGAGATTCTTTGTGTATCAAATTGTTCTTGAGTTTTGATAACCGGGAAAAAGACCTTGAATCAGTGTTGCTTAGGGCTGGGAAATTAACATTTTTTAAATCATTGTCGCCAATAGCTTACAAAAATTAGGTTTCCACTCATTGACGGCGCTTACTAATTTTATATGTACTTTGCTATGGTTAAACGGTAGCAAATTCCTTACCTAATTAAATTCTGCATTTTTGGGCGTATGTCTGTTTGTGACGCATTAATTTCTTTATTACTCAGTGTTTCACGAAAAAGTCAAGAGCACGTTTGTTAATGAAAATGAAAATGTCAAACAGGATAAAGTGTTCAATGGTGAGTTGGAGGTAGTATTTTAACCAGTGAATTCAACTGACTACACTATCGCCGTGCGTGGAACGGGCACATAGCTAGATTAAAATAAAGATGATTTACACGTAAAACAAGATATATGTTTTATAGGTTAGCTATAGTTCCAGATTAATAGTTTAATTTACCTTAAACATGATTGTTTTATTTAAGTTAGACATATTTTTAATGAGATTCAGTATAACAAATAACCTCTTTAACACTCGTATAAATATGCTCCAGACTCAAGAGCATAAAGTAAAGATCATGAAATTTTTTGTTTTGCAAATCCTTAAAATCAGCATTGGAAAATATATTATAGCCTACAGCAGAATACCACATCTTAGAGTGTTCGGAGTGTTTATTTGCAGTTTAATTTATACACAAAAACTTATTTCTAACAGTAGATTTATTATCAGTGAAATTCATTAGTTTTGAATGAAAGTAACCTTTTATTGGCCTAAAACAAAACTGTATGATGTGTCTAACTGGTAGAGGAAATCTGATGTTAAATATAGGCCAATAAACTATAAAATATGAGATTAACCGTTATATCATCAAGTCTTAGGCCTATAATATGTTGCAACTTTAAAAATGATAATACTGTAATGATAACTTAACATTTTTAAATGCAGAATTTTTATGTTGGTAATTTTTACTGTGTCAATAATACGGGTTTATTTAGGCCTACAATGTTTTTCAATTACTTGAGATGAACGAAATACGAATGACTCATTTTTGTGCACGGTCGCACACAAAATGTGTGAAAATGTGCAAATAGCACCGATACTTTTTAAATAAACCTGAATTACTATTTATTTTTTATTAAGTCACGTTTGAAGATAGAAGCTACGTTTCATATTAGTTATGTATGGACAACATATGAAATATTTACCTGCTAATAAATAGAAAGTCTGGATATTAACACACATTCCAATAAAAAATAATGTTATGTAAAATGAAAAGAGGCTTGAAAACCAAACAGATATTTTGAAATAGTCGCCCGAAACTATTAGGATTGACAACGTAAGACGTATATGTAATCTTATTAATACTGTCATGATTATTTCATTTATATTTAATCTATAATATCCGGAAAATTAAAAATAATATTAAGCTATGAAAACAGAAAAATTTTAGTTCAACTGATCTGAAAGATATGGCGATTGGCGACGAGCATGGACAACGCAAAACAAAGCCTGAGGGATGCATTTTCTATATCTTAAAGGCGGTTTCAGACATATGCGCCAGTCGCCAAGCACAAAATATTAACGTTCAGCGATTTAGTTGTCTTGCTATTCACCGATTAAAAAGTAGACTTTTACTACACACATGTGTTGTTTTCCGAGCAAGAGTTAGTTTTTCCGTACGGAGGGAATAGAAAATATTCGTTTACTTTTATGTATCCAAAAATACCGACAATGCGCAACACTACGTCACAGTGGTGGATAGTTGTACGAAAATGTAACCGTAAAATCCGAAAACAGCCAGCTTTATTACCTAAAACATGATATGTTTAATATTAACATAATATGGGATATTGCAGTGAATCTATCCACTATAGTGTGACGTCATGAACCTTCAGCATTGTCTGTCTTTCTAGTGGGGCCTTGGTCGAAATCCCAAACAATGGACTTTGACAGGTAGAATGTACAGTCAGGTCCCAAAACAAGAGACTTAAGACAAATGTCCAGATTCGTCGTTGCACGACACGACGAAACTGGACACATTCAAATGTGTCCAAGTTTAACGTTGCACGCGAACGACGAACCTGGACACGTTTTTAAGTTGTCCAGGGGTGGCGTTGCACGACACGACGAAACTGGACACATTCAAATGTGTCCAAGTTTAACGTTGCACGCAAACGCCGAACCTGGTCACGTTTTTAAGTTGTCCAGGGGTGGCGTTGCACGACACGACGAAACTGGACACATTCAAATGTGTCAAAGTTTAACGTTGCACGTAAACGACAATCCTGGAAACTTAATCTGTCCAACTTTAACGTTGTCCGCGTGTGTCGCTGTCCAAGTTCGGCGCGGTCCCGTTTTTATGATGAGACTAAACACTCACCTGAAACACACTGAGAGTATTCATGGCTCCGCATTGCATGCGACCATTAGTAGACATATCACAGTTCTTGATGTCGTCTATCCTGACTCCCATCTTGGTCAATCCTCGTAACTTCCCTCCACAGACCAAACCTCCACCAGAATCTCCGGGACACATGCCGTAGTCCAGCTTGGGCTTGGTACAGAGGAACCTGCTGACCTGCAACAGACAACATATACTGATTTGTTACAGTAGGAAACATATAATTAAGTTATAATTATTGAACTAATTATTGCAAATCTATCGCCTTAAAAGTTGGTACGTCGGTAGCCCATGTCGTACAGATCAAACTCGAGTAACAGACCAATCAAAGTGGAGAGCGGAAACAGAGGAGGCCGTTAGAAAATGTGAGTAGATCTATTGTAAAAAGTTGTAATTATAACTATCCGAGCACATCCATTGTAAAATATCCTTTATATTAATCAGAAGTATTAATGTTTAACAGATGCCAACAAAGATTTAGTTTATCTGCAGGACAATCATAATATTTTCAAATACTTGCCAATCACAACCTCTTGCCACGTGTTAAACAATTGTATTTACCTTATTCAGTATTTTAGTTAGTTTAGCATACCGATATGTAACTCAGACAATTTATTTTGTATTTCAGAACGAAGATCCTCCTTTTCTTCCCTGAGTATAGATCGTTTTCCATATGATTGTATATGTGCATGTACAGGTATCACTAGCCTAAGAATTTATTATTGTAAAATGGATAATCGTAATTATAGGCTGGTTAACGTGAATGAAAAAATGTAGGTGATTGAATCAGATTCTATTATTTCCACAGATCTTGGCTCTCGTCCCTAAAACAAAAACTAGGCCTAGCCTAAATTAAAAATTAGTGAAATAGGTCAGTAAACAGTCGGATCACAGTTTGCTGTATCCCATCTTGATGATCTGCATGGCCACTCATCGTACCTTCCCTCTACAGACCGTCCACCAGAATATCAGGGACACACGCCGTAGTCCAGCTTAGGTTTGGTACAGAGGTACCTGCTGGCCTACAACAGTCAGCAGACAGATCACAGTTTGCTGTATCCTATCTTGATGATCTGCATGGCCACTCCTCGCACCTTCCCTCCACAGACCGTCCACCAGAATATCCAGAACACACACCGTAGTCCAGCTTGGGTTTGGTACAGAGGTACCTGCTGGCCTACAACAGTCAGCAGACAGATCACAGTTTGCTGTATCCCATCTTGATGATCTGCATGGCCACTCCTCGCACCTTCCCTCCACAGACCGTCCACCAGAATATCCAGAACACACACCGTAGTCCAGCTTGGGTTTGGTACAGAGGTACCTGCTGGCCTACAACAGTCAGCAGACAGATCTCAGTTTGGTGTTACCCATCTTGATGATCTGCATGGCCACTCCTCGCACCTTCCCTCCACAGACCAAACCTCCACCAGAATATCCAGAACACACACCGTAGTCCAGCTTGGGTTTGGTACAGAGGTACCTGCTGGCCTACAACAGTCAGCAGACAGATCTCAGTTTGGTGTTACCCATCTTGATGATCTGCATGGCCACTCCTCGCACCTTCCCTCCACAGACCGTCCACCAGAATATCAGGGACACACGCCGTAGTCCAGCTTAGGTTTGGTACAGAGGTATCTGCTGGCCTACAACAGTCAGCAGACAGATCACAGTTTGCTGTATCCCATCTTGATGATCTGCATGGCCACTCCTCGTACCTTCCCTCCGCAGACCAAACCTCCACCAGAATCTCCAGGACACACTCCGTAGTCCAGCTTGGGTTTGATACAGAGGTATCTGCTGGCCTACAACAGTCAGCAGACAGATCACAGTTTGCTGTATCCCATCTTGATGATCTGCATGGCCACTCCTCGTACCTTCCCTCCGCAGACCAAACCTCCACCAGAATCTCCAGGACACACTCCGTAGTCCAGCTTGGGTTTGATACAGAGGTATCTGCTAGTCTGCAACGGACAGGTCACAGGATTATCTACCATTTACCTATTCTACTTTAAAAAATCAATAAAACAAATTCCAAGGGACTCTTTATCTTACTAAAACCAACGAATTCAAACGATTTAACCATCTGCATTACAAACAAATTCCCAACAGCCTAATTTAATTTGAAAACTGTACTTTTTCCTCTTCGTGTCGTCATCACTGCGAGTGTTGTCTTCGACTACGCCAAACCCCGTCAGTTCGCATGCGGCCCATCCTTTAAAAGACTGCTTGAACGGAGTTGTCGTCAGGTTGATCGGAGTAGCAGCCTCGTTCCAAACAAACTTCTCATCCTTTAATAAACCCTACGTCTCCATCGCCCTTTTCACTCTCATAGTTTGGGTGAATTATCAACTCCGCGCTCTTCACCAGTTGTGCTGTTTCTGGAAGCTGGTCTTCGCCACTTGCGTAGTCTTCGAACTCCTGGAGAGAGTTCCCTCCAGCGTAGACAATAACTCCGTCTACTTCGTCCAGACAGTGCGCCGCCGTCAACACCCACTCTTCTGATATAATCGTTCCTGTACAGATGCCCTGCTCGTCATTCCCATTCTTAACTAGTATCAGAAGCACAGATAAGGGGAAGAAGTCTTCAGCATACGTTAATTCGTACTCGTCCTTCTCCTCCTCTTCATGTTTCTTTTTCTTTTTTACTTTTAATAATTTTACATCGTATTTTCTCCGTCGTTTTCTTCAGGACTAGTTTGGAAGACTGAGTTGTGTTCATTCATCGTTCTCTTTACTTTGTGTTTGTCACGAGTTTTATTTTTAAGCCTAAAGTGGTCTGGTGGCCTGACATTTGTTATATCACTAACTTTATTTAATGACGGGTTCACTTTAACATGTAGATTATATACTGAATGTCCGTAAAATCCTTGGAAATCGTCCTTATTCCTGCATTCGCCCTCCTTGTTAAGCAGTGTTACCTCCTTGTTTTCCGATACATTTTGAACACGATAACCTCTTATTATTTTCCCAGCGTGCTCAACTTGCATATTCGATCTTTGTAGATATATATAAAGCATGATCACAGAGAGAGTTAAGAGTAAAACACGCAGGATTTATTTAAAATTTGTAAATTGGCAACCAATATTTACGGCACATTTTATAACATAAAATTTGTAAGAAAGAATTTCAAGATTTGGCCAAATTGTTTTTACTTTAATTTAAAAACAATAACAATGACCATGATGTTTCATGTTGAACTTGGATTTTTTCACCCTTTTACCCTTTTTAGCGAATTTCCCATATAGGGAATAAGCTATTACCGTAGTACTCATGGTAAGACCTGGACCCGGGACCGATTTTTTTTTCGTTTTGAGGTCCCTAGAGGCCAAAAACACCATCCGTTCAAATTCATATATATATATATATATATATAAAATAATTATGGCTGTGATTAGGGTTACTATTATATTAATAATTGGAAACATTATAACAAAATTAAGTACCCTTTTAAATTCATTTTAATTAAGAAACGACATGTTTCGACACTTAGGTCATAGTCATGTTTTTTTACAAATACAATAACAGAATAATGAAAAGAATAAATATAGTCATATGTTAAGCTAACTTAAAATTTAGAGGATCTTGATCTATTCTTTGTTTAGTTTTGCGTATATTATATAATATTTCTGTTTTATTGCAATTGTAGGATTTTTTCGAATATCGGATTTGTTTTGTTGATGTTCATGGTGTTCAGTAAATTTTGAGGAAATCTTTTGTAATTTGTGTATATATGAAAATCTTCCTTGACATTTAATTTTGTTTTATTTCTTTCATATTCTAGAATTTCTAAATTTTCATTTATATTTTTGTATTCATGTCGAGTTTCGATAAGGTGCTCTGCAAAATTTGATTTCATTGTCGTTTTGTTACCTGATTTTAACGCTTGTATATGTTCTTGGAACCTTTTTTAGCGAATTTCCTATATAGGGAATAAGCTATTACCGTAGGTCTCATGGTAAGACCTAGACCCGGGACCGATTTACTTTTTCGTTTTGAGGTCCCCAGAGGCCAAAAACACCATCCGTTCAAATTCATATATATATAAATAAATAAATAAATAAATATATATATATATATATATATATTTATATATGTGTCCGTTAGCGCGATAACTCGAGCAAAATTGATCCGATTTTGATGAAATTTGGTACAAACGTGTAAACCTACATTTATTCGAACGAGTTCGCGAACTAGCATAATTGGACCATGGGATCAGGGGTTTATGGGGGGTTTTATGGGGTAAAAATGGGTTTTTCTCATTTTTGACCCTAAAAACTTCAAATTTCTAAATTTCTCTCTAGACCATTTTGAAGAGCTTAAAAAAACAAATAATTTAGATATTGAAGTGTTTTTGAATGTTCATTGACTACGGAGAAAATTAAAAAATTGTAAATTTAAAATTCCCATGTTATTCTTATGGAGAATAAATAAACTGTTGTGTAGTTTGCTTGTTTATGGATATATTTTAATCAAATTTGGCAATTTGGTTTATTTCATACTAAGCTATCAATATTTCAATCGAAAAAAACACACCTCAACATCTTCCCCGTAACAGCAAACCTAACTACTCACTAAAATTAATGTTATTTAAATAGGAAATAAATCTGAAAATTTATAGGGAATATTTTAAAAGAAATCAAGCCGGGTAAATGGAAATTCGCTTAGTATGCAGGTTTGCTGCGACGGGGGTATTTAAAGCTACGACTTGTTTGGCCAATGTAGGATTTATTACAGTCTGAACATTTAATTTGATAAATGCCTGATTTGTTTATATCTTTAACTTGGTTGTTATATGCTTCATTAGAAATTTTGTTTTTTATCATCTGAAAGGCATTATTTTTAATTCTGTAACTTATTTTCAAATTAGAATTTTGGAAGGTTTTTCTTGTTGCTTTGTTTAAGGTTGTACTATGGGGTATGCAAATAAATTCTTTTCTATTGTTTTCTTCAATCGATCTTTGTGTTTCAAATTTCTTCTTAATTTTCTTTCGAATCATTTTTTAAATTATAGAAGATTTGTACCCATTTTCAAGGCTAAATATAGGATGATGTTTTTCTCTTTTTCAAAATCTTTGCTCTTTGCTTGACATTGGTATATTTACTAATCGATGTGTCATTGAAGGAAAAGTTGACAATTTGTGCTGCCACGGGTGATTTGAATTTGATGGTATGATTATGTCTGTTGTAGATGGTTTTCGGTATATTTTAAACTTATGCATGTGTCTTTCTTTCGAAATTGTTATGTCTAGAAAGTTGATTTGTGAATTTTGTATTTCTTTAGAGAATTTAATTTGCGATGAAAGAGAATTTATGTGTTTATGTAGTTCTTCTGCTTCAATTTGAGTGCCTTCAAATAGGCAAAGAATGTCATCAACATATCGATACCAGTACAATATTTTTGATTTGTAAGGATTTGTTTCGTTTAAAATCTTGGTTGTTTCTAGATTGTTCATGTAAATATCTGCTAAAAGTCCAGAGAGGGGAGAGCCCATGTGTAAACCGTCTTCTTGTATGTAAAATGAATTGTTGTATTGAAAATAATTTTGGTTTAGTGTAACTTTTGTTAGTTTGATTACGTCATTAATTTGAGGTCTTGTTAGTGTTCCATGGTCGATTAATCGATGTTTCCAATTATTAATATATACAGGGTGGGGCAGCATAACTTCCTTTTTCAAAGCTTAATAAAACGTATTGTATGAGTCAGACAAACTTTATTTGGTTTTTACAATGTAAGTACATTCCTAAAGCTTTGTTTTACGTAGTTTTGAAGAGTAACTCATGCAGGTGTTGTCCCCCGTTCTAGATACATTGAGTATACTGATTTTTGGGGGTTTCTAGCGTTTTCCATTACCCTTTCAAGCATAGCAGGAGTTATGTTGGCAATTTCTTCCTGGATCTAGTTTTTTTAATCTTCAAGGGTCCTTGGGCTGTCCACATAAACGCAGGACTTCAAAAAACCCCATAGGAAAAGTCGCAAGAGGACAATTCGGGAGATTGAGCCGGCCATTGCAAATCGCCCCTGATTCAAATTAGGCATTTTGACAGTTCCTGCTCAATCACCTTTTTTGATGAATGGAAATGTAGGTCATCATGGAGAATTCTCGTTACAGAACAATTAGAAAGTCCAAGGGGTACTCATGTTTGAGCGCACAAGACAAAAACACGCTTCTGTTTGAGCGCGTGTCTTGGTGTTTGCAACATTGAAGCTCTCACTGCCTCAATGTTCTTAGGTGAACTAATGGGACTCCAGTTTTTCTTTTTGTCACTTGCAGTTTGTCTAAACGTTTTGAACCATAACAATTGATTTGCGATCCGGTACAGGGGCCAACGGGGCTAAATTAAACCAATTCAGAAAGGCGCGCTGTTGCAATCACTGAACATCCACTCGAAAAGTAGGCCTGAACGGCAAACGCACGCTCCTCACTGTTCCAACGCATAATGACGACTAAACTGTACAAGGACAAAACTTTATAGCTTCGCCTCTCGAACGAGACTGCTAGCTCTTCGCTATGACATGAACAAACAAAATGGCGCACATTTAAAAAAAGGAAGTTATGCTGCCCCACCCTGTATATATATGTGTCCGTTAGCGCGATAACTCGAGCAAAAATGATCCGATTTTGATGAAATTTGGTACAAACGTGTAAACCTACGTTTATTCGAACGAGCTCGCGAACCAGCATGATCGGACCATGGGAACGGGGGTTTATGGGGGTTTTATGGGGTAAAAATGGGTTTTTCCCATTTTTGACCCAAAAAACATCAAATTTTGCAATTTCTTTCTAAACTATTTTGTAGAGCTTAAAAAAACAAATAATTTAGTATATTGAAGCGTTATAATGCGCCTAATGGTTACGGAGAAAATTCCAAAAAATTTTAAATTTAAAATTCCCATGTTATTCTTATGGAGAATAAGTAAACTGTTGTAGTTTGCTTGTTTATTAACATATTTTGCTCAAATTTGGAAAATGTTTTTATTTCTTACTAACAATTAACATTTTACATTAAAAAACACTTTTACCCTCCCTGTTGCAGCAAACCTAAGTATGTGTTAAACTGATTCTATTTAAATAGGGATAAATGTGATATTTTTAAGGAGACATTTTAGTGTAAATCCAATCAGGCAAATGGAAATTCGCTTAGTCTGCAGGTTTGCTGCGGCGGGGGTATTTTGTTAATAGGATGTTAATCGTCAGGGCCTAAACACTGGAAAATAAGCGAGAGTTGAAAGACACCTTTTGCCCGTGTGATGAACTATTTATCGTCATAACGCACCATTAGTTAAATAAACTATGTTAAAAAATAATGAAATAGTTTTAATAATTTAAAACTTGAACTCTCAAAACAACTTCTAGCTTGTTTTAAATTCAATTTGCTACCGCAATGAAAACAAGCAGCTGTTTAGTAAATGATGCAATCGTTTCGTCATTACTACTGTGCTAGTGTGCATTATACCATCGATACTTCGAACTATTTACAATACGGAAACAATTATCTACAATCGATAAAACATCGATACATACTGCTGATTCTTACTCCCTTGGAGCTAAAAACGATGAACAAAACTGCTACTTTTGACCCACAACGCATGCATTAAAACGGCTGTTTTGCTGCAGTATGACGGACAACAAATTTGTACTGTCAAAAACTACTATTATCAATTTCCTTCAACCATTGACTATTATAGTTTTATACTTTAATACTTTCTTATTAAATTGCGACCATATAAAGTAGGTATTTTAAGCCAAGTATCGGAGATGAGTGTAGGATGAGTGGCGCGATGTTCGACCATTAGATATCCATCTTACTATCTTATGATATTGAAATGGACAAATCTTGAGAACGAGCCGGTTTTAGCGTCTCCTGTTTTGTAATGAAGCTTAAATGCGTTAATATCGACTATTTTTTTATATTCTTTTAATGGTAAAAATTACAGTATGATTTGTAATTTTTGGTTATAATACTAAACTAAAGGAAGCATCGGCAAAATATAGTCATTGCATGTGTACTGTACGTTATAATCTAAACGTAAGTAAATGTAACCCGACATACCCAAATATCTTAACAGACTTCGCAAAGGTTTAATATCGAATTTTGAATAGATGCAATTTCAAGTTCCATTATCTTAACCGGTCTCAAATAAATAAACAAATGTTATCAAAACTCAGCTGTGAAACGTATTGCCGATGTCAGTTGTAACGAGTCAAAATGTTTTCACCGCATTAACATTGTAACTAGGGTTGCTTTCAGAGAGGTGAAAGCCAGTTGAGCGGAAAAGACGTGATTTGATATTTGTATAAGTAGGCTACTAAATGAAAAAAAGTCAATAGATGTACTAATGCTGGTTTTATTGATTAAAATTATAATCTTTCAAATTTGTTTTACTACATCTTGTTATTCAGATACCTCTTCCAAAAGTGCATTATGCTAGTTTTGACCAGGAAAATATTACAGTAGTTGGAATCTGATATTAACATCCAAAAAGGGCATTAAAGTATAAAAAAGAGAAAGGAAATTTAACATTCAAATTCAACTGTAGCCTTCAACAAAAACATTGGGCTTCAACCAACTATTCCAAAAGATAAAAATAATATTGTGCAACACAAATAAACAACCCGATCACCTATTTAAAACCTACACTTTACCTTCCTAATCTAACCATACTTCAAAACACAATGTAGTCACGGATACTCATAAACCCCGACCTACCTTCCCCACATGCCTTAATTAGATCATCTGCGTTTTATTAATAAGTGTAATAACTTACTGCACCGTGGATGTAATTAAACATAATAACCTGTGAGGTATTATCGGATTAAATATCGATTTCGATGCGGTTCGATATATCGCTTATTAAATCCTGATTTCTAAAATTAACTGTTTCTAATCAGCTGGCAACACAATATAGGTTCCCAAGAAAGTAGTCACTGGTTCCACTTATGGTTCTCTTGTTTACATTTTTCTTGTAAACAAAAAACTGTCATATGGCTACTTTAGTCCCATAAGCCTAATGTTAAAATTTGGAAATTTTAAGTTCGTTTTAAATTGCATTAGCATTATCTAATTGAAATTTGTTTGTTTAAAAACCATCTCACTATTAGTCTAAGTAATTTTGTTAAGTTTGGCTGAAATGCGTTCAGCCGTTATTGAGTGATGTTTCTCTATTTGTTGCATTGGAGTTGATCCCAAAGAGCTTCGCTCGCTTCGCTCGCTCCGCTCAATGAATAAAATATTGAACCATTTTACAAACTCTACGAAGCTTACAATTTCAAAAGTAAAAGAGTTGTTTTATAAAGTCTTCTATCTATAGGCCTACTTAAAGTACTCTTCACAAGTGCCCAATGAAACAGAATAAGCTAGCTTAAATGATTTAAAAACTATCAGTGACAGACTTTCGAACTTTAAACTACATCAACAATGCGACTTCAAAAATATAACCTATCATTAAGAAATTTTTACCAAATTAAATTTGGACTTTCGTATACCATTTACATTTACTTTAAGACTACCTACACTAGACCCACACACTTACTCACCGCCTCTGATCCAAATAGCATGCGCAGATAGAACGAGCAGAGGCAAGGGCTTTTAATATCCAGATGAGTCGTCTTCCTGTAGGCATCGTCCTTGTTCTTCTCTCCCATCTGAACAACACCAAATCCCGTAAAAACGCACGTCGTATACCCATGGTAACTCTCCTTCCAAGGTGACGCGGTCAGCTGTATCGTGCTCACAGCCCGCGTAAAGTTGAACTTTCCCTCCACTTTGATCAGCCCCACGTCAAAATCTCCTCCCTCATACCGAGGATGAATGATAAAACTAGAGGATAGGAACAGCTGGGCTGTAGGAGGCAAGGGGCCTGTTCCATTTATGAATTTTTTTAACTCCTCCATCGAGTGACCCCCGGCATATACCATAAATTCATCACCCTCAACGAGGCAATGTGCCGCTGTCAAGACCCATTCCTCAGTTATGATCGAACCTGTGCACGGACCTACCACTTTACCGCCTCGTAATACGATGACGAGCACAGAATACGGGTATTGCTCTGGTTCTGTCAGGTTGTAAGAATCTTCTCTTCTTCTCCAGTCGAAAGTGTCTATGTATTCACTGTTTTCACTGTTAAACTGCGAGTCGTGCAAGATTTTCTGTTCTTTTTTGCTGTCGAATTGACATTTTTCAGTGGGATGAGTCAAATTGTTCAAATTTTCATCTTCGTTAAAATATGCAGTTGGCTTGCTATGCAAACCTTCTGTTTGGTTGACGTTGAATTCAGTGTCTTCCGTGTGCCCAACGCCTGAGCGATGCATAGCGATATCTACGTTTTGACCTTTATTGAAAGACCCTTCGGGTTCTGCTTGGATGACGTCTGATTCAAATGTTGCTTCATGCATATCATTTTTAGATGTCGTTGTAACTCCGTCTTTAACGACTTTGCTAGGAATCTTAATTTGGTTGAAGACAATCTTTTTTGTCTTGTTGACTTTAAAATGCACTAATTTTGTGTTCTCTAGACTTGTAGAATTTGTTACAGGTACATGAGTTCTCTCCAAAGCATAAACAATGGGCATATCCTTAACATCTTTAGTAAAATTTCCATCAGTACTTCGGTTGGTATTTAATAGATATGTTTCATCGTTAGAATGGTTGGTTCCTGTTGATAAAGTTTGGGTCTGTTCTCCATTTGTTTCCCCGGCTACATTTTGGTTAAATACGACTATTGTTTGAAAATAGAAAATAAATAATCCAAGTATCAATTCCATTGATGATTTTGAAACCAAAACAACACAATTTTGAATTTAATGCAAAAGTTTAGGAGTATTTATGTTTGTTTACTAATATTGTATAAAACGTCGACATGTGATCAAATTGACAGACTGAACAATTTGAATTAGCCATAGCCATTGATTAATCATAGTCCCTTTTATTGGTTAGTCTATGCCATAGGTCATCAGTTAGCTAATGAATGTACATGTACATATGAATCTCCAAGTATTCGACGATGAGAATATTTTTGAGCGGAGCGAGCGAAGCTCTTATACGTCGACTATTAAACGTTGTAATACGCAAACTCCTCCTATACGGCTGAATCAATCGTTTTCAAATTTTGCATTGTGTTAAAGACCATATCAGTGAGTGCCAACATCTATATGGCGTTAAAAAGTCTCTCAGGAATCCGCCCCACTGGGTCTCAAAGTTTCAATGTAATCCTTTTGGAAGCAGTATTTGACAAATAAACAAAGACTTATGACATATGATCAGCTGTTGACTTTTAAATGCAGTAGATAAAGAAATAGCTGATAGCATTATTCCCCAGATATTAGAACATAAACTGTATGGATCATAAATATAATCAAATGGCGACACTAGCTTGAGGTCCGTGACGTATGAAGTGGTGAAGGAAGTAGTAAAGGCGAGCAGTCTGGAGTGTGAAAACTGTTTATGACGATCAGATTAAGGTATCTGCATTCCTAAAATTCTATGGGAAGGGAGGAAAACAGGTCCGTGACGTAGGAAGTGGTGAAGGAAGTAGTCAAGGCGAGCTGTCCGGAATGTGGGAACTGTTTATGATGATTAGATCAAGGTATCTACAATCCTAAACTTCTATGGGAAGGGAGGAAAACAGGTCCGCGACGTAGGAAGTGGTGAAGGAAGTAGTAAAGACGAGCAGTCTGAAGTGTGGAAACTTTTTATGACGATTAGATTAAGGTATGTGCATTCCTAAAATTATATGTGAAGGGAGGAAAACAGGTCCACGACGTAGGAAGTGGTGAAGGAAGTAGTAAAGGCGAGCAGTCTAGAGTGTGGAAACTGTTTATGACGATTAGATTAAGATACCTGCATTCCTAAAGTTTTATGGGAAGGGAGGAAAACAGGTCCGTGACGTAGGAAGTGGTGAAGGAAATAGTCAAGGCGAGCTGTCTGGTGTGTGTGAACTGTTTGTTACGATTAGATTAAGGTATCTGCAATCCTAAAATGCTATGGAAAGGGAGGAAAACGGGTCCGCGACGTAGGAAGTGGTGATGGAAGTAGTCAAGGCGAGCTGTCCGGTATGTGGGAACTGTTTATGACGATTAGATTAAGGTATCTGCAATCCTAAAATGCTACGGAAAGGAAGGGAACAGTTCTGTGATGTAGGAAGTGGTGAAGGAAGTAGTAAAGGCGAGTTGTTCGGAGTGTGGGGACCGTTTATGACGATTAGATTTAGGTATCTAGAATCTTAAAATGCTATGGGAAGAGAGGGAAACAGATTCTTGACGTAGGAAGAGGTGAAAGAAGTAGTAAGGTGAGCAGTGTGGAGTGTGGGAACTGGAAACAATTTGTAGCAGTTTTAATGTATCTTCAATGCTAAAATGCTATGAGAAAGGGACGGAAGCATGCCCACGACATAGAAAATGGCGAAAGAAGTAGTAAAGGCTAGCAGTACGGAGAGTGGGAATGTTTGTGGCAATTAGATTAACGTATCTAAAATACTAAAATGCTATGGAAAGTGATGAATACGGGTCCACGACGTAGGAAGTGACTTAGGAAGTAGTTAAGTATGAGCATCAGCATAGTGTGAGATCCGTCTGTGGCAGTTAGCTTAATGTATCTTCAATACTAAAATGCTATGAGAAGGGAAGGAAACAGGCCCCACGACGTAGGAAGTGGTGAAGGAAGTAGTAAAGGCTGGCAGTGCAGAGTGGGGAAACCGTTTGGGCAGTTAGATAAATGAATCTGTAATACTTAAATGCTATGAGAAAGGAAGGAAACAGGTCTATGACGTATTAAATGGTGAAGGAAGTAGTAAGGCTAGCAGTGCAGAGTGTGGGAACTGTCTTTGGCAATTACATTAATGTATGTGCAATCCTAAAATGCTATGGGAAGAGAGGGGAACAGGTCACCACGTAGGGTGTGGTGAAGGAAGTAGTAAAGGTGAGCAGTGTTGAGTTTGGGAATGGATTAATGTATCTGCAATGCTAAAATGCTATGGGAAGAGACTGTAGACTGTATATTAAAATGATTACGAAGCACGAATTGATACAAATATTTTCGATACATGCAATCGTTTACAATCGAAATTTACAACTGAGTTGACAACAGCTGGTTTTTACTCCATAGAGGCTAAAAACAATTTTTACTCCCTAAAATTTAAAAATGTACTTTAGACCCACAACGCATGCATTAAAAACTACTGTTTTAGCGAATTTCCCATATAGGGAATAAGCTATTACCGTAGGTCTCATGGTAAGACCTAGACCCGGGACCGATTTACTTTTTTGTTTTGAGGTCCCCAGAGGCCAAAAACACCATCCGTTCAAATTCATATATATATATATATATATATATATATATTTAGTTTTATTTATATATGTGTCCGTTAGCGCGATAACTCGAGCAAAATTGATCCGATTTTGATGAAATTTGGTACAAACGTATAAACCTACATTTATTCGAACGAGTTCGCGAACCAGCATAATCGGACAATGGGATCAGGGGTTTATGGGGGGTTTTATGGGGTAAAAATGGGTTTTTCTCATTTTTGACGCTAAAAACTTAAAATTTCTAAATTTCTCTCTAGACCATTTTGAAGAGCTTAAAAAAACAAATAATTTAGTATATTGAAGTGTTTTTGAATGTTCATTGACTACGGAAAAAATTTAAAAAATTTTAAATTTAAAATTCCCATGTTATTCTTATGGAGAATAAATAAACTGTTCTAGTTTGCTTGTTTATGGATATATTTTAATCAAATTTGGCAATTTGGTTTATTTCATACTAAGCTATCAATATTTCAATTGAAAAAACACATCTCAACATCTTCCCCGTATCAGCAAACCTAACTACTCACTAAAATTAATGTTATTTAAATAGGAAATAAATCTGAAAATTTATAGGGAATATTTTAGTAGAAATCAAGCCGGGTAAATGGAAATTCGCTTAGGATGCAGGTTTGCTGCGACGGGGGTATTTACTGAAGTATGACAAAAACAATATAATATGAATCCTTGATGACTCCGCTCAACTTCGTGGATGCCTCTGCGAACGCCACCTAGTACCATAGTACTGCATTCGTTCATTTTAATGACCGTCGGTGATATGTGTACTGTGTAGACAGTGTGTGCATTGGCTACCCTGACGATTGTGAGTGATGATCTTGCATCATCGTATTGGATTGATAACTGGACAACTGATTAGTTATAGTATTCGCATGACAATCAAAAGGTTGTCAGTTAAATCATGAGGAACGTCAATTGCTTTAATATGGTTCGAAACTAGGCCCAGATATCCTTGATTTGTGGGTTTTAATAATCGTCTGGTTTGGATTAGTTCAGTTTAACTTAGTTTTGTTTATGATAGGCCTCATAACAAATAAGGAAATAGGCTTCAATTAATCAAAAGACGTTTTGTACAGGAACGATGGATTTCAGTTCTATTGATAACTGTTGGAAATCCATTACGTATATTACCGATGACTTTGGTTAATTAATCGACAAGAAGTTAAGACTGTTGTTGACTGAGATTTGGTTTATTTGCCCATACAAATGTCATTGCCGTTACGCGCAGAATAAGCGTAGCCTACTACTAGTTAAGTAAATAAATAAAACAGTTAATTACCTGAGAAATGAGTTTATTAAAACACTCAATACGATATTAATAAATAATAAACCATAGGAGTTATTAGTTCGTGCTGATCCACTATATTTACATTTCTTCGAGATTTTCGTTCCATTGAAGACGTTCGTGTGCTCATTGATCCATGGAAGAAATGGACAGATATCCTGGAACATAATCAATATGGGACTGGAAAAATGTGATTATAGAAGGTGCAGTAGAACCTCTATAGCAAGCCTCTAGGGATTATCATATACGATTTCTTATGAAGGTTGACTTCTTAGCGAGATTTACAATAACATGTCTTTTAGGGCATTATAGATTCAAAGGTATTTTAAGATCAATTCAAATAATAAACCAAAATTCAAAAATTCAAATGGGCCAGAAAACAGTGACCTAGGATTACGGTAGTAATAACGGACAGCAGTATCCCGATTAGAACCAGCACAACGCTACTGACTTTTCTCAGGAATGAACTACCAACCGTCTGGTTTAATACGCGAGCAATATAACCGATAAGCTACCCAGCTCTATAAAATATAAGATAGGGAAAAACAAAAATCCAAACAACTTAAAAAATTAAACCCAATAGGTAAATTAGTAAGTGAGCATCCACATAAGGTCGGAGTTATCAGAATCAATAGTGATCAGCATCAATCGGGTCGTCAGTTGGAGATCGCTGCAGAAACCATTGTCCTTATTTTGAAGAGGCATCCTCAGTGGTTAGGCCAAGACTATAGTCTCCTCGGTTGACGCCTAGCCTATGTTCTATCTATGTTTCTATGATGAGACTAAACACTCACCTGAAACACACTGAGAGTAGTCATGCCTCCGCATTGCATGTCACCTAAAATAGACAGATCACAGTACTTTGTGTTGCCCATCTTGATCATCTGCATGGCCACTCCTCGTACCTTCCCTCCACAGACCAAACCTCCACCAGAATCTCCAGGACACACTCCGTAGTCCAGCTTGGGTTTGGTACAGAGGTACCTGCTGGCCTACAACAGACAGGTCACAGGATTATCTACCAGTTACTTATTCTACTTTGAAAAATCAATAACACACACTTTCCAAGGGGCTCTTTACCTTACTGAAACTAACGAATTGAAACGATTTAACCATCTGCATTACAATAGTCTCCCAACAGCCTGATTTAATTTTAAAACTGTACGTTTTCCTCTTCGTGTAATCATCACTGCGAGTGTTGTCTTCGACTACGCCAAACCCCGTCAGTTCGCATGCGGCCCATCCTTTAAAAGACTGCTTGAACGGAGTTGTCGTCAGGTTGATCGGAGTAGCAGCCTCGTTCCAAACAAACTTCTCATCCACTCTAATAAGCCCTACGTCTCCATCGCCCTTTTCACTCTCATAGTTTGGGTTAATTATCAACTCCGCGCTCTTCACCAGTTGTGCTGTTTCTGGAAGCTGGTCTTCGCCACTTGCGTAGTCTTCGAACTCCTGGAGAGAGTTCCCTCCAGCGTAGACAATAACTCCGTCTACTTCGTCCAGACAGTGCGCCGCCGTCAACACCCACTCTTCTGATATAATCGTTCCTGTACAGATGCCCTGCTCGTCATTCCCATTCTTAACTAGTATCAGAAGCACAGATAAGGGGAAGAAGTCTTCAGCATACGTTAATTCGTACTCGTCCTTCTCCTCCTCTTCATGTTTCTTTTTCTTTTTTACTTTTAATAATTTTACATCGTATTTTCTCCGTCGTTTTCTTCAGGACTAGTTTGGAAGACTGAGTTGTGTTCATTCATCGTTCTCTTTACTTTGTGTTTGTCACGAGTTTTATTTTTAAGCCTAAAGTGGTCTGGTGGCCTGACATTTGTTATATCACTAACTTTATTTAATGACGGGTTCACTTTAACATGTAGATTATATACTGAATGTCCGTAAAATCCTTGGAAATCGTCCTTATTCCTGCATTCGCCCTCCTTGTTAAGCAGTGTTACCTCCTTGTTTTCCGATACATTTTGAACACGATAACCTCTTATTATTTTCCCAGCGTGCTCAACTTGCATATTCGATCTTTGTAGATATATATAAAGCATGATCACAGAGAGAGTTAAGAGTAAAACACGCAGGATTTATTTAAAATTTGTAAATTGGCAACCAATATTTACGGCACATTTTATAACATAAAATTTGTAAGAAAGAATTTCAAGATTTGGCCAAATTGTTTTTACTTTAATTTAAAAACAATAACAATGACCATATGACTTTCATGTTGAACTTGGATTTTTTCACCCTTTTACCCTTTTTAGCGAATTTCCCATATAGGTTCCTGTACAGATGCCCTGATCGTCATTCCCATTCTTAACTAGTATCAGAAGCACAGAGAAAGGGAAGTCTTCAGCATACGTTAATTCGTACTCGTCCTTCTCCTCCTCTTCATGTTTCTTTTACTTTTTTACTTTCAATACATTTACATCGTCGTTTTCACCAACGTTTTCTTCGGGACTAGTTTGAAATACTGAGTTTTGTTCATTTATCGTTCTCTTTACTTTGTGTTTGTTACGAGTTTTATTTTTAGGCCTGAAGTGGACTGGTGGCTTGACATTTTTTTGTCACTAACTTTATTTAATGACGGGTTCACTTTAACATGTAGATTATATACTGGATGTCCGTGATTTCCTTGGAAATCGTCCTTATTCCTGCTTTCGTCCTCTTTGTGAAGCCTTACCTTCTTGTTTTCCGATACATTTTGAACACGATAACCTCTTATTATTTTCCCAGCGTGCTCAACTTGCATATTCGATCTTTGTAGATATATCGAAAACATGATCACAGAGAGAGTTAGGAGTACAACACGCATGATTTATTTAAAATTTGCAAATTTACGGCACATTTTAAAACATCGAATTTGTAAAAAAGAATTTCAAGATTTGGCCAAATTGTGTTTACTTTAATTTAAAAACAATAACAACAACCATGTGTAAAAACTACCAGTTGCAGACTTTTTAACTTAAACCTACATCAATAATGCGACTTTAAAAATATATCTATATAAATAAAATTAGAGTTTTGTCTGTACTTTGCTCAGAATTATATACTTTTAGGTTATTTTTACGTTTTATACATTAAAGAAGCAGAAACAAGTCTTATCTCTATTTCTGTCTGTCTGTCTGTCTGTCTGTCTTTCCCTTTGTCAGTAACACTCAAGATGGCATTTTACGCAATCTTCTCCGTGAAAACCAGAGTACCTATCAAGATCCAAGTCATTTTAATGTATTCACTGGATTCACTGGAGAGTGTCTTTAGTGATTTAAATATAGCCTCACTACTTTGTAAATAAAATTACGGACGTTCTAAAATGCAGTTTTGTGCGATTTTTGTCAAATTTTTGTTCAATTTTTATCACATAATCGTCTATGAAATAACGGACAGCTGTTCGGATCAAGATTATTTCTTCTAGCTGTCAATGATATGTTTTTCAAATGTTGTTTACAAATACCGCAACCATTTCGAATCACGTTTTGAAAGCAAATCCCAACCAAGTGAGATTAAAAACGTTTTTCTTACATAACGGATTTAATTAATCGCAAGTGCAATAATATAGTCTAATAGTGTAACCGTAAATGAAATTAAATAACTAGACATCGTCCTAATCGGAACCAGAAATTCTTTGAGTATAAAATGTTTCTCGAGTTTTGACAACCAGAAAGAAGACCTTGAATCAGTGTTGTATAGGGCTGGACACTGAAATGATCGTCGCCAATAGCTTACAAAAAAGGTTTCCACTCATTGACGGCGCTTCAATGGCGGTTGTGTAAAGTGTAAAGTAAAAAATCACAACTGCTGTGGGTGATTGTAACAGAGGTTTAACAGAGGAAGTGCTAAACTCGCTTTTCCAATGTGTCACTTTCTGTTTCTACTCACCGTGTGATGCAATCGCTGGACCATACAGCCAATAGGCCCATAGCTCATATCTTGGGTACGTAAGCCTACATATTTATTCATAACAACCTTTTTGACGACGATCCTTGATACCGGTACTTTTCCATAGAATACATGGCCTACCTACTTAAGAAATATAATTACAAATCACATCACTGTAGTTTACAAATTAGTTATCGTTGGTGTTGCACCTTATTTATTAGAGCCGTCCGTATTCAATTTAAGTGAAGTCTTAACTCTGTATAAGTTTTGCTTTTTTCTGTCTGGATTCCAAATCTTAGCTTACCCGGTATGCTAAGAAAATGATAACCTATTTGAGTAAAACATTTGTTGGGCAAACCATCATGAATTGTTTACGCCTTTATATTGTTTATGTATCAATAGTTCGTGGCCTTTTTTTGGATTGTTGTGTGTATGTCTGTTGGTAACGCATTAATGTCCTTATTTCTCAGTGTTTCACGGAATGGACAAGAGCACCTTTGATACTGAAAATGTCAACCGGAATAAAGTGTTAAATGGTGAGGTTGAGGTAGTACTTTAAATAAGTTTAAGTTAACCGATGTGGAAAGTAACTTTCAATTATAGGCCTACTTTAGGGCTACGCTTCATGGATCTATAAAACATTTTTTAGTTTAATCATTGGACATATGGACCATAACGATCCGGGTGACATTTAATTGCGAAGCATTTATTTTGGCTTGAACTGTCAGATACTGTATTTGCGAAGGTTTATATATAATAGTTTTGCCAGCATATCTGCAAATATGCAAACTAACTGCTGTTCTTAATCTTAATATAAGAAGGTTTCAACTGACTACTATAAGATCCCCGTGCGTAGAACGGGCACACAGCTAGTAATCCTACTAATATTATAAATGAGATAGTTTGGATTTATGGATCTATGTATGTTTGTGACAAGTAAACGCGAAAAATACTAGTCGTATTGGGCTGAAATTTGGCATGATGATAGCTCACTTACCCGATTAACATATAGGTATATTCTTATTTCAAAAATCCTTTCGGGTTCCACCCCAGTGGCTCTGCAGGTTCCAATGTTAACCTTATGAGTATCATATTTAAAGGGAACGAGCTGTTGGCCCGTTCTACTTACGGGAATCGAGTAGTCAATTAAAACTGAATATAATTCAGAACAGCTAGTTTACAGCTTGGTGGCCGATTCACACACACTGGCTTTGAGTACAGTAGCTGCATACCACCTTCCACTGCATAGGACTACTATCACTTACCGTACCTTATTTTACCACCTTGGCCACTGAAACCTCTAAAATGATCCTGGCCTCCCGTTCTCTTCTATCCCCTGCTATTTGTGGATGACAGGAAGACAGGAAGATACAAGTCTGAAGATGTCTTTCATTACTTGGTCTTCCAAGTGGTCGTCTACCTTGTAGTACTCCTTGGAATACACTTTTAAAAGTTGAAGTGTCTTCTCTCCGCCATGCAAAGCCTGCCCAGCCCATCCGAGTCTTTTGGTCTACTTTTGGAATGTACCCCTTTATCAAGTTTCTGAATCATACAGTATTACTGGGATGGTTACGATATGGTATGAATCGATTTTGGTTTCTACTGACACCCTGCAGCTTACTGGTCAGTTTTCTGGAGACCTACTACACCGGTTGACATTTTAATGTGTACTGTATATTCATACTTATATTCAAACATGTAGAAAAAGATGTATCAACATGTAAACCACTTATATCTTAAAGGATTAAGCACTAGCACTTAGACGGATTGCATTTCTGACAAAACTTGGTTATACGTTAAAATGTTTTGTTCAAAATTACACAATCTCCTGATAACATAGATCTTTTACGGTAGAAAATAAACAGCATTTCAAAGTAAAATAGTGTGTAGGCAATCTCTGACGACCAATATTTTTTTATGCAAACAACTTGTAACATAAACATTTCAATGACAGTTGTTAGTTAAACCACCACTAAAACGACTTTAACTCGTCCATCGGCTGCTAGACTTTTCAAAAATTAAAACTTAATTTCTAAAAAACTGAAACCTTAAACTAAAATTATGGCTTCGACATTCCCTAGTTCTCAAAATTATCTTTCTTTCAACACAAAAATAATAAAAATCCGTCAAGTGGTTGATTCAGAATCGTGAGATAAAAAAAACCCTGTTTCATTTTAATATAGATAATATATATCTTACTAATATTATAAACTAGTGTACATGTTGCTCAAATTCGAGCAATAATTGCAAAGTATTACAGGAGTCATTTAAAAACGAATAACAGTCATATTTTAATGAGTAAAAGAGTCAACTCAAAGATTACCGGTGTGTAACTCAGACCATGTTTATCTTTGTTATTGATAAACCATTCCGACCAGTTTTATTCTTCTCAAAATGCCTTGCTGTGTACAGGCAACACAGGTCATTGATAGAGGGTCAATTATTGAGAACTAAAAGTCGTTTTGGGGTATAGCGTTAGGGCGCATTTGTAACCCTATGCGCCACTGTTCTGTAGCTGCGGTCGTTATCACGATTACGCCTTCTGTCTATGTTTCGTTGTCGCGTCGGAGGCATTTAAAAGAAATACCCCCGCCGCAGCAAACCTGCTGTCTTAGCGAATTTCCATTTGGCTGAATTGATTTTCAATTGATCTATTTAAATAACATTAGGTTTAACGAGTACCTAGGTTTGCTGCTACAAGGAAACTAATAAAGTGTGTGTTTTAAGTAAAATAATTATTGCTTAGTACAAAATGAATATATTTGCCAAGTTTGATCAAAAGATATCCATAAACAAGCAAACTACAACATTTTACAATATTCTCCATAAGAATAACATGGGAATTTTAAATTGACCATTTTTTTTAGTTTTCTCCGTAACCGATAACCGTACAAAAACACTTTGATATACTGAATTGTTTGTTTTTTTAAGCTCTTTAAGAAGGTTTAGAGGAAAATTGGGAAATTTTGTGTTTTGAGGGTCAAAAGTGAGAAAAACCAATTTTTACCCCATAAAACCCCCCATAAAACCCTGTTCCCATGGTCCGATCATTCTGGATCGCGAACTCATTCAAGTTTATCCCGCCTTACACCTTTATACCAAATTTCATCAAAATCGGATAAAAATTACTCAAGTTATCGTGTTCACGGACACACACATATATATATATATATATACATATATAAAAATTTGAACGAATGGTGTTTTTGGCCTCTGGGGACATCAAAATGAAAAAGTAAATCGGTCCCGGGCCTAAGTGTTACCATGAGACCTACGGTAATAGCTACTTCCCTATAGGGAAATTCGCTAAAAACAACAAATAAACAAATTATAGCTACACAAAACAACGATAAATGCACAAATTTAAGTTACAATCATACTAACACGATCCCTCATAGCGACACAAAACAACGATAAATACACAAATTTTAAATACGACCATACTAACACGATCCGTCTTGGGGGTTAGGTTACACAAACTCGTAGTAAATAAATGTACTCAATGCGTTTCATTGAATTGAATAATAAATAACAGCAATTAAACTATACAGCTGATCAAAATGTAAACAATCATGTTCTTCATAAGGATAACATGGGAAATTTCAAAGCCACTGTGGCAGAGCCCAAGGGACTTTTAGACAAATGTAAGGCCAGTTTGCAAATCTACGCGACGCGCTCTTTCCAATGAGACGTAAATGGATAAAATCGGTTAAGAAATGGCGGAGGAGTTCAACCGACAAAGTTTCATGTAGCGTATTAATTATATAGATGTGAAAGTTAGTGTGTTTGTTTGTTTGTGTGTTTGAAGTTCAATCATGCATAAACCACTGGACGGATTGGGCTGAAATTTGGCATGATGATAGCTTACATTCCCGATTAACATATAGGCATATTCTTATCTCAAAAATCCTTTCGGGCTCTGCCCCAGTGGCTCTGTAATTCCCCATGTTAACCTTATGAGTATTCATAATTAAAGGGTATTAAAGAATTTAGTCAGCTGTTTCAACTAAAAAAGTTGGTTCTATGATATGGAAAAGCATTAAAAAGTTATAAGATTTACCAACAGGGTGCAGCACTATATATTTTTTTGCATTTATGAAAACAGCTAATTTGAACTAAGCAGCAACAAAAAACTGTGATTCACAATGAGAACTGTCAAATAAGTAGGATTGTTTACAGTTATGTTTATGTTTTTCATTTCATGAATAATTTGTGATATTTTGCGAATTGTTGATAATTTATTTTTCTCTATTGTTTAGGTGAAGTGGTAGAACATTATGGCTATGGTAGATGTGTAATACTATAGAATACTGCAAATTTAAAAAAGCAAATTTTATCAAACTGTGTCCTCCCTTATTGCAAACGCAAAGCTTGAGTATAACTGCAATAAGCATTTTATACTTATATTCCAACCCCGTACGAAGGACGGGTACTCTGCTTGTATATATATATATGATATGATATGATATGATTAAAGAAACTTAGCCAGCTGTTTCAACTAAAAGAGTTGATTCTATGATATGCAAAAGCGTTAAAAAGTTATAAGATTTACCAACAGGGTGCAGCACTATTCTTTTTAGCGAATTTCCCATATAGGGAATAAGCTATTACCGTAGTACTCATGGTAAGACCTGGACGCGGGACCGATTTTTTTTTTCGTTTTGAGGTCCCTAGAGGCCAAAAACACCATCCGTTCAAATTCATATATATATATATATATATTTATATATATATATATATATATATATATATATATATATATATATATATATATATGTGTGTCCGTCAGCACGATAACTCGAGCAAAAATGATCCGATTTTGATGAAATTTGGTACAAACGTGTAAACCTACGTTTATTCGAACGAGTTCGCGATCCAGCATGATCGGATCATGGGAACAGGGGTTTACGGGGGGTTTTATGGGGTAAAAATAGGTTTTTCCCATTTGTGACCCAAAAATCATAAAATTTTGCAATTTCTTTCCAAACCATATTGTAGAGCTTAAAAAAACAAATAATTTAGTATATTGAAGCGTTATTATGCGCCTAATGGTTACGGAGAAAATTCCAAAAAATTGTAAATTTAAAATTCCCATGTTATTCTTATGGAGAATAAGTAAAGTGTTGTACTTTGCTTGTTTATGAACATATTTTGATCAAATTTGGAAAATGTTTTTATTTCTTACTAACTATTAACATTTTACAAAAAAAAAAAAGTTTTACCCTCCCTGATGCAGCAAACCTAAGTACTTGTTAAACTAATTCTATTTAAATTGGGAATAAATGTTATATTTTTCAGTAGACATTTCAGTGTAAATCCAATCAGTCAAATGGAAATTCGCTTAGTCTGCAGGTTTGCTGCGGCGGGGGTATTTTTTCATTATTTATGAAAACAGCTAGTTTGAACTAAGCAGCAATAAAAAACTGTGATACACAATGAGAACTGTCAAAGTAGGATTGTTTACAGTTTTTTACAGTTTGTTTTTTTATTTCATGAATAATTTGTGATACTTTGCGAATTTTTAATTATCTATCTTTCTCTATTGTGTAGGTGAAGTGGTAGAACATAATAACTATGGTAGAAGTGTAATACTAAGCATACCGTAAATTTGAGAAAACAAAATTTTTCAAACTTTGTCTTCTCACATTGCAATAGCAAAGATCGAGTATAACTGCAATAAGCATTTTATACTTATATAAACCCGTCGAAATCGACGATTACTTTCAAGGCTTACGTTAATTCATCTAACTGTGATAAATTGGGTGAAATATACATATTTTGAGCATTTAGTTGTTTAAAGAGCAATAAGTGTAAAAACAATAATGATATTAATTGCGTTAGTTGCCAAATAGGGTTGATCATTCAATGAATAAAATATTTCCTATACTGTACGTGATCGGAGTTTTTATTAGTATGTTATCTCTTCCTTTGGAAGAACCTTTAAATAGTATTAAAATCGTGTTGGTGGATCTTTTGTAGCTCAACACTTCCGTGATTTCATCAGTGTAATATGATTTTATTTGAAAAGAAAATATTTTTTGGGAAGACATATTCTAACTTCAAATATCCGTTGCAGTATAAGTTTGATTTTTCCTTCGTCACGTCTCGTCAGTTCATATCGTACTGTGCCGATGAATGAACCTTCTAGCATAGTTTTGAGAAATTGGTCGTGGGGTTACTGTTAAAGCTGGAATTCCTTGACATGGGGGTGTCAGTTAGTTGTCTCAGCCTTATCAATTACATAAAGTTATCAATATAATTTCTCTACGGAATGTTAGGTGTATTGGAATACTTGAAGTGAAGTTGGCTTTTATTCTTGAACTGTTAGGGACCTCCATGTTCGTATGGTCTTGGCGGCTTCATTGGCAACAAAAAATGCAAATGACATAGCAATGGGACATTTCCAAAAAGCAAAAATACTGTAAATTGGCTGTTACGTATATATTGACGTTTACATATTGTTAATCAACGTATCTTATAAAGGATTATGTGATCTAGTTTAAAAGGAATATGACCGTTCTGGCATGCCAGTAGCTGCTTAAATAGTATTTTCTCGTTGTGCCATATTTTACAGCCAAAATGTCGTATTATCTATATAATTAATACGCTACATGAAACTTTGTCGGTTGAACTCCTCTGCTATTTCTTAACCAATTTCATCCATTGACGTCTCATTGGAAAGAGCGTGTCGCGTAGATTTGCAAACTGGCCTTACATTTTTGAAAAAGACCCTTGGGCTCTGCCCCAGTGGCTTTGAAAGTTTCCATGTTATCCTTATGAAGAACATAATTGTTTACATTTTGATCAGCTGTATAATTAATTGCTGTTATTTATTTTTCAATTCAATGAAATGCATTGAGTACATTTGTTTACTATTTGAGTTTGTGTAAACATAACCCCTAAGACGGATCGTGTTAGTATGGTCGTATCTTAAATTTGTGTATTTATCGTTGTTTTGTGTCGCTATGACGGATCGTGTTAGCATGATTGTAACTTAAATTTGTGCATTTATCGTTGTTTTGTGTAGCTATAATTTGTTTATTTGTTGTTTTTTCTTTTAAATGCCTCCGACGCGACGACAACGAAACATAGACAGGAGGCGTAATCGTGATAACGACCGCAGCTACAGAACAGTGGCGCGTAATAGGCTTAACTCATCACAGTCAGCACCTGACCCTGGACAATCTCAACTATTAGGTTACAAATGCTCCCTAACACTACCCCAAAACGACTTTTCGTTCTCAATTGGCCCTCTATCAATGACCTGTATTATCTGTACAACGAGGCACTTTGAGAAGGAGAAAATCGGCCGGAATGCTTTAGGTTTATCAATAACGAAGATGATCTGTGTTACACACCGGTAATCTTTGAGTTGACTCTTTTAAACTCATTGTAAATATGACTGTTATTCGTTTTGAAATAACTCCTGTAATACTTTGCAATTGCTCGAATTCGAGCAACATGTACACTAGTTTTCAATAATGTTACCAACCCAGTGCGCCAAAGTACATAATATAGGCAGGTGCAAATAATTTGTCTACATGGGTGCAATTTTAGGCAATGTTTCTTTTATGTTTGAAGTAAATACATAAATTGTTAGGTAAATTAGTTTAATAAAATAGAACTGAACTTATTTCATGAGTCAAAACTAGAAAACAAAAACAATAATAATAATAACTTAAAAGTCAGCTGCAATTAAACAATGTTAAAAACATATCACTTCTTTCCACCAAGTTTAGGCTTCTTCAATTGACCTTCTCTGTGGCCTGAAGGTCCTTGTTGATCTTCGCAGCTGTGGAGGGACATTCGGATGTTGTGAAGCTACTGCAGGGATTGCTCTAGGGCTAGGAAATACAGCTGGTGATCCATGGCTTTCTGGATTTTGTACTTGGAAATCTGAAGAAGATAGTAGCTGTGGTAATTGTTTAATGCAGGGGTCGTCTTCCTCTTCCGATTCATTGTCTTGGTAGCATGTCCGAATTTGACTTGTATGTCTTTTAGTGTGTCCATTAGAATCAATCAACCACGTGTTCCTACCTAACTGTCTAAGTATGGTTCCTATTTTCCGTTTTACTTTCCCTTCAACAAAAGTACGAATGTACACTTTACTCCCAATGGAACTGTTATTCCACCTAAATACCGAACTTACATCATGGACTACTTGCATGAATCTCACAATAGCATGGTCAGAATGAAGTCTGAGGCTCGGGGTCATGTGTGGTGGCCAGGTATGGATGCTCTAATTGAACAGACGTGTCACCGTTGCCGTGAATGTAACTTGTTTGCTAAAAATTTACCAAGTAAAACACATCTAGTCAACTGGCCTAAAGAAAGTGAACCTTGGAGTCGAATCCTTTTAGATTTTGCTGGACCATTTTACGTACAAATGTTTCTCTTAGTGATTGACGCTTTCTCGAAATGGCCAGAAATAGTACCTATGTCCTCTAATTACAACATACATATGGAATACCTAGAACAATCGTCTCAGACAACGGAACTTCATTTATGCCCATTATGAAGGATGTAATGAGAGCATCTTGATAAAAGTCACCAGGGAAATCACAACTGCTGGCTAATTCTTTTAAGTTACTTGCAAAGGTGGACAAAGATTCATCACCTTGCTTCAGTGAAAAGAATTTGACTCTTTCAGAAACTTTAAACTTTACTGGCTTGAAATGCTTTACCAAAAGTTCATAAAGTTGTTCATAAGTGAATTCACAAATATCTTTTGGCTTGCAAATAGTTGCCAATGTTTTAAGAACTGTACTATCCAGGCAGTCAATGAATAAACATCTTTTAATATCATCATTTGTAATATTGCCCAAACATAAATTTGCCTTGAATTTAATATTCCAAACATCAATGTCGCATGAATTAGGGTTAAATTTTTCACATCTAGGTTGACTTACTAACATAGGATTATTGAGAGTTGCTGGTAATGTATCTTCAGACATTATAATGAATTAGACTGTGGAATTGAATAAACTATCTTGCTCTCTCAAGTTTTCTATAAAATCATCCTCGTCGCCAGTATTATGTTTGAAGTAAATATATAAATTGATAAGTAAATTAGTTTAATAAAATAGAACTGAACTTATTTCATGAGTCAAAACTAGAAACAAAAACAATAATAATAATAACTTAAAAGTCAGCTGCAATTAAACAATGTTACAAACATATCAGTTTCTATGTTTGGATGTTATTAGACACGATAAGAGCAGATATTTCGACATAAATATTTGATATGTGTAGAATAATATGATAAAATGTAGGAGTGGTGAAAAATGCAGACACTAACCCGTACAATAGATATAAGATAGTTCAATAAGAAATAACTGAAGAATTGCTGTGATAAAAGGATTTTCCACTGATTTCGTAATGGAACATTATATTGCAAAACATGACATGATAAAGAAGAAAATCAATTTTAAAATCAGAAAATAACATTGCAAATACTTATTTGGTAGAATCAGAATTCAGTAACTTCAAATAAATATGTGTTGTTTCAAATCTATACAGGGTGAATAAAAAGTCAAGACCCCCCCCCCCCTCTAATATTTTTTCCAAGTAAATATCCTTTTAGTGGTTGTGCAAGCTTAGCAGGAAGTTTCATTTGATGATTTTGAAATTTTTGAGTGTCCCCCAAAAAGGGGGATTTGGGGGGTAACTCAAATATTTTAAATGTAAACCCCCTTCAAGTGACACCTCATTTTGAAGTGTTTACAAAAACTTAAAGAATGGTGAAAACTATAGGTCGCTATCTGTTCTCTATCCAAAATGGTAGCCCGTCAAATGTTGTAGAAAATCAATGGTAAAATTGGTTCGTAATGGTAATATTGGCTACCATTTTGGATAGAGAAGAGATAGCGAACTCTGGTTTTCACCATTCTTTAAGTTTTTGTAACCTCTTCAAAATGAGGTGTCACTTGATGAGGGTTTACATTGAAAACATTTTAGTTGCCCCCAAAATCCCCCCTTTTGGGGGGACACTCCAAAATTTTAAAGGTAAACCCCCATTTTTTGATACTTTGTTTTGAAGTGTTTACAAAAACTTAAAGAATGGTGAAAACTAGAGGTCGCTATCTCTTTTCTAACCAAAATGGTAGCCAATATTACTGTTTTGAATCTTGAAATAATTACCAGAAATTATAAAATAATTATTTCACAAACAGATTAGTAGGCTTCTTTATTAATTCCAAAGTCTTAACTCAACCTTTAAACAATTAAATTAATTAAATACAAAATATTTAACATGTGATAAAACAAAACACAGTAGTTTAGAAAAAATATAACAGTCAGATCAAAAGGAAAATCAATGAAGTGAAAACATATTCAATAAAGTTCACAACATCCTCCCCCCATTTAAAATTGCTAACCAATCATGTGCAATTTTAAATCAGTAAAATCGCTGGGGCACTTTTACTTCTCTTCCACATCTGGTTTTCTTCTTAGCGAAATCAAAGACTTCGTTTTCAACTATAACTTCTTCTTCAAGTGGTTTATTATCTTTCATACACTCTTTTTCACAAGCTGTGATTTCTAATGGAAAAAGTCTTTGTAGTGGTCTTGTCAAAATATCATTTCCAGTTTTTAGTCTTGCGACTCTGGAGAATCCATCTCTTCCTGGATATACATCTTGTACCAACCCCAAAGGCCATCTTATTCGTTTTGTGTTATCATCTCCTATCAATACAACTTCTCCAATAATGGGTTCTCTACTTTTCTTGTTTTTTCCATTGTGAACGAGTGTAGCCAAATATTCTTTCTTAAACCTGTCTCTAAGTGATCAGCTTAATTTGTTTATATAACGCACTCTTTTATTCAAACTTAGACACTCAATTTCATCCAAATCTGGTAATTCAGCTATTGATGTTGGTTGTAAGAATAAGGCTGGAGTTAATGGTTGCAAACAGTCATCATCGTTCGAAAGATAAGTCAAAGGTCTTGAATTTACAGTTGCTTCACAATCACACAAAATTGTTGAGAGTTCTTCCTGCGTGACTGATGAATTTCCCAAGTTTCGTCGTAAAATTTCCTTTACCACTCCAATAAGTCGCTCCCACCACAAAAATCTTAAAGCGTCTCGGTCACTTTTTGTTGAACTTTGCAAGAAAGCTTCCTTAATATCTGAAATAACGCCTATTGGGTGTTTTCTAAACTTCATTAGAAGAGCTGGAATTAGTTCTATTAAATTAGGTCCCTTTTCCAAACAAGAGTTAAGTGAATTCCCTCTACTATCAACTACAGAAGCATCAAAGACTGGTCGAACCTTAGTAGTCAAACTGGATTCTTTGACCACAGCGTGATGAGGTAAGTAGTGTAAAGGTCTATCAGTTACAGAGGACTCAACAACCCTTTCAATGTTTGAATTTAACCACTCTGAAAATACCTGATCATACTCATTGAACTTTTCTAACTTAATCAACTTCTTGGTCACTGCATGTAGTCGCTTCTCGGCTGTAACTGTGTTGTCCATAAGCTCTGGATGGCCTTCAATCCATGGAAGAGTCACCTCGTACCTATTTTCACTATTTACTACAATAGTTTTGTTAAAATGCTCCAAGACATCTGATGCATTCGCCTCCTTTGTTTTACCACCTGATGGATCAGTGATGCCCAAAACATCTAAACGCCATAGATCTGAAATGTCCATTTTAGCAAAGCAACTAATGCTAATAAGTGACTGGTTACTTTTTCCACATTGACCCATTACTGTCCATCCTAACACAGTCTGAACAGCAACTAGAGTTTGATCTAGCTGTTCAATTTTACCTGTGAGAAGTTGGCCCAAGATATCAGCTCCTAGTAGTAACTGTATTTCTTCTGCTGCATCTTGTCCAATATCTGAAAGGTATATATTCTTCTTCTTTAAAATAGGAAAATACCTTTTTGTATCTAATCTGGGTATGTAATTGCAAATCTCGTCTTGATCAAGCACATTAACTGAAATGCCAAATTTACCCTTTGTGTCACGTAACTCTACTTGGTAAAGATTATGTGGAGTCTCTTTAGTTTTAATACCTCCAAACAAACCATGAACTATTGATTCCTCACCAGATTCTATTAATTTAAGTTTCTCTACACAGTCCTTTGAGATATAAGACCTTTGAGATCCAGAATCCAACAATGCTCTTACTAGTAAAGATTGCTGGTCAGGTCCTATTACTTTTACCAGAAGAGTTTGTAATAAGGTTTCCTTATTTTGATTTGCAATCAAGGACTCAGATTTGTCATTAATTTGCACACTTTCAATGACAATTGATTTGTTAGAGTCATTTTCATGAGTATTACTGTGCACCATTTTCTCTAAACTAGGACACATTAAGCAGTAGTGTTTCCTTTTACAGATAGCACAGGATACAAACACTTTACACTTATTACTGCTGTGACCTAACTTTAAACATGAGAAACAAGCTCCCTTTTTTGTTACAAACTCTCTTTTTTCTTTCAAAGTGAGCTTTTGTAACCCAGAACAGTCTTGAGTGTTGTGACTTCCTTTTTTACAACATAAGCATGTAGGCTTACTCACCACTGAAGAGCTGTCTGTAGCAACTATTGTAGATGCTGTAGGTAGTCCTTTCTCAAACGCACTTTTCAAACCAGGACGTTGGTGATGGTAAGATCTCTTCTGTGGTTGGGACTCACTTGGTGCAGTGTCTCTGTCGACTGTAAAGCTGTTCCGAGCAAGAGCTAAACGTTCTTCGCTTTCGACCTCGGAACGTACAAAATTCAACAACAGCTGTAAATAATTTGAATTAGATGACTCGCTACCTTTAAATTCACCTAAGCCTATTTTGTTTGTTGTTCTGTACCGCTCCCATGCTCTGAGAGTATCAGTTGGTAGAGCAGATTCAACCAGTGGGTATAGCATGGCAGCATACTTATCTGATGTGACCCCGAGTGTTTCTAGGGCACGAAGTTGAGTCTCAAGTTTATCAGAAAGGGTTGAAAGTGGCATGATACTTTGTTTGTTGGCTTGTTTCAAAACTAAATTTAGTAATTCTCTTACATAAACTTCAATCAAAAGTTCATCACGTGCAAACCTGGATTTCAATTGTTCAATAGCCTTGATGTAGTTTTCACCAGAAGGAGGAAACGAATCTATTAATTCCCTAGCTGATGAACCAGGTTTCAAGGATTGAATTAAATATTGAAATTTGTCTTCAGGTTTAATTTCACTATCTTCGTGAATCTTTTTGTACTGACCCCAAAACCCAATCCAATTCCTAATATCCCCATCAAATGACGGTAATTGCAATTTAGGCAAATGAAAGTTACAGTTTGGTCTGTAAATGTTTGACTCACCATTGTTGGTAGGGGTTTTAAGAAACATTTCATACTTAGCCTTCATCAGGTACCATTTCTTCTTGTATTCTTCTTGTGTGTCCAGTTCATTGTCCAGATCAGCATCAGAAGCTTCTTTCATCAGCATTTCATCAGAGATTTTTCCATCCATTGCCATTAATGCTGTTATTTTGTCTTCAATTTGAGAAAAGTTTACTTTTATTTGAGTTTCTTTATCATTCATTGACAGGTCTTCATTATTAAATGCTTCTTCCAGTTCATTATAAACCTTGGTGAATAGCCTTCTAATCTGTGATCTTTTCTTTTTCATATTTTCTAGGCTTTCCATATTATTATAACTATTAAATAACCCAGATGTCTTAAATTAAAGAAAATGTCCTGTCACGGTCGCCAAAATGTTTTGAATCTTGAAATAATTACCAGAAATTATAAAATAATTATTTCACAAACAGATTTGTAGGCTTCTTTATTAATTCCAAAGTCTTAACTCAACCTTTAAACAATTAAATTAATTAAATACAAAATATTTAACATGTGATAAAACAAAACACAGTAGTTTAGAAAAAATATAACAGTCAGATCAAAAGGAAAATCAATGAAGTGAAAACATATTCAATAAAGTTCACAACAATTACTATTACGAACCAATTTTACCATTGATTTTCTACAACACTTGACGGGCTACCATTTTGGATAGAGAACAGATAGCGATCTCTAGTTTTCACCATTCTTTAAGTTTTTATAAACACTTCAAAAAGAGGTGTCACTTGAAGGGGGTTTACATTTAAAATATTTGAGTTACCCCCCAAATCCCCCTTTTGGGGGGACACTTAAAAATTTCAAAATCATAAAATGAAACTTCCTGCTAAGATTGCACAACCACCAAAAGGATATCTCTGTATATTTAATGGGAAAATATTAAAGGGGGGGGTCTTGACTTTTTATTCACCCTGTATATATAAAGCTCAAATACCACTGACTCATTCAATCATTCATTCATTCACTCACTCATCACAAAATCTCAGAAACCATAAGACCTAGGAACCTGAAACTTGGCAGGCATCTTCCTTTTGCCCTCCGACCTCTGGGCTCCGCCCCAGTGGCTCTGGAGTTTCCCATGTTAACCTTATGAGAAATGGAATTATTGAATCTTAACAGCTGGTTCAACTAAACAAGTTGGTTCTGTTCTCGATGTTCAATAGCATTAAAGTTACAAGGATTACCAACAGGGTGCAGCACTATTATTTCTTTTACATTTATGACAACAGCTAATTTGCAACCAAAAGGTACTTCAACCTGGAGGCGAGTTAGCGTAGCGAACGAGCTAACCTGAAGGCAAGTGAGCGCAGCGAACGATCTCCAACCTAAAGGTGAGTGAGCGTAGCGAACAAGCTCCAACCTAAAGGTGAGTGAGCGTAGCGAACGAACTTCAACCAGGACGTGATCGAGCCATGCGAACGAGATCATCTTGAAAATTAAGAAGTTAAACGGGGCAAAGCCCGCGGGTTACAGCTAGTACAACTTAAAAATGAACAGCTGTTTCATTAAAAAGTATTATTCACATGGCCAAAATGTAAACCAATCAGTGGAGGGACCTTTAAAGGTTTCTGGGGCAGATCCCTAAGGGAATTTACTTTTTAATGAAACAGCTGTTAATGTTTTAAACACGTTTATTGGGAGTTACTGAACTGCCCAAAAGAAGTATTTGCAATGTAATTTCTGATTTAAATTTTGACTAGCTGTTGGCCCGTCCTACGTACGGGAATAAAGTAGTCGATTATATATATTAACTAGCAGAGTACCCGTCCTTCGTACGGGGTTGGAATATAAGTATAAAATGCTTATTGCAGTTATACTCAAGCTTTGCGATTGCAATGGGTAGAGGACACAGTTTGATAAAATTTGCTTTTTTAAATTTACAGTATTCTATAGTATTACACATCTACCATAGCCATAATGTTCTACCATTTTACCTAAACAATAGAGAAAAATAAATTATCAATTCGCAAAATATCACAAATTATTCATGAAATGAAAAACATATACATAACTGTAAACAATCCTACTTTGACAGTTCTCATTGCGAATCACAGTTTTTTGTTGCTGCTTAGTTCAAATTAGCTGCTTCATAAATGCAAAAAAATATAGTGCTGCACCCTGTTGGTAAATCTTATAACTTTTTAATGCTTTTCCATATTATAGAACCAACTTTTTTAGTTGAAACAGCTGACTAAATTTTTTAATTCCCTTTAAATATGAATACTCATAAGGTTAACATGGGGAATTACAGAGCCACTGGGGCAGAGCCCGAAAGGATTTTTGAGATAAGAATATGCCTATATGTTAATCGGGAATGTAAGCTATCATCATGCCAAATTTCAGCCCAATCCGTCCAGTGGTTTATGCGTGATTGAACTTCAAACAAACAAACGAACAAACAAACAAACACACAAACTTTCACATTTATAATATTAGTAAGATGTATTCCAGAACACCTATTTTACACGCATAGAGAAAAATTGTGACAGTTTTAATAGGGAAAATCATCTTGTAAACTAATACCACGTGGTAGTAGTTACTATTTATTTCATTAGATTACAGGCCTATGCGAAATGCATTTTTAATCCAATAGTTTTGCAGTGAAACCGCGATTGTGTTAATTAGAAAAGCCTTGAAGTGGGATTGGCGGTTGATTCACACACACTGGTTTAAAGTACAGTTAGCTACATATTACCTTCCATTGCCTACTATTACTTAAAGAGTACCTTATTTTACCTCAGTTGCCACTGAACCCTAAAGAAGATGTTGGACTCTGATTCCCTTCTATCCCTTGCCTCTTCTAATGTTGGCCCCAGTCTGGAGAAGTCTTTCATTGCTTGGTCCTCCTAGTGATCGTCTTACTTGTGGTGCTCCTTAGAATACATTTAAGTTGATGTATATTCTCTCCACCACGCATAGCCTGTCCATCCGAGCCTTTTACTTCTGGAAATCACCAGGTGTTTAAAAATTGTTGGGTGTTTAAAAATTCCTCTTAGCTCTCTGTCCTTTCGTATCCCAACCTCCATTATCTTGAAAAGGCCCGTAGGGTATATTTTCTCTGAACTTTATTCTCAAATCCAATAAGGGGTTTCGGTTCTTTGGCAAGGGCCCAAGTTTCTGAACCACAAAGTACTAATAGAGTACGGTATGAATCGAATTTGGTTTATAGCACACCCTGCAGCTTATTGGTCAGTTTTCTAACCACCACCCACACCAACCTATACCTACCACCACCTGCCACCACCACCACCTGCTATACCTGGACCTACCACACCAATAGAATAGACATTTGCTTTATCAACCAAAAATCTGTTATGCCGAAATAGTTCTAACATTATCAAATAAACCGTCCATACCTATCCTTTATATCAATTAGGACACTGCATTAATTGCTAAATATAAGTAAACAAAGAAAAGTAAAACAATAACTAATAGTTTGTTTTGAAACAGGTGTTCAATTAAAATAACATTCATTTAGAAAAAGAACCTGTAGAAGGAATTTAAAACAGTAAACACGCTAGTAAGGCTAGTGACGTAATTTTTCAAGGTTTATTATCCATATCGTTATCCGTTCTAAAGCCATGATAATTACCCACCCTCATTGAATATATGTACACACATCTTAATTTCCCATATTCATTTATTCAAACTATAAGATATTTAGTTAAAATAAAGAAGACTAGTGTGACTGTTGCTCGAAATCGAGCAATTTTCAAGTACCGGTATTATACAGAAGTTATTTTAAAACTACAGTAATAACGGTCATAATTTTCGATGAGTTTAAAAGGCCCGACTAAATACTTATATAGCTAATTGAAATATTCACGTTTTTTAACAACTTTGAAATAATAAACGCTTCTTGTAAAAATATTTTAGAATTTTTTGGGCCCGACCTTATTTTTTAGTGTTTTCTACAAAATGTTTCCCAACTTAAAGCTATTACCAGTAAACATTTCTTGCCTGTATTTATTTGATCTGACTTTAGGTAGGTGTACTGTACCTTACTTACTTACTGCCGTGGCTCTTGGTACCCAAGGTGGTACTTTGCCTCGCCAACACACTGCCTCCAGATTTTTCTATCCATTGCCTCATCTTCCCTTCTTCCCAGTCTTCTTAGGTCTTTTCTAACCTGGTCTCGCCATCTCAACTTGGGCCTTCCTGGTGGTCTTCTGCCCTCCGGATTGTTCAAAAAGACGTTCTTGACTAAGGAGTCGTCCTCTTTCCTTAGTAGATGGCCAGCCCATCTCATTCTCCTACCTCTCACCTCGGCCGGGACGATGTCGAAGTTGGACAACGTTAAACGTGGACTACGTTAAAAGCAGACACCGCCTCAATCAGACAACGATAAAAGCAGACAACGACGAACATGGACACATTCAAATGTGTCCAAGCTTAACGTTGCACGCAAACGACGAACCTGGACACATTTATAAGTTGTCCAGGGGTGACGTTGCACGACACGACGAATCTGGACACATTCAAATGTGTCCAAGTTTAACGTTGCATGCAAACGACGAACCTGGAAGGTTTTTAAGTTGTCCAGGGGTGGCGTTGCACGACACGACGAAACTGGACACATTCAAATGTGTCCAAGTTAAACGTTGCACGCAAACGACGAACCTGGACACTCTTAGTTTTTGAACAGACTGTACACCAGGCTCATCAAATTCTCAGTCTCGCTCGGTTCGGTTGGTAAACTCTGAATGAGCTTCCTAAAACAGAAATGCCGTGAATACGCCTTATTGTTACAAGGCTTCTTTCTAACACATTGTTACTAATACACTGTGTTGTAGTGACTCATAGTCCGCGAAACACATTGCACATTATAAATTCGGAAATTTAATTGCATGTTTATTTGGTCGTTGTAAATGTTTGCTGGACATTAATAAAAAATTAAAACTTATGGGACCTGGATACACCGTGTCCCAAATGGATGGTTCAAATCTACAGCTTTTGTTAAATATACGTGCTAAGTGTCGTAGAAAAGTTAATTAAGGCTCATTTTAAAACTGCCATATTTAAGTGATTTTTAGTGCCCTTCAATAGCTGTCCATTGTTTTTGGCACGTTTGAATCTTCAAAACATACATTTGCAATATGGAGCTGCGGCTGAAATTAAAATTTATTAATGGTTTATAGAAACGAAATATGTGGAGTGTTTTTGTCAGGGGGTTTGGCCTTGGTTTTTCAATGACTAGTTAACCGCCCGTGCTCCGCCACGGGAATATTGTCAGCAATAAAAGCAATAATAATTAACAAATACTGTTTATATTGTATTTTATTTAGGGGTTATTTAATTTTTTACATGAAATAGAACTGATAGTTTGCCTGTATAAACTATTTTATGTTAATCAAACCGAAATATTATTTTAACCAAATGAATGTTTTATATTAATTCGACTTTCATTTGAAAAATAAATAGTATACGAACTGGGCAATGCTGATAACCTAATAAGCAGCTATTTATGATATTTAGATAATTTGCTCAAGTATATTCCTATATTCGTCGTTATTTTTTTCATTACATTTGTTGTATGGAATCAAGATAGTCACTTAGCCTACATGTAAATCACGCATCAGCAGTTGGTCGCATTTCACGAATCTTTGACCCATACTGTGAGTAAAATTGTGTTTACGTCGTATATATAAAGTCGGGCATACTTTGTTCAATGTTAGAGGGTATCAACGGTCCAATTTGATGGAAAAGGAGTCGTGGATTTTAAAACTATGTAGACTACCAGTCATGCTACCAGTCTACCACTACCAGAAAGATATTGATTTAAGTGAGACTTAGAACTGGCCATTTCAAATGCAGATTTGTATTATATTTTACTCAAATAGTTTTTTGTCTCTTTTGATTGACCCTTAATACTTTTTTATAGTCACTGTTGATAAGATTTTCCATAAACTCAAAATGTTGATAAGGAGTTCATTTTACCTTCCCCTTGTGACAACATAAGGAAAAAATATTTGTGTCCCAGTTAGTCTGTTCTGACTCAAAATTCATAGATTTGCAGTACTGACAAATCCAATCTAATGACCCAAATTCAAAAAAATTGGTATTTTTTAGAAGGGACTTGCAGAGCACATTTAACACCATCACTGCTCTTTACCTTTTTAGTTCGATGGTTCTCTACATGTTTTTTCGTTCTGTATGTCTCTTTACGCCCGGATAATGATTACCTTTTCTTTTTATTTTTGTACTTTTCACATCATGGGGTTAATGATAAAGTTTTTTAACGCCATAATGACCCGAGTCAACATTGCCATTAAACATCAAGTCAGATACTTCGCCAGAACCGAAATCGTAAGTCACAGTTTCTCAAGCAACTTCCCTGTGTAGGCCTACTCGAACAAATATAGTTAGGGTATAGTTCACTGATAAATTGTAGTTCCAAATATCCCAGCGTACTCGCCATCTCGAGAAGGTAAAGTTTGGTACCACTGAACGTCTAACACTGATCTTGAGTAAGATTCGTCACCTACTATAAAATGTTTTTATGTTTCCCACTCATTAGCAATTATATGTACAACTTGCAAGCGGATTTCCCCATGATTATTCTGGTGGCCGTAGAGAATAAATTATATTGATCAAAACAATAAGTTTCCGTTCCCTACTATTGGTATTATTTCACATTCCATACTCAAACTTAAACTCAATTACCACTTTTCTTCAGATCACTTTGCAGGAAAACTAAAACATTTCAAAAATAAGTTAACAAATACACTTTCCTTGATCAAAATCGTGTGTTTATAAACATAAACTCCAAGTTTAATAATTGCATACTGAAAGTGAGGTTATAAAAATAATAACAAATGTCTGACAAACATTAAACAGCTGACTAATAATTTATAAACTGTGTATTATATTGAGACTAGCTGTACCCGCGGGCTTTGCCCCGTTTAACTTCTTAATTTTCAAGATGAGCTCGTTCGCATGGCTCAATCACGTCCTGGTTGAAGTTCGTTCGCTACGCTCACTCACTTTTAGGTTGGAGCTCGTTCACTGCGCTCACTTGCCTTCAGGTTAGCTCGTTCGCTACGCTAACTCGCCACCAGGTTGAAGTTCGTTCGCTACGCTCACTCACCTTTTGGTTGCAAATTAGCTGTTATCATAAATAAAAAAAAATAATAGTGCTGCACCCTGTTGGTAATCCTTGTAACTTTAATGCTATTGCACACCATAGAACAGAACCAACTTGTTTAATTGAAACAGCTGTTAAGATTAATTAATTCCATTTAAATATGAGTACTCATAAGGTTAACATGGGAAACTCCAGAGCCACTGGGGCGGAGCCCGAGAGTCCGATCAGAATAAAAACAGCTTAGTTTTCCTGTTTAATGTCTAAAGAATCAGTGTACCAAATTTCAGCCTCCTAGGTAAATGAGAAGTGGGAGAATTAGTGATGAGTGAGTGAGTCAGTCAGTCAGTCAGTCAGTCAGTGAGGGCCTTGCCCTTAATATAGACGAGGTGTTAGCCCGTCCTACGTACGGGAGTAGTCAGTTAAAACTGTGTATAAATCAGAACAGCTAGCTTACACGTATAAAGACAAATTTTATAGAAGCCTACAGTAGAAAGAGCAATTATTGTCAATTGAGGAAGTGTATAGGCCTAGTCAACGATATCACCTTCCAATTCCATCGCATATCCTGCCTCTTCCATAATCAATATCAACACAATACAATTACTCATACTATACACAATTTCCAGTAGGTCTGAATAGAAACTCCCTAAAATAAAACGAAAAAATCCAATAAAATTCACAGTACACATAATTATAACGTTCGTGTCCTGACATCATTAAACGAATCGTCCACACATATCCTTTATATCAATTTCACTGCATCAATTGCTAAATAAATAAGTGTAAACAAAGAAAAGTAAAAACAACAACATATAGTTTGTTTTGGTAAACAGCTGAGTCAAAAATGAAATAATATTCATTTGAACAAAAGAACTGGTCACATGTTGAAGGAATTTAAAACGTAAAACATGCTAGTAAAGCTAGTGACGTAATTAATTGTCTATGTTTATTATCCATTCCGTTATCAGTTCTAATATCCTTAATAATTAAACCACCCTCGTAATTCCCCATATTCATTTATTTAAACTATAAAATATTCAGCGCCTCCAAACGTAATCACAATTAAACACACGCCAAACAACTTTTTAGATTTCATAAAAGGATGGTTAGTCTAATTGCAGTATCCTAGGTCAATGATGACGTTGTGTTCAATCTATGTCATTCATCTGTATATCTTTGGACTAGCAGAGTACCCGTCCTTCGTACGGGGTTGGCATATAAGTATAAATGCTTTTAGTTATGGGAGAGGACACGGTTTATTAAAATTTGGTCTTTTAATTTAAACGGTGTTATATAGTATCATATAGTGTCCTATAGTATCTACCATAGCCCTAATATTCTACCACTGCACCTAAACCATGAAAAAAGTTAAGTTCTCATTGTGTACCACAACTTTTTGTTGCTAGTTGGTTAAAATTAGCTCTGGTCATATATGCAAAAAACATAATAGTGCTGCACCCTGTTGGTAAGCCTTATACCTTTTTAACGCTATTTAATATCATAGAACCAACTTGTAAAGTTGAAACGGCTGACAAAATTCTTTAATTTATTTAAATATGAATAATCATAAGGTTTACATGAGAAACTCCAGAGCCAGAGCCACTGGGGCGGAGCCTGAAAGGGTTTTTGAGGTAAGAATAATATGTGTTATATGAATATATATGTTAATCGGGAATGTCAGCTATCATCATACTAAATTTCAACCTTGTCGGTTTAGTATTTTTCGCGTTTACTTATCACAAACATCCATCCATACATCCATACATCCATACATCTATACATCCGTACATTCAAAACTTTCTGATTATAGAATCTTAATTATTTCCTATATCCATGAACAATTTATTTACAAAGATTTATTCCCTGTAAAATATTATTACAGCATTTCACAAATATTAGAACAGACTCAGTATAATAGATCATAAACATAAACAAATGAAGTAACTGAAATAATCATATACTAATGAAATTACATTAACATATGGTTTGACAGCTCCTTTTAAGTAATGTTAAATAATGTTTACATTCGGGCTTAGTGACATCATTATTTTAAATTTATAATCCTTACCTTCTCTGTTCTAATATTCGTGTAGTATTTAATATGTTTGAACCAGCTGTGTGGAATTGTGAAATCAAAATTCATTTGACAGTTAGTTCTGCTTGTTTACATTTTTAAACTTTGTAGGTTTGTTCTTTGTTACCATGGATACCATCAATCAATATTTACCTTTAAATCTCTCACCTCAAATTTTTGAAAGCCCACGGGGCAGAGCCCTAGGACAATATCGAAGCGGGAATAGTTCTATATGTATCCTCGGAGCTGTAGCTTCATTTGTGTGCAATTTGAGCCCAGGCGGTTCAGTAGTTTTTGAGATTACCTCATACAAACACACACACACACACAGACACCACCTCTTCTTTATAATAGTACTAGCTGTACCCTCGGGCTTACCCCGTTTAACTTCATAAGTATTCGCATGGCTCAATCATGTCCTGGTTGAAGTTCGTTCGCTACGCTCACTCACCTTTAGGTTGGAGCTCGTTCGCTACGCTCACTTGCCTTCAGGTTAGCTCGTTCGCTACGCTAACTCGCCTCCAGGTTGAAGTTCGTTCGCTACGCTCACTCACCTTTTGGTTGCAAATTAGCTGTTGTCATAAATTAAAAAAAAAAATGATAGTGCTGCACCCTGTTGGTAATCCTTGTAACTTTAATGCTATTGAACATCATAGAATAGAACTAACTTGTTTAATTGAAACAGCTGTTAAGATTCATTAATTCCTTTTAAATATGAAAAATCATAAGGTTAACATGGGAAACTCCAGAGCCACTGGGGCGGAGCCCGAGAGTCCGATCAGAATAAAAACTACTTAGTTTTCCTATTTAATGCCTAAAGAATCAGTGTACCAAATTTCAGCTTCCTAGGTAAATGGGAAGTGGGAGAATTAGTGATGAGTGAGTGAGTGAGTGAGTCAGTGAGGGCTTTGCCTTTTATATATTTAGATAGATAACACCCGTCTGAGGTTGTGGTGGTAATTTAAAATCGTATTCCTGAGGATTCTTGATCTCCATCTTTATGACATCAATATTTCCAGGCCTAATCCAAACAAAGTTCAAGCATTCAAAAACATTGATTGTAAACAAAAAGCTGTCAAGATGAATTAAAACATGTAAAAATTGTGATTTTCCTACCCTTTCCAAAAAAGTTGAGCAGTAAAATGATTTGCATATCTTTTTTATTTAACTCGTGTACACAGCCTCGACTTGTACACATCGATGGTGTTACTTATCTCGGTGGTCTACTAATCTTACTTATTTCCTATAATCAATGACACAATCAGAGTAAATAACCTCATAGTTCTATAGGGCATTTTTATAATTAACCAGCTGTTAGTTAAAACAAATTATATTGCACTAAAACAAACCGAAAATTACAAAGATTATTTAAAAATATTATTTGAACATCCTAGTATTTTACTATGTATATTTAAATAATCCGTCATCCTCTTATCGAAGGATTGAACGTATCAATGATTAGCATTACACATAGTATAAATAAGTCAACCCTTAGTATGTCTTTTAATTTGATCCAAATGCTGAATTTGTGTTACAAACGCTGAACGTTTACAGCTGTTATGTTAAGCAAATTATATTATACCAAAAGCTAGTTTAGAATCTTAGCGTCGGCTGCTAGACTTTTCAAAAATTAAAACTTAATTTCTAAAAAACTGGGACCCTAAACTAAAATTATGGCTTCGACATTCCCTAGTTCTCAAAATTATCTTTCTTTCAACACAAAAATCATGAAAATCCGTCGAGTGGTTGATTCAGAATCGTGAAATAAAAAAACATAGTTTCTTTTTAATATTATAGATAGATAACAGTGTTACAACTGTGTATTAAATGTATAGATTGAACGTATCAGTCTCAACCTCTAACATGGATAAACTAACAAAATGAAGCAAACAGATGCCTTAGATTTTAACGTTTTCGTGGCAAAACAACTGCAATAGAGCAGTCAAATTGTTATGGATTATTTAATTATGTGTAAATGGATCCTGTTCGACTAAACTTGTTTCACAATGTGCAGTCTATCGTATCCTACGATCACATATCGTACCTAGAAATAATAATACTGATTCGTTTGAGGATTATTTGAACAAAGCAGCAAAATAGCAGTGATACACAATGACAACATATCAGGCGTGTATTTGAGATCGTTAGTGAATCCACTACGGGTAATACTTTGCAAAATCGTTACGGAACTATAACTACCCCCGCCACAACGAACCTGCAGACTAAAAGCTACTTTACTTTAGTCTGACTGTGTTGTCAAAAAACATCTCCTTAAAATGAAATATTTATTCCCTATTGCTATAACATTAGTTTAACGAGTTTTTATGTATGCTGCTACAGGGAAGGCTGTAAGGTGTTTTTATAGTTCAATGTTGACAGTATAGTATAAATAAATACATTTTCCAAATTTGATCAAATTTTGTTTATAAACATGCAAACAACAACAGTTCACTTATTCTCCACAAGAGTACTCTCCTAGGGCTCTGCCCTGCCTGCCTTAAACGTTTCTACGTTATTCTTATGAATACGCTTAATATTGGAATTTTCAAATGTATAACGTAATTTATTATATTATATCGTATAAATTTATACGAAGAGTAATTTGAAAATGATCAGGCTGCTGATCTATCGAAATTGTGTTTATTTATTCGTTGGTTCTTTTCATTCAGTATATCTATGGAACATAATAATTATTCTCTCTCGTTGCGAAGCACGGATATAGCACGGACGTAGGGGGTGGTGAAGAAAATAATAAAGGTGAGCAGTGTTGAGTGTGGGAATTGATTAATGTATCTGCAGTGCTAAATGCTATGGGAAGAGACTGTAGACTGTAGGTTAAAATGGTTACGAAGCACGAATCGATACATATTTTCGATACATGCAATCCTTTACAATAGAAATTTACAACTGAGTTGACAACAGCTGATTTTTACTCCATAGAGGCTAAAAATGATTCTTACTCCTTAAAGAGTAAAAATGCTACTTAAGACCCGCAACGCATGCATTAAAAACGACTGTTTTTATGTAGTATGGCAAAAACAATATATGATGAACCCTTGATGATTCCGCTCAATTTTGTGGATGCTTCTGCAAACGCCACCTAGTAGTTTAAGCCTACCATTGTCAAATGGCCACCTCAGCATACAAAAGTGTCATCATGAAATGGCTAACAAAATACTAAAAGCTTTTTGGTTATTAGAATTTGTAAGAAAATTGTAGCGGAACATATAAACTTAGTTCCAGATCATAACAGATGTTGCATTTGAGACTAAATCTTTGGATGCTGTTTGACTTCTGGCCAATTAATCATACATTTAAATAGCTCATAATGTATTTGGAAGAATTAATAAATATTTACCACTAGGCCTTCCATTGTAGCGAGAGAAGTGTCTTGCTTGCGCACTCAAACACAAAAATGAACAACTTAAATAAGTAAAATTAATTATGAGAAATATCAGATTCCAAATATATACTTTCAATCCTAGCCAAAAAACAGTAACTAACTGAGAGAAACTTATCTTACACATTGGACAAAAACAGCGTGGAAGTTCAAGAATAGACTTTTAAATATCAAAGAATTTATTTCCCTCTCCCAAAACGTAAAAAATTTTGTTGTTTACAAAAATACCGCAACAATTTCAATCACGTTTTGAAATAAAAGCCAAACCAAGTGACATTAAAAACAAATTGTCCTTACATAACGGATTTAATTAATCGCAAGTGCATAATGTGTAACCGCAAATGAAATTAAATAACTTGGCATCATCCAGGTCAGGAACCGGAGATTCTTTGTGTATCAAATAGTTCCTGATTTTTGATAACCGGGAAAAACATTGAATCAGTGTTGTTTAGGGCTGGTAAACTTAAATGTTTTTAAATCATTGTCGTCACTAGCTTACACAAATTAGGTTTCCACTCATTAACGGCGCTTACTGATTTTATATGTACAGTACTTTGCTATGGTGAAACCGTAGCAAATTCCTTAACTAATTAAATTCTGCATTTTCGTGTGTATGTCTGTTTGTGACGCATTAATGCCTTTATTACTCAGTGTTTCACGAAAAAGTCAAAAGCACTTTTGATAATGAAAATGTCAAATTGGATGTCAAATAGCGATTGGACAATATCGCCGTTAGTAGAACGGGCACTTAGCTAGTTTTAAATAAACACGATTTACACGTAAAACAAGGTATATATGTTTTATAGGTTAACTAGAGTTCCAGATTAATACATATCTCTCAATATCAATATCTCTCAATGTGTTAGGCCTATAATCACTATTTTGGTCTTAAATTGTAAGTAGTAATTTAATGTAGTTTTAAAATAATTATGGTTGTTTTAATGAAAAATAATTAGAAAATTATGCTTTAGGGTTAACGCAACGGTTTACGTTTGCCAAACTTAAAAAAAATCAAAACTTTGTAATTTTAACTGATGTTTGCGGAGTCATATCTTGAAAACTATTAGGCCTGTAACAACCATTCTGGTCTTAAATGAAAGGTAATTTAATGTACTTTAAAAATGGTTATGGTTGTTTTTTATTAAAAGTGATGCTTCAGGGTCAAAATCGGACAAACGTTAAAATAGTGCAAAATTCCGCCGATTTTTAAGCTTTTTGGTGGTGTTCCGGAAGGTCGCCGAGGTCGAAAATTTGTATTTAGCAACTCGGTACTGTTACAAACAACATAAAAAAAAGAAACCTACTACCCCATTTCATGCAAGGTAAAATGCGTTAGGTTACTGGGTTACATGTGTTGTTTTCCGAGCAAGTGTTAGTTTTTCCGTCCGTAGGGAATAGAAAATATTCGTTTACTTTTAATTATGCAAAAATACCGACAATGTGCAACACTACGTCACAGTGGTGGATAGTTGTACGAAAATGTAACCGTAAAATCTGAAAACAGCCAGCTTTATTACCTAAAACATACGGGATATTGCAGTGAATCTATCCACTATAGTGTGACGTCATGAACCTTCAGCATTGTCTGTCTTTCTAGTGGGGCCTTGGTCGAAATCCCAAACAATGGACTTTGACAGGTAGAATGTACAGTCAGGTCCCAAAACAAGAGACTTAAGACAAATGTCCAGATTCGTCGTTGCACGACACGACGAAACTGGACACATTCAAATGTGTCCAAGCTTAACGTTGCACGCAAACGACGAACCTGGACACATTTATAAGTTGTCCAGGGGTGGCGTTGCACGACACGACGAATCTGGACACCTTCAAATGTGTCCAAGTTTAACGTTGCATGCAAACGACGAACCTGGACAAGTTTTTAAGTTGTCCAGGGGTGGCGTTGCACGACACGACGAATCTGGACACATTCAAATGTGTCCAAGGGTAACGTTGCACGCAAACGACAACCCTGGAAACTTAATCTGTCCAACTTTAACGTTGTCCGCGTGTGTCGTTGTCCAAGTTCAGCGCGGTCCCCCTCGGCCACTATGTCTGGGTCCATAAATAATTGCCTCAACTCTGCATTGTGTTTTATCCTCCACTCTCCATCTTCAAAGGTTGGACCATATATTTTTCTCAATATTTTGTTCTCAAATACTATCAAACGTTTTTCTGGTTTTTTACTTAACACCCAATTTTCTGAGCCGTATAACAGAACTGGTCTTATAATGGTTTTATATATACGGAGTTTTGTTTTGTGTGATAGTATTCGAGAGCTTAATAGTTTGTGGGATGCTGATAGACTTCTGTGTGCTGCATTTATTCTTTGTTGTATTTCCATATCTTCTTCATTATTATTCGTCAGCATTACTCCCAAATAAGTGAAGTTGTTTACTTTTTTAAAGTTGTACCCTTCTATTTCTATATTGTTGTCATTGTTTATTTGGGTTGCTCTCCCACACTCCATTATTTTTGTTTTCCCTTCATTTATTCTTAAACCAACTTTCTTTGTATGGTTTGGGAGTTTTGTGACCAGCATTTTCAACTCTTCTTTACTCTCCGCTATAATTGCAACATCATCTGCAAATGCAAGGACGTTTATTTTGGAGGTTTACTGTACGACTGTGACAAAATGAAGTGTCTATATTTTTCATGGTTTTTTTCTTCCAAAAAGTTGCTTAGCAAAACTGGCAAAAATGGTTAATCTCCCCAAGTGATTGTGTACGTGGATTCCTGGATTCCTTACTGTGAGACCAAGCTTCTACATTACTCTTCCCATACGAATAAGATTTCCTATTAATTTCTCATCCTCCTGTTTTCAATAATTCTCCTTTAAACTGAAGAAATTGTCTGTTCTTCCAACAAAACTGATTGACTGTTTAGATTTGTCTATAACCTCCTAAATAATACAAACATCAATATTTACTCACAAAAAGCTGGTGAGTTTCTTTTTATGTACAGCTGTTTTTGTTTTAAAATTTGATTTCAATGTAATTCTTATGGGGAAAATGTGACTTTTGAGAGCGTCTCGTGCCCTTAAGGGTAAGAGTTTTCAAATTCTAAAACCGTTATGCAAAACTACGAATTGAGACGAATTATTTGACACCTCATACGTTAAAATCGATCCAGAAATAACGGAGGAGTTTTGTTCACAAAAAACAGCCCTCACGTATAAGAGATATTTTCCTACATCAGCGCATCCAAACGTAACCACACATGAACACACGCCAAACAACTTTTTTAGATTTAACAAAAGGATAGTAAGTCTACTTGCAGTATCCTATAGGGTCTATGATAACATTGTGTTTAGTCTATGTAATCCATCTGTTTTTGTTTATCTCTGGATAAAACCCGTCAAAGGTTGTGGTAATAATTTAAAATCGTGATTCCTGATCATCTTTGATCTCCTTGTTTGATAACATCAATATTTTCAGGCCTATTTCAAAAAAGTTTAAGCTGTCGAACATTTATTCTTATTGTAAACAAAAAGCTTTCCTCAAAAAGTAGAGGAGTCAAACAATTTGCATAGTCTTTTCTTTAAAGGCTCTTGAGTAGATCCTCGATTTGTATATTTCTTTCTTATCTCTGTGGTCGTTTTTTTTAGAGTGGCCTTAACTCATCTCTACTAATCTTACTTATTTTTTATAATCAATGGCAAAATCATAGACCAAATAAAATAACCTCATAGTCCTATAGAATATTTTTATATCCATCCAGCTGTTAGTTCATACAAATTATATTGCACTAAAACAAACCTAAAGACTGCAATAAAACATGAATTAGAACATCTAGTATTATCTATATATATAAAAGGCAAAGCCCTCACTGACTGACTGACTGACTGACTGACTGACTGACTCACTCACTCACTCATCACTAATTCTCCCACTTCCCACTTACCTAGGAGGCTGAAATTTGGTACACTGATTCTTTAGGCATTAAATAGGAAAACTAAGTGGTTTTTATTTTGATCGGACTCTCGGGCTCCACCCCAGTGGCTCTGGAGTTTCCCATGTTAACCTAATGAGTACTCATATTTAAATGGAATTAATGAATCATAACAGCTGTTTCAATTAAACAAGTTGGTTCTGTTCTATGATGTTCAATAGCATTTAAGTTACAAGGATTACCAACAGGGTGCAGCACTATTATTTTTTTTAAATATTTGACTACAGCTAATTTGAAACCAAAAGGTGAGTGAGCGTAGCGAACGAACTTCAACCCGGAGGCGAGGTAGCGTAGCGAACGAGCTAACCTGAAGGCAAGTGAGCGCAGCGAACGAGCTCCAACCATAAAGCTGAGTGAGCGTAGCGAACGAACTTCAACCAGGACGTGATTGAGCATGCGAACGAGCTAACATATGAAGTTAAACGGGGCAAAGCCCGCGGGTACAGCTAGTTATGTATATTTAAATAATCACTCACGCTCTTGCCGAATAAATTAACGTATTATAGCATTACACATAGTATGAATACGTCAACCCTACGTATTTAATTTACCCATGCTGCTCCGTAGCGTTAAAATAATTATTGTATCCGAGAAATAATCAAATTTATAATTTTTGATTGAGTAATATAGTATCTTGAGCTTAACTGATTCAAACGATCAATAGCTCAATTTAAATCCTATAATTTACTGATTATTTTGTGTCTAAAACATATAGAAAAACATGAACAATACTGGAGCTATTGACTTTCATCTATATTAAAACATTATGAAAAATTATTTTTATATTGGTTATCCACCTTGCGTTTGCTTGAAACTCGTCCGTTTTGAATAACTAATAGCTTAAATGAAAGCCAGTATTTAACTGAAGGTTCTTAGACTAAAATATATAGGATTATACATTTATAACTGGTAAAGGTACATCTTAAATTGGAGTAAGAATTATAAAATAAATCAAATTATGTGTTTTGGTCGTGTAATACTGTAGGTAAATATTTGTAGATGATTGATGGCAAATTTGTATGTGCATACCTTCAATCCGAGACCTGAATCATGAAAATCGGTCGGGTAGAAGAGCCAAACGAACTCGGCAAAGAAAAGCCAAATTTAACTCCCATAAGAAATACACGGGGGGCAAATTTCGTTTACGTATAACCAGAGTAATACTATAGATAATTATATGTTGATGCTTGATGGCAAATCTGTTTGTGCATATGTTCAATTTGAGACCTCAATCATGAAAATCGGTCGGGTAGAAGAGCCAAACGAACTCGGAAAAGAAAAACAAAATTTTTTAAATATATAAGATGCTGAATTTGTGTCACCAATGCTTGCTGAATGTGCTACTATTTTTGCTGAATGCTGTTACGTTAAGCAAATGGTATTATACCAAAATCTTGTCTAGAATGTTAGCGTCAGCTTCTAGACTTTTTGAAAATTAAAACTTAATAAAATAAAACTGAAACTCTAAACTAAAATTATTGCTTCGACATTCCCTAGTTCTCAAAATTATCTTTCTTTCAACACAAAAATCTTGAAAATCCGTCAAGTGGTTGATTCAGAATCGTGAAATAAAAAAACCCTGTCACGTTTTAATATATAAGATTTTCTTCTGTATCATATCATGTTTTGCAATATAGCGTTCCATTACGAAATCCTTTTGTCACAGTAACTCTTAAAATTATTTCTTATTGAACCATCTTATCTATTGAACGGGTTGGTGTCTGCCTTTTCACCACTTTTGGTTATATTTTATCATATTATTCTCGACAGATCATCATAAGTTCATGAGATTATTCTCATACATGTTTTCAATCATTCGAAAAATCTTCGATTGTGTAATACGATACAAAAAAAAGTGCAGAAGTGTCTTATTAGCTTTAACAGTAACCCCACAACCAATTTCTCAAAATTATGCTAGAGGGTTATTTATTGGCACAGAAGTACAATATGAACTGACGCGACGTGACAAATGAAAAATCAAACTTACACTGTTAACGGATATACCTCCCTTTTAAGATAGAACATGTCTTCTCCACAAACAGATATTTTTCTCTAATAAAATCATGTATTAATTTACACTGATGAAATCGCGGAAGTTTTTAACTACAAAAGATCCACCAATACGACTTTAATACTATTTAAAGGTTCTTCCAAAAGAAGAGATACCATTTAACATACTAATAATATCTCTGATGACGTACGGTATGGGAAATATTTTATTCATTGAATGATCAACCATATTTGGTAACTAACGTAATTAATAAAAATCATTATTGCTTTTACACTTATTACCTACTCTTAAAAAAATGCTAAATCCTCAAAATAATGTATAATTTCACTCAATTTATCGCAGTTAGATGAATTAGCGTAAGCCTTGAAAGTAACCGAAGAACTATTTACCAAATTAAATGTGGACTTTACGTATTCCATTTACCAAAACAATTTTACCTTAAGACTACTGACCCAAACACTTACTCACCGTCTCTGATCCAAATAGCATGCGCAGTTTGAACGAGCAGAGGCAAGGGCTTTTAATATCCAGATGAGTCGTCTTCCTGTAGGCATCGTCCTTGTTCTTCTCTCCCACCTGAACAACACCAAACCCCGTAAAAACGCACGTCGTATACCCATGGTAACTCTCCTTCCAAGGTGTCGTGGTCAGCTGTATCGAGTTCACAGCCCGCGTAAAGTTGAACTTTCCCTCCACTTTGATCAGCCCCACGTCAAAATCTCCTCCCACATACCGAGGATGAATGATAAAACTAGAGGATAGGAACAGCTGGGCTGTAGGAGGCAAGGGACGTCCTTTTTTGAACTTTTTGTACTCCTCCTTCGAGTGACCCCCGGCGTATACTATCAATTCAGTAGTGGCAATATGATGGTCCTATGACACTTTAGGCATGTTTTCCCCATAAGAATAACATGGTGAGCTTTTTTTGACCACTTTTTTAAAAATCCAGCTCTCGGCCTATACAAGCCTATATAAATGTTCAATACCATTGTACAACACTATTATTATTTCAAATCCACATCCATTCACAAAATCATCAACTTGACAGTGCGAGGTTTGTATGCGAACTTGGGCGCGCTCCCGGCTCATGGCATGCTCCCTTGGACATCCTTAGTGGAAATCCATGAGTTCTGGCTACTTGGGAACCCAAGCCATTTGACATATAATAAATCACCTTTTCTCCTAATAACCTTTTCTATCAAATACATGTCTTTATATTTGGTCTTTAACAATTCCTCTGTATAGAAGCCTCCCCTGATTATATTACCATTTTCATCTTTCAAGATATAAGTCACAGGCTTTGTATTCTTTACTTCTGCTATTGTAAATAGCTCCCCTGTCCAATTCGGGGTATATCCTTTACTAAAAACATGTTTATACTTGGAAATTCTCACACTATCACCTACCTTATATCTTGGCTTTTTAACTTGCACTACTTTAGAAGTCAACCTCTCATGCACATATTTACTGTTCTTAATATTCACTTGGTTAGGCTTCATTCCTATAGATCTATGCACCTTATTATTATATTTTCGAATTAACTTTGGAAGTAAATCCAACCATTTATAACTCCCCTGAGCACTAAATTCCCTATATAACCAATTCTTTAAAGTTCTCTGAAACCTCTCCACAATTGCAGCCTTAGTTGTAGAAAATGTGTGATAGTGATTAATATTTAATTGTTTCATTAGTTTGCTAAAATATTGATTAAAAAATTCTTTTCCATTGTCAGATTGAATGTTTTTAACCCCCTTTGGTAGAATGGTTTTAATGGCTTCTGTAACCACCAAACCCGTCTTATTCTTTAGCGGAGCAGCATAAGCTTTTTTAGAAAATGTACCTATCTATTAAAGTTAAAATATATTTATTGCCAGAATTCTCTCTAGCATAGTTTTGCATATCAATTAAATCTATTTGTACAGTTTCGTTTATACCTAATACTTTAAAAGACCTTCTAATGAAATTCTTTCTTGCAGGCTTATGAAGTTCGTATGCAATTTCATTCATTTTTTATAACATCACTCTTTCCTTGTACTGTAAATATATTACCATTAGCCCCAATCAATAGATTATCTTCCATTCTTTTAAATACATAGTTTTCTGGTATATATGGTCTATTATCTATATACTTAAATCCACTCAAAGATGTGGGGTCGGCAACTAATAAATCAGGATTGTATTCCATCAAATTAAATTTTCTTCCTCCATATACAAATTTTGATCCATCATAATACATAGCTTGTGACATTAAACAAATATCATCTAAATATTCCCCCATTGGCAGATTTCTTATATATTGTTTTTTGGCATCCCAACATTTTTCTTTTTTATCAAAAGTTATAGTCTGTTCTTTTGTAACACAGTCAGTGTCATCAACGGCAGGTTTAACACGTACTAACCTTTTATTATTAAAATCCCAATAGCCTGCTTCCATTTTTGGAACTTGTGAAACATTCACAGCATCCTTACTATCTGTACCTTCTATCAAATTGCTAAGTTTCTGTTTCTTAGCATTCCAAACACCATTCTCTGATTCTAAAAATTCATAATTATTATCGTCTTGTACAAATTTACCATCTTCTTTTCGTATTAAAGTCTGTTGTAAAGTGGGCACATCATTTAAACTTTCACCCTTTTCTACATTAGTAATTTTCCGTTTCTTAGCATTCCAAACACCATTCTCTGATTCTAAAAATTCATAATTTTTATTGTCTTGTACAAATGTACCACCATCTGTTCGTATTAAAGTCTGTTGTAAAGTGGGCACATCATCTAAACCTTCACCCTTTTCCACATTAGTAATTTTCTGTTTTTTAGCATTCCAATTTTTATTCTTAGATTCTAAAAACTCATATTTAGTTTTACCTTGTAAAAATACATCACCTTTTCTAGTTAATGTCTGACCCAAAGTTGATACATCATCTACAAACTCCCCATCTTTAACATTACCAATTTTACGGTTTAAACAATTCCAACTATCGTCTTGTAAATTTAAAGTAGGTTCATTACTAGCCCTGGGTTCTGTAGGCTTATTATATGGATTATATAAACGATAAAATTTATCTATAAACATATTTTTATTTAATAAATAATTCCACTTTCTCTTAATTCCTCAATAATGGAATCTATTTCATTATCCACTCCTGAGTTACCGGCTTGGCGACTTAGCCAAAGAAGTCTTAACCTATCTACAAGCTCATTAGGATCATCCCAATAAATATAGTCTATTTTATTACCAGTCACTTGTCTCAAACCTTCACCAACAGATTTAAAAAGAGGTTTAATTATATTAAGATATTTAGTATGTCTATTACTTGAAATTGGTGCACCATCTTTGTAACTCTTTAAATGTCCATTTGTGGCTTCCAAAATCTCTTTATAATTTTGCAAATCAACCTGAGTATAATCCTCAGGTTCTTTTAAAGTTAACAACTGCCACAAGCCTTTTGTCCCCTTGTAGGTTTTATTTGCAACTGTGACATCATCATTGGCAATATCAACTTCCTTATTTCCAATAAAAAATTTATTTGCTTCTCGTCTAATACCATATGTAGTGTCTGTCATACTACTTTTACTGAGGTAATTTCCTAAATAGTCTGATGCTAAAAGACCAAAATCTAATTTCTGTGGAGTGGATTGCTGTAATGGTTGTAATGGTTGTAATCTTGGTATCATTGATATTCTAGATGGAGTCATTGGGAGTATCTCCATTTGAGGCCTCTCTGTTTTGCCAATAGCTGTGATTTTTTTTAATTCTTGTAATGGCTCTATTAAAGGTTGGAATGTTTGGAACCTCTCTTCAGCCTCTAGAAACTTGCCACGTTTTAAAGCTCTATATTTCTCTCGTATTTGATTTGCAGAGTCAATCAATTCTTGTTGAATGTTTTTCATCTTTTATTTACATTTTATTTATCTCATTTGACAAAGGATTGTACTCAAACACTTTATCATGTATTATCAAACAATATGCAGATGTATTTGCTGGCACATTGTCTGCAGTTTCAATCTCTAATTTAATATCAACAATTCCTTCCTTCACTGTTTCATTCTGTCTAGAACAGTCTATTATAATTAGTGGATATTTCTTCATAAACTCAGCCCTACTAATCATAGGATCTGGGATAGTATTATAGTAAGTCTCTCTAAACCTCATAAACATCTCATAAGCTTTAGAGACATCTCCATTTTCAAAGTCAAGATTTAAATCACTATAAGGATAATATTCAGAGTTTAGAAATACTTTGAGATTTTTTAATTTACAGTGATCAAATTCATCAGTTCTTTTTCGTGCACTATTATCCCTAGCTGTTTGGAAACCAAATATAATATACCTAGGCTTCTCCAAACTTGAAGATGTCTTTACTGACCATGTATGTCTTGTGGTATTGGGATATGATGGAAGTTCATGCAACTCTAAACTTCTAAATGCAATTTGCAAATTTTTATTTTGCAATAACATCTTTTGTAATTGTAACTTCTCCCCATCTGATGGTATCACATGTGGCATGACCCATTGAATAGAGTTAAGTGTAATTTTGGGAATTGTATCAGCAGTGCCACTGGCTGGAGCACTAGTGGTTGTTAATATACAATTCAAATCATTTTTGGATCTTTTCAACACCAATTCTTGTTTGACATTTACTAATACCTTATTAAAATCCTCGAATACACCCATTAACAACTCTAATGGCAAACAAGTACTGAACTTGCCACCTTTATGGAACTCTTTTAAATTCGTGTCAGAATCAAATGCTACATTTGACAATTTAGTAGTTTTATTGTAAGAGCTCAATATTTTCATAAGACTAGAAATTCCTGGGTTTCTTACAATGTCTATTTCTTTACCTGCAACTTCGTATCTAATTTCATCAAATAAGAACGCAAATGCATTATTTATAAAATGACCTTTATCATGATTTTCAATTTCTCCCTTAATATACAGATAACTCCTACATGGGAGAGTTAGCAAATCTTGATTATTAATACATATTCGAATTTCATCAGAATTATTTATTGCCAAAGTGTTGTGGGGAACATAGGAGTGATTTGTAATTTTAACCACACTATCGTCGAATTGGGATTTCCCTGTAACGTCTAGAAAATCTTCCATTTTTATTAATATAAAATTTTAACTTTAGTCCTATTGACTTTAGGAACCTAGTATTTTGTACACTTATAGATAAATTCTTATAAATTCTCATATCTTTTTTATATGACAAGTAATTGTAGTTTCTTCTCCGTTAAAGTCAATTGCCTTGTCATGTTGATCGGCAAATGTAATACTGACAACATCTAAACTTCTCTTATTTACAGGAAAATATATAATATTTCTTGGAACTTCAATAATTTTGTAGCCAGGAGGAGCTTCTGGATAAAAGCTATGTATGGTGTGTGATTTGTTGCCATTTAAATAGGACCCGTTTGCAATATTACATTTTACTCTAATCACATTTACATTATTAATGTTTATTTTATTTGTAGATTCAAACTGAACACCAGGAGTAGAAACACCTTTAAATCCCAATAAGACAGACCCTAAACATGGTTTTGTAAAATCAAACACATGGCTAGAAAGTAATGTCGCTTTCATAGTTTTATTATTAGCTGTAAGGAAAAAGTCTGGGATTTGCTTTTGAATTTCCTTTGCAAGCTCAACCACCTCATATGTTCCTTCAGAAATTTCTATTGTAACTGGAGCATTGTGATCATAATAGAAAACATCATCACCTTCTCCAATGGTTAATTTGTTGCCTTTAAGTTGATTTAATTTTGGAATAAGCCCTTTGAATAAAAGTTTGGATTTAGTATTAATTAATGCGTCTCCATTTTTATCTATTATAACTTTAAGTTTACCATCTAATAACTGGTTTAAATCATCAACTGAGATATCTCCTTTTGGTAATGTTTTTTTCTCTACTTTATAATATGTTAAAGTATTTAGAGGTTTTTTAACATTAAATATAGAATTATAACTTTGAAAATCTACTAATCCAATTACATAATCATCATTTAATTCTATGGGAGGAAAGAACACTGACTTAAGCTCTGGCTCTGTACCCGAAAATGTTATAGTAAATGAATCCATTTTTATAAACAAAAATTTTTTATGAATGATAAACATAAAATTCCACAAATAGAACTATTTAAATCTTGTATTTGATCGGTTGTATAGAAGATTTTATATCCCTCAAAATATTTAATTACTTCTTTTGGAGGTTGGATTCCAAATGGGTCAAAATAAATTACAATATCTTTCTTTTTACGATATGCTGTCCAATGTGTGCCAGATGAGCTATCTAAATTAACTATTCCGCATTCTTTTACTCTTGGTTTTAGATTTTTTAGCTCGTTTTTTAGGTACACCCCCCTGAAGTGAGGCACGTCTTTTGCGGCCTCTAACAGCTGGTAGTTGTCCATCTTTTTTATTAAATTTTAATCCCATTCCCATTTTTGCTTTTGCCTTCATCAAATTTGTCACGGCATAAGCAGCAGCTTTTTCAGCAAGACTTGCGTCCTTGGCCGTAACTCTAGTCCAAGCTAAGTCTGCTAATCTCATGTCTGCTTTGTTCCGAGCAGCGGTATCGGGATTATTCATGTAGAATATGTCATGCTCTTTACAATAAGAGTCTAGTTTATTTTTTGGAGGTACATTTTTGGCTAGATTTTGACGTATATTCGTTCCAGGTCCACAGTACTGATATGATGGTATGTGAAGTGGGAATGGAAGGTTATTTATAAGAGTATTCAATAACCCTCGACCCCTGTAAGGCTTTAGGAATAAACCTTTGCCCTTTTTACATGTTTTCTTATTATCATTTTTTACCATTTTTATTATATAAAAAATGTCTTTTATTCAACAAAAACATAAATTTAAAATAGTACATACTAAGGAAAATATACCAAAGAAGTTGGGTCTATTTCCTACCAATATTCGATGTGTTATTTGTGGTCCAAGTGGAAGTGGGAAGACGGTTGTAATTTACAATTTAATTGTAAGAAAGGAAGGATTAAAATTTACAAACTTATATTTAATATCTAAATCTTTAGAACAAGAAAAATATAAAAAAATAATTGAAATATTTAGTTTGTGTGACGAAGTGAAATTACACACGTTTACTGACTGTGAAATCACACCAAATGATGTAAAATCACAGTCAGTTGTTGTATTTGATGACATAAATAGTCCAAATATTACACAATTTTTCTCAATGGGTCGACACAAAAATATTAGCTGTTTTTACTTGTGTCAATCTTACAGCAAAGTACACAAACATTTACGTGATAATGTAAATTTCCTAATATTATTCAAACAAGATGATTTAAATTTAAAACATGTATATCACAATCATGTTGGTAATGACTTTTCATTTGACCAATTTAAAAATCTCTGTCATCAATGTTGGGATAAAACTAAATATGGCTTTTTCGTAATAGACAAAGAAAGGTCAAAGAATAATGGCAAATATAGATTTATGTTTGACCAATTCTATCAAGAGGATGGTAAGGGTAAATAAATAAAAGACTGGAGTTTTTTAACATTTGTATTTATTATATATCTACATACATTTGAACATAACTATGTTTGATCAATTTTATAATGACCAAGTGCAAGAGTATTGATACCATCTTCCAGAATAAACCTCTTGTCATCATCAAAGGATAGTACTTTTTTATTCATGGTCAAGGTTTGAAGATGATGATTTGTAGATTTAATTCTTGTCACATTCTCATAGTAATCTTGCCCAGTTGCAAGGCAGTTTAAATAATGTTGATGTCTGAGGAGATGTTTAACTGTAGCACCATCAGCTCCTTTAGCTTTCTTCACCTCTAAAGCTTGCTTGTCTTCTTCATATAACCATTTTAGAGGAATGTAAGAATATAACTTTGGTCTTAAACCACAATATTCATACATAATATGACCACCTAATTCATCTTTAAACTTTCCAGTGACTTTTTTATTTTTATCAGAGTATAAGAAATGGTCTTTACTGTATCCAGAGGTATCAAAATAGTGCAAGTCACATTCTATTTCCTTGTAAAAGTCCTCTGTAACTATAGCATACATTAATGAATCTGTATCTGTCATAAGAAATCTTTTATTCTTAAATTTTGACATATAATTATAGTGGAAATCATACATTATTACTTTACTAATATCCAAAATTGTCATTCCTAAATATATTGGTTTATTAAACTTTACAACTAATTTATTTAAATGTATAGCATGTAAATTGTTATCGAACTTTTTGCTACAGTCAAACCTTGGATTAGTGACATATTTTGTTAATAGTGACTCATCCTTGAGATATATGTCACGGAACTTTCGTTGATTCATAATTGTTCGACCAAAGAGACTATTATTTAACAATTTGTAAAAGTCTTTTTCGAAATCATTATTAGCACTTTTTCGTTTTTCAATATTAAAATTAATATAGGGTGCAAGCCATTTTGATTGTCTAAATTTTAAAATTCTATGGTATTTTGTAACAACCAACCCCAATTCCTCATATTTTTGTAATGCTTTATAATGTAAAATATATTTAGTTTTGTCATTTAAATTTGGTATTAATTTCCCATTCATTTTCTCTGGTGCCAATGGATAGTCATTATGTAAATCATGTAAGCTTTTATCATATTTTAAATCAACTTCTAAAATGTAACCAAACTCATAATTTTGATTGTATTTGTAGTCTATCTCATTAGTCCAACGGAATTCATCCACAGGCAGTGGCTCGCACATTGCTGTAGAGTATAGCGAGTTACAATCTAAATATATTAAATACACACTCTCTTGATTGGGATCATAGTGTTCACCCATATATCTATTATTGGCTTTAGCATAACGTGTGGAAATCATACTGACTCCTCCTCTGATTGCACTTTCTATGAACAAATGCATGTCAATATCTTGAAATAATTGTAATTTTATACCAGTCATTCTAAGACAGGCCTCCCATGTTAATCCAGGCAGTGAATACATATGTACGGGGTCAAGTTTATAATCCTTTAAACACAGGTCTCTAAAAGTCTCAAAGACATCAGCCAGTAGCAATACATCTGTTTTAAGATATAAATCATGATATTCTTGTAAATTATTTATATTAAAATGGGTCCAGATATGTTTTGCATGTTCATATTCGATGGGAGAGATATGTTCTTTAGTTAAAGTACTGTAAAATTTTTCAATTGGAGGTAGAGACTCTGCAAACTTATCTGGTCCTGTCATATATTCATAGGGAAATACACCTTTGCGTTGTAGTAGTGGATTGTCTATAAATCTAAATGTATTTAAATTGGAAGCTAATTTGTATAATGGAAGGGACAGAAAGTTATAGGAATCTAAAAATACTAAATCATCAACAGAGAATGAAATGTACTTTTCCATATCTTTGGCTATGCAATTTAATTTACGATTATATTTTCCCAAGTGTTGCATTATTAAATGACCATCATAATTTTTCAAGTTATGGAAGAATACTGGTATTTTCTTTGTTACTTTATAGTTTAAATTACAATCATTGTGGGCAGCTCCACGGTATTGGCCATTTGAATGACAATGTTCTCGTACCCTATCAAAATATAGAGGCTTTTCACAAATATGACAATGTGTTGAGTTTTGGAAAGATGCCTCTTGCTCAGGAGTCATTACAAGGGGAATATATATCGCCATTTGACTTTTAATAAAATCATAAGTCTCAAATAATCTTTCAAAAAACACATCCATAACATTTGCACCACTATATAACTCTTCAGAAATAATCTTAGAATCTTTTACTACGACAAATGCAAATCCCGATGGAATATGTATATTGGAGTTTATAAAGCACTCAAAATCAGCATAAATCACAAATGGGGCTTTAAGTTGATATTTATAATTTTTAAATTGTAATGTATCTTGTTTAGACATTTCCACTCTTTGTGCATCAAAGTTCTTACAATATGTTATATGACATTCTAATTTATCTTTGGTGTAAAAATGTTGTAAACAAAACTTGCAAAAATACTTCTTGTGGTCTTGTTTCGTAGACCGTAGCATTAACCTATCAAAATCACAAATTAAACAGTAATGTGATTTACGACCTTGTAGTAATAATAATAGATCTATGTGAGCATTACTATTCAGTTTGGTTCTTCTTAATGGATATATAAATTTTTGGTCTTCAACTCCAAATACATTAACACTTATATTATTTTGTCTTTCAAATTTATCTATATCAGATATTTTAACAGGATACTTTATGTTTGTCATATTTAACTGATTTTCATAGGGTGCATATTTCGATACCCTTTCAGCATGTTTAGCATTCCTTGGATGTAAAGCTGCTAAAATTGACCAAAGGAAGCATTTATTATCAGCATTCTTTATATTTAAAACTGCTTTTGTCAATTTAATACTTTTTGGTGTGGGGATATATGACTTTGGAGTTAGGGGCTTATACTTGTAAACGTGCAACTGCCAATATTTAGTATGGTCATAAATCCATCCACTGCCTTCGGCTTGATATTTGTGTATGGAAGCATCAATCTTTAAAAGAGCATTTTCAATTTGAGGCTTTAAATCTCTCTTCTCAATGGTTAAGGTAGTAAGGCTTCTAAAATCTGCAATACATTCTTTCTCATTAACTAATTTTCCGTTTTGATCTATTGTATATTTTATAAATTTGATTCTCCTTACTAAAGTCCATTTTATCGGTAGAGGACAAGACTGAAGAGTACTTTTAAGTTCAGTTTTAATCGATTCACCAACAAATTTAATCATTGTATATGGACATTTGTTACAAGAATTGATGTGTCTTTTAAAATGACCAACAACATTTCTTTTACAGAAATTACAAGTCTTATGAGTTTGTAATATATGAGATTTTAGAGCTATGTTATTATCACAGATTATATCACAAACTTTGCACAGTTTCACCTTCATTTTATGTATTACCTTGTAGTGGCGAATCAGGTTGCTTTTTTTGGAGAGCGATGCAAAACAATGTTGACATGTGGTCTTCATTTTTATATATGAAATTAAAAAATAGTTTGGCATCTTCTATATAGTAGAAATTACATTTTGACAATTTCAATTAATGAGAAATAATAATTTGAATTAGAATTTTATATTTTAATATTCAAAACAATTTCATACAATAAGATTTGGCAATTGTAATTTTCTAAATCAAAACTAAATCCAAAATCTTAAATAAAAAATACTTTTTAGCAATTCAGATTGCTGAGTCTACATATATACAGAGTGAGTGTTACCTATTTTAAAGGGGACTTGACAAAATTATATAGTATAATTCAGCTAAGTTTTTAAATAATAACTTGTACACACTTTAGACTCAAAGTCCCCCGGTGCATAAAATTTGGCTATGTTTTTAAATAATAACTTGTGCACACTTTTGACTCAAAGTCCCCCCGTGAGTGAGTTTGGCTAAGTTTTTAAATAATAACTTGTGCACACTTTTGACTCAAAGTCCCCCCGTGAGTGAGTTTGGCTAAGTTTTTAAATAATAACTTGTGCACACTTTTGACTCAAAGTCCCCCCGTGAGTGAGTTTGGCTAAGTTTTTAAATAATAACTTGTGCACACTTTTGACTCAAAGTTCCCCCCGTGAGTAAATTTGGCTAAGTTTTAAAAAAATAACGTGTACAAACTTTTGACTCAAAGTTCCCCCGTGAGTGAATTTGGCTAAGTTTTAAAAAATAACTTGTATATATTTTTGACTCACTTAAAAATAGTAATAACAAAATAAGTTACTTTTTTGGATAGAGAAGCAGCACACAGTTGACATGTAACTAAAAAAACTAAGTTAGCATGTTCTATATGGTGGAAATTACATTTTAGACAATTTCAATTAATGGGAAATAATAATTTAAATCAAAATTTTAAATTTTAATATTCAAAACAATTTAATACAATAAGATTTGGCAATTGTAATTTTCTAAATCAAAACTAAATCCAAAATCTTAAATAAAAATACTTTTTAGCAATTCAGAATACTGAGTCTACATATATACAGAGTGAGTGTTAGTTATAGAGAAGACTATGTTACCTATGTTAAAAGGGACTTGACAAAATTATATAGTGAGTATAATTCGGCTAAGTTTTTTAATAATAACTTGTACACATTTTGACTCAAAGTTCCCCAGTGCGTGAAGTTTGGCTAAGTTTTTAAATAATAACTTGTGCAAACTTTTGACTCAAAGTCCCCCTCATGAGTAAATTTGGCTAAGTTTTTTAAAATAGACTTATATACATTTTAAGTTCCTTAGTGACTGTTCAAAATACTCTAAGTGTTTAAAAATAGATTTATATACATTTTTATAAGTTCCTTAGTGACTCAATTCGGCTAAGTTTTTAAAAATGGACTCGGGAAATTAGCTACACTCCTAAGTTAAAAGAAATACAGAGTATGAGTAGCCTACAAGCATCAATTACGTCACCAATTGATCCCATGACCCGACACGCGACAACATATTACATTAGTCTAGCTTAGATGTCAAAGACTTACCATAACAAGAAGATCCAGGTGGAAGAGTTAGTGATGATTCCGTAGAATGCCCCCCTTATATACCACAAAATTGTCTAAATTAATTTAGAACTTAACAATGGAAATTGAACAAACTGAAATTGAACAATTGAATAATTGAGGTCAATCAATCAAACATATTTGGCAATTGTCTAAACCTGCCCCAGACAGACTGGCGCCAGACAGGCAGAGAATGTTGACAATTGGTTTTGATTAGGGTCATTAGGTTACACTCACAGTCATTCATTTGAGTCAGGCATAGTTTACGCATAGCCATAAGCATGCCCGAGTTCACGCACAAACCTCACATGATTTTGAAAATATACATGGGAATGGATGTGGATTTGAAATTTTAATAGAGTTTGAACATTTATATAGGCTTGTATTGGACGAGATCCAGGTCTTTTAAAAAAGTGGCCAAAAAATGAGCCATATTCCAGACGTAATTTTTAGTATTAACAAAAGTAGAAAATTTATATAGGGGTGTATAGGTCGAGAGCTGGGTCTTTGAAAAAAGTGGCCAAAAAAAGCTCTTCCATTTTTTTCTCATTTTTCCCCTATAAAAAGTGCCCTAAAAGTGCCTCTAAAACGCCGAAAGTGGGGTCATATTGTCCTATTATATCTACTCAATTCTTCTGCCCCACGGAGGCAATGTGCCGCTGTCAAGACCCATTCCTCAGTTATGATCGAACCTGTGCACGTGGAGGAATATTTACCGCCTCGTCGTATGATGAGGAGCACAGAATACGGGTATTGCTCTGGTTCTGTCAGGTTGTAAGAATCTTCTCTTCTTCTCCAATCGAAAGTGTCTTGGTATTCACTGTTTTCACTGTCAAACTGCGAGTCGTGCAAGATTTCCTGTTCTTTATTGTTTCCGAATTGACATTTTTCAGTGGGATGAGTCAAATTGTTCAAATTTTCATCTTCGTTAAAATATGCAGTTGGCTTACTATGCAAACCTTCTGTTTGGTTGACGTTGAATTCAGTGCCTTCCGTGTGCCCAACGCCTGAGCGATGCATAGCGATATCTACGTTTTGACCATTATTGAAAGACCCTTCGGGTTCTTCTTGGATGATATCTGATTCAAATGTTGCTTTATGCATATCATTTTTAGATGTCGTTGTAACTCCGTCTTTAACGACTTTACTAGGAATCTTAATTTGGTTAAAGACAATCTTTTTTGTCTTGTTGACTTTAGAATGCACTAATTTTGTGTTCTCTAGACTTGTAGAATTTGTTACAGGTACATCTTGAGTTCTCTCCAAAGCATAAAAAATGTGCATATCCTTAACATCTTTAGTAAAATTACCATCAGTACTTCGGTTGGTATATAATAGATGTGTTTCATCGTTAGAATTGTTGGTTTCTATTGATAAAGTTTGGGTCTGTTCTCCATTTGATTTCCCGGCTACATTATGGTTAAATACGACTATTGTTTGAAAATAGAAAATAAATAATCCAAGTATCAATTCCATTGATAATTTTGAAACAGAAAAAACATAATTTTAAATGAAACGTACAAGGTTAGAAGTATTTAAGTTTGTTTGCTAACATTGTATAAAACAACAACATGTGATCAAATTGACAAACTGGAAGATTTGTATTAGCCATAGTCATAGATAAATTATACTCCCTTGTGTTGGTTAGTTAATGCCATAGGTCATCAGTTAGCTAATGAAACTCTTTAAGTATTCTATGATGCGAATATTTTACTGCATTCGATAATTTTAATGACCGTTGGTGATATATGTATAAAGTGTGTACATTGCTGACCCTGATTATTGTCAGTGATGATCTTGTATTTTCGTATTGGATTACTGGACAGCTGATTATAGTACTCGCATAACAATCAAAAGGTTGACAGTTATATCATGAGGAACGTCAATCCCTATGGTTCGAAACTAGGCCCAGCTATCCTTGGTTTGTGGGTTTTAAGAATGGTCTGGTATAGGCTGATGTAACAGCTGATCTTAAGGGGAGTCTGTACCTTTTTGGTGAAAAAAAAAGATTTTTTTTATTTTTATCTTAAAAAATTCTTTAATTCTTTGTGTTTATTTATATATATAACACTTCATATTTTGCAAAAGTTTTTTATTAAAAAAAAAACAAATAAATAGTACTGCACGATATTTTTCAATGTTCTTAGGATGCGCGACCTAAGCCCTTTAGAACTTCAAGGGCGTTTTACCGAAAATAGTGTTTTTAAAAGTTAGGTACGCATAACTTAAAAACTATAAGAGATAGCAATATGAAACTTCACACACATCTTCTTCACATCATGGTGAGTAGTGCTTGATACCTCTTTTAGTTTAAAATGATTTGGTTTAAGTCATTACCAAGGTAACATACAAAATAAATAAGGTAAAAAAATTGCATGTTTTATTTATAAAAATAAAAAATAAAAAACAAGAATATATTTAAGTTTTAACTAGCAAGCCGGGTACCCTATGGCATAGAGATCATGTAGTAAAAATTTCACTTTAAATGGTTTATAGGTTACTGAGGAATGCGTACCTATATTGGTGCATATCTCCCCATTTAAATAGCATTAGGGCGTAAAAGGGACAGACTCCCCTTAAACGGTAACAAACTATGTACAGATCATATTATTTTATTTTACTCCAACTTTGCTTTAATATCCACCTCGGTGTGCATTGTTGTCTCAGTAGTCCAGTCGGCAGTTAGAAAAAAGTGGTGTTAGATGGAAAAAGGTCGGAAGTTAATGAAACTTGGGGATAATGTTCAGGGATGATAAATCAACATTTTCATCACTCCTTAACGAAAGTAACTATTTTCGATAACAGCTGACATCAATGAAAGTAGCCGTTTCCTAAGCTCTAATTTAGGGCGAGGGAAAATCGAACAGCTGATTTTCCCTCGCTCTAAATTTACTTTCCCTCGCTCTCAATTAGTTCTCCATTTATTCACTACGCGTGCTAGTGTTTTTTTGCGGTTTAATTTAATGATTTGAATCAGCTGTATGTATTCTTAAACGTTGTTTTATTCTTTTATTTTGATGTTCAAAGAAAATTCATTGAGAAATATACGTAGGGATAACGCTAAGTTGTTTGAATTACACAAATCTCTCTGCCATCCGGGAGTCACTCGAATGTTTCATTGGATTAGAACTAAAAATCTAAACTACACTCTGGATGGATGATGTAAAAAGGATTACGTCAGCTTGTCAAACATGTGCAGAAGTGAAGCTAAGATTTCACCAATTCCAAGGCAAATTGATAAAGGCAACCACTCCGTTCGAACGTCTAAATATTGACTTTAAGGGCCCTCTTCCATCAACAACCAGAAACCGTTTTAAGGACATTAGTTCAGCAACAGTTATCAGATGTTTTTCAGATCTATTTTTTATGTTTGGATATTGTCCTTTGTACATTCAGATAGAGGTTCATCTTTTATGTCACATGAGCTGACGGACTTTCTTCACAAGTATGGAGTAGCTACAAGTCATACGACACCTTATAACCCTAGAGGGAACTCTCAGATTGAACGCTTCAACGGAACAATATGGCGAACCATCCTACTAGCTTTGAAAAACCACAACCTGCCAGTTGCTGCATGGAAAGAAGTATTACAGGAGGCTCTTCACTCAGTCAGATATCTTTTATGCACTGCGACTAACTGCACACCGCACGAAAGATTCTTTATACATAGCAGAAGAACTACCAATGGAGACTCCTTACCATCTTGGCTATCTGCTCCTGGTCCAGTCCTGCTTAGAAAGTTTGAAAGATCTAATAAATATGATGACCTTGTGGAGCCAGTTCAACTTTTGGAATCAAATCCACAGTACGCTCTCGGTAGAAGAAGAGATGGGTCAGAATCACAAGGATCCCTGAGACATCTTGCACCCGCTGGCATGCCTCCTGGTGATCTACCTCCTGTAGACAACACTACTGAGAGAGAGATTGTTGAAAATATAAATTCAGACATTGACCACAATGAAGTTCAAAATGAAACTCAACAAACGGTATCTCAGACCCCAACTTCAGAGACGGCTGTGGGGGAACTACCTCCAAAGAGGAATGTCAAGCCTCCGTCATATCTAAAGGATTACATATGCTATACCTACCTTGAAAAATAGTGGGGGAGAATGTGGTGATGTGAACATTATCACCTGATAATATTTATTATTTGATTTGTTTGTAAATATTGTATTTGTTCTTAACTAAAACATGGTTGTAATTTTGAATGAATAAAAGCCATACTTTTGGTTTACTGAGTCTTTCTTACAACAGTTCGCTTGCGCATTCCTTCCTCGGTAAAGATTGATATAGGGAAGGGGTCGAGTTCAAACTTGAAGAGCTTATTTATATATTCCTCAGATCTTTTTGCGATGCAGACACACTGGAAGAGAGTGAGAGGATATACAGTGAGTTTTTTTACCAGTAATTTTCAACGAGCATGAAACTGAAGTGAGGGTCACGACCTTATCCGTTTGTTTAAGTTTTAATTCTTCAAAATTTTTACTCACAATTTTCTTCATGCATGATATGCCTATCTCCCGTGCTAAGTGACAGTTAACGTCGCTGCTCATATGTCTCTGAGCGAACATCAGTGAAAAATTCTACTTGGTCACAAATTCTTTGAAGCGTGCCTAGGTAGGTGGGATATGAGTATCCAGAGATGGTTCTTATAACTAGGAACCATAATTACTACAAAATTTCGTGATAATTTGTGTTTAACAGAAAAAGTAGGTTGGAATTCTGCTTTTTTGCATATTTTGGTGGATAAAAAAATACATTAAAATACAAATACTATTGCTTGGTAACAAATTATCGTACAAACATGTTTAAACTCCAACTGACTTGTTGAAGACAATTTTATTGTTAGCTCTGCGTGGTGCACTGTAGAGGTCGTCTTTTGTTTGCAATTTCTTTCTTGTTATTTAAGTAATTTAAAACCTCGTTTGACAAAAAAACAATCATAAACAATAACTCGTCCCTTCGTTGTATAACCAAAATATAAAGCACAAAATCATTAAAACCCTAAAACAATATAAACAAAATTGTGTCAACACTAGCGATCAGTTTCACCGGACATAAACTAGACACGAAAAACGAGCTTTAAAATTTACAATGGGATGAGAAGTCTACTTGCGCTGGTTAGTCTACTGTATGCCATAATCCACACACTTATTAACCGCATACTTGAATGAGTCGTGTCAGTTAGGTTTTTCAAAAAAACCCTCTCCAAGGGCAGGAACCTCAATTAAAGGGCTGTATCACATTTAAAATATTGAAGATACATCAGCTGTTGGATAAGTGTTTTTAGTTTTGTTTGTTTGTTTATTTTCCTTGAGTCACCCTTTTGATTCTATCATAGATTTCTATATTGCATCAACAGAAGTGGCAGTACGTTTTTCTTATATTGTCATTGTGGGATAGTGTTCAAACCTTGAATTCTGTTTTAATTGTTTACTTACTTATTAGTTCATTGTTGTGATAAATATATTTTAAAAACACAGCAATTATTTTTGTTGCAGTCAAATGTTTTAGGCCTCACTTTGAAGTGAACATGAACGGAAAAGGTGAGTTCAGAATGAGCATTATGACGTTTTGTATCGTTACAGTATTGTTATTGAAACTGAATCTATTCGAAAATAGTTGTAATATAATCAAATCCTTGTCATTTCTTAAAGTGAATATTTGGAAACATAGTTTACTTGTAATGTAACTAGGCCATAAATCAGAATATGCTACGTTTTATGAGCTGAAAACCCCTATTATTTATATGGTTTAACAACGTATTTTAGATCTAGTTTGTAAGTGTTAACACATGGATATTTTCAGGCTGTTTCTAATCTCTTGGTATAATTTGATTCTTTCTTATAAGAAAAATAAGATTGCCTATTCATTTACTATAAATTGATAATATCAATTGGTAAGATGTCAATGATAAGAAAATTCTATGGCATATGGATTGTAGTTAAATTAAGTATTTTTACAAGTTGTTAAAATTTCATTTAGACGACAATATTAATATACTCGTAGATTGTTTTTAACAGTGTTTATTCTCTGATGAATATTTATGGCATAAATTCGCCATCATATATTCACGTAGTATTTTACTTCAAGATGTTAGGTAGGTTTTGAGGGTTAAACTAGTAAATAGACAGTAATATAGTTTACATGTGTTTATTGTTCACCCAACGTATATGATAGGGTGATCTAGCATTCAGGTGTCGACACCCTTGTAATTTCTATAAATACATTTTCAATAAATTAAAATATACAAAACACAAATCGAAAGTCAATGTTAGATCGAATACCCTATATCCCAACGTCGAGGAACTTTTAGTGCAACGCCTGTCACTGGTCACAACATAATACTGGTCAGCACTAAAATAAATACGATCGCGATCATTTAGAACTTATATACAAAAATAATTTACTTAAATTAGTCATCATATCACACGAGCTACAACTACGACGGTGAAAGCTTTATACAAATGGTAGGATCTTTGGGAGACGTTCAGACTGATTTGTTCTTGAGTTTGTTGATCGCTGTGTTGAGATGTAGCATCTCAAGGTTGAGCTGTCCCATGAGGTTGTCCAATCTCTCTACACTGTCGAGGATCTCGATCCTCTGTGTGTGAGGGTTGAATCTGACCTCGTAGGGGCGGCTCATCTCTGACACCCAGCGTCTGAACTTCTCCTTGGCGTCCTCGAAGCTCTCGGCGACGTAGTAGATGGGTTGGTACTCCTGGTCCTGGTAGGGTTGGACGGCGGTGACCTGGGGGTCGAAGGGCCGGTGCTCGGGCTTGTCGGAGATGGCGTGCAGAAGTTCTCCGTATGCGGACAACAGACCGGCACCGTAGGCCTTCACCTCGCCGTTCTCCTTGCAGAGTCCGAACTCCACGGTGAACCAGTAGACGGTGGACAGCTTCTCGATCTCCTCGTCTGAAGCGCCGAGGGAGGCGAGGCCGATCTCCTGGGAGAACTGGGCGAAGCTCGGGTCTGCGAGGAGTGGCATGTGTCCCAGTATCTCGTGGATGCAGTCACTGCAACATACAACAGATCGTTACAATCAAAGGCTTCTAGGGTCTCACTGTACTTTCACATGATGTTGTAATTGAATGCCTATGGTTATTCTATTTAGAAAGGTATTAGGCTAGGCATCCTATGTTTTCCTTGACAAATAATTGAATGAGAAATCTTTCCCACATATAAAAGGTTTGGAATCAGGTAGTATATTGCCAACGACCAGTTAATTGCGATCCGCAGCATTATTTGAAGTAACATTAAAATACCTGCCAATTTTCAATAAAATACGTAAAATTAAAATTATCCTACAACCTATTTATTTTATATTTGTCGTACACAGAAATCTTTTGCCAAATTCTAACCTTTTTAGGAAAATTTGTTTACAGAATATCATAGCATTTTAATATTTTGTAGATTTTCATGTATCCCAAATTTTTGCGAAGAAAATGTATGTAAATAGAAAAAATAAAGGACAATTTAAGCTACAAATTCTGTTTAAGTTCCCTATACACAGTTTGGTTTTAGTTAGTGTAAATAGTAAGTTCAAACAAAGAAGCACATGACTGAGGTAGCGCGAGAGAGAAAGGGACAGAGAATCGTTTAACAAGAAGGACAATTACTTGAAGATTGGAGGTGCGACACTGAACACTAACATTATTATAGGGCTAATAGATAGAGAGCTTCCATTAACACTCGACAGGGGCGTAACACGGTTACCTTTCACCCCTTAGCGGACACTGGGATTAAACAGGTGGCAACTTAAAATTTATAAAAAATCCTTTCTGAAAAAAAGTTTGTGTTGTTTTTTCTCGATTGTTATAAGTGGATTAATTTAATGTAATTTTATCAAAGTCTATCTAGTAAATAAACAAAAGGAAGTTTATAACTCAAATAATAACTTGTCGAGAACGATTCGCGAACTACTTGACATTTGAACAGTTCTGATTGGATTCTAATACCGAGTCCGTGGGGAGAAAGGATTGACAAAGTGATCAGCTCAGCCGAGAGGGAGATGTTACGGATCACAAGTATTTGTAATGTAATCATTTTGATTTCCAAATGTAAAAGTGTTTATTTTGGTTACAAATTTGTATCTAAGTTTAGGAACTGCAAGCTATCACTTAATTTGAAAAAAAAAGTATTTTCCCAAAACAAGTAATTTTATTTGGTGATGTAGGTAATCTCATGCTCTTTCTACTACTTTTTACAGTATATAACTTTGTTTGGTTGTAATACTACATCGAATTAACGTATGTCAAATTGGTGCTAATTATTTGCCAGGTGTTTAACTAATACGGACGGACGGTTATGCTACGAATGTTACAAAAATACTCACGGTTCGGGTGTGTGGAAGGGTGACTTGGTGTGACGGACGTACTGGGTGCTTTGGAACACTCTGAAGGCCAAGCTGGCGAGGAAGTCCCTAGCAGTGAGCAGACCAGCGCAGGGACGCAGAATGAACCCTGTGTTTTTGTTGAGGAAGTCGCTCATGTCTTGCAGCTGAGGGATGCGATTGGGTCCGAAAATGCCTTCCTCCTCCAGCATGGCAAACACCTGGCGGTACTCGGCGCAGAAGTGCTTGGGCATCAACTCCTTGACGTTCTTGAACACCATGCCCCAGGTAGCTACCTCAGTCTCCGTGTAGTCGATGTGGGGGATTGGGTCTCCGTACTTGTAGGCGAAGGCGATGTCGGCGATCATCTTGCGGCGGCCGCGGTACTCCTTGTCGGCGAACCCGGGGTGGTTCATGTCGAGGTCGGGATCGTACTTGGTCATCAGATGGTTGCAGTTGTCCAGATCACGAGCGTGCTTGGGGAACCACGGGTCCGTGATGGACTGGCTGTTGTCGGCCAGGAGGGTGACGCCAGCGAGGGCGGAACTCTGTCTCAGGGATCTGATGAGGAGCAGCAGCGCCTGCTTGGACATGTCTACCTTGACCAGCACGTCGTACTGGGACTCGGCGGTCTTGCCGGGACGACTCTCCAGGTGGACCACGGTGCCGTGGAAGTTCTCGATGGTCTTGAGGATCCTGGCGAGGGAGCCCATGCCTTCCTTAAGGCGCAGCACCATGGATGCCCTCTGGACAGCGGCCTCGACCTCCTTGTCTTCGGACATGGAGTTCTGCAAGATGACCTCCTCCTCGGTGAGTCCGGCATCTGAACACAAAGATACACTTGTTAGACACGCAAAGATCATAGGGAAATCATTTTTTAAATATCTGTTTCCACAGTAAGTTCTCAATTTGTCGATTTAGGAATAACCATAAAAAGTAATGATAAAGAATCTCATAAAAATTTGTCGATCAAAGCCATGTAAGCCTATCTAGAAATTACGCTGTTACAAATTGGCAAATTGATTCTTATCAAACTTTGCAAGTGTATGAAATCAGCCCATTAAATTGTTAAAGTGCATGGTTTCAAATCGTAAAACACAAAGAATATTGAATGACAAAGTAATTACAATATATCACAAGTAAATCAATAGAAAACTCGAGTCTAACAATCATCTTGTTGTAACAGTAAAGCTAATACTCTACCAAACAACTGTTTTTATATACCTTGATCAATATATCTGTTTACTATTTCTTAGAATATTTAAACAGAGTTTTCAAATTTCCGCAGCCAGCCGTGGCCCGAGGGTAAAGTGGTTCACAGATGGTTGGGCAAATTGCGCCTTGGGCCAAAGTGACGGAGGAAGCGTCACAATGGTTCTGAGGGGAGGAAATTGCCCCCTCCCCCCCCCCGCCAACGCCTCCGGTCAAAAGTTGACGGTACTTTTAACTCCATCTCTTATTGTGTTAAGACGAGTAACACGGTTAAAAGTTGTTGAATGATTTCTACTCAAATGCAGAATGTTTTACGCTTTTAGAAGCAGTGTATAGTTAAAAACGGAGATGATGACTATTATATAAGTGCAGAACAATTAAATAATAGTCCTTTGAATTTTATGAATATAAATGTATTCTTACCTTTTCCGTTGACCTGAGATTCAATTTTGGGTTGGGCAGCAGGGGCAGCAACTACACAGAAACACGAATCATGCAGACAACAATAATAACAAGAACAAAAATAATAATAATAATATAAAACGAAATAATATTTAAAATTTTACTTTAACGGTGATTAGAACACAAATTGGTTTGGCAGTACCTTAATTTATATGGACTGTGAAAATAATATTAAAAAAGATTCAAAATATATAATTTTAAATAAATATTCGATTTTGGATTTGAGATTGAAAAAATAAAGATCAACTAATAACTGACTGTAAATTAAAGTAAGTTGAGAAAGTAAATAAATGTTTAAGCATAGATAAAATACACACCTGCCGGTTCGGGAAGGGGCTCCTTCACAATGGGCTCTGCTGTCTTGATTTCTTCATATTCGACTAAAAATAAATGGAAAAAATATAAAAAATGACAGCAAAAAATGGATAACAAAAAAAAAAGAATTTTAAATAAATCTGAGCAAAAAATATAGCAAAGGAAAAAGTATCCTGTTAAAAATTATACGGAATCGTGAAACTGGTAATTTTGAGTTTAAATGATATATTTTACAAGATGATGAAATTCAAAAGTAATAGTTAAAATAAATAATGAAAATAGGTAACATTACAAAAAACAATAAATTAATAGTTTGAGACGAGTATGTCGAAAAACTTATTTACAAATTTAATTTGATGACACATAAAAAATGTTACAAGACGAAAATAATAAAATAAAATAAAACTCACCTGACTTTTGAGTCGTAATTTTAGCCTGTTGGACTGCGGGGACGGCAATGCTCTCGTTTTGAGAATCTACAACAGTCATGCAGTTACTATCATGCACATCAAACAAGATGCAAACAATACGAACAAACAAAATTAAACAGCAAAAATGAAATAGTGTAGAAAATGTTGGAATATAAAAGTCAAAAAGTTCACGAACAAGGCAAGGAATGGAAAATTAAATTGTAGTATCAACAAAAGGTTAGGCCTATAGTGAATATTGTCAAATAAAACTTAGGAAAATCTATATATACTATACATCGTAGGATAATAAATCCCAAACTACAAAGGAAACTTTCTAAACCTTTTAGAAAAGTAAATTCATACAAATTTAAGTATATTGATTTTAGAGACAATAAGTAGACACTTATTAAAAGATTTATAAAATGGGCTGGAATGTAATTTAAAATTTTCATAGATAGTTGAAAACTATATAGATTGGTGAAGAACATGAAATAAAAGGTTTAATTGAACCGTGTTTAAACTTCTTCCGGATACTCCAGATATTCCAGATTTTCCTCAATGATAACATTGTACTCACCATTGGACCGTTGTCTCGCCTCCTCTAGGACAGATTGTTTGGTCTGCTTAACCACGAGTGTCTCGAACCTAGCGTCGTCAACTAGTGACCGGCGACGGGCAGGGTACCCGTTCTGGAACAACAGAAGGAAGTTGTTAGAACAGTCTCTAGGGGGAACCAAGTAAAGTGTTTAGAATGTAAACATCTTAAGTTAAAAGTGTATAGGAACTTAAATAGTAGCAGGAAATAATATAAAAATAAATATAACTGAATAACCCATCAATTGGGAAAATATTCGTATGACGTTTTATTTTGCAATATCATGTACGAGTTGGTAATAGTTTTTTATGTGTATGTACAAAAAATATGTATTTGAAAGAATGTGGGTTTGAATACAGTTAACAGTACTTTTAAAAATACACAATTCGATCTAAAATTAGTGACCACTAAAATGTAAGCAATGATTTAAACAGCTTAGAGAAAACGTAGGAGTTTATTTCCTACAGTGTAACAATATTGTGTTTGGAAGCTGAACCCATCTGGTCGTGATTTAGGTACAAATGTAACGCAGATTGTATGTACAAAATGGAAAATGTTCGAGCACACTTTCTCATATGTAGTTATTTATTGTGTATTGCTATTTATGTTTCTTCATCGAATTAGATTTATATGTATTAATTTGGGGTTGTGAACTGACAAAAAAATGTGTAATAATGGGGAATTATTTTACAGCATCTATTCCAAAATATAAAGTTGCAAAAACTGTCTTTTAAAATTTATAGTGATACTAATAATATTACCGATTCGTTATTATTAATTAGTTTTCCAGTTATTATATATTAGTTAAGGGCATCTGATGGTTATCCCGAGTAAAACAAAGATTTGATTGATGGAGAGCGCTAACGAAGAACCCTTGTACACCACTACACACGCAGGTATTGTGACGTCAAAAACAGCTGACCCCCACAAATCAGCTGTTCGATATTATCATATTGTTTGCAATGTATTTGTTATTTATTACTAGATTGGGTGGCGGTATATTTGGTGTAAATCGTAAAAGGGTTAATCTGAAAATTTAAAATTGTGGGAACGATCTCAACAAAATAGTTATGGATATAATTTTTATGAGAAAAGAATAAAATATAAAACTGCATTTGAACTTGAGTCGAGGTTTATTCCTTAGCCTCAAAGCGCCTGCAGACCGGAACTTACAACCCACACGACTTGAATGTAAAGCGGTGAGCAGATGATTGTTCAAAGGAAGTACACATTTCCTCCCAGCAAAGTTTCAATAATGTGATTAAGTTAAATTGAAAATAAAACAACCAATCGGATGACAGAGTGTAATGATTTCAGTATGTAAGAATATTTTTAGTTATAATATAAATGTGTAAATATCCATTGGTTTTAGTTTTGTAAAAAGTTAACGTTTTACATATCTTTCAATAACTAAAAGATCTTTGGTTTTTTAGAGTGCAACATAATGTGTATGAATAATAAAAAAAATAAAAATTTACAAACGACATACCGAGTTGCAATATACTTTGTCAGTTAGCTATTGCATGCAATGCCACAATGCACTGCATCTGTTGCAACATGGCAATCTAGCTTGGATCAAATCCTTGAAAAGACGACCTACTTTGTAAACAATTAATTTCCACGGCCTTAGAAGTGATTTAATGGCATTGTTATACAGGTGGCGACGCGATCGTGGAGGCAGTGGAAGTGGCGAAGATCATCTTGATGTATGTGGCAGTGGATCCCGTTTCCCCTTCATCTTAACCGCATTAAGTTCAAAGCAAGGGATTTCTTCGGTGTTGAATTCGTTATGTTTTGAACCACTAAGGACTTAGCAAAAGGACATTTGGAGTTTGGGGTAAAAATATGAAATGTAAAGAAAGATTAATTACAGGTACGTTGTTTATCTTTAAGGTAGACTAGACATGCTTAGTGTTTCAATTGTAATTGAAATGTTAATGTGTAGAATAGTGTAAAGTAATATTAGATCATGTTTGTATATTCATTCAGTAGCAATGCAAATAGGGAAGTATTGCAACACGCTTATCTTGATGGCAGTACGTGTGGAACGGTCAGTTTGTTTAGTGACAATAATTAGACTATGGACTTTCACTCTGACTTTCTCAAATTCCATTATTAATTGTCAGACCCTGTGTGTAAGCCAGAGGCTAGACAATAGATTCGCCACATAATGCGAGGAAATGGCTCAAGTGTAATATTAGTTCGCAACAAAGTAACGAGATTTTAATAATTATATCTGGTTTGGATATCTAAAGGTAAATATTTTTATGATGCCGATAACGATAAGGCATTTGATACAGAATGTTCATTTTACATAAGCAATTCAATCACAAACCTGTCCGATAAAACGTCATTCTAGTCATACAAAGTGATAAATAAACCGGTCACATCACTTTACACAAGAATTGATTATGATTAATTAAGCAGTGGTCAGCTGTTAGCCTCGCAACACTTTGGCCAGGTGATCAGCTGTTTCAGGGTTGACCGGCTTCTGCTCGCCTTGATGCGGCAAGGTGAACTGTGGTAATTAAGAACAAATTGAAAGACACTCCTTTTTGGAACGTTAATATGGTTGTGAATTGTTTTGTGATACGTTGTCTTCGATCTAATGAGTGTTTGTTAAATGTCTGTTTTTATGATTCGCAAGTTCAAATGCGGCTTGGATCTCTCTGAAATTTATTGTTAGGGGAATATCGATTGTTTTGTTAATTAATCTCATTTTAGGTACCTAGATATTTGTCTAGTTAGTGAATTTAAACTCTCAAAGTAAATGCAATACAATGTTACACGTTTAAGTGTGAGCGACGTTTCGCTTAGTTGCTCCGACAGTTGTCAAGTAACCAAGGCCGCGACCCTGAAGCACACCCGGAATGCACCTGGCTACTTCTTAAATAACCAGAAACCACTTGTTGCAGCGCGATATGCCGTTACCACAAACCACGCCTTGATCACCTGCCAGCGTTGCTTTGCTTTAGTGTTTTGCAAGATTACGTAACAAAGGTGTTTCTATTGTGTATTTTATGCAATGGTCACCGAGGAGGTTTTATAACACAAGTTCTAAATATTTTTACCAAGGTCAATATATACTGAACAAATTGGATACTATTCCCTAATTTGTTTTTGCATATTTACTCAATTTTTTCGACTGATTAAGAAAGAAATGTAACACGATTCAACTTTTAAAACTTGAAATATTTTGAAATCAAGGATTAAAAAGTATGTGCACTATGGCTTGTCACTCTGGATTTTTAGGAATAAAAAACATCAACAATATTTTAATGCAACAAAAACATTCTTCAACGGATGCATGTGTTCGATACACCAATTATTTAGCACCTTTACGAGCTACGGTGAGTTTCCAACAAGAGTTGACAGTTTTTGCGCCCAATAACCAAGTGACAACCTACAGCGCTCATACTATAGGTTCGTACCTCTATGTGAGGAGTCGAACACCAGATTCCACAGTTGAACAGATTTAAGCACGACGTGGCCGGAGGCTTGTCCTGGGGGGGAAGTCGCTCCAGAGGCCACTCCCTGAGGAACCTCTGCTCGGCTGCCTGGAACACCGGGTCTGGGAGCGGGTGGACCATGGGTGGTTACCCAGGGTCCTCCGGAAGGCAGTGCGGCAGCAGAGGCAGGGAGTGCGTGTGACCCCACCCCAGGACTTTACGTTTCGATAGCTCATATTTTGGAGGGAGATTTTAAGCAAACTAAATATTTGGAGGGAAATTTGAAGCGCACTCAATATTTTTAGGGAAATATTTAGACTACTCGTTTGCTGTTGGAATGAGTGTTGGAATGATTTTTAGTTGAGAATGAATTGTATTAAGTTTTGTTATATACCTAGACATATATGGATCATTTTAATCAAAGTGTTGTTTAGGAATAACAAATGTAGGTAAAGTGTGGCAAAAGTCAATGTTCATGAATGAAGTGCAGACTACTACCATAGTTTGTTTGCTAGATGCTTACATTATTGAATATCTTTAGTTTTACTAACCCAAAACTTGAAACTAAAATTCGGACGATAAAAAAATAAATTAACAGTTATGTATACAAATACACCTTTTATGAGTTCAAATGTAGTCTTACTGGTTTACTGATTTCCACAGACATATTTTGCATATTTATCTACAATGTTGAATTACGACCCCTTATAAACGGATCGCCATAAGCTTAAAAGCTAAAAGCCGTTCTAAATCAAAATCTAATGTTCTCTATGGTCATTGTGCGGCTACTAACTACTTATAGGTGCAAGTATGGCTATCTAACATGCACTCACGTGAAAAACTTATTGGAACTAAAAATTATGTGAATTTTTGATGCAATAAAGTAAACAGTATTATTTTAGAAACAAAATTTGTTGTAACTCGTTTGGTGAACTGTAAATATTGTAATGATTTGTTTTGGATTCACCTAGGGTATTTTTAAGTGTTTTAAATTATTTACTTTCCACTTTGTTAGTTTATATTTTAATTTTACAGTTTACTTAGTACGTACAAGTGTTATATTGATTTATTGATTATTTAGTACGTTGATTACAAAAACTCGATGAAATATAAATTGTTGAATGTTTGTCATTTGGGTTAAGCTTTTACCTGATCACGTGATCATTGTAGACTTGTATTTCCCATTCTTTGTTTACAAACTAGTGACAATCCTATCAATCCCCCTGCAGGCTTCCTATTCTGTCACCTCCAGCGTTTATTTTATATTTTTGGAACAACCAACATAAACATATTTTTGCAACAAGGGGACCTACGTGACGAAAGGTTAGGTTTAGTTTAGAGTAGTTTAAGAGCTTTCCTAGCAAATCGCCAGGAGCCCTTGGTGACCTTGTATTGTACATCGGAATGTCAGGAATTTGACCAAGACCTGCAGTAGCTTGTATTGATGATAGTTTGGTTTGCTTTTCTCTTCCTATTGTGTTCAATACGAATACTGGTAAACTTTAAATAGATCAAATGTTTTGATTTTACTGAAATTTAGTTTACTTTCCTTACACACTCGTGCTATCTTGTTACTGTAGGTACGTTTAATTAAACACATTTTAATAAGTTTTAAACAATATTTTACCGTTTGTGATTTTAAATGTATTAAGATGTTTGTTCATATCAAATACAAAACTTATTGTTTACATTTTAAAAATTACACATTAATTACCAAATACTTTTGTTTTATATGTAATAACATTGTTATCTAAAACGTTCACGCTTTTAGATGATCATCTGAATTTTTAATGATTTTTAGTATTTATTAAGTTACAAGAGCTACCAGATAATTTTAGGTTCAAAGTCTTCAGATTCATAACATAGGCTTAGTCATGTTTTAGGTGTGTATTTTATTTTCTTGAGAACATTTAACTAGTATTCCTATACAGTCTCTACGTAAATATGTTATTTTAAAAATTAGTATTTCAAAGTTTTAGAGTTATAGTTTACTAGTGTTGATACCAGTAAACAATTCAAAAATATATTTTTCTTTTAACAAATACAATTTAGTGAGACTAACCTCGATGCTGTATGATTTCTTGATGGCGAACATCTCCCTGTTCTTCTGTGCAGCTGCTACGGCCATCATCTTGACTGGATGTGTGGGGGCTTTGGAAGGGTTGGTGTAAATGGGGTGGTGACTTAACACACGAAAAGCTCCAAACTCCAGACCGGAAAGTTTCACAGGACGACGCGACTCACGCTACGACGACTTTGTCTTTTCAAAACTGCGAGACTTCTCAAGCCGACTTTCTCGAAGAGAACTCTAGGCTGATCGTTCGAAAAATCGAAAAATTACAAAGTTAATGCGTCGAAAGCGCGCTCGCGGTTGCAGACTTGATCTGACTGTGCTGATGCTAGGCGCGCTAGGGTATATATGAGCGCGGCCCTCCCCCACCCCCTCGGACGGAGAAATTGTGGCCTTGGCGGATTTTCCGAGGTGAGTCAGGAGAAGCCTGCGTACTATCAGTGTTATCTCTTCGCTAGACCGAGTGTCTTCCCCACCACGCGTTTCATTTGGCGTTTTGTTTTCATTTAGTCGTGTGTCAATAGTTTTGGAGTTTTAGGAGGATTCATGGGTTATTTAAGGTGTTGATGTTTTCGAATGGTGATTAAGTGGTGTGTTGGTTGTGTTGGGCAAAATTATATTGCGTGTTTACTGGTAGCAAATTTTTTCTGAATATATTAACAACTTTTATAAGTTGAAATCTGTGTGTAGTAAAAAAATGTTCTGACATTACATAAACTGTTTAGGATTTCACTAGTATTTCAATTTAGAGTTTATATATTTTAGGGAATATGCTTTAAATCTAATATGAACTCAAAAAAACTACTAAATCGTTTATATATTTCAAATCACTTACAATATAAAGTATTTATATAAACAATATTGCAATATTAAAAATTAAATCTCTGTTTGGAAATTAATCTCAGGCAAATATATGAAATAATTCATATTTTTATACTTTAGTAAAATTGAAGGTAACTATAGTATTATTATTAATTTAGAGGATCGGCCTGTAAAAAATTAAATTTTATTAAAAACTTTGTGCGATTTTTCAAAACATAACATTTTTGTTTATTTTTACCTTATTAATATTTTACAAATTATAGTTAAATTTTGCTATTTTTATTTGCTATGTGGTAAGATTTGACAAACCGTTTGTAGGATAGTTTTTTTTTAAAATTATTTTAGAACTCAAATTAAATAAAGTATTAAATATAAAGATTAAATATAATATAGAATAGTCATTTAGACCTGATATAAATTAATTTAAGTTGTTTTTTAACATACTTAGTCAAATATATTGTTTAGTTTTGTATTTCACCCCCTTTTGCGTTGTAACTTGTATTTATTGTTAAACCAGCAAAGTAGATATTTTATTGAGAACACATAAGGATTTTTGACCTTTTTAAATGTTAAAAGTATATGGCATTAAACTTGTTGCTGAACCTTAAACATATTTTAATTGTTAAAAATATTTTAATTGATACACATTACATTGCTCATAAAAACATGTTACCTAGTAAAATTTTGTATGCGATATTCTTGGAAAACCCATTCTAAATAGATAAGCCTCAAAACTTTTAATACGTTTATAAAAAACTTAAACCTTAGATATTCAAGGTAAGAGTATAATTTTTGAACTCAGTGGATATTTAACATGCAAACCTTATCACAATTTACAAATTTTCTAGTTTGTACACAACTTGTATATAAATATTTTAAAACTCTAGCTTGCATGTTAACTTTCCAATTAGCATTAGCACTTGTATTCCTAAGTTCAATTAGTCAAGATAGTAAGTTTACTAAATAAACTAATATTTCTTGCCTGTTTCAGCTAACCTATTTTGTATTTTGTGTTTGGGATATATCACTAAAAGACAAGAAAATGTGTAAAAACATTTTATTTATAATTTAATTAATGAAGTTTTTCTCCTTCAAAGGAGACATGTCGTCATAAACTACGTGCATAAATAAAAAATAAACAGTTTTTTAATGTTTTTATGTCTTCTATGTGTTTATCAAAAGATAATTTAAAATAAAATAGTTCTAAAATACACTAAAACCCTCAAATTAAAATTTTTAACAAATAAATATTTATGTTATTGTAGTCAACCCACAATACATAGGGACTTCAATCTTTAAGGTTTCATGAGCAATTGCCAAGTGTCTTTTATATAATCTTGAATTTGCTCTCGAAATATATACTTTGCGAAATCAAAAGAGTAAAATTACTCTATGAAATTTCGGAGAAATCCCAAAATTGTCAGTTTACACATATTAGGATAATCAACACATAACATTCATCTTCAAACTCTAATCTTTCCCTTTCGCCCTTTTTCCGCTTTGTTAAGATTAACGCACCAGAACGAGGAAATGTCAATCTCAACCAAGATCAGTTAAATGCAATGTCTACGAACACAACTCAACTCAATACAACCAGAGGAAAACCCAGGAGGAAACTCGTCCAGGAAAATGATTTACTACGAGATCGCTCACGTGCGAAAACCGGCCCCGAGCAAAAAAGGAAAACGAGAAATAATCCTTGATTTATGGCTCAAATTCTTCAGTGGACAATTTACATTTTTAATAAATAATGCTAGTTAAGTGTCTTCAACCTTTGCCCTTCTTAACCATTACGTCTCGCCGAAACTCGTTTCGCAAATACTCAGATGCTGACGTCGTATTAGATATTGACGTCATTTCGACTGTGGTTTGGATTTTGTGTTGTAGGTCTTCGAAAAGAATTAATCGAACCTTAACCAAGTATCACATATGTTTAGTGTACCCGTAAAACGTTTAGAAATTATTTAAATTAATTTTTTTAACAAACATTTTTGTGAGGTGTTTTACTTAAACTGTAGTTTTAAATCAATTTTTGCCCATTTTAAAGCTAATTTTAAACTGTTATAAATTGTACAATTCTGACTATCTGACTGTTAGTAATGTTGGTCTTTAGTAATGTTTAAAAAAAGAGTTTAATTAGAGTTTGTATACAAACGTATATGTCATCTGCAACTATACTGAGAACTCAAATATAATGTGTCATTATCATTACTATTACATTGAGGCAGGGGTAAAATGCTGGGTATTTTAACCTAAATCACTGTAAAGAGTGAATGTAGAATTAAGGGAGCCTTGAGCAGCTGTTTTACTAACTAAGATCAGCTGTTTCATTAGCCATGATCATTTTCAAGCCAAATTGTTAGAGACAGCTGGGTCCAGTTTAGATGTTTCGAACCACCAAAAAGGTCCCAAATTTTCTCAGGATCGACCCGGCCTTTAATTGTTAGGCTAGCACTATAACCACTCAGCTACCCAGCCAATTCGTACTTAGCTATTATTCTATACATAACATTTCCGCCAAAACTTAAAATTCTATTAACACTGCTTTTAAATTATAACCAGTGCATTTTTTATTTCAGATTAAACATTTTGTTGGCTGGTCAAAACATCATTCATAAAACATAAATAGTATCATACCAATTTATCCCAATTTTCTGCAGAAACTGACGATTTGACACTAGAGTTTTATCTGGTAAAATACGATTCTAGAACAGATCCAACGGAAGGTTACATGTATTCAATCACACCTCAAGGAAACTGTTGAGAAGATAGTATCACATCTATTAGTATCACATTAGGTTGGGGATTGTGGCCAGCTGTGTAGTCCCACAAGGTAAATAAACCTTTGTCTATGTTCGAATGACATAATAATGTTCGGTCAAGTTATAAATAGATTTACAGTTAGTTCTAGAATCCAGGTGTCATATCGACCACGCGCAATGTTTCGTCATTGCTTATATCCTCAGTAAAAGAGAGAAAAAACTGTGCTTAGTCCATTAAAATAAATTCTCTTGGGTTAAGAGTCTCCATAATTTTTCAATGTTTTACAATCATTTTGTGACATTGTTTTGCAAAGGACCTCATATCATATTGTTAAATAATGTAGGCCTTACAACATGTGGATATCAATACATTTAGATAGTTAAATTAATAAAAATAGAATTAGGGATAAATGTAAAGTTTTGCATAGGATGAGAATGGTTTCAAACAGGGAAATGAAAAACACCTTATGTTAACTCAATGAACTGTAATCTTCTTGTGTTTGCCAATTGAAACATTTACCAATGGGCATTAGGTATTTATTAAACAACTCACTAAATACTGTGGCATATTCATGTAAAATAAATGGAAAAACTCTTAACCATTATAACTCTTATTTGGTAAATTACGATTGTACTGACTTCGAAACAAATCACAATTTTCCGTCGACAACTACTGTAATTGCAATTTACAAGCTGTAAACCAAAGTAATAGCAATCACTCACTTATCTAATGTGCAACATGATCAATCCCACGGATTAATAGCAAAGAACAACACCTTTTGCTACTCAGTCACAATCAACAATTTATAATATCCTGCATTACTACTATTACTATTTACAATGTAATTGTTGTAGCCGGCAATTGCACAATTGTATTCTTCAGTATTTACTTGTAATATACATTCCACTATTATTATTTAAAATCTAATACTTGTGCACTAAAATCCTTTGCTGAAGTTAACGACCATCCACTGAGATCACAGCTGCATCTCAAGGCATTAATGGACATTACACCTTGTATTAATGGGTGAGATGCAATGGTCCATTACCATTACCCATTGCCCATTAGTCAACGGCCCCGACCTTGGGCATTTTGAAGGGACAATGGCTCACGAATACGGATATCGTGGTTTTCTCCTGATCTGACCTATTGGCGACCTTCGATTGACCTTGAGGGTTAACCAGTACTTTAGTGCACTATCGATGCATATCAATAATCGTGTTAGTTTCCTGTTATTGAACGATAATCGGCGAGTTCCTGTGTGGCACCTACACCATAGATCATCTTGTTGCTACTGGAGTTGGACTTACTTGAAAGATTTATACCTGGTAAATAAGAAAGTAGATCTGATTAGATGTTTACGACGCGCCGCCGGGTCGAAGATGACTAAAGGAAGAGTGTTGAAAGAATGGGATGTCAACTTTGTTACTAATCAGCTGGTTCTTGAATCATGATCATAATTACAAACTAAGGACATGTGGGCCAGTTCGAAATTCGAATCAACCCAAAACTACTAATAATCCTACTAATCCTGCTAATCTACACAAATTAACAAGTTTCAGAGGGAAATACATTATTATAATTTTTCCTACAGCCACCCGACAAAGTGGGCTTCCTTGCGCAGTTTATGGTACTTACAAGCCTTACTTTGGCGCACAGTTTTTACTTTGGGGCACACCAGTATTCCAAGCAAACAACACAAAACAGCGTGCTTGTATTATGCACGTAAGCTTGAAAATAAGTTGGCAACACTTAAAGATATTACGACTACGACCAGCTGGTGCAAAGTTTAGATTTAACCTAACCTAAAAACGTGTTGTATAGTGTTTCAAAGACTTATTATTTATATGAGTTATAGTAACTGAGGGAAAAATATAATGTGTAACACGAGTGCAAACTGCCTTTGCTGCACTCGAGAAACTTTCCACAATCCGTATGTAAACATTTCTCTCATGTGCAGCAAAGCCCACTGGTTACACAAACAATTATTGTGTACCAAAGTATTTAAACCATATTTGCAGTTGCGCACCGCCTATGCTCAGTACAATACTGTTACGTTTTAATGCATGGTAAAAGTTATCATCATTACTAAATTATATAACTCAAACTTAAGCTATTTAATCTTCGGACTGCTGACAGCACTCAACAACCTACAGTAGATAAATATAAAATCAAACAATAGCCACATATTTAATAATATGTATATAGGCCCTATTATATTTTAATATGTATATTATTTTAATGTACCTTAAGAAGGGTTTCTCCTAACACAAATCGATAAACTTAAACGGATAAACGAAGTCAAACATGGAAAAACATGTTTGGTTTATGTTAAGGTTTATGTTTATGTTATGGTTTATGTTATGACTAAGTACATCGTAGGTTTATTTCAATACGTGATCCCGTATTTTTAGAATGTAAGGATATGTCTACACTAGTAACATGTTCAAAAGTTCGAACATGTTTCGAGACAAATCAGTGATGCAGGTAGGATTTTTCCTCATTTGGCGATCATGTATCTCCAAAATGCAAGTCTAAAGTAATTTAAGTAGTACAAAGTTCTGCATTATTTTGTGCTGAATACTTGTCAAAATCAGCAACATTCGATACACGTGATCGCAGCGTCACTCTGTCTTCAAATAAATAAGTCAGTAGGTTTTCCTGGTGTGATTTAGGTGAGATCCCGTGTCCAGTGGCGAGGTGAAGGTCAGGTCAGAGATACGCAGGACACACGCGGTCTTCACTGACGTATATCCGCGGGTCACGTGGTTGTGACCGGTTCACATGCAAATTTTAATATTCGCAGACGCAACTCGCATGATTTCCCTGAATATTTTATTCAGGTTCGCACGCCGCATTCCGTTTAGGATTTGCACGTTTGATTTACGTGGTTTTGGAAAATAAATTAGAAAATGTCACGTGAAATAATGTACTACCAGTTGGCTGTATTTGAGGTTATCTTTGAGAATGTAGTACCTTCTATGGTAGTATGTGGTATTGAAGCTACTGGCTTATGTGCCCAATTGTGTTCAAAAGTCTTGTTCTCCACAGCTTTTTAAGTATGATTGGTTACACTAGGACTGACCAACTAATGTTCTCCCAATATACTAGTAATCATACGCCAAGATGGCCAAATCTTTCAGTTTGTTGGAAGGGCTTTTTAAACTTGGTTAAATATTGCAGTCACAATAGCAACCTAACTGGGACGGGTGGCGTCGTCCTGTAATCCAGCTACTAGGAGGTCACGAATTGTGGATATTTATAGGGATGCACTGTGGATGCGATGCTCCCTGGTGTGGATTAACGTCCGCACTAGTGAGTACTACGACTATCTGCAGTACTATCCTGATAATTAGACCAATTCGTAAATTACAAGGAAAAATGTGGTTCGGATTCCACTATAAACTGTAGGTCCCTTAGTTGCTATTAGCTGTATGGGCTATTAATTAACAGCTGATGTGTCTAGGAATATGTCAGCCTTAGTCACTAACAAGACTACAAGATCGCGCCACCCATCCTACACTCATCCTTCACTCATATTTGGGTTAAAATACGCACATAGTGGCGTCCCCATCTTAAATAATCGATTGATTGATTGATTGATTGATAACAACCTTACCAGGCCCAAAAAGATCCTTTTTACAGGCAGATATTAATTGTTCCTGCCAAGTTTCAGCAATATTACTGCTATAAAAAGTAAGAATTTAAAAGGTGGACACATTTTGAGACTATAATTTAAAAACCCAATGTATTGCAAACTGTATTATTTTGTGTAGCCTACTATTCACCTTAAAATTTGGTTTTCTCTATGTCAAAAAACTATTAAAGACTTGGTCTTGCTACTAGATAACTTTAGTGCATCACTTTTGTAAAACGTCGAAGCTACTAAGGACATATTTAAGCCCAAATATAAATGAAAGATCAGTATGGCATAAGTTAGAGGCACTGTGTACCTTAGTTACCAGAAAAAATCTTAAAGTCCTATGACCAAGGTTAGCTGAAAGAAGTTAGAAAAATCAAAAGCTACTGAATTCTCATTCAGCACCCATCAGGTTACCTTTGATTAAGAAGAGACCATAGAGCTACCTCGTTAGAAATCAATTACCCGTCAATCAGTCAGTTGTCTTAAATTGTTTTATCTCTCTGTAAAGATCCAAAAAACTCCACGTTAAATCACAGACTAACTGAAGGAGTATGCTTAATATATGGTTAAAGCCACATATTTTAAAACTAATCTTCTTCCACGAATAAACGAAGGTGGCATTCCTACCTTGCTTTCATAAACGAAGATAAGGCTACGTGAAGGCTAGAAAGAGGACATGAAGGCTGACAAAAAGGCACAGCATTAGGAACTAATGATGGAGTTCCTCGATGGCTGAAGGTTTCGGCGGACAGTAGATCTGCGTGCTGACCCGCGGGCGCGGAAGTCCCTAGGACAACGTGGTGAAGGTTAGCTGGAGGTCGATCACCTAGAACTAGGTTTGGAAAGTAGAATGTGCGTTAGGTGTTTATGATAGTTGTAGTTCCATATCATAATCACTCCACGCAAGTGACATCCTTGACTCGAATTGCGTATTATTTCAGAATCGCCCAAACATGCGACGTCAGGCCGTGATCTATTTTAGTTTATTGTCACACTGGGTCTTTAGTACTGTGGTAAAATAAAAATCTAACGTGCTACTAGGGATATGATGTGAACCTGGTAATAAGTTATACAAGGTACATAGAATATTTAGCAGGCCAAGATTTGTATCGTCAGTTAACTTTTTCCGTCAGTCATCTGTACTGCTTAGCAAATTAAACGCTTGACTATAGAAAGAAATAGACATGCCATTCCTATGTTAGAGTTTCAGGCATTTAAAAAATCAAAACGGATGAAATTTTGAACTAAACCACTTACAGAAAACGCTGATGTCATTTACTGATTTCTGTCGTATAAGGATAATTTTGAACAAAGTTGAATTCAAAGTTTCAAATCGTTGTAAGCTAAAGCCCATATTATGTCGTGTAAAATATCATAGAGCCAAAAAACTAAACAGGACCATGAGAATTTGGACTGCAGCTCACAGTAAGTGGTTCGTAACTATGTGATCAGAATTTGGTTAAAATATGGGTTGCAGATAGTCCGTATCATATATCTCTATACTACAACTCGATAGTCCGTATAAATGGAATGACTACTTCAGTAAATACATCAAGTAAATAGTTATATAGTTTAAAAATAGGTTTAAAGGTATAATTGTAATGAATTAAGATTTTCGACTATGCCTGTTTTAAGCCCAGAGGTATTTTTAAAACCTTCTTCGAAATGCCAATACCGTTGACATCACTGAAGAATTGGTGTTAAGATTAAGTTGTGGAGCTCTAGTTTTTTTTTATTGTTACAGATTCAGAAACTAAGGTTAACAACAAATAAAATCCACGACAAAACCCACTTCTGTTTAAGTCTGTTGGAAATATTTGAAAACTGATCTACTCAAACTATTTGTAGGGATTTAAATATGTGTGTTGGCTGACCGCCATCAGCTACAACTAGCACTTGATAACAGTGCTGAGAAAAACCTCATGAATGTTAATTAATTGAGTCAATTGACTAAACGATTACAAATTTACCTCGTACATCCGCTGATTACCATTTAATATACAATCAAGAGCAATTGAAATAGCAATTCAACATTAACATTTTTATCCTGAAGAATACATCCAAACTGTATGGAAGATAACACAGTTAAATGAACCTTTTTTACTTTTATAACTAGCAGAGTACCCGTTCCTCGTACGGGGTTGGCGTATAAGCATAAAATGCTTATTGAAGTTATACCATAGATAAAACATACTATAGTCTATGGTTTTACTCTTGCTTTAAGTTTGCAATGGGGGAGGGCACGGTTTGAGAAAATTTGGTCCTTTAAATTTACGGTATGCTATGGTATAAAACATATATCATAGCCATAATGTTCTACCACTGCACCTAAACAATAGAAAACAGTAAATTATCAAACATTCGCACAATATCACAAATTATTTATCAAATTAAAAACATAAACATAACTGTAAACAATTCTACTTTGACAGTTCTCATTTTGTATCACAGCTGTTGTCATAATTGCAAAATAGCGTTGCACCCTGTTGGTAATCCTTATACTTTATACGTGAACACGTTGTTAGTGCTATTGCATATCACAGAACTAACTTGTTTAGTTGAAACAGCTGGCAAAATTGTATCATTCCATTTAAATATGAATAGAAGACAAATGAATAGACTCAAGGTTACACGGGGATCTACAGAGCCACTGGGTGGAGCCCGAAAAGACTTTTGAGATAAGAATAGGCCTATAATATAGACATTAGATATTATGTTAATCAGGAATGTGAGCTATCATCATAACAAATTTCAGCTTAATCAGACCAGTAGTTGTATAATCAATATATAGTAGTACTAGCTGTGTGCCCGTTCTACGTACGGGGATCTTTAGTCAGTTGAATGTGACAAAAATCACACAATGTTGGGTTTTTGGACATTTGTAATTTTATTTCTTAAGTAGGTAGGCCATGTATTCTATGGAAAAGTACTGGTATCAAGGATCGTCATCGAAAATAGGTTGTTAGATGAATAAATGGATAGGTGTACGTACCCAAGAGATGGGCTATGGGCCTATTTGCTGTATGGTCCAGCGATTGCATTACACGGTGAGTAGAAACAGAAAGTGACACATTGGAAAAGCGACTTTATCATCATCCGTAAACCTCTTTTACAATCACCTACTGCAGTTGTGATTTTTTTTACTTTACACACTTAACACAATCGCCATTGAAGCGCCGTCAATGAGCGGAAACCTTGTTTGTAAGCTATTGGCGACGATCATTACGTGTCCCAGCCCTAACAACACTGATTCGAGGTCTTTTATCTGGTTATCAAAACTCAAGAACAATTTTATACACAAATAATTTCTGGTTCCTGATCTAGATGATGCCTAGTTATTTAATTTCATTTACGGTTACACTATTACACTATATTATTGCACTTGCGATTAATTAAATCCGTTAGGCTATGTAAGAAAAACGTTTTTAATCTCACTTGATGGGATTTGCTTTCAAACCGTGATTCGAAATGGTTGCGGTATTTTAAACAACATTTGTAAACATATCAGTGACAGCTATAAAAAATAATCTTGATCCGAACAGCTGTTCGTTATTTCATAGACGATTATGTGATAAAAATTGAACGAAAATTTGACAAAAATCGCACAAAACTGCATTTTTGAACGTCCGTAATTTGATTTACAAAGTAGTGAGGTTATATTTTAATCACTAAAGACACTCTCGCCAATCCAGTGAATACATTAAAATGACTTGGATCTTGATAGGTACTCTGGTTTTCACGGAGAAGATTGCGTAAAATGCCATCTTGAGTGTTACAGACAAAGGGAAAGACAGACAGACAGACAGACAGACAGAAATAGAGATAAGACTCGTTTCTGCTTCTTTAATGTATAAAACGTAAAAATAACCAAAAAATATATAATTCTGAGCAATGTACAGACAAAACTCTAATTTTATTTATATAGATAATCACGAAGTAGTTAATGCGTGATTGAACCCCAAACACACAAACATTTCGCATTTTATAATACTAGTGCAAATTTAGCAAAATTTAGACAAATTTTGCAGCAAATTTAGACCCTAAAACTCTCTGAACCGTCCTTTAAAAACGTTGACAATAACACTGGCATAGAGAAACACGAAAAAAAAACAATCATGCCAAAACTTGAAGTGAATATTTATCAAAGAATCCTCATAAGTCCACACGAAAGATAAAACTCTGTGTAAACTAACTTTAAATTTTTATTTTTCCTACAGTCACGGGACAAAGTTGGCTTCCTCGCACTGATTATAGTACAGAAAGCTGCTAATTGCTGCATTTACTTACTTTGTCGCATGGTTTATACTTTGGCGCACACCCGTATTCCAACCAAACAACACAAAACAGCGTGGTTTTATTATGCACGTAATCCGTGTACGCTTGGAAATAGGTTGGCAACACTTAATGATAATAATACTATTATCAGCTGATTGACTATTGATACTACTATAACCTGTCATTTCGTGTTTATATTCTATTTTCGTTCAACGCTTAGTTTGAAGATATCCTAAAGTGTAGTATTTGAAAGAAATATGTAGTATAAGCGGGCCTATCATGTTTGAGGATAAAAACTCAATGATTGTGAATATAATATGTGTAAACCAGAAGAAATATGTAGCATAAACTGCAAAACATGTTTCATTAAACCTGTTTCCTGAAAAACCAAGAAAGAAGTATGAACGAGCATACGAACTGTTTTCTTCTTGGTGCGTAAGTAAGAAAGTTACAAAATTACTTGCTCATTATGTTTATACTGATTATTACTGTTTATAAGTGTACTCTTGAAAATAAGTAACACCTAAAGATACTACGACTACAATCGGTGCAGTGTTTCCCATTCCGTTCAACGCTTGGGTTTAACCTAACCTAAAAATGTGTTGTATAGTGTTTGAAAGACTAATTATTTATATGTTTTATAGTGACTGTAAGAAAAATATAATGTCTAATACGAGCGCAAATGGCCTTTGCTGCACTCGAGAAACATTTATCTCGTGCGCAGCGAAATTCCACTTTGCCCACTAGGCCTAGTTACACAAATAACTATTTCTCCAACTAGTTCGTTGGTTCCTCCAACTCCGTAGTTAACTGAAATATGGAAATTTTGTAAACAGATGTGGAATTTTACAAGATAAAACCACCAAATTCGACAAGAAACTACAATCGGAAAGTCCGAACCAGTTTACAGACTGTCAGATCAAAATTGCGTTGAAAACCGGTTTAGTGATAACCCCGGTTATCTTGTCGGGCGCGCGGCACGCGGGAATTCCTCGCCGATCAGCTGTCAATTGATTACTTAATTAATTGCCATTGACTTTGGATACTACAAGAATTATTATGTTAACACTTATTCTTGGGTGAAGTATGAAGCCCTTTTTGGCGTGTTTGATGCCTGGTTATAATAGTCGTCGACTTAATGTTTCTATAATCTTTAAGCAATTATTACAGTGCCGTATGCACTTTATTTAATCTTTTATAGTACCAGAGGACAAGAATCTAACAAATATATTGTTCTATTTTAAGTTTTAAAATGACAATAAATAAGTAGAATGCATCAACTGTCCTAAGTGTTTGTGGAAATTGATATATTTGTTAAATATATCAATTTCCTAAACCATTTATTTCTTCAACGAATTTTTTAAAGTTACTGACGTAGTGCATCAAGATCAACAATAAAACAAACACATTGGACCCAAACTTACTTAAACATTTAAACATACAAAGAAACTAATATAAGAGGAGGCTTATTGTCATAATTATTGTATTTATTTTGGGTTATTGTTTGGGTTATATACTTATCAATAGATGAAAATTAGTGAATGTAGTAGTTTTGTTATAGTAATCAACTAAATAATGTATTTATATAATAATATTTCCTAATGATTGTAAACAATGGTTTAAACTCTGTTTCGCGAGTAAAAAGAACATAACAAATATATCTAAATATACACCATCACATACCTAAAATTTTTATAAAAGATTATACAAACATACTTTGCTCGTACTTGTTTGGTATGGGATTTTAAATAAGAAATCTGCGGACTAAACTTCATTATGTTGCAAGTTTTTGTTTAGGTTATAGACATAACTATAGATAGATTACTAACAGTAGAGTATACCATTCGAGATCAATTTGACATAAAACCTCGTAAAGAAACAAACATTAGGATGTGAAATGTAGTAAATGACATTTGGGGATCAAACTTTACTGTTTAGCTAGTTAATATATAGGTTTTAGACATAACACTAGATTATAAATGTGAGGGGTAAAAATGACTTTATTGCATTACAAATAATATTGTAGAGAGGTGTCTTCCCTATTTATCTAAAAGCTACCACACTCACTTATACAATCAATTTAAAGATACATTTCCAGTTATAGAACAGTTAAAAAATAATAGTTTATGCGCCAACCAAAGTTTAGTTTATTAAATAGAATCTATAACTTCGCCAGGCCGCCAACTGCAGAGCAAGTGAAGCAGCCAGCACAGCTACTGACGTCACGGACCCAAACATCTCACTGCGCCGACGCTGTGACGCGCGACACTGCGCCTGCGTCAGAGAAAGTCTTGACCCGACGCACTACGAGACATCTGCGGGATTACGCGGTTGAGGAAACTGCTGTGCGTGACGCAGGAGGGATACGTCACAGGTTACTGGGCTACGAGGAAGAAATGCCAGGTAAAAGAAAGCTTAGGTGATGACGTAAATGCATGGATGCTATTGTGGCAGGGAAATAGTTTTAGGGCTCTAATGATTGAGAGTGACGCACTAGGGTGACATTCTAAATAATAGTTTGAGGAAACTGTTCTGTCTGACGCAGGTGAACGTTACAGATTGAAAGGTTACGAGGAAGAAATGCGTACGTAAAAGAAAGCTTGTGGGCTTGACTTCATTAGTTTCCTTGGATGGTTTGTGCTAAGGAAATGTTTAGGGGTGTTATGATTTTCAGTGACGCCCTGAGTTGATATTTTGTATGACAATAGTTTAAGGAAAGGAGGAAATACAGAAATAACTGCATGTTTTGGTCGTCTTGCTCTTACGTTGGGTTAGTTTCTATCAAAGTGTAAATTTATTTTTCCATTACCTCGAGAAAGTTTTAGATATTTTGCAATTATGAAAAGTGAGTAGCTTTTTGGTTGTTTGAAGCTGGATACAGCTGCCCTTGATCATTGCGCTTTTAATTGATAGTCAAAGTTATAGAAACAGCTGGTATTAAAACAATAATAGCTGATAGCTAATAGAAAAACTCTCATCTCGTTCACGGAACTTTCATCCTTTACTCATCTTTGTCTCTAGTGTGTCAGTGTATAAACTTAATCTAATCATATTGTAATCTAATCTAAACATAACTATTTTAGGCAATGATACAGCTTGGTCAAAATATGAGGGTCAGTTGAAAAGACACTTTTTGCCTGTGTCATGAACTATGAATTCGTCGTATTGCAACATTATTTCAAACTAAGTTAGGAAACTATTTGTATCCCCCGTGAGTGAGTCAGTGAGTTACACATCGAGCTGTTTAGATATCTACTTAATCATCCAAAGTCAATGATTTAAAATAATCAAGTAATACTATTGATACAGACTAGAGTATCAATATTCTAGATTGAGGTTTACTCGCTTGAAACATTGGTCAACAGCAAAAGATGTCTAAATTATAAAGTAAGATGGGTATAACGTATTGAATTTAAAAAATGATGAACGTATGACAAATTGGTTTGGTGAGAAGTAAAGATTTATAGCGATATGTTATTATACTTACATAAACACTCCTCCTTAACAAATCAAAGGCTAGGGGGGCGAAGGCCTAAAGGTGCCTTATTAATTATCATCCGCCAATCCGTTGGAGCTTTATGACACCTCAAGCGTAGATCGGTTATATAGGGTGGGTGAAAAAAGGATGTGACTTAGTATATTAAAGAAAAAATGCTATACCAATGAATTATTTTATTCATTTTTTACTATTCCATACATGCATGTTTACGTAACTATTAAATAACGTCTGTTAATATCGTACTCTAGTGTTAAATAGGTTTACGAGACAAATTTACCTAACTTGCGGAGAAAACATAAACAACGATTTTAACGACTCAAAGACCAGAATCAAATTCCCTTGTTATTCTAATAGGGCAGTATAATTTGTTGTGTTTACTTGATCAAAATTGAACATCTTTTCCAGTAACCTAGCTTCAGCAAAAAAGAATGTTAATAACACATTTGGAATATGTGGATGTGCTCTAAGTTATTGTGGTATATTAGTTTGTGATTACTTTTTCTTCTTACATGTCCTTCAATTCAACTGTAAAATAACTAACTGTCACAAATCCATCTTTTTAATGCTTTCCGGATTTTCACTTGTGGCAGAGCTTGGTTAATATTTATTTTGATGAATCATCTTCCTGCTACCAATACGCCACTCCATCAACTCTTATTAGTCTTATCACAAAAGAACCGTTCTACGTTCTACGTTCTACGCAGTACTCGGCGTTGCCACAGCCTGATTGGCAAGTCGCAACCTAGGACAAGCAAACATCATTGTCGCGGAGCCCGGAGTGTAGCGAATCAGCTGTTGTGCTCCAAGACGCAATTTCGCCAAGGAATCCTCAGCAAGTCCTCCACGCGTGGAAAAAACGGACGCCATTTTGTAATTATATGTAAAAGAACTAGCTGAAAGCTGATCCAACCAGATTTGGAAGAGAACGGGAATTCCCTGGAGTGGGTTTGGTGTGGAAATGTACCATGAACCTGTTACTGGAACACGGGAACGATATTTGACGTGGGAATTAAATAATATCTAGAACCCAGAGACAGGTTGTTGAAGTTCTTAGAAAACTTTCCCGGGATTGACGCAGACAGGCGATGCGTTAAAGTGAGAACATGAAGTACAAAATTAGTTTGATTTTACATTACTACACAACAAGTACTAGGCTTCACCATTGACCACACATCCCATACACCCACACACCCCATTCTGTTGAAGCTGTAGACATTTAAAAAATGGACAGCGTTTGCAGTAATTGAATTGACCCACCGATAAAATGTCTTGATGTCACTTCTGTCAACTTTTATATCTAACCATCCTAAATTAAATAAATAAATTAATTAAGAAAATTTTGAGTATTGTAGTACTTCTTTATCTACATTGTCCGTCATGATTTCTTGCGTTTTGGAACTTTAATTAACACTAAATATGACGCACCATCCCTCCTATCAGAATAGGTCTGAATTGGTCTTCATCCAATTAGGAAAAGGTATCTAGAAAGTGAGGAAGGTGACGGAAGAGAGTGGACAGCTAAAACGCATACCTCAAGGGGCGTGCAATACCACGTTGATGCATGTTGAATTGAATGTTGAATTTAAAGCTGAAAGGCACGTTGAAATTGAAAGAGCACACGTGTGGACATAGCTGCTGGTCAATACCAAGTGGGATGTGTACTACGGCATCCAAAAGTCAATGATTATTGTAAATAGTGATAAGAGGTTGCTGAAATAAAGTAGTACGTTAATTTCTATGTGTATCCAATATGACATGCTGCAACGGTTTATTTGAGAACTTTAGATTTAATATTTGGCATCGGAACGATTTCGCATACGTCACAGATGATTTAGGAGGGTCACCAAATTCCGTAAGTAAAAATTTCCAATCGTTAAAAAATTGATCTAAGAAAAATGCGCAGTGATGCGACGGCGGTGGCCACGTCCTCCTGGGCGATTGCAGAAGACGTGCGGAACACGACCGAGGTCATCCTGAACCTGGGGCAGGAAACAGTGAGGAGGCAGGCCTCAGGGTTCTAGGTGGAACCACAGACCAGTGGAGGTGGAAATCGGGAAATCGTCAACCATTTAGAACAGAAACAGGTTCTAGAGGAATAGACAATACATGTTTGAAACTTTTAAAAAATATTGAAGTTTTTCAAAAGTGAGGCTATATCGTAAGAATACCTGTTCAAATAGGATTCATGTGCAACATAAATATCAGAAGGGTGATAATATGGTTTAATGACTCTTTGAATGAGATCGAATAAACAAACCATTTTGCTGTATAAAATACAAAGTAGTGAGTCCTACTTTCGTGGAATTTCTACCTTATAAATAGAATATTGCTCTCTTTCGTCTCATCTAAAAATGCCAACTGCGTAGACAAGAAAAAAATAATATTTCTGCCTCTAGTGAAATTATACGTGCCGGTCTGAAAACTGTTATACCAAAAGGTTGGGTTTAAAAAAGCACGATTACGTGAAACTTCGAGAAATATTTTTATGCTCAACCCTAACACAAATATAGGCTACTGCCGATTATGCATTAGGTTATAGAATATTATGGCAGTTTGAGTTGTGACGTATTTTTAGTCTTGAAGAGGATCACAATCTTTTTTGCCGTCCCCACGATATAATGCAATATGACATGTTGTAACAGTTTATTTTAAAATTTATGATCTATAATATGTATATCCATAGATATATCATACTAGCTTATCTTGTTATCAATGCATTTGTACTTTGTACTCAGTGATACCTTAAATTCCTTCGGTTTAAAGTTAAGAACCTCTTTCATCTTCATAGACTATAAAGCCACACAATTTCTATCTTAACCTCACCACCTCTTTCTTTACTCTCTTGGGCAAGTACCTCACAAATCCGGCATTCCACCAGTAGCTCCCGTCCAAGCCCAAGGTCACGATATAGGATACAGAGTAGGATATTACACTCTCTGTTTTATCGCTTGTCCAGTCGCTGTCAGGCTATTCCGCCCCCCTTTGTTTACAATCGCCGTTTACACTCTTTATGCCTCTAATGGTCTCTGATGAGGATTTATTTTGTCCACGTTGGTAGCCAAAGCACTTGCAGAGAGGCTATCTACGATTGGGCCTGATTATGACCAAAATGGTGAGGGTCAATGGCATTATAATGCCATGATGACTCCGCTCAATTTTGTGGACGCGTCTGCGAACGCCACATAGTATTATTGACTATTAATAATTCATTATATAATGAATTTTAATTACTGCAATTTTTTAGCCCCAAATCATAGGCTGCTTTCCTTTGGTTACAGCAATGACGATAGAAACTAAATGATGTCCTTTTATCATCGGTGGTACAACGGGGTCCCCCAAAATTCCAGGAACTTTTTTGCATTTAATGCAAAAAGTTTTGACACAAAGTACTCTACTGTACCTAAAATAACTTTTCGAAGTAAAATCTTTAAAAACTCCATCAGATTTGGGATGGTCCACAAGAGGTTATAAAATTCAAAACTTTAATACTTAACTTTGAAATTGCGACGATACAAATTTAGGTATTTTAAGTCAAGTATGAATGGAAAAACACCATCCCTGGTCCTTTTACCCTTTATATTCTCATCCATTCTGTTTTGATACCATATTCAGGAGAGACAAAGCTAACACTAATTTATTTAGTTGTTTGTTGCATTTCATAATCTCGAAATTCCTAAAGGACTGGGCGTTTTCGATATAACAAATTTACAATCGTTAAGAAGGTTTCAAAGTTTAATAAACATCCAGTGAGTTGAAAAATAAAATGTTTTTAGGCATTTTACAAAGTTAATTGGAGGCTGAAAGCTACGTATTGCTGCCCATGCCAGCTGTCATTTTTTTAAAACCAAGTAGGTTTTTACATCTCTAAGGCCGAAAATTAGCTGTTTGCTTATTTACGTAAAAAATTAAGGTAAATCTATATATATAATCATCGCCCATATTATGCATTGCAATAGACTTGTTTTATTGTCATTGCTGCCTAGCAACTATTTATTATTTTTGAAATGAAATGAAATGAAAATTGTTTATTTTTTCAGGCAAAGTTAGGGCCACATGGCCCTTTCTTACACTTAACCTGACATTAAAAATATAACAAAAATAATGTTACATAGGGACAACTTAATCTAATTAAACATTAGATTATTTAGCCCTAGATCTGGCGGTCATTTTATTCACCAGTGGCGGGTATATTTTGGCGCTTTTGTAGTGGTATCATTATTTTGCCACAGAACATTTATTTCTGAATAAAAGTACACACATATATATATTTTCTGTTTCAGTGATAAATTTAGAATATAATAATATAAAAATATTTTTTTCTTAGCAATGCGTTTAGGCGTAGTAGTAAAAGGTTTGCAAATTTTTGGATTATGCAAATTAGAAATTTCAAAAGCAACCCACAAGAAAACTACAAAATAATTTTTTTACACATTTTATCTAAAAGTAAAGGTTGTGTGAAATATGGTTCCCTACGTAGAAATACCAATTTTTTTTAAATACTCATAAAAATAAAATTATAAAAAAATAAATTCTACATACATATTTTCTTTTTAGAAAAACTACCAAATTTCTTTTGGCCACGTAGGAAATAATAGAATTTATCAACAAAAAATAAAATGATACTGTACAATAGGTAATAAAAGATCTTTTTGAAAATATAAAGTTATATTTAGTTGAATTCTAAAATTTCAGAGAAATTTACGTTGGAATGTAAAATTTTGAAGATTTTTTTTACAAAAACATAGTTTTTATGACATTTTTAAAAACAAATAAAATTTGTACAATCAACCTTATAGATTCAGAGGGGATTGTAGGGAATTTATTTTAGTTTCAGAATATGTACTAGTATTGTATACAATTTAATTGACAATCACCAAAAACAGCTGTTTTTGTAGTCACGTGACCAAAACTTTCCACCGCCAAAATCTATTTTGAACTCTCTAGTTTTTCAAACTATGTTTCTCGTTACATAATACTCACTCAATAATGATTTATGCATGAAAATGAATCCTAAGAATCTCATCTTTCTAATGGTACAAGATTTATTGTGTTTTAAAACGGCTTTCATATTTTAATAATAGAAAAACCCGACCCATGTCCTCTTGGTCTAAAATAGACCAGCGCCACTGAGAACTCACGTTTTAGTGGTCGAAAATCGACCAGCGCCAGATAGAGGGAGACATTTAAACATTTTTTTACATTTAGATTAAACAAACATTTTTGCTGATTCCTTTCTTCACGTAGCCAAGCTGTGTAAGCCTGTAGATGTGTGCATTTATTATATATATATATATATTATCAATTATGTATAGTGTGGTGATTAATAGCGTTCGTACCTAGGGCGGAAAGAATTTTGCAGCTTTTGATCATTTTAAGTTCTCGGCTTCGTCTCGAACATACAAAATTATCTCGAGCCAGCTAAACCTCATTTTCGGTCCTAGGTACGAAATATACTATTTCACCGGAAACTACGATTTGAAACTACTGAAACCACGCAATTTGATATAATAACCTCAGAATTGATCACGTACCTAGACCCTATCTTCCCTTGCTCAAGGAAGACGTCGACGCAAGGTCACGGGTTTGTCGGATTCGTTGGTGATTCGTCGTGCCCATGGTCCATGGTCCAGGATAGCTTTGTAGTGATGAGGTCAGATCGGTCAGGACAAGGCACTTCATCCTTTCACTGACCGGACCCAAGGACGCGACCCTGGACTGCACCGGACATTTGGTGGATGCAAGTCCATAGACGATTACGTAACGATCAGGCCGGAGTAAGTACTGTTCTCCTGAAGATTGAGCTGTTTCTTGAAAAAAATCTTAGCGACTTTGTTTTACTGGATGAAGAGAGTATTCATATTGACTTTGGAGAATGCAAAGTAGAATTTAGTGTCGTGACGTTAGAGCTGTGAAGTGTTTGACGTTGGTGGTTTGAGTGCGCTCATGTTGACTAAATTTTATTTTATTTTAGGGTAGTCCTATATTATTTGTTAACTTTTTTTTCAAAATAAAAAGATACAAACTGTAAACATCAAAATACCCTATACATAAACCAAAAGAACTGATTTCTGCTTCCACAAAAGAGGCCGCCAGCCTCTTTAAACAATTCCAGATGACCTCTACATTTTTACCTTATCCCTATTTCGTGGTTTTACCTGATAGACAACATGGTAGGAAATAGAACAAATTCCTGCATATAATCCTTGAATATTACGACTCATTCATTCTAAGAACGCTTAGAAACCACCTATTGGCACTATCATTAATGACCGATCTATAATCGACAGTTTTTTGCATTGAGAGGTAAAGGCTGAAATTTGGCCTTCGTTTAGTGAATGGAGTTGATCACCTCGATGTGATTTTGTCGCTGTGCATCATTGTTATATAAACCGCTTTTACATGTAATCCATATACGCTTCCGTCCATTCAAGGATCAGCCAAAAAAGAGTTTTTGAATTTTAGGATAAGATTTCTTTTGGGGGAAACGATCCAAAATTTAAATAACAAAGTAAGCCGTCCAAGCAAAAGGATCAGGTTGCAGTTTTTGTGATATACTGAACTGTATGATACATTTAAAAATAATAATGTTTAAAGATAAAGGCTGATTAAGTTGTGGAACAGTATCCTTCATTAGCATTACTGTGGCCTAAAGTGAACACTGAGAAGAAGATGATATCGGAAAATAAGTTAAGGTTAAAAACAGACTTTTATCCCGTGTGTAGATACAATTTTTGGCATACAATTGAGATAAACAATTGCTAGGCCAGTTGTGATTGTGTTATTATATTACAGTATTAACTCATATTGTAAGATTCAAAGCAAACAGCCTACAACAATGCAAAGATGAACTAAATCCATAGTGGTTATCGATAACTTCTCTCAATTAGTTTACAAGTCAGAAAAAGGAACAACTGCTGTCCTTGACTCGAGTCTTTTTTTTAGCCTACTCAAAAAAATTAAAGGACCACCTTATATACCTTAAAGAACACATGGTATGTGGTATGTATTGAAACAGCCGTTCTCGACGAAATCGCAATGTAATCAAAAACAGGTTTACTTTACCACTACTGTAACGTAATCAAATACATCAGAAATTGATATATTTTAAGTTTTTCGAATGTAAATATATATTTGGGACCACAAATGACAGATTGATAAGTTAGTAATTTAGGTTTTAAATATTGTAAAATGTTTACACTTGGTTTTGCGAACATCTTTTAAGTTAAATTTCGTTCCGATTCGGCGAAAGATTTTGCATAGTGTTTTAAAACATCTTCATTATAACTCATTACAACAGGGCAGAGCGGTAGAATATTATTTTTATTGGGAAATAAAAAAATGTTTGTTATAAGTCTCGATGGCTAAAAATGATCTCGAGCCGGCAAAACCACATTTTTGGCCCTAGGTACGAACTACTATTACAAAGTGCTTAGCTACGTCCCATAAGATTTCCACTAATTTTATCTAAACTAAAATGGTACAGAAAAGTTAATAATTTTTTTCAATCAAAAGGATATTACAATACGATTTTAGCTAACACCAGTTGTATAATAAAGCTTTTATTAAGAGTGAAATAATTAAAAATATTTAGCACCCAAAATGGTTAAAAATTTTTCTTTTATAAGATCCTAAAAGCCATTTCAACAAAAAGTATTAAAGTATTAAAGTATAAAGTAAGTAACTAATAACAGTACCGAAAGGTAATTTACATACATTTTTGGCTCCTTAAATTTTATCTGTCATACAAGCTCTTTAACAACGCTCCATTCGTTTATCACTATAATTTTGCTGGCTAAAAATAGTCTGAAGTTAATTAAGGATAAAATAAGGTGATTAGCAGAAGATGGCAGGAATTCGGAGGTTCAATTACTACAGTACAGCCACGCCCTTGGCCTTGAGCACTGAGCAGTCCTTGGCATCCTTAGCTTGAGCGTTCCCATCGTCCTGGCAGATTTATCACAACCGACTGTCCCATCAATCGAATGGTAATTTATCAATTTTAGTGTAATTTCACTCATTTAATTTTATTGTGTGAGCCAACACAAGTCAATTCTTGTGGCGTTTTTCTTGGACGAGTAGTTTACTCAAATTACTATAGCATTGGACACAAATTCAACTGCGATGTGTGCCACATTTCTAAAATAAACTTACATACCCAAAACTCAAGTGAACACCACGCAGTATAACTTACAGCAAAAATAAACTTGTGAAATGAATTCATCGCATGGTTCCCGTACTGAAATATATTACTTTCTTCCTGTTTTAATTTTTATTAAAACATAACTATATTCATTTATAATTCCGATCAACCCTAAGCAACTCAAAAAAATATTCGTCTTATCTTATCTGTAGAAACAGTACAATCTTTCATGGTGGGTTTAAGTAAACGTAAATACTCCAGAGAATTATTTGTATGTATAAGATACCAATGTAGGTTAGGCATATCGATCTGAGGATAATTAATCAAGTTGTCAGTTTGGACATCTAAGTTAAACAAGAGGAAGTGATAGTTATGGTCGTACAAACACTCAGCCGGAGGTTTGTAGAAGTGCAACGCGGATGGTTAAACCGTAATACTTGAACTGTATTAGGTGTAAATCTATATATATAATACGCTAAGCCGATTTTTGTAAACAGAACTCCTCCCTCATTTTTGGACCGATTTTGATGATTAAAGTGTCAAAAAAATTGCCCTGATCTGTAGTTTTGCAAAGTGTCTTCAGTTTTTTGATATCTTTATTAGTTTGGGCAGGATCTTCCATCAAAGTTGGGTTTTCTCCCATAAGATTAACATGGGGAATCTTAATATTTAATTGGAAACTTTGTCTCCACTAATTTGAGAGAACGGCTGAGCATAGAAACTTGGTAGAGGTGTCCAAAGAAAGGCCTTGGTCTGTAGATGAGTTATCAAAAGAAAAACGAAGTAAATTCGCTTAGGGCTCTGCCCCAGAAGCCTTTAAAGATCCCTCCACAGATTTGTTTACATTTTGGTCATGTGGATAGTATTTTTTAATAAAACAGCTGTTAATTTTAAAATTGTATTTTAAACAACACACATTTATTGTGAGTTAAGTAGGCCTATTTGCAATGATATTTTCTGATTTTAAAATTTATTGATTTTCTTCTGTATCATGTCATGTGTTGCAATATGAAGTTCCATTACAAAATCAGTGGAAAATCCTTTTATCACAATAACTTTTACAATTATTTTTTATTGAACTATCTTATATCCATTTTACGGGTTGGTGTCTGCTTTTTTCACACCTTTTCCTTATATTTTATCATATTATTCTAGACAGGTCATCATAGGTTCATGAGATTATTTTAATGCTTTCAATTATTGGAAAAATCTTCGATTGTCTAATACAATACAAAATAATACAAGTGCAGAAGGGCGCGGTGCCCTTTTGAGTCGTGTCCATATTTTGTTAAATTAATAGTGGTTTACAGCAACTGGATAAAACATTTTACAATATTTGTGTAGAAATATGTGCATGATTTAGAAAGTCATTTAAGCTGGAAAACTGCAATATACTGCAGACTTTCAGAGGGGTTACTTCGATGTATTCATTCAGTTTAGTGAAAACATAAAATAGATATGTATACAAATAAGAACTTAAACTTTTAGAGAGCCTTTGAATGTTATTAGACTAACGAAAGGGGTTGTTCATGTTTACTAGCGCTAATCAGCAACAAAAACCATTTAATTTATCTCTAAAATATATATTCTAAAATATAAACAATGCTAAATGCTCTAAATATGTATAATTTCACTCAATTTATCGCAGTTAGATGAATTAGCGTAAGCCCTGAAGTAACAACCGTCGATTTCGACGGGTTTCACCTAGTAGTAAATATTACCGTTACACAATTACCTAATGTACTCCCTTAGCCAAAGATCTGCCTAAAATAACTCTGGGTTTTACATACAAATTTTGTTTATGACATTATTTCGTACAGTGTTTTGCGTTTCGCCTAAACCATGAAGGATCCAACGATTTTCCTTACTTTGACATTTCCTTAGAAATAATGTCCACACATTCTACAGCTAAGAAAATTGGCATGCCAGTGGCTCTGCTGGTAGCGCGAAGGACAATGAAGCCTAAGCAGGAATTTCGTGAGTTCGTTTGCCAGTGATGTTATTTAAAAAGTATCTCCATTACTTATTAGTTGTTGCAGTTAGACTCACAACTGACTATCTGACTGACTTTATAAAACGGCAATAATCTTTGATGAGGGGGGGGGGGGTTCGTATGCTAAAATAAGCCTCGATGCACTCCCCAGAACACCCGGATAATCACCTGAGGTTGGGTGTGTAAAGAAAGATCCACAATACGACATGGAACATGGCCTGATACTTAGTAACAGCAATTTAATTTGTCAAATTTTGAAGGCATTTATATGATGATCTCAAAATAACGAATATTTTTAATAGTTCAGACTTCAATAGTTCAGCCTTTCTAAAATTGAAATGTTCCGGACATTCCAAAGAAGTGAGTGATATATTCTGCGTATCTGAGACTCACAAGTGCGGATAAATGCAAGGTTAAATAGGCTGATATAAACCCGGCTGTTGATACTCGCATGGATTACATTAGATTGCCATCACGATACTCTAGGGTACGTATTTGAGGGTAAATATGAGTAAAACGTTAATTGAAGTGCATAATCATAACATAATCATAACATAACAGCTTTGTTACCGAACGAGATCAGCAGGCTCATTAGCTAGCATCATTTATTAAATTCCAATGGCCAAAGACATCTAGGTACAGTCTAGAACCACCAAAATGCTCCAGATTTCTCAGGATAGTGGTTATTTTGTAAGAAGGTTTAATCATTTTGCTCTTGCGTCGTATAAACCATTGCCGCAATAATCCTTTGAGTCAAAGGATCAAATTATATTTTGTTCGTGTGCCGAAAATGATGATAATAGGTACCTCTTTTATATTAGAACGATCATAGATAGTTAGTAGATTTGGCCTTGACAAGTTAGCTAATCCTAGATGACTAGACGGCTAGGTGGCGTTGTTTGTATAGTGTTGTATATGTTGTGCGGTGATGCAAGTGCGGGGGTCAAGGCTGGCGCCGGATGCGCATTGTTTCTGATAACAGAGGTAATTATCAATGTTCATGACCGACATCAAACACCAGACATCAACATCAAACACAGACACAGACATCACTACGGCTGAGATCGGCACGTATGCTGAATCCGATACAATCTTCACCCATGGCTCCTGTATCCTTCTTTTGTGTGTTCTGGGGATACACAATACTAAAGGTCCACAATACTTGGGCATTGATTGCAGAATTTAAGCAAGGTTCGGCCTTCTTCTAATAGATAGACGAATATACAGGAAATTCTAAAAAGTAGATCTGCATGTTCATCAGGCTTGCAGATAATGGGTTGATCTTCTAGGCTTTTCAGGGAAGTGCAATAAGCTCATGTGACTGACGTACATGCAAAACTATCAGGTCACCCTGAGGAAGAAAAAAAGAAGAAGAAGAATAAGGAGGAGAAGAAGAAGAAGAATAAGGAGGAGGAGAAGAAGAAGAAGAAGAAGAAGAAGAAGAAGAAGAAGAAGAATAAAGAAAAAGAAGATGACAATGAAGGTTGGAGGTTCTTAAAGTTAAGTTTCTAGGCCAATTCTAGGTCTCTGTCGTAGTATTTAAAGTGTTCTTACTTTCCAAGATGATGGATTTCAAAAGATACGTGATATTATTAAATGAAGCGGGAATGTAACTATGTTTCAACGGTTGCTTAGAAAGGATAATACATTGGATCTAGCATCTAGAAAAAGGAAGAAACTCATAAAGCCTGTTTGTTTGCAAGTACCTTTGCTAACTGCCACCGTCCAGTCTCCAGTCCATTATGTGGATCCAAATCTATATATATAAAATCCAATGTATGTTTGTATGTTTGTCCTTTATGGACTCCAAAACCACTCGACAGATTGTAATGAAACTTTTAGGCATTACTAAGCATTATTCAAGGATGGTTTGTGTGAAGTTTGGTGCAGATCCGTCAATATGGCTCCACCCCAGTGGCTCTGGAGTTTCCCATGTTAACCTTATGAGTACTCATATTTAAATGGAATTAAAGAATCTTAACAGCTGGTGCAACTAAACAATTTGATTCTGTGATGTTCAATAGCATGAAAAAGTTAATAGGTTTACCAATAGGGTGCAGCACTATATTTATTTTTAATTTATGAGAACAGCTAATTTGCAACCAAAAGGTGAGTGAGCGTAGCGAACGAACTTCAACCTGGAGGCGAGTTAGCGTAGCGAACGAGCTAACCTGAAGGCAAGTGAGCGCAGCGAACGAGCTCCAACCTAAAGGTGAGTGAGCGTAGCGAACGAACTTCAACCAGGACGTGATTGAGCCATGCGAACGAGCTCATCTTGAAAATGAACGAGCTTGTGACATAAAACCACAATAGGACAGGACGACGTCTGTCGGGCCAGCTAGTAAACTATAAAAATTGCTAAACACCATTTATCACGTTCATATGTGCATTCTATATGTTCATGGCTGTACGCTATTTTCACTTCTGTGATTCACGGAAACAGAAACCCTCGCATCAGGAACTCTTCAACGCTGAGTTACATAACTAACAAACGATTAGGGAAGGAAAAAATGAGTGGGTTTTTAAACAAGGTAACATCGAGGTTACCAGGAAATCCAAATTATTTAGGTTACGTGATTTTCTTACGTAACAAAATTAAGGAATTGTGTGTTCCTGATTGAAATTTGTATTGAGTGTATATCGATTACTTAAATATTATATTTGTCAGGGAATCGTATATTTGTTTGACAAAATATACGTTGAAAATTATTGCTTTTAATTTCAATCGTAGATATAAAACAAAAAAAGTAGAGCCTACCTAATTGTTTCAATACGAAAATCTTGTCATAATGATTTTTAATTGAATTAAGTATTTAGGAACTTAAATACTGATTGAGAACCATGGAAATCTTCGTATATAAATTTGTCATGCGTTTCGTGATCTGTTTAATTATTCACCTTGAAATCCCATTTGAAAAGACGAAAACCAGACAATTAAATGACTTTCTTTCAAAACCATATTTCGCTAGAATAACTTTGTTTTATAAGCATTCAATACGATTGATTTTCTCAATTTTAATCTCCAAAGGTTCTAAATTTTCCAAACTGTTAAACTGTACTAAAAGGCGTGGATTGCTTAAATAAACAATATGTCTACATTAACCAACATAGGTATAACTATTCCTTACAAAGTATCGTCGTTAAATAGTGGTAAGAACACATAGATCACGTTTTGACAGTTGTCTTAAAACATTTTTTTATATTGCTTGGGCCATAAATTCTGGACTGTTTATCATTAGGTTGACTATTAATAGTGCAATATTGCAACAATTGTTTGGACTGTTTCTTACAACAAACGTAAAAAATATAGCGTTACAGAGTGTTGAAAAGTAATAAAACATCAACGCATTATAAAACCGTTATAGAAAGCTAAAGATTAGCAGATTGTGAGGGACCCGAGTCGTTAAGAGGTAAACATAAACATAAACAGCAGCCGGCCGGCGCTGCGGTGTGAGTCAGTGGCATGAAGACGGCCGGTGAATGCTCCCGAAACGTCGGCTTGCGCAACTGATTACCACGCAAATTACTGAGCTCAATCTGACCCTTGTTGGTTAAGGTTTTTACGTCTTTTTGCTCTTTTCCCATCGCCGGGCGAGTTTTTGCAGCTGATCTCGCAGCGGTCTCGTGATGCCAAGGTCAGCTTGCGGTGGCCTTGAGGAAGGTGTTTAAAGACTGAACGAAACGTCGTTATTGGTGTCAGAGCAATAAACTTTGCACGTAAAAGTTTCTTTTGTAAATAATTTTTGTTTTGGGTGTAATTTTTTCGTTGTGCATTTAAATGCAGAGGATCCTCAATAAGACTGTCAAAAGCAAGCTCCTCTTGATAATGTGTCTTTTCAGAATTACCTTGATTTACCCTATTCACTTCTTTCCAAGAAAAAAACAATAATGCAATAATTTTTTACCTTTCAAAAATTACGTTTCTTTCTGACAGTTATTAGTTGAATAAAATTACTTTTTTTCCAATACAGTAGATTTCTTGGTATTTGATCCATACCAAAGAGTGATTTACCAATTTGAATCATGCAACTGAAAGGTCAGATTTATTAAATTACAATTCGCGTTTAAGCTCGTTATAAAGAAAGTCGGTCAGCATCACTGGATCTTTGAAAGGTAACTCTAAAAATAAATAAAACGCCAAGTAGACAAAGCTCTAAATAAAATCACCTTTTTATTTACCATATGCATCTTAGTTAGATCATAAGCTTTAGAATGAAAAATACATCTTACAAACCTGTGAAGTAGGACGGGTTGAAGGGATGTTACAAAGAAAACCTTTTTTTGCATTTGGTATATAAATAGACGGATAGAGTATCATATTTCAAACATTGATCTTATCAGTTCAGTGAGCTTTTTATTGTGGAATCCCGTTATTTGTTATTGGTTAACGGTTGACTCGTTTAAAGTTCACATTTGCGGTCATCATTGTGAATGAATATGCAATGAACCTTACAGTTTCCAAAGGATGGAGTAGGTTTCTGAGAAAAACAAGACGAAATGTGTTTTTAATAACCTGACTGATGTTTGAAAATCTTATAATAATAGGGGACTTGAATAATGTAACTTACTCTTGTATAAATACAAACTGTCGAAGTAGCCGAGTGGTCGCAGTGCTTGACTTCAATTGGATCCTTATGCCATTTGTCATTGGGGTAGTCAATAAATGATGGTGCAAAACAACAGTTCAACATTATACAGTAAATGTACCAGTGTTTTGACAGTTCTCTAACAACCTAAACCATGAAAAATACCAATGATACAAAACACAAATAAACTGGCAAAAGCAATAAATTGTTCCTATTGCATAATTACATGTTACCTAACTTAATAATCTGCGAAACTTACATAATACGAGCGTCATAAGCCATCCTGAAAGTCAAGACTGTATATATTACACAGTCGACTGCCTCCAGCTGTTTGGGCTTGCTTGTTGGAGAGGGAGCCGTCACCAAGGCCCTCCGAGTATATTAGAGCTTCCTCACCCTTCGGACGTCCAGGGTTGCTCAACGAATCCTCTGGAGTCGAGGTGCTGCTAAGTGGGCGAACATTGCGAGGGTACTTTCCCGCCGAATCTGTTTGTGGTAGGGGTTGTGGGAATCAATAAGACTATTTAATTAGCTAATAACTACCTAATAAGGAATAGCTTATAACTTTCGTCCTGAAACATAAAACAAATTAGGGTTATTTTAGTATACCGTGATTGGCTTTTAAGTGCCCCCTTCATTATTATGGGGAAGGTAGGTTACTTTTAGCCACTTGGCACACTCTAATAATCTTATATTACAGGCTGTATCGGCCAATTTTTTTTTTCATTGACTATGAACATGAAACCAATACTGAGTCATAAACAGAAAATTATTTCCCACAAAACATCGAAGTCTCAGTGTGGAAGGAGGGGTCCAGGTGCTCAGAACAATGTCTATTAGAAGCTATTAGTCTCGCCAGCTCATGACGTAATGTAAATACTAGTTAAAGTAAGTAATAAGGAAGCAATTTTTGACTGCATACTAGTACTTTGTCTAGCATGTAGGATACATGAAAAAATGACAAAGACTTTAATCATACCATGTATCTACATTTTGATATGTTGCCCACCTATAGTAAAGAAATTTTAAATACGCTTGGAATTGCTAGATAGGCTAAGCAACTTAGAATAGTCAAATCTGGTACTTGAGCTATTTTATTTTTTTCCTCGTGGGTTGGCCCTTAAAACTTTAAACCCCATGTTTGCGTACAGTACTTTTAAATAAAAACAAACTATATAAAATTACAATTTCGAGTACACAAGAAGGTTATAAGACAAAGGACTCGCTCATTTATTTATCCTTTAACATTATCAACGCATTACGTAATAAACGTGGAAACAAAAAGTGAGCGTTAAGAGCAAAGTTTCAAGGTTGAAGATTATGTCCAGCACAGCTTGCACAAGCGGAGAATTACAACATAAATGAGCTATTATCTGATGGCATTACACTAAGATACATACGATGAATAGTCACGATACAACTCACAATTCATTAGTTACGATTAAACATTTGTTTGAGCCAATGTCCGGGTAATCATTGCTTTGCGAGTTGTGAATCGGAAGCTACTTAAGTACTGTCAAGACATCCCATCTATATGGATCAGCTGTCACCGTTTTTTTACTAAAAAGAATGTAGTTGTGTGAGCCAGTCACAGATTGCGCTAGTGTATAAAACTCTATTTTGCACCTTATTTTTGTTACTGACATAGTCGCTGGGTCACAACAGTTGCTATAGCTCATAATAAGTCATTCCATCAGTTTGACTTGGTAAAAACCATCGTGTAGCCTAATCGGCAGAAATCAGTCATTTAGCTCAGCGCAATCTGTAGGTGGCTCACATCAACTAAGATAAATCTATCTATATATTAATAGGCAAGCATGTTTCTTTAAAACCTTTTTTCTCAGCTCGTGTACATCGTAGGGAAAATCTACGCATACCGTTAGAAAGCTATTTTCCTGTAGGTGTGCAGAATCCCTTTATAAATTAAAATAGGCTCAAAGATAAGCACAAAAAATGAGTTTAAAAATTTGAAAAAATTAACATGGATTTTATGGGTTGCCATGCTGGTTACGAAATAACAACGAAATATAAACAGAAAATCAAAACAAATGGAAGAAACTCAAATCACATGTTTTATTTACAGTGTGGGGAGAAAATAGAGAAGTCTGTACATTACATATTTTTGGTCGAGTTTCGACCACTGGACGACCTCTCGTTTGATTAAAAACCTGGCTACTTACAACTTTAACATGGGGATGGAATGTCTAACTGTATACTTGAATGGAATATTTGTATTTGATCTTGGCTGTGTTTTATGTTAATAGTACATACTACTTTAATGAACACATATTTTTAACTTATGAATTAATTAGCAGATGACTGAAATAGTATATTTCGAACCTAGGGCCGAAAATAAGGTTTTGCCGGCTCGAGATAGTTTTTAAGTTCGAGACGAAGTCGAGAACTTAAATCGATCGAGAGCTGCAAAACCATTTCGGTCCGTGGTACGAACGCTATTTTTCACCACACTATACCCTATTACCACTATTCACCACAATTATAATGCACTCTGATAGTCAACACAACTTCAACTTTAAGGTTATGTGAAGAAATAATTTGAGGAATCAGCAAAAATAAAATAAAATAGTTGCTAGGCAACAGTGACAATAACACAATTCTATTGCAATGCTATGGATTCTCCCGTTACAGCTTAAAAAAGATACAGCTAAAATTAAGCACAACGATGGTCCACATAACCAGGAATTTCATAGGACTATTTACTTCCTTGAGTTCCTCTCGGGCTACGCCCCTTGGATGTCCACGGTTTTGAGGTGAGGTTTTCAAAAGTAAATATCAATTTGTTTCAATGGAAGCATGAGAAAACTCACAATGTTTGCATTTGCGTTGACATATCAATGTAAACATTAGAACTGGCAAATGCTTATTTCAGAATTTCAGACCCCTGATCCAAAGAAATTAAAGATAATATTTTACACAACTATATGGTAGGAGTATTCAATCTAAAACTTCATCATAGATTAATTATTCTAAATCTATGTCAATGATTATGAAACTGATTTTCCTTACCGTTGCGAAGCACGGGTACAGCATAAAACTGTTACAATAGTTGGAATAGTGCTGTTTACAATTTTGACTGTTTTGCAGACTTACACTAGCATTGTGTGATCTAAAAAAACTGCTTTTTTGCAGGAATAGCAAAAACTGTATTGTTGAACGTACTACCAGAAAACAACAATTATAAACGTAGTTATAAACAGTTTTCTTTGTAATTAAGGATATTTGAAAATCCAACACAAAATTAATTATTATGTTTTGTGATAACTGTGGCCAAAATGTAATGTATAAATCGTGCGCAGGTTTCTCAAATGTTTCTTTCGAATTAAGCCAGGAGTCACTTCGCTCTAGGGGGAGCAAGCTGGTCTAGAGGTTAGAGTGAGGCACTCCGGTTTCTGGGGTCCCGGGTTCAAATCCCACCAAATCACCAATGGATGTTATCCAAGTGATAGTGCCGTAACCCCTAGGTCTAGTCTGAAGTAATGTGAAAAACAAATCCGCACTCGTGCCTGGCGTCCTAGGACTACAAGAGAGTAACGTAGCTCTGCTGTAGTTGTTCGATATCTATTTTTATAGATTGCAAACAAATCTGCATTCGAGACCAGTCGGTTCCTTTCTCTTTCAAACGACCAAAAAGCGGCTTTCCAGAATCGAACAGGCAGTCTTCTGATTACAAAGCAAGCGCTCTGTTGTTGCCCAGCAAACTATTCTAGAAGAAAACCTAACGCACGTTATGCGTTATGCCTGTAGAACAAGTCTACTGTCTAAATACAAATGAGGTCTTGTTTGATTGCAGAGGAAAATTGCAAATTGATTGCTCGGAGTACTTCTGAAATTGCAGAGGAACTCTGATACCACGCCCTCATCATATGACCTTGAATATAACCTTCCAAGGTCGATTACGTAATGCGTGCAAGAGTGCTCTAAAATGAACAAAAATTAGCCTCTTACAGGATATTGTAAAGCAGCTGATTATTTCATCAGACTGCTTAAAAATTAGCGATATTTTGTTTCTTTACAGAGTGCTCTTGGTAGTGCAAGCGAAAATATTTCCACGTATATTCTCGATTGTTTATGAATTCTATTCTGTTGCAACTGATTAACTAAACTAGATATAATTTTATAGAAACTATGTCGCACAATTGACTTTTGTTTCCATAGCCAATAGTGGATAGATAAGTTTGTTGTAGTAGATTTAAAGAACTGCGTCATCGACTTTAATCTATTATCTAATATAATACCCCCGCCGCAGCAAACCTGCAGACTAAGCGAATTTCCATTTGACTGATTGGATTTACACTGAAATGTCTACTTAAAAATATAACATTTATTCCCAATTTAAATAGAATTAGTTTAACAAGGTACTTAGGATTTCTGCATCAGGGAGGGTAAAATTGTGTTTTTTTTTTTGTAAAATGTTAATAGTTAGTAAGAATTAAAATAATTTTCCAAATTTGATCAAAATACGTTCATAAACAAGCAAACTACAACAGTTTACTTATTCTCCATAAGAATAACATGGGAATTTTAAATTTACAATTTTTTGGAATTTTCTCCGTAACCGTTAAGCGCATAATAACGCTTCAATATACTAAATGATTTTTTTTTTAAGCTCTACAAAATGGTTTGGAAATAAATTGCAAAATTTTAAGTTTTTTGGGTCAAAAATGGGAAAAACCTATTTTTACCCCATAAAACCCCCCGTAAACACCCGTTCCCATGGTCCGATCATGCTGGATCGCGAACTCGTTCAAATAAACGTAGGTTTACACGTTTGCACCAAATTTCATCAAAATCGGATCATTTTTGCTTGAGTTATCGTGCTGACGGACACATATATATATAAATATATAAATATATATATATATATATAAATATATAAATATATATATATATATATATGAATTTGAACGGATGGTGTTTTTGGCCTCTAGGGACCTCAAAAAAAAAAAAAAAAAAAAAACGGTCCCGCGTCCAGGTCTTACCATGAGTACTACGGTAATAGCTTATTCCCTATATGGGAATTTCGCTAAAAACAAATAGCTACACAGCTACAGTCAGTATGGTTTATAATCTATAGCATTATTGTTTTATGACACCTTATCACTATTATAAAATAGAAGTACAACTAAGGTGTATTTTAACCCGGCCTCTAAAGTTCACTCTGCAATTTTGTTTACATTTCAACCATATGGATAATTTTACACTACTTTTAATGAACCCGCTGTTAATATTAAAATTGTATTCAAAGGTTTACTGAAACTGTCAAAATTAAATGTTTACATTATTATTTATGATTTTAAATGGATTCTCCACTGCATGGTAAGTTTTTTATAGTTTCAACAAAATGATGAATTTATGATACGTTTTAAATGTTTTGTTCAAAAATCTATGCTTTATTGCTCTTAGAAAATTTAAAATTATGAAATAAGTGTGACTTATCAATTTCAAAGGAACATATAACTATTCCTTATCGGGTTAGCTTATACATATTGTAAGGTTGGCACTTGCCTTTTTTCCTACTTTCAATCACCATTTATTTTTAAATTCAAGAAAACACACCTGAGATTAATTTATTGGTAAAACTGTTTTTGATAATCGGGTTGAAAATTGTGTCATAGTGAATACGTTGAGGATGAGAGCTGTATTCAAGTTTTGGAATAGACTAACTACGGAGTCTATGGTTTTGGTAAAGTAGGTGAACTAATGTCAATTCAGGTATTTAAAAAAAAATGTGTACACAGTTTTTACTTTGATGTACACATGTAGCTAGGTCGAACAACGCATCTAAACCTCACTACATACAAAACATTCGGAAACACAACAGTGTCATCACATCTCATCGCATTTGCATAATTTGTTACCAAGGCTGGACTAGGTTATGGATTTGGTTCCGCAAATGTTCAAGATTTGTGATACAATTTCCTACAATTATGGTTCATTCCAATCCACGAAATACATGCACAGCTTTATGTGATCTATATGGCCAAGGCAAAACTACCCCATAAGTTAATGAATTATCAAATAAGAACAGGATGATTACATACATGGGTCGATGTGGCAAGAGAAGGATTTAAAATTGCTGAGATCGAAGTAAGAATGTTACTGCTTTCTGGAGAATCAGATATTTTTATAAAAAAAAAAAAATGAAGATTAACATCTTTTAAGATAAATCCGGATACAATCTGAATGATTTTCCTAAAGCAGATGGAATTAGTGGTTAGTAATAAATATTGACTCTTTCCGTAACATGATAGACTAATTATATGAACTCATTCTCCCATATAGTGAAAGTGGCTTTGGTATGAAACAAACTCATGAACAAACAATTATAAGACTCCTAAAAAACCTTTTGGGCAACCTAAAGCCGATAAAAAGAAAGGTAGAAAATATTGTGTTAAACGAATTCATCAATCACGTTTTTTAGGGAACACAATCGTCATAGGCCTACTTATTATTGCTTATCCTCCCTTCATATAACTAAGATTTTAATGACTTGACTCTATCCAACGAGACTACAAGATCGCACCACTCATCCTACACTCATCTCCATTCATACTTGGCTTAAAATACCTACTTTGTATGGTCGCCATTTCATAGAACAGTATTAACAGTATTAACGCAGTTAGCTGAATTTTCATAAAACCTCAAGATTAACCGTCGATTTCGACGGGGTTCCACTAGTTTCACTTATTTCATAACTAGTTTAACCAAATAAAACAGTCTACAAACTACTTGGTCCCCTTCTTTAAAACCAAGCTGTAAAGCATATTAGGCCAAGGCAGTGTGATCAGTGGTTCCGGCCCGCGCTCGCGTTCGCGAAGTCGCTGTGACGTAAACGTGCCAATCGGGTGATATGTGTATAAACTGTGTAAATATGTAAATTGAACTTCAAGACTCCCTGAAGATGCCACACACTGTGGCGATTGGAGGATTATAACTTCATACCTGCAAGAACAAAGGCATAAGGTAACTAGTTCAAAAATTAAATATTCTAGTTCTTGCCACTGGGAAAATACATAAAATCATCATTACACAGGGAGTCCTGGAACGCTCTACCAATATTCTCTAGGGCATTGATCCTGAGTAAGAAACAAATAAATATCATAAATTGTCCGAAAGTCCTTAGTTTCCCACAGCCGACATTTTGATTGTTTCACTTATTATTTTTCCTAAAAAGTGGTTAAATAGACGAAATTGAAACTTTGCAAAAACATTAACGACAACTAGACAAAGGTACAACAAAATTATGACAAGTTTCCAAATCCATAAAACAAAATGGCGGCCATTTAAACTTTTGTAAAATCGAAGGTTTTTGAGTTATTTAGGAAAAAAACATTTTAAATAGCCACCATTTTGTTATATGAATTTAAAAAATTGTCATAATGTGTTTGTACTTTTGCCTAGTTGTCATAAATGTTTGTGCAAAGTTTCAATTGCATAGCTTTAACTACCTTTTAGAAAAAAATAATAAGTAATAATAATAAACAAAATGGCAGCTATGTGAGTAACTAAGGACTTCCGGGCAATTTAAATATGATAATTAGATATGTTTCTTACTCAGGAACAATGCCCTAGGCCGGGGCCACACGTGGCGGATCGTCCGCGCGGCTTATGATCGTACGATCATAAGCCGCGCGACGATGTCCCGGCCACACGGAGCGGATGAACCGCTTCCGGTTGAGGTTTCCCAGCCTACGTACTGAGATTCTAAGGTTTAATTCACTCGTTCTTGTTGTAGTCATGGAAGAAACACGTATGTTAGTTTGTGCATTAGAAGCGTGTGGTGAGCTAGAGCGTAAACGAGCACATGCGAAACCATTTGTTACTATCGCATGTAGATAGCATCGTTTGACGAGCTACTTCAATTCCTTTGACCGCATATAATAACTAAGGAAGATATACTCATGAGAAATGTACAACATGAGAAATCCCACATTATCTTTAACAAGTTCTATTGATTTGTCTGCACCGAACATTTTACACCTATAAACCGAAATGCACAAGTACAAACAAAAAAAACCACTAAAAATGCTTGAAAATGAGCTCCAACCGCGCGGACAATCCGTATCGTGTGGCCACTCTCATAAGACTACGTGTGCCATCCCCTCCAACGCGGCTTATGATCGCGCGGACAATCCGCGACATGGCGCGGACAATCCGCCCAGGCGGCTTAGGATCGCCCCGTGTGGCCACTCTCATTTGATTCAATGTGTTGTCGGACCACGCGGATCATCCGCGTGGTCCGTCCGCGCGGATGATCCGCGTCGTGTGGCCCCGGCCTAATATTGGTAGAGAGTTCCGGGACATTTTCGCCGGGATGTAAGTTATATGATTCGGCTTTAATTTGTTTACCGAACAGATTACATGTCTTACGCCCCAATCCCATTGCGAAACAAGTATTTTTATTGTATTTTTCGCCTGAAATATAAATTTAAAACTATTCCTCAAGTAATCAACAATCTGAATAGCTGGGATGAAATTCTCCGGTAATAGAGCATAGATTAAAAATGCTAGTGCATGGTGCTTCGTAAGAATAATCCTTATTATGTAAAAGGGATTTAATTATTAAGATATAAACATTAATTTTGTTCACGAGCTAATTAATTTTCCAACATTTCCGTGAACTGGCTCGCTATCCGTGAAGTGAACTTACTGAGTTTACGACCAGAGAAACCGGCAGTAAAATAAATCGGTAATCGGTAGCAGCTCCACGGCAATGAAATCTTTACTGCAGTGGACAGTACAATCGTTACGCAACGCGCTAATGGAAGGGTAAAATCGCGAGATGTAAGTTACAAAAACGGAAAATTGAAGTAATTACTTCCCCTCAAGGCCAGAAGAGCTATGGGGACCCGAGTGAGGAATGTCAATTTAATTATGTAACTCTCGAAAAGATTTACTCATGGTGGAAAAATGAGTGCAAGTTTTCTGGCTATAATCTTCACCGAAACAAATTATTTAACTACAATACTGTGTAAATGTTATTTAAAGAATGTGTAGGTTTGTATCTTAATATCTTTGAAAAAATATCAATTTAAAGTAGTTTTAATTAAAATTCGCAAACAAAAAGTTTGGAATAAGGAAAAATAAACCTTTTGGTTTTTCCAAATGAATTTTTCGTTGTAAATATTTCCATTTCTCATGTGAGCAATCAAAATCATTCCAAATAAGTAACATTCAAGGATATTGGGATTTATAAATTACGAAAAAGGCTGTATTAAACCTTAAACATAGTTGTTGGAAATCTCTTGTACAGGGAATAAGCTATTACCATAGGTTTTATGGTGGGACCTAGTCGAGTCTCAGGACCGATTTCCATTTTTGTTTGGATGTCTCAAGAGGCCAAAACACCACCCATTCGGATTCATATTATATAATTATATAACTTTCTGATTAAAAATTTGTAGTTTTCTTGTTTATAACAAACATGTAGTCTGATCGATTTAGGTAAATTTGTTTATTTCATACTAAGGAAATTGGGGAAAAAATATATTTTACATTATATATATATTTTATTTAATAAAATGGAAAATTAATACTAAGGAAATATAATGAAAACTTTTCTAATAAGTTTACTATGAACTGATCATGTTTTGTTCATATTCATAACAAAGAGGTAGGCCCCCGAAGTGGGTCCATTCTTCTTACCAATTATTATGTTAACCCCATCCCCCTACCACGGAAGGGGGCCTAAGACAAACCAAAATATGGGTAACTCCACCTTTCTCCAAAGAGCGTACCTTTATTGCTCTGCTAATTAAACTAAAGTTAGTTTTACAGTTAATGACTTAGCTTTAATTTCAATCATTGGAGCACCAACACACACCGGCACTGTAACATGACGTCAAGACCTGTTTGTTATTCTCCATAAACAAACCCTCTATGAAATACGTTGCTACTGACAAGTTATGATTGGATTTAACGCAGAAAAAATCCCCTTACATCATTCTGTCCCCAGAGGAAGTTTTTACTAGCCTATGACTTAAACAAATAGCTTATTCCCTATATGGGAAATTCGCTAAAAGGGGGCCTGGGCCGAGCCAAAGGTGAATAGTTGTATATTTTCCTGTGTATATTTCACCAGGTTTTGTTAAACAAGGCTTTAACTACTTTTCAAGTTCTTGAGCCTTTGCATAGCTAAAAAAGTGTTTTAAATATCACTCTTGCGTCATAACTTCTATTAGCCGTTCAAAAACTATCAGTTCAACGATGAACTAAAATGATCATCCAAAATTTAATTACATGTCAAATTGCACATGAAAAATTTCTCTTGTCACAATAATTATGTTATGTTTTAAGGTGAGGTGTGATACAAATTACCGATACGCTTACATTTGAGTCTTACAATTATAGATATAGTTTTATGTCATGACCCAGTTCTTTGAATTTGCTGATTTCGATTAATTGTTTTCAATATGATACTTCTGTAAAATGGAATTGGATAAGACGCCAAGGTAGTTTGAAAACAAAAGATTTCCAACAAGTTGTATTTTCCTGCCACAAACGGGTTAACCGGTGACGACCAGTTCTAGGAATAGTTAAGGACGAAACTAGGAAGAAAGAGTCTTCCATCTCAGGTCATGACACTCAAGCATTTGATAATTTAGTTCTTATTTTCCTTTTCACTTGAAAAACATTCGAGTTAATAAACTTCGCGAACTAGCGGGTTAGAACCCCTAGTCAGTCCAGGGCGGTTGTAATCAACAATCAATAATCAATCGTTGAGATGGGGACGCCACCTAGGTGCGTATTTTAACCCAAATATGAGTGAAGGATGAGTGTAGAATGGTGTGTGATGACCTGTGTAGCTTTGTTACTGACTAAGATCAGCGGTTTCATTAGTCAGGATTTATTTAAAGCCCAATGAACAGGAACAGCTGGGTCCAGTTTCAAACCATCAAAAAGCTACTGAATTTTCTCAGGATCGAACCGGCGACCTTTTGATTAATTGCTTGAGAATGGTAAATTAGTAGTTATTAGATTGTTTGAAATAAAAATGAAGAAAAATTACGTCGATGGAAGGCCATTAATTGTTAATTTAAATCATATTGATATCGTTATCATTGCTTCCGATGCTGCTCAACGTTTTTTAATTCAAGCCACAGCCAGGTGTGGTGTGGTTGGTACATGCAATAATAAAGAGGTTAGAACTTGAAATAACAATACACGCATACTTTACATCAAAACCAACCGAAAAATCTCCATCACCAACTTTTGAAACTGGGAATCACTCCGATGACTCACTCGAAGTGAAAGATGTTACAGTTTTAAATATCTTTGACGTCAAAAGGTTTACAAAGACATATAAAGTTTCCAATCAGCTGTAAACAGTAATCTACTTTGTAGAGGTGTTTCCGATGACGGTCGTTTCTGGGAAGTATTGCAGACGACAGACGACAGACCTGTTTGACCTCCGATGCCGCTGTGATGGATATTGACCGAAGATTATTATCATGTCGAAAAAATAAGAAGAAAAACAGTGGTTACATTTTCTTTCAGTTGTGGCACAATTTTATCTTTTCCTTACATTGTTCAAGGATAACTTATTTGATCAAACAAGTAACTTGGTGAAATTAGGAACTTGATTGGGATATAAAAAAGTTTATGCCCAGTTTAAATGTAAATATAGTTGCATTTATTTTTTCTTCCGTTAGATAAATCATTATTTTATTCATAATATTCAGCTTCAGCCTCAATACTAAGTACGTTTACGTAATCAGACAAGATTTCTTTTCTTCCTTTGTGTTGAATTCCAACTAAAGCCGATTGTTTCTGAATTCACCCTAAACAAGCATACATACACCACCTCTTGTTTATATTATGGATGGATAAATGATTTGATAACACTTTTCCTTAGCGGATTCATAGAACTATATCCTGCCCTTAGATTCTTCCTCGTTACGAAGGACTTTTGAGGTACTAGTACTATTAAAAGTAAGGTAGTGATTGCTCCCCCTACCATCGCTTGGAAAAAAAAACATAACTGAAATAGATGAAACTTAAGCAAAAGATTAAAGAGGACTATCACTGGAATGTTTAGCTTTTTTGAATATCAGATTCGCCACACATCTTCATAACTCTGAGGAGAGACTTTGGTGGAAAAATATGGATCGATGTCCATGACAAAGAAAATATTAAACGCAATGTTTGGTTTTCCTTTATTTACATCTACCTATGAATACAAACCTTAAGGTTTGTTTTCATTTCATCTACCCTGTTCAGATTTGTTGAAAGGCATCCATTATATGTTTACTGACTGCTGATTTAAATTAAGTAAATCAGATTCCATACGGTTTGTATCATATAATTTTAAGCTGGATGAAATCTCATTAGTTACCCTAGTTTTGTCATATAAATGGGCCAACGATTATTCACTAAATTTTTATACTTCTAGCATTAAATGACTGATCACCATCACCATGGTTTGTAAGCGTATGAATTATTTATAGGAGGGAAGGGATGAAATTAATCATCCTGGTCTTGCCTGTAAAAATATATATAACAGAATTAAGGTTAACGAAAATAGTCAGACAGTTAAGCACTGCGTATTTTTTTACGAGGTTGAGTAAACGAGGAGAGTTGTATTAATGAGTTGAGATGAAGACCAGCTAGCTTATTATCCAGCTGGGATAGTTTATTCAACACGATAAAAAAATTACAGTATTCAGTAATCTTCCAATTACCAGGCGAGTACTATGTTCACTGAGTTGTCTCATTATCAGAATAGAAATAACGCAATGTTCTCGTCATTCTAGACACTTACTCACATTTAATTTTAATGGAGCTACGAAGGCTTTAATGTAAGTCAGCCACTCAGACAACCACCTGGCCACCTTATGATAAAACGCAAACCCTTTCAAAAATATTATTTAGCAAAAAAAAAATGTGTAATACATAATGATAAGTTCTGAAATCTACTTAACTTTCATTAAATTTGATTTTGAGCCAAGAACGTGCTATGATCATGAACAGACCTCATAGCTTTTCGCCTACGTAGGCCTACTTCTACATTAGATAACAAGTAATGACGACCAAAGTAACTGCAGGACATTGCTGGAGGAGCGCCAGGACGTATGTTGTACATGGGACGTTGTTAACGGATAATTTGATAAGAGCAGCAGCGGCAGCAAGGATCAGCAAGGCTGGACAAACCTTGACATGCATTTGTCACACGTGCCAACCTGTCCCACAAACTGGCTGCTAAATCATAAACGAATCCTCACGTCGCACTTCACAGGTTCCAGTGAGGGGTTTTCCTAACTTATTCCCCATTTGGATGTAAATGGGTTGTTGGCATAATTCACCAGGTGCATCACTAAAAGGTGGCTAAAAGATGCCAAATTGTCGAAGTAGTACAAGGTACACTCGATATGATGTATCTTATTATGATAGGGGTTTTCCTTGTGGTTGTGACTTCCCCTGAATTGTCTTCGACAAAAGTGTTGATACAAAAATCTCTGTTGTTGGTTTCTAAAAATGTTTAATGCAAAAGAATTCAAGTGGAGTGTGCCTCACTTTGGACACTTTTCAAAAGAAAAGTGTCCAAAGTGAGGTACACTCCACTCAAGTCAAAGATTTGCCAATAGGATTTGTTTGCTAAGTCACACATTTAAATCTACGAAGCTAGACGCTAGGTTCTAGCCGAGAACTGCTTTACACATTACTTCAGGCTAGTCAGTAGTTATAAAAGTTTGCGGCATTGTAACATAGATAAAAATTAGTGATTTGAACCCGGGACCAAGGGTTTTGAAGTCCTGAGCTCTACTACTAGACAGCTCGCTCCACTACCTATAGGATTAGAATTTGTGTGTATTTTAACACCACTGGATTTTCATTACTTAGTAGGGGCACTATATCATTAGTTTTAAGGCATCATTAATTGATAACCAATGACAAATGACATCTATTTCCAGACATCCTATTTCGAACCTCTTGGGATCGAATCAGAAACCTCCAGATTTGAAGTCGAGCACGACATTCACTCAGATTAGCAAATGATAAACAGTAACTTGCACCATTGCAACTGACCGTCTGGGGCTCAACACATTTGAGTTAGCGTGTAGCGTACCTTGGCCGAGACTTGCCCGACCTTGCTACGGTTTGGAGGGAACGCCCACAGTCACCGAACCTTGCTTATTATGAGCGCGTGTGACCACAGCCTCGGGTACAGGGCCACAGTTACGCAGCTTAACACACTCTAGTCACACCAATCAGGTGACGGCTCATCCTCAGCCATCAAAACGGTGGATTAATGCACTGGCTCATTCTCATAAAAAAATACCCAGGATAATCATTCTCCATCAAGAACCCACTAGAGAGTATGGAAAAGGTCCATTTCCACTCACGTTCTATATTATCAGAGAATGGCTAGCCTAAAGCTGACTCACTTTTATGTTCACTGAAGGGTTGATCTTCAGCCATTATAGTTCAAATTAATGTGATGGATGAACAAGCTATTGCAATCCTAGTAGTTAACATAGTTGATGAATAGGGTTTCACTAACCAATACACATCAGAGGTTCAGGGAATGACTCATTCTCATCCACCTCCCTACCCTTGAAGGATATTAAATAAGTAATCCTCATCTAGAAAAACAATCATTATCATTAAATGGCGAAAAGGTTCAGTTTTAGCCAACCAACACAGTAGATATGCAGTTAAAGGCTTATCTTCATCAAACCACAAGGGATCAGTAAGTATTTGATCCCCAAAAAAATAAAATAGATGGTCATATAAAGAATCATGTCCAGTCAACTCACTAATTTTCTTTCAATCGGTAACACATTCTGTGTTGTTGGCGTTAAAAGATGGAACTTCTTCCTTGTAATAAGTATTTAAAGTCCTTAACAGCATCGACTATTGGATAATAGCCTACAAGCCAATGAACTAGATGCGATTATGAGCGAGGCAATTGTTTAAATTAATGATAGCAGTTCCTCACTATGCTATTAGAGTAGCCATTCATTGACACCAGCTCGAATACTACAACCCTATAAGGTTGGTTTTCGTAGACTGTCATCAAGGCTGAGTCAGTGATCCACACCTTCATTTTTAGTCAACGACCCTTTCCTGTTTATAATTCTTATATGTTTATGATACAGTTATGTTGATAAGGCACTCGACAGATTCCTCTTTAGCTGTAAAAGGCTCCCATGAAAATTGCAATGCGAAGTATGCAGCGATCAAAGCACATGCAGTTGAATGGAAGCCAGTTTCCTCAGAATGTATTTGTATTTTGTCATTTCCTACAGTGAGTTGTGGGCTGAGTATAGGATCCTTGAGGAACACCACTCCACTGAGATAAGATTGATTTGAATATCGATAGTTAGTTACCGGTAACCCAAGGTGAATCGATAATCAGAGCACACTTCCTGACCTTGGACAAAAGGAATCTGGAGATAGGCATAATCAATCACAATCGATCGGGTAAAATATTCAACCAATCTAATGTGCAGAACCTGTTCTTCAATACAACACACGGGACTTCCCTTTGGTTAAAATGAACATTCTGTTTCTTAGCATTTTTAAGATTTTCTTTTCATGAAATTAGCTTTGTGTATAGGTTTGCTGCCGCAGGGGTATTTATTGTAAAAGCGGTTGGAGTCACATGAGTATTTACTCATGTAACTCAAATCACTCATGTGACTCCAATCGCTTTTATAATAAATACCCCTGCGGCAGCAAACCTATACACAAAGCGAATTTCTTTTTACCTGATGGGATTTTTCAAACTTTTTCCTATAACATTTTAGATTCATCGCCGATAATAATGACATTGGGTTTAACTAAGTTTTAAGTTACTGCTACAGAAAAGAAAAATTCGGGTTTTTTGTAAAATACAGCAGTGTAATATGAAATAAATAAATTTACCAAATTTGTATATAATATATCCATAAACAAGCAAACTACAATCGTTTGCTTTTTCTCCTTAATAATAACACGGGATTTTAAAATTGATTCTTCGGAATTTTTTCCGAAAACTTTAATAGTACGATGAAGCTACAACATTCATAATCAAATTTTTATCTGCAAGATAGCTGCAATGCGAATTGGACATTTTTATGTTTTTAGGGTAGAAAATTAAAAAATCCTAATAAAAGTCCGACAACACCTCGTTCCGATTACCAGGTCTTGCTGGTTCGCAAAATTAACAAAGTTAAAGCTTCAAACATGCATGATAAATGTCATCAAAATCAGACCGAAATTACTCCAGTTATCGTGTTTACTGAATCATGATTCTTTTTTAATAACGCACATTCCCATGCCACGTTTCTAGATATAACGATAAGACCATCTACGGTAAGTAACGTAAGGTCGTGATTGTCTCGCAGTGCAAGGCAATCATTACAATGATGTACAACCATTTAACGCGATGTGAAGGAATGTCAAAGCTTGAATGTGCTGTGAATGATGAAGTAGTAAATTATAAGTGTTCAATTTGTTTTACCACAACACAACAGTTATTGGTAACGCCAGCGTGAGTCAACGTACAAGAGTGTACCCAGGACCAAAATATGGAGGGGGGCAAGAGCGTAGTCAAAACAGGGGTCGCTAGGGGTGGCCCACCGGGGGGCCTGGGGGATGGAATTGGAGGGGGTCCGGGGAAGATTTTAAAAACAATATGCTGAAATTAGCGTTTTTTACGCTATTTGGAGACATTAATATAACAAACCTAGCTCGATAATCCAGTGTTTATAATGTCTTAGTTTATAAAGTGGCTTTATGTCAGTCAACGGGGTCAGGTCAGGCTGCTTAGCTTTACAATACACATTTAACTGCATTTTTTGTGTCCATTCCAACTTTTCACATCCATTAACACACACGTGAAGACGTCCTAGGACCTGATCAATTACCAGGCATAGGTGAAATGGACCTTCCAAGGAAGTAGTGGACACAATAAAAGCTTTTGGACTATTTAACATTAGAATGTAACTCATAGCCCCTGGATACGGTACAGAAGTAGACCATTATGGATAAGCTCTAACCTTTTTTATATGGAAAAAACATAGTTAGATGAGCTCCTCACAGAGCGTGCAGTCGTTACAATTCGTTTCCCCCCATTTTGTGTAACTTACTAATTAATAACGGGTAAAAGCGTTGGAGAACATTTAGTCATGGAGAAAATTCCGGAAAACTATAAATTTTAAACTCTCTTTTTACTCTTATGTTGAATAAGTAATTTTTTGTACTTTGTACTTGTACTTTTTGTGCTTATTAATGGTTATATTTTGATCAAATTTGACAAATTGGTTTATTCAATACGGTCAATTGGTTTCAATGAGTCGGTCGTCAGTTTTTAGTCGTGCAAGTGCCTTAATGTTTTCATGTCGTGTCCTTGTCTTGTGTTGCATGTATTATTTATTAAACTTTGACGCAATGAAAATGAAGAAACCACGTAAAAAATGTAAATATGTAAATAGTTCAGTTTAGTGTATGATGACTACGCACCGGACGATGGAGTCTCCGAAACGGCCGTAGTGCTCAATTAACAGGATTGCAAATACTGTAAGTAGCCTTTATATATTTATTCAATACGTAGCTATTAATATTTCACTGAAAATAATCTTCATTGTTGCCCTGTAGCAGCAAACCTAAATACTCTGACATTTAAAATAACACTAAACCTAATGTTATTTATATAGGGAATATATATATATAGGGGATATTTAAGGAAATATTTAATGAAAATTAAATAAGGCAAATGAAATGTTTGCTTGGCATACCAGGTTTGCTGCGGCGAGGTATTTTATTACTTTATCTAAGGAAAACATAAAGAATGATCCATCAGCTGAGGGTTTCATATGTGAAAAATCAAATAGCTATGTCCGTCGTAAAAAAGGCCAATACCTTTCCACATTTTCCCCTCGACAGTGTAAATTTTGAATTTTAAGTATAGACACTGTACAGATATTCAATCAGTACAGTCTCAAATCACTTAACAGTCATAAAGGTGACAATAAAACAAAAGTGAACGCACTGTGTAGGCGTGGTTGGTAAAACCATTACAATTAGTGGCCGTGTAAAAGTAAAGGCAGTCCAAGCCCTTAGGCGATGACATTGACACAGAAGATAGACCTTGAACTACAGCTTGTGGCGACAAAGCTCCGTGCACCGACACCGACACTGGATGACCTAAGTGGATTCATGCTTGGTAATTAATTGTGTGAACAAATACCAGTTAGCACTGTAAGGCACTTTTGTTCGGCCCAAATGCTCAAATTAACAGCCTGAAACCCCGCTTGGAGGAAAATGCAAAACATCTAAAACTGTCATTGTGAACCAACTGATAGGTGTCACTAGAAAGTACAGTAAAAAGAATCATAGGAAACCCCGTCTACTTTAAACTGTTTTTGTGCCATACCCTCCCTCTCGTCCTTTTTCAGGAGAGGTCTAATTGAGATCCAAACAGAATATTAATCTCCAAGCACTGCTCCGCCAGTTAAGGAGTATTTTGTGTACAATCTTAGACATTGGATTTCTAAGACATTGGATTCCTTACGCAAAATGGAAATGACTATGTAGAACTGCAATGTCTCCGGATTATCGGTTTTCAAATATGACTTGACAACACGATCAAAAATGAGAATGAGCGTTCTAGTTTACATTCAATGTTTTGATGTGAATTTTTAATCCAACAGCCTGCATCAACACGATGGCATGACACTCCACCACAGCAACATTCCGCCACTTTGGTCAGCTTAGAAATATTACTATTAAATATGATAAATGCACCATACGTATGGTTTTTAGCTATTTTAGTGTCTCATAAATTGAGAAGCTCACACTCAGCCCACAGTTCGTAAGCCGCTCCATCCCAACTGTGACAAGATTGACAGTGTCGTCTCCGCAGGCGGGCTGAGATACGCAGCATGTGTCTGTGTCAACGCTAATCGTCCTGCGGCCTCGAGAACGGTGGTAACCGGCAAAAACACGACGGACAAAAACGCAACTAGTTCTAACACACTCCGGGCGGCCGCTTCCGTCAACCAGACATTCAGGTGAGCTGTAAAGATAAATGAAGACAAGACAGTGATGTCCTTAGGGGTGATAAATGAAGACAATATAACACAACTGCTACAGTAGTGAAGATAGAGGAAGATGCGACAGAGGTGTCCTCAGTGAAGATAAGTGGTGACAAAAAAATCATCAGGTGAGCTGTAAAGATAGATGAAGACAAGACAGTGATGTCCTTAGGGGTGATAAATGAAGACAATATAACACAACTGCTACAGTAGTGAAGATAGACGTAGATGCGACAAAGATGTCCTCAATGAAGATAAGTGAAGAAAATCATGCCTTCAAAGAAGATAAATGAAGACATAATACCTCTGTTAGTGAAGCTAAGAGATTAAACTTAAGTGATGTCTTTAGTGAAGACAAGGGAAGATGACAGTGATAATTTTAGTAAATATAAGAGCATATATGACGGTGACATCTTTAGAAAAGATTAATAACGACATGAAACTCACCTCCCTGTTAGTGAAGGTAAGAAGATCATTCCTAGTACAGTACAGAGGATAAGTCCTAAAACGACACCACCCACTGAAACATCACGAAATAATAAAAGAAGAATGAATACACCACGACACCTGTACTATTTTTAAAGAAGAGAACAAATAAAGGGAATATCGGTTAAATAACAGAATCACTAATATCTAATATTTAATAACTATCATCGGTTATACAAGATACGAGATGACACGGCAGTGCTTGGCTTAAAATACCTACAATCGCCAGTTCAAAGTTAAGTATTAAACACGTGGTAAGTGAAGATAACTGGGCAGTGCAGCATACAGCATTGTAGGTATTGCAGATAAGCAAGTGGATGGGTAGCAAGAGTTAAGCAAGAGTCTGTTTTGATCTTGAAGATACAGACCATACGAGCCTACTGGGGCTGACCTATACTAGTAATTGGTAGTTGGATTTGTTTCTCTTCAGCTTTGGATAGGGAAGTTTTGAGAGGTGATGCATACCTTGCGAAACATGCGTAGGTTGAGCGTTACTAATTAGCTTATAATGTTGCAGCTACTTGTTAGAGTGGAGTTGTAGGTAGTTGGTCTAGTAAGTTAAGATACAGCAGAAATGTCTTTACTGTAGAGAAGAAGAAGCGTTTATGAAGTTGAGGAAATATATGACATTAATTGACACCATACTACGATCTCTAGATGCCTTCATTTTGCGATTGACTTATATGCTAGCTTAGTATTACGGGTATTAGATTTAGTGTTAATTCCTTTTTTTCCATTATCGGAAGTGGTCAACAAAACAGTAACTAGACAGACCTTGTTAGATGACCCAGTTTTCCCTTTGGCGGAAACGCCGCACAGCTGAGAAGCGTGAAGATGGCGCTACAAGGTGACATTCTGCCTCTACTGTAGCAGAACTGCACTTCCTTCTTCTGTGACGTCTCGGGAGCCGGGGTCTGCGACAAGATTAAGACAAACTAAAATAAGGTAAAGGTTATTACCTCGTCTGCAGTTCCAAAATTTTAGTTTGTACTTTAGTAGTTTGTCGGAACAGGAAAATCAAAACACGACAGTCTGACAATGGCGTTCTGCCGAAACATGATGACTAAAGAACAAACTACAATTTCGGAACCGCAGACAACGTAATAACCTTCGCCTTATTTTAGTCTAAGTAGTAGTTTCGGGGCTACAGCAATGGATGTTAATTAAGAAAAACGTCAATTATAATCAACAATTATAGTTAAGTTTCTTTTAAATCGAGTTAACAATTAATTTGAAACATTATGTAAAATATGACATGCTAAGCAATGCCACTTATAACGTTTATTGATTACATTCAACTTGGATTGTAGATTTGCAGATTGGATTCCAGAATTGTTTCGATCATACAACAAATCTGTGATTTGTATAAAACATAGTACGTACTATATTTTTTGCTGACATAATAGTATAAGAAAAGTAAAACAGAGAACGATTACACAGCACAACGTGTACAGCTACAGCTATAGCGGACAAGAAACAGTCAGCAGGAAGGATAGCATACATGTCTAACAGTAATACCACTAACAGAGAGTAGCCCAAAGAGCTATAAAATAATCACTGGATTAAAAACGATAACTTTGGATGATTAAGGGTTTCGAGACCCACTGTTGACAAAAGCTCATGATATTTTCTGGACATTATTTTTTTAACTCAGCTACTCCGGTCCCCAGCCCGGGACCTCTCCTGATAGTAGAATCAACTTTGTTCTAATATAACCTCAAGTTTTTGAGAGGCAATGATTTAGTACTGTGTGTAGAAGGAGGAGTAAGGAAATTGTGGACGTGCAAGAAACTTTTTGAAAGGACAACAATTAATTTATAGCCGTGGGTGGAACCATAGACAACAAGAATTAAATATAGACTGTCAGCCGTCCTGCGGTTACCATAGTTTCTGGGCACACCATTGGGAGCGTTATGTAGTTATGGAGTACGCGCTAGGTAACTACACGGCGCCACAGAAAACATACGACGGCGCTCCCAACGGTGTGTGCCAGAACCTATAGTAACCATGGTAACCACAGCACGGCTGATGGTCTATATTTAATTCTTTTTGTCTATGTAGGAAACCACAAAACAGAATTGTAAAACACGTCGATGAGATGTGGTTGCACAACATACACCTACATTAATCGTTCCTGTTTTTAATAAATTGACAAAAATAACTGCAATAAATGCTGCTACGCAGTATGCAAGGGAACCTAAATGTGATATTTGAATACTAAACTTATAAAATACAAAACTGTTAACATCAACTAAGATTATAAAGCACAGTTGATTATTTTGCATGCCTCTGGTGCACCAGAAAGTCTTATAGCGGTCTCCAAGAATCCCAAATAAAATTAGGATGTGAGATTAAGATTAGACATTTTACAATTCCAAACAATACATTTAGTATTAGCAAGACTTCATGTTAATGTTTTGATCAAATTTATAGTAAAAGAGTTATTGCAACTGAGCCACATAACGAATAGTATTGTTGTAAAATACTGTTTTTATTTGCATACGCCAACTTTCAAACTATGAGTACAACTTAATATAAAATAAAATATGTTTTATGTCCTCCACCATCGAACATCCTCTTGTCATCAAACAGTTAAAGTATCAAACGCCAAAGTATAGATGAAGTGATTTTCAGTATTACTTTTGACATTGTTATAGTACAACATCTCAAAGTGGAAATACAACTACTCCCAATGACAAGGCCATTCAATTAAACAGTTAGTCCATACAAGTAGTGGAAGGAATGCTAAATATGTATACTTTAGTTTCCAACGGTAATAACTATTTATGTAACTGGTGCGGCATAGTGGCATTTTGCTGTATTCAAGAAAAACCGTGCACTCTCATGCGACTCGTGCGGAATAATTTATCGAGCGTATTAGGCATTTTGCGTACCATTTACATTGTAAACGTTTCTTACAAATACAATAAATCATTTTGATACATTTTCTACTGCTGTTTTACTTTTCTCATTTCTTTTAAATTTTGAATTAAAAAACAGTGATTACTTTTGTAATTTGTTTGTATGGCTTTATCTTGATGTCTGTTCGACGAAACAGCATTGGCCATTTCATCCTAATAATATGCAAAATTAGGTTGATGCATTTTCAAAATTACTGTAGTCCAGCTTTTTGACTCGGTACCGTCACCGCTCTACTATGTATATGTGAAGCTGTATTCTATAGCCCCGAAGCGCCGCTGCTTTCAGGGGTTGGACATCTCTAGGCTCGCCGCCCCACTATATTTTGGTGTATATTTTCACAATTATCATTGTGTACATCTATTTAACAAAGCTAACCGTAGAACAATCAATTCATAAGGAATAAAAGTAAAAACAAACTCTCTCAACAATTGTCCCCTCAAAGCTTCTTTGTCCATCGGTCTCATTATTAATAAGACCATATTACACACAAGCAGCCAAGCATGCCCTAACGGTCTGAGGACCTTGAAGAGCAAGGCTACCCACACCGCTTCGCGACGATCTACAATAACCTAACTAAAGTGCTGCCATAAACATTATAAGGATATTACCCAGCTTAATTTTCTGTAAAGTGCGATTAGCCCCGAATAGCGTGTGATCATTGGACCAGAGTATGTTGGAGTTAAATAGCGTATCCAAAGCATGGGAAGGCCCACTCTGATTAATGGAGTTTTTAAATAAGACTCAACTAATAAATTAAACGATGGTAAATATTTTAAAATGCAATCTTGTTGTAACGTACATACAGTACACAAAAATTAACAAGTGGTAAAACTCGGTTAGAGGGCGGAACTGCTCTCCTAGTCTGTAGGCAAAATCCTCCAAACACAATTTTTTGGTTACGGTTTTAACTTTGACTCTAGATAGAGAGCTATACAGTCCGTTTCCGTTAAATTTGTTTAACCATTTTGAGAAAACTGGACATAGTTGAGACAATTGAGACTCCAACTGTTTCTTTTGCATCCAAACAAGTTTTAACCGAGCAAAACTTATTGTCGACTTGTTTTAAAAATAAAGCATTTGTAAATACAGAATCATTAAGCCCATCAAAATATTAAACATCAAAAGTTAAAGCATTTTGACAGTAGACGATTCCATCAGTGGCATATTTTATATTTGAAAGAAAGAAATAGTTGCACTTGGTTTGTATAGATAGAATGACTACTTTGGCATCCGAAAATTCATTTAAAAACAAGATTAATCATAGTTTCACACCAATAAAATATGAATGCTAACAACACTTTTCACAAATTGTGTTGTGGATTTATAGGCATGTATTGTGGATGCGATACTCTCTTGTGTGGATTAACGTCCGCACGAGTGAGTACTACGACTATTCGCAGTACTATCCTAATAATTAGACCAATTCGTATATACCAAGGCAAAAATTTGGTTCGGATTCCACCATAAACTGTAGGTCCCTTAGTTGCCATTAGCTGTATGGGCTTTTAATTAACAGCTGTGTCTAAGGAACATGTCGGCCTTAGGCAGAAATTCTTATGACTGATATAAACGATCTTAAGGAACAGCTGGACGGAAAAAATGCAGAAAACTTAAAGCTCTCAGAAATAATTGCAAAAAAAAAAATGCAAGTCATATATAAACTCGAAGAAACTATACAAGACCTAGTTAAAAACACAAACATCAAACATGTCCCACTTAAACCACTAGGCCTATCACCCCAAAAATCTACAATAGACAAGAACAAACACTGTGTGAAAACCCAGGACAAAATGAACGGCAAACCTGAAGAGAAAACCATAAACCCAAAGAAACACATCGGTACTGGTAACCACCCGCACGAAGAAAATGCACATACGCCTACAGAAAATGAAATACCATCCATAGACATAACTGCAACAAACCCACACAAATCAGATAACCCAGCTTTATTGCATCAAACTCAGCCACTTGATCCAAGCCGACACTACTACAAGCATAGGCCTGAAGCCTTATTTGTAAGTGATTCACTGCTCCGTGGAGCTACAAATATTATGAAAACCCACCACAAAGCTAACATAACTCCAAAAATAATGCCTGGAGCCACAACTAGTGAATGTAGCCGCTACCTACACTACCTCAAATACCCTCCCCCCAAAATAATACTGAACATAGGATCAAACAACACCACCTTTTCTAAAACCCCAAATCAAATCATGAGACCAATATGGAAAATGATAGAGGCAAAAATGAGCCAATTCACCACCACAGAGTGGTATATCAATAATATCCCATACAGAAAAGATGTCAGGGATAAGTTTATTGACGATGTGAATGAAGCTATTAAATTCATGTGCTCAGAATTAAAAGTAAATTATGTAGACATCAACAGCCTACTCACAGATGACTGTATGGGACTTGATCAGATACACCCAAATAGAAAAGGAGCGCACAAACCAGCTAGCAGTATCCTGAACCTAACCAACATAAAACACCACCCAATCGGACAATCCAAAACGACGGAGGATCGGCTACCTACAGAGGACCAAACTTCGAAGGCATCGACTGAACAACTAAACGACTTGACGACAATGGAGCAGGAGACTCCAGAGCCAAAAAAACCCGAAAATGAAAACCAGCCTAAAACTAAGCCCGGACATGACAACTACCCGATTGAAGCCAACACAGAAGAAAACCAAAAACCCCTCCAAGCTGACCCAAACTTCAAAAACCCAAATCAAATCCCAAAATCCTAGACAAAAAAACCGGACTGACACTCTACTACGTAAACATACAAAGAGGCCTCCAAAAAAAGATCGAAAAACTAATAATCGAAATTAATAACCTGATCTTATAATTATAACTGAACATGGCCATACTTCTGACCAAATAAAGCAAATAAACATCGAAGGCTATACACTGACGTCAGAGTTCTCCCGCACAAGCATAAGTGGGGAGGAGTAGCAATCTTCTCAAAAAATGACATAAAACAAAATATTCTATCTGTAAATACCATCAAAAATAGCCAAGAATGTATAGCTGAATTTGCAGCAGCAGAACTAAAAGACAAACATAAAAAACTTCTGATAATAGGCCTATACCGCTCCCCAAGCGAAAACATAGATAAGTTTATACAACTATTAGATACCTTACTTCAACTGCATACAAGTAAAAACAAAGATATAGTTATTCTCGGCGATTTTAACCTCAAGTTGCAGAATAAAGACGATACTCAGGTTAAGAACCTAATCAACATACTAGGATCTCACAATATAAATTTTATCGACACACCTCATACTAGAATTACAGCGACATCAAAAAACTCAATAGACGGATGCGCCTCAAATCTCAATACTTCCCAAATAAATGCAAAAACCAGCCAAAACAACCTTTCAGACCACGAATCTATTGTATGTAACATAAAAAACTTTAAAACTCTCTTAACAAAACCATTAAAAAAAATCATTAGGCCTATGATAACAAAGCCAAAAAATTGTAAAAAAAAAGCATTCTAAAAATCAAATAAAAAATAGAAAAACAATGTTAAAGAGATCTAACAACACTCATTGTAAATCTGTACCACTCTGTATTGATTCCACTGTTACAGGTGTCATAGTCTCTGACTCAGCTAGCGTAGATGTTAGGAATTCAACCTCAGTTTCAGAGTGCAATGTTAATGTTTGTGTAAATAGATCTGGGAGTGATTTAGTTCAGGGTCATTCAAATCAATTTGAAAAAGTGTTAGTCATTGGCGACTCACATTTAAAGTTTGCTGGTAAACAAGCCTCAAACAGAGGTGCTCAAGTGCATTGCGGCCCTGGAGACAGAATCCAAGATGTCAAAAGAAAACTTTTAAGCTTTATAGATAAGGATTTGTCTGTTATTTACCTACATGTTGGCTGTAATAATTTAAAGAGAGGTTTTAGGGGAGGTCCGGGTTACAACGGCGGGCACGGTAAGAGAGAGAGTTTGCATCATGTGGCAGATCTCCTGTACACTGCCAAGACACGGATTCCAAAAGCTGAAGTTTGTCTGAATAGTGTTTTAACTCGCCATGACATTCCTTTTAAACCTTTACGTGACTTTAATTCTCAGCTGGATCTTATGTGTAATAATTTTGGCGTAACTTTTGTTGATCCAAACCGTTGTGTTGGCAGGAGTGACTTAGCCCGGGACGGAGTCCACTTCAATCGAAGGGGCACCTCTCGCTTAGGTTCTCTGATTGTGGACCACATTTCTGCAGCTTTGGATCGTGTGAGTTCTCTCTCCCGTGGAGCTGCCCCTACTCCCTGTCATGTTCCCGGGACTGAGAATGTCGGTTGCGTCTCCAATACTATTGTAGAGGCATCCAGGGCTTCTCATGTCCCGGAAAACTGACTGGGAGGGGGGGTAAAGGGAATCTCAAAGTGGCCCATGTCAATATAAGGTCTCTAAACACAGCTTTCGATGAGCTCTGCTCACTTGTTCATGACTTTAATTTTGACATCTTAGGGGTTACTGAGACCTGGCTCCACCCAAACACACCCACAGACAGTTATGCTATACCGGGATACTCAATGCTTCGTTGCGATCGCAATGCTGGAAATGGTTACCCAGGAGGGGGTGTGGCATTGTATGTGAAAGACGGCATCGACTTTCAGCCTTACCCCCTACCTGATTTCATCGATCCTGGTATTGAGCATCTCTGTGTGGTGGTGAGTTTCAAAGGGAGTAAGTTTGGTATATGTGTGGTTTATCGTCCTTCCTACATAAGGTACACTCGCCTTTCGGATCTGTTTCGCTCCCTCTTTATTGACCTTGCGGTTGAAGTCAAATCAGTCATTTATTTGGGGGACACGAATATTGATATGCTGTCACAAACCTGCGAAACAAATTACCTGTGTAGGCTGATGAGAGAATCCAACACTATACAAATTGTCAACGAGCCTACAAGAGTGACAGAAACCTCGGCAAAATTGATTGACCATATTATAGTAGACAAATCTGCCGAGATTGAAAGTGTTGGAGTCATAGACACCCCCAGCATAGTTGACCACAGAGGAATGAGGATGACTGATCATAAATTAATATATTGTTGTATATCTTGTCAGAAAGACAAAAGGGGGTCGAAGCTAATCACATATAGAGATTATTCCAAATTCAATGTTGATACTGCACTAAATATAATTGCTGATATTAACTGGAACTATGTGTACAAATTAGAGTCTCCTGATGAGATAGAGAAATTCATTACCGATAATATAAAGAAGGTGTTTGATGAGGTTGCTCCTGTTGTTTGTAAGAAGGTAACACGGAAAAAGGCTCCTTGGATAAATGAAAAGATTAAAGAATTGTCACTTTTAAAAAATAAGCACCGTAACAAATACTGGAAGACCAGAGATTCTTCGGACTGGTATGAGTACAAGACATCGAGGAATAAATTGAATTCCATGATACTAGAGGCTAAAAAAAGATTCTTCTCTAACAAGCTTGCAAAATGTGAAAAACCTGCAGAGTTCTGGAATTGTTTAAAAAATTGTGAGATTATAAGTAGTAAGAGAAATAGTGTGCTCCCCGCTGATTTAGATATTAACAGAATAAATGAATATTTCACCAATATGGGATCGGGAAAAGATATAGATATTGAAATACTGAATATATTTCAAAAAGATAAAAAACACGGAGATAATGATAGGTTTAATTTCAAACTTATTACAGAAAATGATGTTAAGGAGGCAATGAACTCGATAAAATCAAAAGCTCTAGGTGCTGATGATATATCTATAGAAATGATAAAATCTGTTAGCCCATATGCATTAGGAGCAATTACACATTTATTAAATATGAGCCTGGCCTCTGGTGTTTTTCCTAGCAGTTGGAAGATTGCCTACGTGAAACCTTTGCCTAAAGTTGCTACGCCAAAAACCATCCAGCAGCTAAGACCTATCTCTGTGTTACCTGCAATTTCAAAGATACTGGAAAAGATAGTAACCGAACAAATCACTTTATTTCTAGATGAGTATAATATACTGCCTAAGCTACAGTCAGGGTTTAGAAAAAACCACAGCACATGTACTGCACTGACTAATATGTTTGCTGATCTATTTGATGCCAAAGACAAAGGACTGTACAGCACATTAGCTATTTTAGATTACTCTCAAGCATTCGACTCTATTGATCATGAATTATTATTTGCAAAAATGAAGTACTATGGTTGCAGCGAAAAAGTTGTATGTTGGTTTCGGTCCTATTTGGAGTCCCGACTGCAGGTTACCAAAATTGGGAGTGGGACATCAGATCCGCTTTGCAAATTGCGAGGTGTTCCTCAAGGTAGTTGTTTAGGCCCTGTGCTGTTCAATTTATACACGTCTGACTTGCCCAGAAGTGTAAAATATTGTACAGCACACTTGTATGCTGATGACTGTCAATTACACTTGTCATACAAGCCAGACATGACATCCGCAGCAATTGAACTCATCAATGCTGATTTGCACAGAATTTTTCAATGGTCTGCCATGAATGGCCTTGGATTGAACGTTGACAAGTGTGTTGTCATGCATACTGGACCACATATTCTAATGCAGGAGTTGAGAAAATCTGACATTAAAGTCACCCTTGATGGCATGGGATTGTCTGTCTGTGACACTGTCAACACGCTTGGTGTTGTACTTGACAAAGACCTCTCTTTTTCTGACCACGTCACATCTGCAGTCCAACGCGCAGTGGGAAGATTGAGAGGTCTTAGCAGATTCAAAACTCTCCTGCCAGAATTTGCCAAAACGCAACTCATGCGGTCCTTGGTCCTTCCAGCCTTCACATATTGCTTTCCTGCATATGGAAACAGCGTCTCTAAGGAGGATATGGCAAGAGTTCAGAGAATTCAAAATTCTGCCATAAGGTTCATTTTTGGCCTTAGTCGCTTTGAACACGTGTCCTCCTACAGAGATGCTGCTAAGCTCATCCCAATGGATGACATGTGCAGAAAGCTGACCTGCTGCCTGGTCCACAAAGTGCTCACGCTGGGAGAGCCTCATTACCTCAGCGAGAGGCTGAAGTACAGGAGGGAGATCTGTCTGCGTAGTACTCGCTCCGACCGCAAGCTTCACTTTCCTAAAGTGAGGCTTGAGGCTGGAAGAAAGTCTTTTTCTTATTTCGGCCCGCGGTTGTACAATGGCCTCCCTCAAGAGATCAAGTGTTCAAAATCGTACAACACATTCAGGGCCGCAATGAAAAAAACAAATGTAAAATGTATATTGTAATTATTCTGTTGTAATTTGTTTGTATATACTTATGTAAATATATTAGGATAGTTTAGATTTAGTGACTTGAGTTAGTTTGAAAACCATGTATTATGAAACTCGCTCGCAAATAAAGGCCTTTTTATTTATTTATTTATTTATCTCACCTCAAAATTTAGAAGAAATAAAAAGGAGACTTAGTAAAGAAACCTGGAGAGAAGTGTATGAGAGTCAGTCTGTGGAACAAAAATACAATAATTTTATCAACATTATAAGAAGAGAGATGGATGAAATTATGCCAAGAACTCAAAAAATATTTAAGCCTAAAAATAAATCATACTTCTGGGACGAAAACCTACAAAAACTGAAAGCTGTCTTAACAACATCACAAAACAAATACAATACCACCGGACGAGAAGAAGACAAGCAGACCCTCACCATCCTAAAACGTACATACGACCTGGAAATCAAAAAGAAAAAATCACAACACACCCTAAGCAAAATTTCTAACTCAACAAATCAAAGCAAGGAGATATGGACAACCATAAATAAGGAAAAAAAGCCTAAAGAGCACACACGTAAAAATCTAACCATCGAAATCGATAATCAGCTCATCGACAATCCCAAAATTATAAGTAATGCCTTAAATTCATACTTTGTAGATCAAGGAACACCCGGTGATAAAAACCCAAGCACCACTCCTACATCACTCCAACAAGAACCCAAAAGCTATACCCATAACCTAACAACTTTCAAACCGATAAACGAACAAGACCTGGCAAAAATCTTTAAAAAACTACCTCCGAAAAATTCTTCTGGATACGACGAAATACCAAATAAAATTATTAAATACTGTCAACAAGAGCTACTGTCACCCCTCGTCAACATCATAAATGCATCAATTCATCAAGCAATAGTACCAACAAAAATGAAAATAGCAACAGTATACCCAAAACATAAAAAAAATGAAACTACAAAAATATCAAATTACAGACCGATATCTATCCTTCCCACCCTATCAAAATACCTCGAAAAAGTAATCTACGAACAAATCATGGAACACCTAATTAATATTGATTTTCTTTCGCCTAATCAACACGGCTTCCGCAAAAATAAGTCCATAAATACAGCCTTAAATCAACTCTGTGAAACCATCACCTCTTACTGGGAGAAAAAACAAAATGTATCTGGAATTTTTCTTGATATCCAAAAAGCTTTTGATAGCCTAAATCAAACCATCCTCATCAACAAGCTTAATGAAATGAATATAAAGGGGAATGCCCTAAATTGGGTAATAAGCTACTTTACAAACCGTTTCCAGCAGGTAGAAATAAACTACTACAACAATAACACAGAATTAAAAGCCAAATCAACACTACAACGTACAACTCGAGGTATTCCCCAAGGGTCGGTACTGGGACCTCTGTTCTTCATAATTTACATAAATAACCTACCAGACCTTCTACCAATGAACAAGACCAGCATTATCTTCGCCGACGACACAACCATCCTCTTTCCCACAAAAATTGGCCAGGAATCATCAGACATAAAAGAAACAATTGAGCAAGCAATAGAAATTTGTAAAACCCTGGACCTCAAAATTAATAAATCCAAAACTTTAAATGTTAACTTCGCCACCACAAGTAAACAACCTGAACTATCAACCGAAGAAGCATTGATAACAACAGCAACTCATACAACTTTCCTGGGCATAACCATTGATCAACACCTGACCTGGAATAACCTCCTGGAAAAACTTGGGAAAAAATTATCATCCTCACTTTTTGCCATACGAAGAATACGCTCTATAACTGATAAAAATACTTCAAAAATAGCCTACTACGCACTCTTCGAATCTCACTTACGCTTCGGAATAGTAGCCTGGGGGACAGCGGCGGATTGTTACATCTACATAATCCAAATTCTTCAAAAAATGGCATTAAGAATCATTGAGAACCTACAACCACAAGAGCATTGTAAACTTCGTTAAAAACAAAATCCTTACCGTTCCAAACCTATACATCCTTGAAGTTGTAAACCTCCTAAAACTAAACCCCCCAAAGCTTAGGGAAAACTGCCACAAATATAGCTTGAGAAACACAAAAACAAACTTCGATATCCAACAACACAGATTGTCAAAAACCAGCAAAATACCTCAAATCATGGGGTCAAAAATCTTTAATGCTCTCCCAGAACATATAAAACAAATCAAATCTCCAAAACCTTTTTTTAAATCACTCAAAGAATATTTAGTCCAGAAACCATTCTACAAATTAGATGAGTTCTTTGAAGAGCACACTGCTCACCACAAAGATAGGCTTTAAAATAAACCCACTTTACACCATACACACAACACATTAACACTACAATAACACAACAAAAAAAGAAGATGACGATTCCCTAGTCTCTACGACTACGGAGAAGAGGACCAAGGTAAAAGGTAAAAGGTTAGTCACTAACAAGACTACAAGATCGAACCACTCATCCTGACTCATCTCCATTCGATCATACTTGGCTTAAAATACCTACTGTACTTTGTATGGTCGCCATTTAGTCGAAAAGTATTAAAAAATAAAAGTATTAAAAGAGGTACTATTCATCAAAAATAGAATAATTAACGAAATACTTACACAATTCACTAGTTAATATTCAATAGTATAATTGAATCAGAATCACCCTCTCAATGGAAGTAATGCTTGGTCGGACGCCGTTGATTGGATGACCTTGGGTTGACCTTGGCACATATTGGTTGATAAATGAAACCAATTGGCAAGTCGATCTGATCTAAATGTGAGATAACGGGTTTCCTGTTAGCATTAATTTCTAACCTTTCGTTAATATCCTGAAAGCGTAATTATCCTATGAAATTGAAATTTTTAATAGCAGAAATGAACATGATATCTATTTTACAAATCATAAACTATGAGAGTCTATTAAATTTCTGCCATTTAATTTAAACCAATTATAAAGCTCTTAAAAACTACTGTGTTGATTTAAACGCCATCAGAAAGTCCTTTGTCGCGTTCAGCGAAGTAGGAGAGTGTCCTAAAACCTCAAAATTGACAATTTTGAACTATCGATATATTGATTTCTTACGCTGAAGAATTATTTCATTACTTTACCTGAATTAGAATTTGCAATCGTTTCAATGTTTCTCTCCAATTTAAATACCGTACTGTTACACGTAAAAAGATGGAACAGAGTTCTATGTTAAAGATAAGCGGTAATAGAAAAAAATTGCTTGATTATTTATTTACTGGATCTGTAGTTAAACAAGGTCTACCTTAAATCCGTTTATGTTGAAAACTTTCTATTTACATAAATTGCTGGTGTCAGATTAATGTTTTTCTTGGTTTTTTTCTTGATTTCTTGGATCATAACTTTTTAGTGCCTTATTTTTCAGTAGGTCTACTTAAACCAACTTAATTTTGGAGGCTTAATAAATCATGCAGTATGTTAGTCTCTCTGTTTTGGTGACCTGTGTCTTACTATTTTATTTACCTTTTATCATCTATATAAATAAAATTAGAGTTTTGTCTGTACATTGCTTAGAATAATGAACTTTTTGGTTATTTTTACATTTCATAGGTCAGAGAAACCGAATCAAACCTTATCTCAATTTCTGTCTGTCTGTCTGTCTGTCTGTCTGTCTGTCTATCTGTCATTCTCTTGGTAACGCTAAAATACGCACTTTATTACAACTACTCCTCAATAACTATAGCACTGTCCCGCCTGAAACTTATTTTCCAAATACTATACATATATGAGATGGTTTTAGACGTATTTCATCGAATATGAGACAGTTAGATATTTAACAGTAAACCCTTGAAAATCAAGTTTTTGTCGATTTTTGACGTGGAATTTCTGGAAGCCCATGTTAACCTTATGAGAAATGAAATTATTGAATCTTAACAGCTGTTTCAATTAAACAAGTTGGTTCTGTTCTGTGATGTTCAATAGCATTAAAGTTACAAGGATTACCAACAGGGTGCAGCACTAGCACTATTATTTCTTTTACATTTATGACAACAGCTAATTTGCAACCTGGAGGCGAGTGAGCGTAGCGAACGAGCTAACCTGAAGGCAAGTGAGCGTAGCGAACGAGCTAACCTGAAGGAAAGTGAGCGCAGCGAACGAGCTCCAACATACAGGTGAGTGAGCGTAGCGAACGAACTTCAACCAGGACGTGATTGAGCCATGCAAACGAGATCAGATAGTAAAAATAAAAGTAAGCCTACCGTTATAGGATCGACCGGCAGACACAGAGGTAATTTAACCTTTTATTGATTGTCATACCGATCCGGAACAACAAAAAACAACATAAAATGAAGCTATGTATAATAGTTTGGCCAGCATATCTTAAAATATGCAAACCAACTGCTGTTCGTTATATAAGAAGGTTTCAACTGAATATTATAAGATCCCCGTGCGTAGAACGGGTACACAGCTAGTTGTTCATAAAGTATTTTACTAATCGTATTTTGGGGTTATACTAGCAGTAGCTGGTGTACTCGTGCTTTGCAACGGGAAGAGGACGTGAAAGAGAAGAATTAGTTGTTTGCATCTAATGTATGCCTATAAATAGTTCGGCCTACACATCCACAAACGGTTTAAGCATCTAAATTCAACCATATCACTTCATTATTTGAGATTTTATGGCTTTTGATTCAGATAAGTAATGGAAACCACCATTTGGGCTTAATAAATTTTAAATCTTGTGTAAGTGAATATGAGAACATCTTACCAATTTTCGAATAAAACTTTCTTACACTTGAATTCACTATTGTCTCCATTATTTCCTCATCTTTTTCCTTAAATGTTCATACTTTTGAGTTCTATCTTGATGTTTCAAACTACAGTTAACTAATTTTTTTATGTACACAATATAATTGAAATTATACAATTTCACCCACAATAAATCTTTAACAAAACAAACATCAGCTGTTATAAACTTCAGCAATTCTGTTGTGCCTTTTCGATAGTGTTTTGAAATATTAGTGAAATGATATCTATCGGTACTACATAAAGTTTACCATAAAGTTTACCCAATTTACCACGTATAAGTAAAAATGCTAATTAGGATTTATTTTTAAATAAAATAATTAAGAAAATTTGAGCATTGAATAATAAATTACTTATAACACAACAAACAATCCAATAATAAGAAAAAAAATTAAGAATCGATAAATTCAATAGTAAACATATGTATATCTCTAATTCCATACTACAAAAACATTTAAAATGCACAGATCGTTTCTTTCAACCAGTTCTATTAATAGTTAATTCTTGTATTTAAATTTACACACTTACTGTTGATGAAGGAAACTAACTATATATGTTTGAGGGCTGCGGAAATGAGTTCAGTGTGGAGCATGCTCTTAAATTTCGGATTGGAGGAATTATAATCAAAAGACACAACGAAGTAGGCCGGGGCCACACTTGTAATTTTGAACCAGCGAGACTGTTTTTTCCGTTTTCACGTGCGACGCACGTGAAACAGTTTGCCCGTGGCCACACTCGTCTTACGAGATAGGTTTTTCAGGCAAACCAGCGAGACTGATAGAGCATGCCACACTGGCAATAAAAATCGTCCGTGTCCGTGATACGCATCGCACCCCCCCCCCCTTCCACGCTCTCTGTACAGTTTAAAACTAGAAACGTCCGTGGAAAAAGTTCAGCGAGATAAGATGAGTGTGTTCACTCCCATAAGCCGCAATGCCCCGCGACTAGTTTTACGTGCAACGCCCGTGGGATGTTAGTAGAGAATACACGTGCAATTCCGTTTGTCAGTCTCGCTGGTAAAACCAGTGAGACTGACAAACGCGTTCACGGACGTTTTTACTATAGTGTGGCCTGCCCCATATACCGTAATGTATCTCTCAAACCCACGGGTAACGCCCGTGGAAAAAATTCAGCGAGATAAGATGAGTGTGGCCCCGGCCTAAGAGACACAATAGGTAGCATGATGGAACAAGCCTGGGGAAACTGCATTAAAGAGCCGTTGATAGCAGGACGCAGCCATCTAAACGAACCTGCACTAAAAGCTGTATAGCTTGTAGAGGCGTATGGGAGACTCAGATGGAGGCATTGTTTGATGTTCGTGTCGTTGACACTGATGCTCCATGTTATGTCTCCATCCCTCATCAACAAATTATAAAAAAGTCAGAAGATGATAAAAAAGAAAGTATACTAAAGCTTGCGAACAACTACATGCATCATTTACTCCTCTTGTCACAAGTGATGATGGAATTTTTGGGAATGAGTTTCAAATGTTTTTAAGGGTTATGTAATAACTGTATTACTCAATATTAATAAGTTAAAAGAACCCGATACCAGGGACAACTTACTAATTAGCATGTTAACTCCGACTGCCGTTCCACTCCGCTTCGTGCCGGTATCGGGTTCTTTTAACTTATTAATATTGAGTAATACAGTTATTACATTTGGCGACGAAATTAAATCCCCGTGTGCGTGAAATGTCTAGTATCGGTCGGATATCGGAGTTTAATCCGTACGAAGAAGATATTAGTTCGTATTTGTTACGTTTGAAACACTTTTTCAAGGCCAACGAGGTCAAGGACGTGAAGCAGGTCTCCATCTTGATTACTGTAATAGGCCCTAAAATATTAGCCGTCCTCACCGATCTTATTTCTCCTAAGAAGATTGATGAAGAATCTTACGATAATTTGAGCAAAATCTTGGAAGATCATTATTCTCCTAAACGCCTTGTGGTCGCTGAGCGTTATACTTTTTATAGTCGATGCCAGAAACAATCTGAAAGTATTGCCGAGTTCGTAGTGGCAGTGAAGCATTTGGCTTCGACGTGTGATTTTGGAACATTCTTATCGGACGCACTGAGAGACAAGTTAGTTTCGGGAATTAAAAATGAAGCAATTCGTCAAAAATTACTTTCCGAAGAAATGGATTTGAAGAAAACGTTGGCTCTTGCACTCAGGCTTGAACAGGCCGAGAAACAAACAGGTCTATTCTCGAATACAAGTGTTCAGGAAATTTCCAGATTTCAGGTCAAGAAGAATGCACGTGTTTCCAACCGAGGTTCAAATTTTCACAGTGCGGGATCTAAATCAAATTCAAGTGATGTGAAGGGAGATATGTCTCAGATAAATAAGTGTTTTCGTTGTGGCAATCCAGAGCATAGGGCTAATAATTGCCCGTATAGTAATTACAAGTGTCATGGGTGTAAAAAGTTGGGTCACATCAGTAAGGTTTGCAGGTTCAAATCAGAAAATCCAGTGAAAAATTCCATAAAAAGTGGTAAATTTAAAATCCATCAGATGGAAGAGGAAAATAGGCCTAGGTCTAGTGGTGGTCCAGATGTAGTGGAGTTTGAAAGTTTGTCTTTGTACAGTATGAATTCTGGTGATAATGTTTCTGCCTTTAAGGTAAGCCTAGAAATAGAGAATGTATCCGTATTAATGGAAATTGATACTGGCTCGGCACTAACTGTGTGCCCTCAAGAATTGTTTAACAAATATTTCCCTCATGTACAATTGAGTACTGTAGATATCAAGTTGCTTACATATTCAGGCAATGAAGTCAATGTTATTGGACAAGCTTTAGTCAAAGTAACCTACATGGACCAGACTTATCAATTACCTATGATAGTCGTTAAGATTGATCGTACGAACCAGCCTATGCTTCTAGGCCGTAGTTGGCTACAACATATCGCTTTTGACTGGAAATCTATTTTTACTTGTAATTTTAATAGCCTATCAGGCAGTGTTAAATCTAAGGGTGGTGAACCTAACCTAACCCTAGGTAAGGCCGTTGAGCCTAAAGTCGTTTCTGGTTTGAAACAAAAGTATGCCTCTGTGTTCAAAGGAGGTCCTGGTGAAATTAAGGATGTTGAGGCACGTATTGTGCTAAAAGAGGATGCTGTGCCAAAATTTTGTAAATATCGCCCTGTTCCTTACGCGTTGCGTAAATCAGTAGAAGATGAGATTGATAGGATGATTGCTGAAGGTATTGCTTATCCCGTTACCAGCTCTCAGTGGGCTACTCCTATTGTGGTGATTCAGAAGAAAAGTGGGATGCGACTCTGCGGGGACTTTAAAGTAACCCTTAATCAAGTGATCCAGTCGGAACACTATCCCTTGCCTCAACCGGAGGACATTTTTGCTACTCTAGCAGGTTGTAGCTGGTTTTCAGTTTTGGACTTGGAGGCAGCGTATCTCCAACTTCCTGTGGTGGAGGAGTCCCAACCACTCTTGACTCTAACTACGCACAAAGGCTTAGTGCGTTTGCGACGTCTGCCGTATGGTTTGTCTTCGGCTCCGGCTCTCTTTCAAGCGGCCATGGACAAAATTATTGGTGGCCTACCTGGGTCAGTGGCATATTTGGATGACGTACTGGTGGGTGGATCTTCACAAGAGGAAGCGTTGTCACGCTTGGAGAGTGTTCTTCAACGTCTTCAAAGTTATGGAGTCAAGGTAAATGATTCTAAATGTAAATTCTTACAGCCGTCAGTACAGTACCTAGGCTACTGTTTGTCGTCCAAAGGGATCAGCCCGCAGGAGGGTATCTTAGAGGCGATTCGGAACGCACCTGAGCCAACTTCAAAGGAAGAGTTAAGAGCCTATGTAGGCCTTATAAATTATTATGGGAAGTTTATTTGCAATCTTTCAGACAAACTTAGCTGTTTTTACGATCTACTTCGTAAGGATGCACCGTGGGTATGGTCATCCCAATGTTCTTCTGTTTTTTCAAGAAAGTAAGACATGGGTATTGTCTTCAGATGTCTTAGTTCATTACGATGTAAATAGACCATTAGTTTTGACTTGTGACGCAAGTCCACGAGGTGTTGGTGCCGTGCTTTCGCACCTTATTGATGGAGTAGAGAGGCCTATTGCCTTCGCATCGAAATCCTTGAGTGCTAGTGAAAGAAATTATTCACAGTTGCATAGAGAAGCTTTGGCTCTTGTTTTTGGAGTAAAAAAATTCCATAAATATATTTACGGTAGGAAAAATGTCGTGTTACAGACTGACCATGCTCCTTTAGTGACAATCTTTGGAAATAAGCGGGGAGTTCCCTGTGTCGCCGCTGCGCGTCTTCAACGATGGGCCCTGATCCTCTCCGCCTACAGTTTTGAAGTAAAGTACCGCCGTGGCTTGGACTTGCCACATGCGGACGCTCTTTCGAGATTACCGTTACCTGATGACGACCAATTGGAGCTGGATTCCAACTAAATCTCTCATGTTTCTTCCCTGGTAGAGGCCTTTGACTGTTTCAAATTGGTGAGTGATCTCAATCCTATTACTGCTAAGGATATCGCTCGACTTACTGATACTGATCCTGTTTTGACAAAGGTCAGAGATTTCATTTGGCATGGATGGCGTGATAGTCAAGATTCTGAGCTGGTTGCTTATTTTCGAAGAAGGGATAAGTTGTCCGTAGAGAACCAGTGTGTTTTATGGGGTAGTCGAGTAGTGGTGCCAGAGAAACTGAGGAGTGCCGTTATCCAATTGCTGCATGATCAGCATCCCGGAATAAATAGGATGAAAATGTTAGCCCGAAGCTTTGTTTGGTGGCCGGGGATTGATAAAACCATTGAAGAGACTGTTCTCTCATGTCATGTGTGTCAGAGTACAAGGAATGCTGTGGCTAAGGTGCCATTATGTCAGTGGCCTAGAGCTTCAAGTAGGTGGCAGCGCATCCACGTGGATTATGCGGAAGACCCACTAACAAGACAACAAATGCTCATAGTTGTTGATAGTTTTAGCAAATGGCTAGAAGTGTTTATCATGAAATCTACTACATCGTTTAAAACCATTGAAAAACTGCGTACGCTGTTTGCGTCTTTTGGCCTACCGGAAGAATTGGTCAGTGATAATGGTCCCAATTTTGCTAGTGGGGAATTCAGAGAATTTCTGAGCAACAACGGTATTAAGTTTACGCTCTCACCTCCTTACCATCCTGCCTCGAATGGGGCTGCAGAAAGATTTGTACAGGAAGTCAAGAAGAACCTTAAAAGACAGGTTATGGCTAGTGGTTATGAGACCATTTCTTTACAACATAAATTGGATAATTTCCTCTTTGCATTTCGCAACACACCCAGTACTGTCACTGGTGTTACCCCTGCGGAATTGTTCCTTCAATGGAAACCGAGAACTAAGTTGACAATGCTTAAACCCTGTTTATTGTCAGCCATTGATAAGAAGAGGGAGGCGCAGAAGGAAGCAGCCGATAACCATCGGGGAAGTTTCAGATCCTTTGTGGAGGGAGAAAGGGTGCTTGTGAAGTCAGTACGGCAGGAGATCATTTCTTGGATTCCTGGGAGAATTTTGGAGCGGAAAAGTCCGTCTACTTATGTGGTGAGCGTCCTGGGAGGTAAAATACGTTTCTGCCACGCTGATCATTTGAGATCTAGCAAGTTGACTGAGGAAGAGGAAGTAACAGTCAATAGGCCGGTAGTGCAATCTCCGATCAAATCCCCTGAGCACAAGTCTACTGTGGGAATACAAACTCCGCCAGAGCGATCACCTCGTGTCATGGAAACTCGGAATACATCACCAAGACAACAACGGAGTGTAGGCCTACCAAAATCTCCAGCTACGCACACTACAGACGAGCATCCCGAAGTGCAGCCCAGCCAGCAGTGCAGCCCGCCATCACTTCGGAGATCTCAAAGGACTGTGCAAAAGCCGAAGCGGCTCGACCTTTAAGTTAAAAGGCCGAGTTAGAGAGAGAAGATTTTATGTTTATTTTATTTGAAGAAAAAAAAAGTTTATTTAGTATTACTGAAGTATTTTGTGAAGCTTATAAACAAACAAACAAAAATTGTAAAAGAAGAAAAAAAATTGTTGATTTGGCTTAGCCTAGAAGAAAAAGGTTAGGCCGTTAGAGAAGAGTTTTATTTTAAGTTTGGGCGAGTGTAATATATAAGGCTATATTACATTGCCAGAAGATTATTGAGTTCGTGTGTGTGGTTGGCTGCACTGCTGAGTGACGTCACCGACTAGGAACGATGGCACGAAGCGGAGTGGAACGGCGGTCGGAGTTAACATGCTAATTAGTAAGTTGTCCCTGGTATCGGGTTCTTTTAACTTATTAATATTGAGTAATACAGTTATTACAGGTTATGACTGAAAAATTATCAGAAAAATTGAAAAAAACCATACAGTTTGGTAATTAATTGGATACGATCAAGAACAATTTGTGCAGTTTTAAGGGTAACCAGTATGTGTCTGGGATGAACTAGAAAGAAATGGCGGTCAGCGAAGGAATTTGAAGATGGAGCTGGAATTCCAAAATTATTTAGTGTAAAAATTAATTATATTAAGATAAAATAAAACTATATCCAACCTTGAAGTGCATTCAATCATAGCTCATGCATGAAACACAGCTCAAAAAAGGCCTTCGATTTTGCAGTAGGATACATCCTAGACTAACCAACACAAGTAGACACTGGTGGCTAGTGTCGACGAAATTTTGTTTCTATTATTTTAGAGTTCCATGTGCCATCCTGTTCCATAAGGATGAGAACTCTACTCATGGAGTATGTTTTATCTATGCTACGACATAGTTGTGCAAAACATCTAGATATATAACAAAAATTATTGTATATAGTGTATGGCAATATATGCAAAAGGTTTGGTCCATTAACCGCTTGGCAACAAGAAACAAATCTTCGTTAACACTAAAGTATAAACCTATTCCATGAAATTCTACGTGTACCAATTTTCGTGGCTTCAGGCCAGCGGTATCTGAGTTTATCATTGTCAAATATACAACAAAACGTCCTCTTTTATACTTATACATTTTTTTTATTATATTTTTAAATTGTTTTGTTTCCGCAAGCTATGCGTTGACTTAAATAATGCTGTTATGATGTAATACAGACGTCTTCAACGCATTTTGTAGCACTCAGATAAGGAAAAGGATTCTGCATTCCATTATGGCAGTAAATCAACCTGGGAGGATCGCATGCGTTTTCCCATGATGCTGTATTCCTGTATTGCACACTGTTGGGCACGTGAGCTCGCCCGTATGGCACACCTGACCTGATGCTCAAGCTTTTTTCCGGTATCTAAACAACAACCGGTTTTTAGAACACGTCTTCGTTTGTTTCCTCATTTAAATGTCGAAGCGAATCAAGAAATAGCCGGTTAATCAATTTACATGTCTCAGACGAAGAAAGGAAGAATTGGTTGTATTTGATGGAATCAGGAAAGAAAGAATAAATAAAAATAGTGTAGCAGAACAAAATTGAATAAAGATTATGTAGCTATTGAATTATTTAACTTTATTGGATGCATCGCATTGTGATTAATAAAATCGATTAACAAAATGAGAGTTGATGGAGTCAATAAATGTAATAGGTGGGATTTAATTCAAACTTGTATTTCACGAAAATGCCCAAAGTCATGGAAAGAGCGTATGAAAGAATTAAAGTGTAAAAACACAATTTCTTAAGCAATGGATACGTATTATTATAATGTTAATAGTAGTATTCGTAGTGGACAAAACCCATAGGTAAACAATTAAGGGTTTGCTTCGCTGGCACCATTAAATCGGGTAATGCTCAATTCAACCCTAACTATTAACTAAGTTTTCCAGTCCCTTGCAGGAATTATGTTTTAGTTCTTAACATAAAACTCACCAATTACTAAATCTACAAGAGGAGATACATAAAAAATTCAACCTGTTGATCTATAAGTAGAAATTAAGTGTGAATGACCCGTCTAACCAACGTCAACAATTTTTAGATTTTGTCAGAGATATCAATGAACGATAGTGCAGAAGACGTACGAATTTTGGAAAATTCTCTAAAGCAGTATACGAATTGTAAGTCTTGCATTTTTTTACTAGTCAATACAAATTCATTAAAAAGATATATCAATGTATCATAGGTAAGTAGGTTGTTATAATTTTGTGTTGAATAAAACTGTACTACACTGTTGTTTCAAATCTTCATGATTTGGTCACAAATTTCATGAAGGTAATATGGCAACTTGTTACAGGAAAATTTAACGTTTTAACATGGTTGCAGATCAGTCATAGTTTTAGTGCATTGTTATAATTATTGTAAAATGCTTGTCTCAAAAACTTATGAAATATATAGATTTAAACCTATCTTTGAAAGTCGACGTATCAACTTCAAACTACGGTGGAACACTTTAAGAAAATATACAACAAATTGAAAACTCTTTAAAAAAATAAAAAAATGAATAGCTTAAAACGTTTAACTCAAGAATCACAGAAAAAATATATAATAGGTGGATTTCCTAATTTAAGATCATGTTTTGAATGCTCTCGATGTACGAATACCCTGAAAACCCTGAAATAACATTGGAACACTGCAAATGATTGTACAAACACTCCCAACATACCAAAATTTCGAACTGCTACAACAAATTAAATTGACAACCACGATGCTCCTCTGTTTTGGTTAAAAATCTTTCAAATCGGTTTTCTCTATTTTTTAAGTCCTATTGAACTCTAAGCTTGAACAAACTCAAGGAGTAACTTCTAGAAAAACGACAAAAGGAGAAATTTCCCGTAAACTATACATTTTAAAATAGCAATATGATAATATGCTGATCTCTATGAACAGATCTACTCTCGGATTAGGTCACATAATTAGTTGTTTTAACTCGTTTCCAAGTATCTATATATTAATTTGAAACTGTTTTTCTTTGTCACAGCTATTTTGAGAGAACGGCTGGGCGTAGAAACTCGGTAGAGGTGTCTAAAGAAAGGTCTTGGTCTGTAGATGAGCCATCAAAAGAGAAACGTGGTAAATTCCAATGGGGCTCTGCCCCAGTGGCCTTTGAATTCCCATCCCATGTTATTCTTATGGAGGAAAAACTGGTTTTTTGTCCCAGCTAATTTGAGAGAACTGCTGGGCGTAGAAACTTGGTAGGGGTCTCTAAAGAAAGGTCTTGGTCTATAGATGAGCCATCAAAAGAGGAACGAGGTAAATTCCCTTGGGGCTCTGCCCCAGAAGCCTTTAAAGTTGCCTCTTCAAATTTGTTTACCATCTATATATTTAATACACAGTTGTAACACTGTTTTCTCAGTAATTACTGGACCGATCTACAAGATTTATGTCTCAAATTAAAGGGGATAATGTGTAGATTTGCCGAACTTCCTTAGAATTTACGTTTTTTCTAAGGGCTACGACCTACAGTCCTTTAAAGGTCGAGTCAATACAATTCTTATTGAAGAATATAATACACAGTTTATAAATTATTTGTCAGCTGTTTAATGTTTGTCAGACATTTGTTATTATTTTTATAACCTCACTTTCAGTATGCAATTATTGAACTTGGAGTTTCTGTTTATAAACACACGATTTTGATCAAGGAAAGTGTATTTGTTAACTTATTTTTGAAATGTTTTAGTTTTCCTGCAAAGTGATCTGAAGGAAAGTGGTAATTGAGTTTAAGTTTGATATAATTTATTCTCTATAGCCAACATAACAGTCATAGGGAAATCCGCTTGCAAGTTGTACAGATAATTGCTAATGATTGGTAAACATACAAACATATTATCGTAAGTGATTAATCTTACTCAAGATCAGTGTTCGACGTCCAAATTTTACCTTCTCGAGAGGGCGAGTACGCTGGGATATTTGGAACGACAATTTATCAGTGAACTATATTTTTTCGAGTAGGCATACACAGGGAAGTTGCTTGAGAAACTGTGACTTACGATTTCGGTTCTAGCGAAGAAGTATCTGACTTGATGTTTTATGGCAATGTTGACTCGGGCCATTATAGCGTTATAAAACTTTATCATTAACCCCAGGATGTGAAAAGTACAAAAAGAAAAAGAAAAGGTTATCATTAACCGGGCGTAAAGAGACATACAGAACGAAAAAAACCTGTAGAGAACCATCGAACTAAAAAGGTAAAGAGCAGTGATGGTGTTAAAGGTGCTCTGGAAGCCCTTCTAAAAAATACCAATTTTTTTAATTGGGGTCGTTAGATTGGATTTGTCAGTACAGCAAATCTATGAATTTTGAGTCAGAACAGACTAACTGGGACACAAATATTTTTTCCTTATGTTGTCACAAGGGGAATGTAAAATGAACTCCTTATCAACATTTGAGTTTATGGAAAATCTTATCAACAGCGACTATGAAAAAAGTATTAAAGGTCAAAAGAGACAAAAAACTATTTGAGTAAAATATAATACAAATCTGCATTTGAAATGGCCAGTTCTAAGTCTCACTTGAATCAACATCTTTCTGGTAGTGGTAGTCTACATAGTTTTAAAATCCACGACTCCTTTTCCATCAAATTGGACCGTTAATACCCTCTAACATTGAACAAAGTATGCCCAACTTTATATATACGACGTAAACACAGCTTTTACTCACAGTATGGTTCACAGATTCGTGAAATGCGAACAACTGCTGATGCGTGATTTACATGTAGGCTAAGTGACTATCTTTATTACATACAACAAATGTAATGAAAAAAACGACGAATATAGGAATATACTTGAGCAAATTATCTAAATGTCATAAATAGTTGCTTATTAGGTTATCAGCATTGCCCAGTTCGTATACTATTTATTTTTCAAATGAAACTCAAATTAATATAAAACATTCATTTGGTTAAAATAATATATCGGTTTGATTAACATAAAATAGTTTATACAGGCAAACTATCAGTTCTATTTCATGTAAAAAATTAAACAATCCCTAAATAAAATACAAAGATAAACAGTATTTGTTAATTATTATTTCTTTTATTGCTGACAATATTCCCGTGGCGGAGCACGGGCGGTTAACTAGTATGCATAATTCTACACTACTTTTTAATGAAACAGCTGTTAAATTTAAATTGTGATTCATTGAATTTTTCAAAATGAAGTACAGTATTTGCAATGAGTTTTTCTGATTTTAAAATCGATTTTATGCTGTATCGTGTCATGTTTTGCAATATAATGTTCTATTACCAAATCAGTGGAAAATCCTAATATCACAGTAACTCTTAAAATTATTTCTTATGGAGTTAACTTATATCTATTGTATGGCTTGGTTTCTGCCTTTTTTACCACTTCTTGGAGATTGTACGTAGGTGATATTCTTAAACTCAATTATTAATATGCTACATTTCTTGAGCAATCATTGAAATAACCGATTTGCAAACAATGGAAACATAGAAAAAGTCATTGAACACAACCAAGTAGAAGAAAAGAAATAATGTTTTTTTTTTCATTTATAATCGTTATTTTAGACAACCTAATGCGGCTATGAGAGGGAAAAATTTGTAGAAACACTAAAAAACAAGATCAGCTTTTTGAGGAAAGATAAGATATTTACAAAAGATTTTGATTATATCTAACTGTTGTGTAGATCGTGAGTATTTCCATAATCTTCGTGAGTCGCCTGTAATGCTTCGCAATTGCTCGAATTCGAGCATCAGGTACACTAGTCAAAATTATCCTTGACTACACCTATGCTGAAGCTAAGTAGGTCAATTTCTTAAGAACTCGCAACTCTTTTATGCAGGCAATTAAAGGAGTTAGAAGACAATTAAAGGAGTTAGAAGACAATTAAAGGAGTTTGAAGACAATTAAAGCGGGAGCTACGACGGCGACGACTGAGATGTAAGATAAGAAGAACAAGCCGCTTGACCTTGGCGTGACTGATAACAGCTGATTACAACTACTCCTCTACCAATGACAGCTCACTTGTGTTGGTGTTAACGACCTAGATATGTCTTGTCTGGTTTTGAGGTTATATCTATAATCAGTTAACGCTCGTAGTCACTAAAAACTCTCCTATAATTTAAACGGATTCTATTTTTTAGATGGGGTTAAAAAAGGTATACTGTATTACTTCCTCATGGATTTATCCTCCTTATGAAGACAATTTTAATTTTAGCTTTTTCCGGTATATGTAGAGGGCGTTGCAGGGCGCTGCATGCAGGTGTGCTGCAGCGGAAGTATATAAATTACATCTTGTAAAACTAAGTGTGTTTCGGAGAATACGCATTTAACTTGACAGTAAATGACCAATATCTAAATTAATTCATTAACGATTTATGTCAAATACTACAATAATATTGTTCTCTACCACGGTCCATAGCCACGACATCCTCCGCTATAAAATTGAAGGTCAGTGGATCTTTAGCAACAATGCTACGTCTTACCTCATTTTTCTCCGGAGTTGTGGATTATTAGGTATAAAATGTCATTGCAACACTGTATTAAGCTAAGTGGCTTAGAGAACAATACTAATAAGGAGTCTCAATCAAAAGCTTCCAAGAATATTTTTACAACTACTATTGTTGCAGATCAAATTAGGTTCTCTCAATTTTAACCTAGCACTTTTGTATAGTTTTATCAATAAACAAGATAATTTTTAATTTTCCACGGGAATAAAAATAATACATACAAAGTGGTCAAAAAAGTTCACTTCTTGTAAAATCTTTTCAATAAAATGAATATAATTGATATTATAACGACGACTATGATCAATGATTATTATAGTGCTACATATAACCATAGACCATAGACAGGTAGACTTCTCGTCCCATTGTAAATTATGAAGCTCGTTTTCGTGTCTAGTTCATGTCCGGTGACACTGATCGCTAGTATAGACGAAATTTTGTTTATATCTCTTAAAGATTAATTTAATGATTTGTGCTTTACTGTGTGGTTATATAACCAGTTGGCAAGTTATTGTTTATGATTAGTTTTATTTGGTTAAACGAGGTTCTAGAGACTGATTTTTTTTACAGCATCATTTATTTCTGGTTCAATGTAGACATTATACACAGAGGTGTTAACAAAATTAATAAGAAATTAACTATAATAACATCGTGGGTTCGCCCAAACCTGAGACACCCTGTAACATAATTAATTTAGAGAATAATTTAATCTTCTTTAGGCTTAATTCCTCCAATAGATCTTGAGGGAGCCTTCGACGTAGCCTCCTGTTCTCAGTTGCTTCACCAAGATGAAAAGTTAATGCACCAGGAACATTGTTTAAAGATTTTAGAAATTTTGAGGTGGTTTTTTCAGTAAAGGCCGAGATAGACTCCACTCCTAGTTCTTCATGTATAAGCCTGTTTCTAACAAACCAGGGAGCATTTACCGCTATTCTTAGAATTTTGTTTTGAATCACTTGAATTTTGAAGAGTTTGTTTTTTGATATAGCTAATCCCCAGATAGGAAATGCATATGTAATCAAGGGCCGAATTATTGATTTATAGATTAGAACTGTACAAGCTGGCTTCAGAGTAGATTTCCTATTGATTAAAGGGAGACTGAAATAACAAGAAACAAATTGTAAACAAAACACGACCTCTACAGTACACCGGACGGAACTAATAATAAAATTGGCTTCAGCTGATCCATAAGGATGAGAAATCTACTTAGGGAGTATGTTTTATCCTTTTATCTATGACACAACAGTGATCTGCTAGTTCGGGTTCATGTGGCACTTATCATAGTATTTCATAAAATGTGACTCTGTAACTCGTTCGTATGTAATCTAACTCTTAACAACGAAACTAAAATACCTATGTAAATAGAGATCTTTGTAGCGAGTACGCAATACTTCTTTTGACATCCCTATAAACAGTTTTTGATTTGATAACACATGAAATTTAAATAGATAGTATAATTTAATATCGATCTCAACCTACCGATCATGAAACACAACAAACCAAAGTTCTAATTTTAAAATGATAAAAAGTCCAGTTGCGGTATCCGAAATAGTTCGGGATTTTAAGTGCTTATATTATTCCCCTTCAAATATGAAGTTTGCTATACTTCGACCCTAAACTGTGTCGATTATCACATTGATTTAATTTGTTATTGGACTAGCTTTCAAATGACGTTATTTAACATAAAGTCTACGTTAGATACTAGCAAGAACCGTTCCTAAAGCAAATTGGATGTCAATGGCATGTAAGCACAGAAAAACCAATGGCTTATAGACAAAAAAATTACAGCAGAGAATTATTTGTATCAAAAAAGAACACTAACTTGATATTGATATTGAGTCCCGATGTATTCAGTGAGGAAACACCACTCGTGCACACCTAGTATGATGAAATGATATTGCAGTAATCTGTAATTCTAATTGATGCAGATTTTATTACTCAATGGCTAAAAAACAGTGAGGAAAACAGTGACTAATTGTCATTTCAATTTAAATTAATTGGTATTGACATTTTTTCACACTTTACAATGTGTCGTCTTGTTCTAGAATTTTAATCTCAAATGTATTTGACAATCATCTCATCAGTACTGTATTATCAATTGTTGAGCAATAAATACATTCGGTTGCATTAGTGATGTGTATCGAATCGAAATGTTGGTGCAAGGGCAACAGCACGATTTGTTCTTAATGTTTTGAATGCCTACAAAAACATACGTTGAGTTTAGGACTGAAATAACAATCTCTTTTAAATTTTCAGAATAAACTGATGAGGTTTATCAATTATTAAAGTTTCACAGTACAACTATGAGATGAAAAAGTTGTACACTGATACGAAACTAAAAATTCTTCCAATTCTTCTGCTAGGACCTAATTTCGTTATAGCAAATTCCTCTAAAGATCATTATTGACCAGCTAAAACTACGTAAGGATAGCCTCTGTATCTACCCGGTTTTTAAGGGAGTTTTGTTTCTGGTTATGAAGCCAACTCCAGTTGATCGTATAACAGCTACCCGATCACCATTTGATAACGTTTTTGCCATATTTATAGAAAATAACATCGAATGAACTTTTTCATGCTTGATTTCCCACATAAGATATACTATCAAATCTAAATGAATGTATGTGATGATTATCTTGACCCCTTATGCGGTTGCATAATGGTAGTACTGACACACTTACATACCATTATCCATCAAATTCCTTTACCTCGTAACGTTATCAACTCGTGATTCAAGAAATTATTTTACCACAAAAAAGTTTCCTGGCGTCTCAATGCTATTTACCTAGTAATAATTCACTTAGCGCCTGTTGCATAGATCAACACAATGGTTTATCTAAAGGCCGCTGTGCAGCATGCAGCCTGCACTGTCTGCATTATCAATGATATCAGCTGAGATCTCTCCTTGCTTTCTATGACCTCGGGGTGTCCTCGACATTGGCGACACCTCAGTTGCCCTGACCTTTGACCTTTGACCCATGACCCCACCCCCTAGAGATAGACTCTAGGTCTAGGACGGGCCTCTGAGTCCACGTGCACAAGTGGTGTATGCAAATCGAAAATAAGGTGCGTGAAACAGTGTTTATGCTTACAGCAATAAAGTTGTCTTTGATATCAAGGTATAAGCAAAATAAACTGCATTATTATTATATTTTAAGAAGGTGGTGGACTGATTTTTCCACCCACGTGAGTCCCAGGCTTGTGTGTAGAATCACATATAAAGAAAAAAAAACACACTGACTTCTCAAAGTCAGTTCTCATTCTATCTGATCCGTTGAGAGAAATTTCCTCCATTGTATTAACAAATTTCAAGTGACGTCATCGGAAGGCGAATTCATGGATAAAAATGTGCTTCTTTCTATAGACTTACCATTGTTGAGAATCACATGCAGAAATGTTTCATGTTATTCCCACCCGGTTAGTGTAGATTGCAGTTGTTTACTAAAGAAAGACATTTGACTTTAAAAGACAAATCTACTAGCGGTGTTCGGAGCCAATGGTATCACAATCTTTCACGCTAACGATTAAACCACCGAATCACCAAATCAAAATCAAATCAAATCAAAATCACTTTATTCAGCTTGAAATATACAGGAATACATCATGATTGGTAAGAATACTATTCCCCCGAATGGACTACATGTCCGTGCTCGAGGGAAGAACATCCCCATCAAAGCATACCCTATAGAGTAGTTGATAAAAAAAAAAAATGGATACTGTTGATCACGGTTGACATAAAATGAATTTTGCCCATTCATTTGAGATGAGGACGCCACCTATGTGCGTATTTTTACCCAAACATGAGTGAAGGAAGAGTGTAGAATGAAGCGTGATGCCTTGTGAAGCTTTGTCACTGACTAAGACAAGCTGTGTCATTATATTTCGTTCACAATATTTAGGCGGTTTTTAGGGAAAAAATTCATCACCTCCACTTCACACTTACCTTTAAAATAATAGCTCAACAGCAGATTAAGTAATATATAAGTGATGGGGGGGACTACCCCTCAAACCGCCATATATTGTGAACGTAGCATAGTAAGGACCATTTATTAAAAGACCATTCTGTTCTTGTACAATATCCAAAGTCAATAGCACCTTAGACTAACCAACAAAAGGATGTTTAATCTGTGATAGTACTAGCTGATTTCCATACGCTAAATACATTCTTGGCTACAAACTTTAAGATGGAATTCCCGATTGACAAAGTGCTATTCAACCCGCACATGTGTTCAAAGTGTGTTGACCACGTGAGGTATATTGTGAGAGAATAACAAGTTTGCAATCTGTCAGGATAAGTTTATGACTGTTCATAGCCGGTTTGATCTCAAGTCGTGTGGTATTTATCGTTTATGGTAATACAGTGGACATACTGGTATGAATGAGGTGTGATTTATTGCTTGTTTTATGTAAATGTATTATGAAAGGTTCCAAAAGTATTTGACAAGTACTCGTGTGGATTTAATAATACCTGGGGACCGAGCTTTGCTCGGAGAAAATAGTAAGTATATTCTGCTTACAGTCTTTGGTCTTTGGTCAACGTCAAACGTCGAGCCAGCGATTCAAGGACAAGATGATCGGCCTGCTGTTAATCATATTGCTCGGCCATAAGATCTTGAATTATTTCTCTACTTTTATTCTTCGATGTGCGACTTGGCCGAGGTTCTGTGACATTTGAGCTGATTGGAACTGGGTTGGTTGTAGACAAAGTGGTAAAATTTGTTTCCTGACGATCAGTTGTAGCTTCTCTTCCTTGCAGATTCTGTATAAGTTTTTGCTTCGGAGGTCTTTGGCATTTCATTCCTTAACAACTGACCTTAAACATTTTAAACACAGATATGTACCTAATAAACCAAACTAAATATAACTATTCTTAAAAACACAAGTCCAAACATTTGACTCCTACTAGTCAATGGTCCAAACTAACCAATACAAATATTTTTGTTTACACGTCAAATCAAATTATGACAACAAAAATAGCCTTTATCAGCTGTTTTTGTTAACTACAGCTACAAAAAGAAATGACGATAACATGGGCACTTTCAAGGGCTGTAGCTGTAGGACGGAGACGGGATTTTTCCCAGTCTTGTGACCATCTCAAATCAATTTTCGTGGCCAAATGGCACATACCCAATTTAAAAAAAATCAAATATCCTCGGACGAAAAAGGTTTGCCTGTACACGCACTTGTTTTAGACTTTTAGAGTATAGGCCTAGATGATTATACTTGAGCTAGCTACCAACAAAGTTTGCTGAAGTTTGGTTTGTTTGCAAAGTTTGCTGAAGAATTTCAGTTTAGACTTATCGAAAACTATGGTACCTTTTATACAACATAAATCATATCATAGCGTTAAAAATAATAAAAAACTATACTTTGTATAATAGCTCCGACTGTAAAAGGCTTGTGTAACTACGTTCAATTAGAAAAACATAATGGCAACAGCTTGTCCAGATTAAATTCCATAATGTAGCCCCTGAACTGCTCACTGCTCAGTATAGACTTAACTATCACATACCTCGTCTTGCAGTTAAATCATGGTGTTTTATAATCCACTACCGTACGTATGTTTCAGCAAATTTGGCATTTTCAATTAAGAGGCATGCAGAAACATTATATCCAAATGGGACTCGTGAAATTATAGAATTTTATGTTAAACACCGTAATTTACACATTGTAGCGCGCAACGAACAAAACATTTAACGTGTAGGCCTACATGTGGATCATATGAGTACCTAAAATGTATTTAGTCTTTAGGGTTGACTTTGTTATCAATGATCAATTATCAATTACCAATTATCAATCATCAATTATCAATTATCAATCATCAATTATCAATTATTTAAGATGGGGACGCCACTATGTGCGTATTTCAACCAAAATATGAGTGAAGGGTGGGTGTAGGATGAGTGGCGCGATCATGTAGTCTTGTTAGTGACTAAGGCCGACATTTTCCATAGACACAGCTGTTAATTAATAGCCCATACAGCTAATGGCAACTAAGGAAAGCCATCGTCTGAGCTTAGAACAAAGTAGAATCCAGTTGAAAATAATGCAACAGTGTGTTACAACCTATAAAAACATCGAAACATACTTTCGGTACATGCGATTGCTTACACATGTAAACAAAATGTACATACAGCTGATTTTTACTCCCTGGGTAAAAATTTAAGGAGAACAGTGCAGTAGCAGTATGGCGAAGATTTATTCTGTCTTGTTTTCCCGTAACTAACAGCTGCTACAGATTTATTTAACTATTTGGAACATCTTGGTGATTTTAAGAAAGTTCCATAGAAAAGAGGTTCGATGGTTCATTTTGCTCTTAGTGCACCTCCGCTTTTAGTCTGCCTTCAAGAAATAAAAGTTTTAACATTCAAATGGTTTTGCCTTTGGTCTGGCTCTAACACATGTTTTAAGTTTTTCAATATTAACATGTGCTATATTATTATTGTTGGTTTTAAAATGTTCTGTTGATGTTAAAGAAATACAACTGTTTGTACTAAATTATTTTTACTCTTCATTATTTTGTGAATTTTACCTATCAAAGTATTTAACAAGTTTTATGTATGTTCCTCTCTCTTCTAATATACCTATCTAGCCTCAAGACAAATCAAGATTACAAAGAATAAATTCAAGGTAAAATCTCTTAACATTCCTATTCCATACTACTTAAGCTTAAAGCTAAATTATATTTTCTCCAAATTCTCTGATCATTTTAAAAGATACGACGGTACTTAAATTTGAAAATACCGAAATATTCCTAAATGTTTGTAACCAGTTTTACCATCTAAATTTCACATAAATACAGAGTAGTACGATTATAAACACAAATAAATTCCAATGACGACATGACATAAAAATTCGTTATCAAATTATTTTTTCCGCAACCAGTTTACAAAGCGGCTCTTGACACCAGCACAACTCCTACTGAAACTTCACGATTCACACACTCTGGCTGACTTTGTTGCCCTACGATTAAAAGGATTTACTTTACCCCACAACGCATCTATCAAAACAGCCTCTTTCCTGCAGTCTGACGAAAAATTATTTGCTCCATAGACTTACCCGTACTCACGTGTTAAACACTCTGTCTGCACATGATCCCACCGAACCACGCCCAATGTCGCAACTGTCCGTGATACGCGCTGAAAATTGCCGCTTATCGCTGAATAAAACCACGATCTTACCTCCTAACCTGTTATTACAACCATTCTTGATTAAATTGAGGAAATATTACAGCAGTTATCGCCTTAAATCACGCACACTTCCTGTGTTTATGGAGGATGGGAATGTTGGCGTGACTCCAGACTCCGGAGATTTCATTGTCTGATTCTGGTCGGAAAATCTTTTATCAGTATCTGGGAACCGAGCTTTACTCCGGACACAGTATTTAGCAAAGATGAATATTGTTGTTCCAAAAGTCAAGTGAATGTTGAATCCAAATTCCTTGGTAGCACTTGCAGTAGGATCGCTCATGTTTGGTAATGAGCAAGTTTTTGATTGCTGGCAATTTGGAGGCAATGTTTGGTTTGTGAAATGGTTTCCCGCCAATTTCCCGCCATCATCATCTTTCTTTACCATCCACACAAGTGCATTCTTATACCTGGCTGAATATATCATAAATGTTATCCATTCCCTGGTCCTTGTAGACTGGCCAGTGCCCATCGAGCACGAGGCCGGCGTACTTCCTCCAGACCACACTCCCTGGACACGCTTCCTTCCTTCCTCCGTCGAACACGTCGCCAATTAGACCCAACAAACTGGATAATTGCAGAAAACTTGACATAGATATTAATATATATTAAATGTTCCGGCAAATCTCTAGCTGACTCGGCCTTAGTGGGTGACTGGGTTTCGGCTTCAATTACGCCTTACTCTATCATGTGTTAAGTGCTATTCGTATCGTTGAAGAGAAATTACCTAACAGACAATTTTCATAAGGTACTACAAACTACAAACTACAAAAATACGGTACTACTATAGACAACATAATATACTTATATATTTTCAATCCAACTTTTCAATAAATTTTAAAATTAATTGTTAAAATGTGTGTGAAACAATGTGATTGTGTAGTTGGGCTGTAGCACGTACACCGCCTCAGCGAAGGTCGCCCCTCAAGGCGACCTAGAGAACAGCTGACTCGGGGGGTCGAGCTTGGCTCAGTGATATCGTTACATATAGAATGTGCTTTTTGGAAATATTTTTACCAACATGTGGCACTCAAACGTTACCTTCATGTTGTTGAACACATATACCCCTAATTTGGGGCAATATGATGAGACGTATACTTGCCTATTCAAAGTCAATAATGCAACTACCACCAACAGTAACACTAGTCCTAAGTTATGATGAGGTATGGAGAAAAATTCTTACATGTTAAATTTCAAATTAATTAAAGGTTATTTAAAAAGGGAATAAAGCTTACAGGCTAAGGAAAATTTAAGTGAAAATCCAACCAGGAAAATAAAATTAGCTTAAACTGAAGGTTTGCTGCAGCGGAGATATTTATTTATTAGTTTGATGTATTGAACAAATTAAATGTAAATATATTATTTAATTTACTACGGTATTAAACCAGCTCGTGTCATTTCTTATGTTTACCCAAGACACCAGAGTATTGTTACCACAAATAAATTACTCACAACTACAATGTTACTACTTTTTCAACAACTATGCTCCCAGAATTAATTAATCACACGCTAGCTCCCTTCACGAGTTAAAATGCAAACGAATATTGGAACAATCGAACGGACATATTGCATAAGAAGTGATTGTTGCTAATTAAGAATGAATCAGCTGTTTGCCTTGACATTGTAACGAATGCAATTGATACACGTGTGGCACTGACTATAGTGACTAAAGTAGGTTTCGTTTGAGTTATACAACATTAGTGTCTGCTTTCAAAGTAGATCACCTCGCCCCTGCGAAGGTTTTTGGATCGGTTTTGGACAGAAAGGGTGCAGTTCAGGGCTGCTAGTGTGGTTTAGTTCGCCCTTGGAGGGGTTTTGAAGGTTTCATATAACTTATGAATAGAAGTTTAATTGGTATGGAATGGTTTGATCTGAATAATTATGGTTGGAACTATATACAAACAAGAATAAACCTATTTATTAGTATATATGTGCTGTAAGGTGGGCACTTCCAAGCTGGCTAGAGGGTGCGTACTGAGTTGAATAATATTATATCTGGTTGTAGGTTTGACCTAGAATTGATCTTCTTAAGAAACAGATCATTGGCCACAAATGAGAAATTTGCCAGTCTCTACTAAACTGAGCTGCTCTGTGATTATTCTATACGTTGCCCAATAATATAGGCATTCTATCCATTACTTATACCTATAACTATGTTATTTAAGGAACTGTTAAGTGATGTGTGCTTCGTTCGAGTGCGCTAAAGTCGACCGTTTTTCTAAAACTTTAGGGTATACTCGTATTTTACAATGTAAACTATGCTCTTTGGTTAAAATACTAGAGGATAAGCATAAGTTTATTAAGTTTAAATGCAATCTACAAATACCGATAGATACATATCTTTAAATAAAATATCACAAATATCTAACAAACTATCTCATACATTTGTGTTTATGAGTCAGATGAAGACTCATAAACGTGCAAAATACATAAGATAGTTTGTTAACAATTTGTGGTTTAGCTAAGGAAATATTGTGGATATTTTTGATCACTTTTTACTACAAAAAATATCAAGACAACGCTTATATGACTGCAGTTTCAGTCTCAATAGATTAAGCGTTACATGAATTGTATTAGAAAATCATTTTTCGTTACTCGGTAGCTTTAGGTCTGATATTATAATTTTTAACCTTACAAATCTACCTTTTACATTACAATTTCTAACACTACAATTAATTTTGACATTATAACCTATGTTGACTACTATTAAGCGTATAATTTTCTAGCGAAGGCTCACTTGAGCTCTGTATTGCCAGCAATGATACATCACTGAGGGGTCATATGTGGGTGCGGGAGAGGGGTAAGCTAAGTGTACGGGAGGGAGGGGGGGTAATCCAGATATAATTTATCACACCTACACGTCCCATTCTCTCACACTACCTGGGCTGCATACTCTAGACGTCATTCTTCAGCCTCAGAAATTAATCATTGTTGCAGTTAAAAATAAAACTCATGTTTTTGTGGACCGGTTCATAGCATTTTTGTATGGATATTTTGAAAATACTGTAACGATCTACCTTATTTACTAAAAGAGCTTGTTATTAACTAAATACAGTGTGTAAATTAAGTATGGAAACAAATCTGTATTTTTAAAACCGAAATAGATAGAAATATTCTATTTGTGGCAATAATAGTTAACAAAGAATCCGCAATTTTTCACATGAAAAATATTTTTTTACCCCCCTAACAGGGTAGGTGGTAGGGGGTGACTTATTTTTTTCAAATAGCAACCCCTATTGAGTGACCCCTCATTTTGAAGGGTTTGTCAAAAGAAACACAATGACGCAAATCCGAGGTGAATATCTCACTCCTAGCTAACATGGCGGATATTCCAAAATGGGTTTTTTTACAAAAATTAAATTTTTCATTACCCACCATTTAGGCTAGGGGTGAAATATCTACCTCGGGTTTGCGTCATTCTTTTTCTTTTAACAAACCCTTCAAAATGAGGGGTCACTCAATAGGGGTTGTTGTTGAAAAAAATAAGTCACTCCCACCCCCTACCCTGTTAAAGGGGTTGAAAAAATATTGTTAATTAAAAAAATTGCGGAACCTATGTCAACAATCAATTCCACAAACAGAATATTTCTATCTATTTCGGTTTTAAAAATACAGATTTCTTTCCATTATTTGTGAAATTGGTGCTTTTCACGTACAATAAATCAAATTTTGGAATATTCGCCATTTGGGCTAGGAGTGAGATATTCACCTCGGATTTGCGTCATTGTGTTTCTTTTGACAAACCCTTCAAAATGAGGGGTCACTCAATAGGGGTTGCTATTTGAAAAAATTAGTCACCCCCTACCACCTACCCTGTTAGGGGGGTAAAAAAATATTTTTCATGTGAAAAATTGCGGAATCTTTGTTAACTATTATTGCCACAAATAGAATATTTCTATCTATTTCGGTTTTAAAAATACAGATTTGTTTCCATACTTAATTTACACACTGTATATTTGACTACACCAAAAATATTTATCCCAGGCCATTAAAATGCATCAGGTCGCTGAACGTAATGCTAATTAAGATAAACTATTAATTGTTTCAATGCAATGCCAAAATGGTGGGGTAAAATGTTATTATCAGTTAGTGCACATTTTGTGTATAATTAGTATTTCTTTCTTGGCCACAAAAAATTTGTTAATTGTATGCTAAATAAATGAGGATAGGTCAGAGGTGGTACCAAGACATACGTACCATGATAAGTATGGAATTGGAAGATTCAACTTGTTGGTATTAACCCTGTACCCAGCAATAGGTTGGCCAAAGACAATATTTAAGCAATGTTTGTGTATAGTGGCGCTTAATAGCGTTGACAACAGTTTGTTGTTTATTTCTTATTACTGCACAACTTTCAGAACGATCTATTAAAATTTAAGTGTTGTCCCGGAGGTTATTTTTACCTAGATTTATTTGCCCCTCTGTAATGAATGACGATAGTTAAATCAACAAAATCGCCTTCATCAGGTCTTTTTTTTATCAAGAATAACAAACTTCGTATCTTACCTTGGCCTTAGAGGAGGTGGAGGAATCACTATACAAAATCAAGATAAAATAACCTCTTACTTACACTATTAATTTGTTAACCATAGCCTCCGTGCCTGGAGAGTAAAATAGCATTCGGTAAAAGTAACTTTCAAATCAGGAAGAAACATTCGGTTAACATCATAGCACTAATCATATAATCAAATCCATCTTTCAACCATCTCGTTATAAAATATCAAACAAACATAATATTAGACTTTATATTTTACAAAACTCGTGAAAAATACTCAAAGTGGGTATTTCAAATTTTAAAGCGGTTATTTATGATTTCAACCGTCAGTTTAACCGATTTTTAAGGGGATCCATGTAAAATTATAAAAACTATAATAAAAAAAAAATAAAATATGTACAAAAGATTACAAAGGCTATCTATACTTTTCTAAATACAAATTACGAGTAAGTGAATTTACTTGGAGCTAGTACTATTCACTTGGAATATTTGAGTAAATAGTCAAATAAAAGAATATAATTTGTGCAACACTTAGTGTACTTTTGAATAGAGTACTATATTTTTAATCCAGAAATATTTTCTTTAATGTTTGGACCATGTATTACTGCAAACTATTGTACTAAGTGGGGTTTAACTCAATTTCAAACTGTTATAAGGGGTTTAAATTTCAAATAGTTCCAATCAAACTTGTGTAGATGGTTTCATTATCAGCATGTGTGATTTTTAGTCTCCACATTAAAACTCCCAGAATTTATGTGTAAACCAACTGTTCTGGATGATAAACAGTTACTGACTTCATAGTTCTCCGTGCGCATGACGGGCCCAATTTAGTTAAAAACAGAAATATTAAGAAATAAATAAGAATTTAGTTTCCCTTTTCTAACCGTCTACACGCCCGAGCCGGCTGTCTCAGTTCTACACTTCTTAAAATGATCGTCATAATTCTCACTAATTGTTGTGGTATTTAGCGAATTTCCCATATAGGGAATAAGCTATTACCTTAGAACTCATGGTAAGACCTGGACCCGGGAGCGATTTACTTTTTCGTTTTGAGGTCCCTAGAGGCCAAAGCTTTTATTTCTTACTAAGCTATTAACATTTTACAAAAAAAACTTTATACCCTCCATGTTGCAGCAAACCTAAGTACTCGTCAAAATAATTCTAAATAGGGAATAAATGTATAACTTTTAAGGAGACATTTTACCGTAAATCCAATCAGGCAAATGGAAATTCGCTTAGTCTGCAGGTTTGTTGTGGCGGGGTATTTACTACGTCAGAGGGTATGGATTAGTTGTGGGCATTCGCCTGTGCACGAAATAAATGGTCGATAAGAACCTGGCTTAGCGTCCGTTCACGGAAGGCGCCGTACTAACTGCGACCGCACCACGCAAAACACCAGCTGTATCTCAATTGCGGATGGTCTTTTGAAGGCGCAACATTTAAAAATTATAGGCTACATGTAATAGATAAATTTATGTTGTATTTCTTGTTACATACAACTTACTTAATCTAATAGTTATACTTATTCAAATACAATTTTTAAATTAATCAATTTTATATCAGAAATTTAAAAAAACCACATACATATGTACAGTATATTACTTGACAGAAATTCCCGTACAGGTCCGACTCGTTCTATATGACCTGGAATCCGGCTCCTGTTAATCTGCTAAGCTTAGATTTCTTCTCTCGATGTTGTCAAACGGTTATTGGTCACATAACATGAACGAACACAATACGATCAGGCGTAGAATTCAATACTATAAACGGTCAACAGGCAATAGGAACGTTCCGTGACGGTGGCAGAAAAAAATCAAACAATTTTATAGAAAGAAACAGATTTATAAAATGTTCAAACAAAGAAACTTTTGTCCTCACCCACACCTAACGAACACAGTAAATGAATATGAATTTCGCCTATGTTAAATGCAAATAATCTACATACAAAGTCTACAGTAAGTGATGTACATATTGTTTCCTACAGTTACCTAACAAAGCGAGCTTTCTTGCACTTATTATAGCACGAAAATTAGTAAATTTTCGCATTTACTTACTTTTGCCGCACTCATTTTACTTTGCCGCACTCCAGTATTCCAACCAAACAACGTTGTGTGCTTTTACAAGGCACGTAATATGTGTACGCTTGAACAAGCCCGTGTATGGGGGGCTTTAGTTGGCAACACTTAAAGATACTACGATTACAATCAGCTGGTGCAGTGTTAGTACCCGTAGAATAAATAATGTAATGTGTAACGAGAGCACACAGATAACTGTTTTGTTTTGTAAATTTGTTTTGGCAAATCTAAGTTTGGTGAAAAATAGCGTTCGTACCATGATCGTCTCGAACTTAAAAACTATCTCGTGCCGGAAAAACCTCATTTTCGGCCCTAGGTACAAAATATACTATTACAAGGAATTATCCCCTGTAAAATATTATTACAAATATTAGAACAGACTCAGTATGGATCATAAACATAAAAAATGACGTAACTAAAGGAAACCTATACTAATGACATTAACACAATGGTTTGACAGTTTCATTTAAGTAATGTTAAATTATATTTACATTCGGGCGAGTGACATCATTTATTATTTTTATGATCCATACAGTTTCTGTTCTAATATTCGTGCAGTATTTAATATGTTTGAACCAGATGTGTGGAATTGTGAAATCAAAAATTAATTTGGCAGTTGGTTCTACTTGTTTACATTTTTAAACTTTTTTTTATTTGTTTACTTTACAATCTGTTCTATAATATATTGAACAATAAGTAAATGCTATGTAATACAACAAATTAACTTTTGGGCAATAAAAATAGCTGTTAAGCACTGTCAACAACAAATTATTCAATAAAAAACTTTACAAAAATCTGAAGGGCAGGTCCAGAATTGATGGCCTCTTAAGTCTGTAAATTGTATCCGTGTTGTTTAATAAGTTTAATGCTAAACTAGGTGAACCCGTGCGAATTCGCACAAATAATAAATTAGGATATTATAGCAACGTCGATAGAAGTTACGTCGTTGTATTGACGTTGGTCTTGAGCTCGATCGTTGGCTATATGCATTCTAAGTTCTTTTGCTGTTCAGTAGGAGTATTTTGCAGGACGGAACTAATCATGCTGAAAACTTGCGCGTATGGATTAAAATCAACCAAATGTTGAGTCAAAATGTGCATGAGTTCAGTGCTGCAAGAACCATTAGCTTTGTTTAGCATTCTTCCTTGAACAGCGGTTTTGACGTCCGTAGATATAAATTTGGGCATATGTGGGATTCTCCCCTTCTGACGGTTAAAAGGTGACAATTGAGTGATAAAATGTGCACCTTATACATGAAAGGCCCTCCACCGTTATGTTCTTCAATTTTAGCTCGAGCGCTGCGTGTGCTCCCGCCACCTCCGAATTCTTGAGTGACCCTTATAACACCGTCATTGCCTGCGTTGGTAGCTGTCATTGCATCCACGGCTGCAAAGCCCCGTGGATGGAAGATTTAATGAAAATTTAACCCGTGGGTTAGGTTAGGTTAAGTTAGGTTAGGTTAGGTTAGGACGGAAAGTCTTAACGCATGTAGTAACCGAGGATTATAGGGGTCACTCTGAAATTCGGAGGTGGCGGGACACGGAGGTGGCGGGACGCGGAGATAGCGGGAGGTAACTGAGTGCTGACCATTGCGAGCGTAGAGGTGTACGATCTAATGTTCTCTTTGTAGTTTCTGCTCAAATGATTTGCTCCATAAAGTAGGCTCTGGATATAATAGATTTCTTGGTTAGTGGTAGATTCACATTTCTTTTATGGCAGAAGAATAAAATCCTTCACCTCGTCCTCTTTGTTCTTCATTAAAATGTAGCGCACCACATTTCTGACATTTTAATGTCATCTCGCCAAGTGAATGCTGCTGAATATGTCAGTGTAATTTTGTAAGTACACGTTGCCACTAACTGTTCCAGCTCCTCGTCTGGGCTCCTTACGTTTTGCATTGCTTGCCCTATGTTGACTCACCGTCTCCGACCGGCAATATTTCTTTGTCGTCGGGTCCTTGACATGTTTCGACGAAAATATAATGTAAAACTTTTCTCCCGTCGTGTCCTATAGGTAACATTTATTTGCCGGTTTTCTAATCATTTGCAAACATGCAAACTGTTTACATTTCAAAACCAAACAAAACAGCTGGGATTTAATTTTTGTTTAAACTAATGTATTGACATCTGTTTCAGAATATAATAACATTCAAATCAATCACAATGCTATCGTTATGGAAGGAACTTTGAGGGCAGCCCACGCCCTTAAAAAGACATATTTCGAAAATCTAAAGCCAGTTTGCATATCTAAACACCTAGACGAACATTTTGGTATATAATATGTGGGGTTAAATCTTAAAACAAAAAAGCCTTATTGTTCACAAAGTTTCATGTCGCGTATTAAATATATAGATGATTTTGATGAGATTCCAATTTCGTAATATATCGTTCACTTAAGGTCATGATTTCGTCCTTAACTGTAGGCATCTTAAGGTGTTGATGTAGTGTTCTATTGGTGACATACCAAGGTGCATTTGTTATCTTCCTCAGCATTGTCAAAAAGATATACCAATTTTTAAACTTAGTAGGTTTGTTCTTTGTTACCATGGATACCATCAATCAATATTTACTTTTAAATCTCTCACCTCAGATTTTTGAAAGCCCACGGGGCAGAGCCCTAGGTCAATATCGGAGTGGGAATAGTTCTATATGTATCCTCGGACCTGTAGTTTCATTTGTGTGCAATTTGAGCCCAGTCGGTTCAGTAGTTTCTGTTTATATTTCGTCGTTATCTCGTCACCATCATAGCAACTCATAAATTAATGCCAATGCTATTTTTTTTTATTTAAAATTATTTTTTTTCTAACTTTTGAGAATCTACAGGAAAATATCTTTCAACCAATATGCGTAGATTTTAGCTAAATTTTAAAGAAACATGCTTGCCTATTAATTTATAGATTATCTAAATGTCGTACTAAAGATGAACGTTTTTGCATAACTTCCAAGTCCACAACCCATCTTTATGTTTATTCTGTCTACTAAACAGATAGTTGTGTTTCCATGAACATTAGTTTTCTTGATCCATTATATATGATTGCCTTAATTGAGTTTGAACTAATAACTGCTGTAACTAACCGTAACTAGCTTAAATTTATAAGAGTGGTTGTTTGGATAAAGTAAAGGCCATTATACTATCATGTGTATGTCGTCAATGTTTGAGACGCATATTAGTTGTTCATTGATTGTAGTTTTATTATTATCGCTATGTAGAAACCGTAACAACACGTTATCATTTGACGACTCTAGGGTTTTGTTGGGTGGGGGTCATAATATTCCGAGTTTAGATTTACTCAGACTTATGGGATGATCCCGTTTTGTTTGCTTATCGTCTGATATCAGTCTTGTTTATTTTAGGCTATGACTCACTAATTTCCTAGAGTTCCTTCAGTATAAAAGTTCGTAGGGCATCGACGAACATTCTCCAAGTTGTAATACATCAACCAAGAAAAGTATGTTATAATCTTATATATTAAACGCGAGAGGGTTTTTTCAAGATTCTAAATCAACCACCTGATGGATATTTTCATGATTTTTCTTTGAAAGAAAGATAATTTTGAAAAAGATGGGAATTTCGAAACCATAATGGTATAATGGCGTTTAATTTTTTTTTTTGTAGCAATTAAGTCTTATTTTTAAAAGTTGATTGTAATCTGTAGGGAGTAAAAGTCAGTTGTTGTAAACAGTCGTGGATTTCGATTGTTGCAATCATATGGACCGAAATGATTTATGGATTGATTTATTAGGCAATGTTTTGGATTATTGTTGAATTCCTGTTAATAATTCGACATATCGATGGAAAAATGTACAGTAACACAAACGTAATAGACTAAATATAATTGGATCACTTAATATAAAAAATAAATAGCTGCTTTCGAAAGCAAGCTGGAAGTCGTTTTGAGAGGTTATCTTTACATGGAAAGTATTTTCGCATTCTAGCTTAGTTTGTAAATTAATGATGCAATATGACGAAAAATATCGTTCATCACACGGGCAAAATATAGAAACTTCAGCTCGGGTCCAAAAGATTTACTTTACGCCCTAGTGATGAAATATTATTACGTTACAAGTTGTAACGCAACTTACCGTTGGTTCTGTATTAAATATTTGTATGTATGATGTTAATAAATGTAGTTTTTTCTTACCGTGAAGGATTTACGTTTTCAGGTAATTTTGAAACGTTTTACTTGATATCCTTAACACTTACCTACGTATAATCAAGTTGTGTTGTAGATATAAGTTTATGCTGTGGAATTTCGAACTCATGTTTGATTAAGTTATAAGTGGTTTGTGTTGATAGTTCTCTTTATGTTTGATCTCGAACGTCTCTCTGACGACATACCAAAATGATCATAGTTATGAAAATGTTAATCGTGCAGAAGGTGTAGGATCAATTGGTCACTAGAAAACCAAGGCCCAAATGGCTGACAGTAGAAAACATAAATTTAGATCAAGATCGTACCATAACTATCCTAGTAGCACTGTAATGTTTAGAATCTTGCGCACTGACCAAATGAGATGTATTGTTATAGTTGTTGTGGCCAAAACCCTCTTAAGGTTTTAATGGCCACGGAGGTAAGATAAGTTTGGTAATAGTATTCAACGGAAGGTTGTATGTTACTACTGTACTTATAACAAGGGTGGAAATTCAAGCCCCCTGTTTCAATTTAAGGTTTTTCACGTGGACGAAGTTGCTGTTTTACTGTTTTACTGTAAAGTCGTTGGCTTTAAAATTTATACCGTATGATTAGATTAGAAATAGGTGGTCACATGACATTTGTTTACAAGGTGATTTTTCACAAGATATTCTTTTCACGTGGGAAACGACAACAGAACACGAAAAACTAAAGAAAAAAACTTATTCTATAACCATTATTGTACATTTTATTTTATTTTTTTGTGCCCGGGCAACGCCGGGCTTTGCGTTTGCTGCCACAATACAATAATGTAGTTGCTATATAATAAAATGAAAATGTTACTCAATTTAAAAGAAAAAGATACAGCGCGCGCTACCTCTTGGCGTCAGCTGTGAAGCAGAAGCAGACATGAGCAAACGCTAACATAGTTCAACGTTTTACCGACAGATGTAGTAAGCTTCTCCATAGGATTTTCTCGTCTACTGTTTGTTTGGATGTTTGTTATTGAAAATTTCAAACATGGCGGGTCTAGTTAGTGGTGTTCAGTGTTCTCAGGATTAATGTTTATTAATATTTCATTTGTGCGGCATAAATCTCGTAAATGACTATTGACTGACATAAATTATGAGTTAGCAGTTGTAACAAGTGCATTTGCACTTTTTGAGGCCTCATGTGCCATACGAGAAGACTGCTACACAAGACTGAAGACATTGTGGATAGTAAAGACTGAGATCAGGTTAGAGTCAAATGTTTATGAGCTATTTTTATATCGTCAGCAGTTATCTTAATGTTTCTTTTAATGCAGTTCTAATTACAGGAGAGTTAGCTCCAATAAATAATTGATTATGTTATATTTAAGTTCAACCGGTTTTGGTAGCCATCAGTCAAAAAGTGGGACATGGTCAAAGCTATTTAGGTATTGTCAATGCAGATGATACTTCAATAAGAGCTCAATAAAATCCCCTAGGCTCATTTAGAATGTGTAGGCCTGTATTTCTATTCAATCCTAGGTTTTTCTATGATAGCCTATAATCTTAATGAAAGTAAAGTTTTATTTAGGCTAGCTGATAGCCGTGTAAAAATTTGAATAAGTTAGGCCTACCATTCATTCCATATTGTTTTCTTATTGACCTTCAGTAGTACCTAGGCTAATTTCTCCCAAAAAATAGGAGCTAACCTTATTATACTCATATTTTATTTATTTCAGTGTATTGGGCTGAGACCTTAATAACAACTGTGCGCCTAGACTTTCAAATAATTCTGTAACCTATCCTACATGTGCAATTTTTAAAACAACATCTTAGACTATTGTAAATAGGCCCTAACTTAAGTTGGTTTATTGCATTGACGCTCAAACTAAACTAGTGGGTTAACATTTTTGATGGATGAACATTTTTTCTAATTCCATCCTGAATCTAAATCATTAGGCCTAAAGCTAGTGTTTCTTGTCCGCTAACCTAGAAAAGCCCAATTTGTGTAGCCTAAATTAAAAGTTGACTTAGACCTAGTGTCAAACAAGCAATTCTGTAGCCTAGCCTTCAGTACGGTATCAAATAAGTTAAAGTTTTCATGGGATTTAAAAATTTGTAGCTACTGGTCGAATAGGATATGAATATTTCAACCCATAACTTATGTTAGGGCTCTGGCTAGATTCCAATTTTGAGATTTTACAATGTACACAAGCCCTGCTTACAATATGTCTTAGTATGATTACCTACAGAACTAAGATAGTTTGCTTTCACGTTCTGCATCCTTGTAGCTTACTGGCAGAATTTTGACGTTAGGCCTAGGCCTACACTTAATCCAAATAAATTGTGTCTTACCTTCTCACTATCTATTAGCCTAGGTAAGTTAAAGCAAAACTTATTGTTGCACAGAGAACTATAGGTCGGCAGGTTATAAAGCGACCTGCGCTAAAAAATTTAGCGCATGTAGGGGAGGTAACGGCAAGGGAGGGTATGTTCCCCCTCTCCGCGTATTTGTTTAAATTTTGTTTAGCTGTATTATTTAATTGCTGTTAATATTTTAGTTGCAATTTAAGGGGGCGTGTGTTCGGGTAGGGTGGGGCAGCAGCGGAGTGGGAGAAGATCCATAGTCTGTCTCACTCCCACAGCTTGGTATCTCTCTCTCGCACCCAATGCTACGAGGAGGTCGTTTTCTAACCGGCCGACCTATGGCAAGAATCGTAATGGGGGGGGGGGGGGGGAGGAGAGTAAGCAATACAATGGTGTAAAAATTGTACTTGCTCGCATGGCTGCGTCTGAAGCTTGTGGGATAGGCTACTTGATGTAATTTGTAGACAACATATGTAGGCCTACTGTTACAATACTGTAATCTTTAGGAATTTAAAAATTTTCACACGTTTGAAGTTAGCCGACAATGATTTTTATTAGGTAGCCTACAGTCTTTTCTTTAATATCTTCTTGCCTTCTTGCCTATATCTGACCTTGCCATGGTCCGTTTAACTTAGGTCAGATAACCAGGACTCTACTGTATTTAAAAAATATGGTTTAACATAGCTTGTACCAGTGACAATGTGATTGTATTCCAACTGTCAAAACATAGTTTTCTTATTACAGTAGACTCCCTCTTATCTGGACACCTTTTAACCAGACATCGGTTTTTGACCAGACTACGCTCGGTAGAAGTGACATCTCTTTATACGGATAATTTTTATCGGTTTAACCGGACTAGATTGGTAGGAAGTGGGCAGTACTGAAACGACTGTTCTCTTGGGAAAGATTTGAAATCAGTGATTATGTGTCTAAATACAAATGCTCTTCTAATTTTAAGTCATACTGTAGAGTATGCATTTAAACTGTCCGTTTTAATGAGATTTTAGGGACGTCGGTTTAACCGGAAAACCCGTTCCGGACTGGCATCGGTCCCGAGGAGTCCGGATAAGAGGGAGTCTACTGTATTGAATACAAAGCAGTAATTAGTAGGCGAGCACTGACTTATTTGCAACTTGGTAACCGGGGCTATCGAACGTAGCCTAACTAAAACAATTTTAAGCTTCTGATGACCATTTAATTTGTGAGCAAATCACAAAAACCCCAAAAATATATGCTTGTTATTTGTTTCTACTTAGAAATAAAGTTTAGAACCATGACCCTTGAGTTTTGGGTTTGAATCCTGCCCTCGGTATATTGTTTGCATCTTGTGAGGAATTTTACCTGATTGTGACAGGGGCATATGTTCACCCAGAATAAATCATTGGACAGCTCAAGTTAAACAGTAGGAGAATTGTTGGTCTGCTACAGCTCCAATCAGGAAGTGAACTATGATGCTTAATACTTCTTTCACTCCATTGGGGCAAAGTCCGGGCCTGTATCAGTTGAAACGATTCTGAAGTGACTATTGGATCTTGTAGGAGCTTTCACACTAGTGCGGTTAGGCCCGGACAATCCTAAACTGTCAATGCGGGTCCAGTTATCTACACTTATGCGTCCCAGGCTGGTTTCACCTTGGACGTTAATCAGTAGTTTTCCCAGTTTGTCTTTATCAGTGGCTGAGTGCAGTGGTTCTCCAATTTTTTCTTCTAAACATACGAAATGTTTGTATGTAAGGCAGAAGAAATTGACAACGAGCACTTGATTAGTTGGTCAAGTAAACCTGTTGTATTTTGGTTTGTTTTGTAGGCCAGTGATGTTGGACTTACACCCTGAGACAACAAATTAAAATTTCCATTTATACTTGATTAGGTATATTGTTATTAAAATATTTCATTAAACATGTACCTGAATTATTCCATATTTAAATAACTTTATTTTTTAAGACATTCGGTTTCGCTTATACAGGGAAGGTAATGATAATGAATAAATGAATTTATTTCCCATATTACAAAACACTTTACAATCATAATAACTGTTGAGAAATGTAAATAATTTTGATAATGATTAACAAAGTGTTTTTTTTAGCTAAAACCTCATGCCGGTAAAGTTTATACATGCATTGTAGGTTACATGCATAGACTATATCAAAATTTGATCTACAGTTTTGTTGTTTTTCCCCTCTGGAACCAATGGCAACAGAAGAAAAATAATCAGTCCCAGGTTTAGATGTTATTGTGTTTTAGTAATGGAGCATGGTGGGAGTGAGAGGTGTGTTTAGAGTAAAAGTCTGATTGCCGTGGACATTCTACTGGAGTTTAAGATCTTCCCTTCATCACTCCGTAGCTGTGACCATAGCTTTTTTTTAAATACAATTAATCAACATGAATTCACCCGTACTTCTTCAATACTAAATAGTTCCTAACTTATTTATCACAGGAGCGTTGTTTTTTCTTTTAGGATACACAACAAGTATAACACATACCACTTTACTGTTATTCATTTCAATCTTGAATAAGTTACACCCAAAAATCACAAATTTAAGCCTGCAAAAGCCCAGATCCGGGCAACTAATGTGAAATGGCCAGACCGGATTGACGATCCAGTGCAGGCTCTAACCACACTGGTGTGAAAGAGGGCTAAAAATTAAACTTAATACGTGTTTATACACCAAAAACTTACTTTTTTAATCATGACTTAGGTTTTTTGTTCTTATGATGAGAGAAAAAAAATGATCACAAGCCTATAGGCATATAAAAATCTATAAAAAATACTCCCTAGGGCTCAAAAACTTAAAAGTCATACACTTTTTCTAAAATATACATGCAAAAAATTAAAAGTGTATGTACCGGTACAGTACTTACATACAAAACAAAATAGGACTATGGCCTATGCATAAAGTTATATCCTGTTCATATGACCCTACAATGGTACTAATGGTATAGTTCGGCCGCTTAGAAAGCGAACTCCTCCAGCATTGGTTTAGCATTAGCGCGCAGGTCGTTTTCTAAGCGGCCGAACTATAGTAGGCCTACTAACGTTCATGTTTTAAACTAATGTTTTTTTGAATTGGTAGTACTAATGTTCATGTTTTAAATTAATGTTTTTTTAAGCTATTCAATTTAAGTTGCTGGCATTTCAGCAAAGATATCAATCAGTACTGGTACCTATTTATAATATTCAGGAACTTTTTGAAATTCAGGAGTTCCTAAGAAATAGCAATTCAAAGGGTATAATCATAGACAAAAAGAATGAAATAGACTGTCAGCCATGCTGCGGTCACCATGGTTACCATAGGTTCTGCTGGGAGCGCCGTGTAGTTTACGTAGCGTGTACGCCGTAACTATGTGGCGCTCCCAGCGGTAACTGCAGCACGGCTGGCTGTCTATAATTTTAATCCTTTTTGTCTATGGTATAACAGACACTAATTAATATCAGGTGTGCAACAATAGCAGAAAAAAACATTGCTCATATGCAAGTTTGGGATTGAAGATTAGCTTTTTAGATGATCCAAAAGATAACACTGGTTTTATATTAGACTACTTGTGACACTTTTAGACCTACATGTGTAAGATGGGAGTGGGGAGATAGGCTGGGTAACACATTGCCTTGTCACATTCCACATTCCTGTGTAATAAGTCCATTGTCATCCAAGTGTACTGGGAGGTCTGCAGTCTACATTATTGCATTCCCGTTTTCCTTAAAAGTATAAATTTTTATTTAACTCAAATAAAAATCTTGCAAAGCTATAAAATTGCTATAATAAGTCGCTGCCAATTTTCGTTATTGTCTGCCAAGTTTTGAAGAATTGATGGGTGATCCCATTTAGAAATAAAAATAATTACAAATTTTTTTTATTTAAAGTCTTGGTACTCATAATACTGGGGACGCACAATTGGTACCTATTGGATGCAGGCTTATAACCTTCTCTAATAACTTTAGTCGGTTATTTTCACATCTTATGTATTTGTTATTTTATACATTTTTTTACAGTTAACCACTTTTGTGTGGTGCTTTATTACTAGTCAAATAAATCAAGTCAATAAACTTGAAATTAATTTTTGGATTCACATAAAAATCCTGAAGTTTTTTCCAAAATTTTTGGCAGCTAATGTCTGTTGATCTATGTAGTTGATAGTATTTATAATTCTATTCACACATAGCCTACCTATTATATTTTGAAACTTTATGGTTCAAGTAGGCCTAGTTACAAGATTAATTAATCAACAAAGACTATTATTTTATTATTATTTTGCAGCCTACCTGTCAGAAACACACACTTAACAAATTTAATATTTTACAAACAACCCTATTTTTTGGACAAGTAATGGGACATTTCAAAGCTATGAATGTAGAAGATACACAGTGGTTATCTACATAATACCAGGCTAACAAACAGATAATGTATCTTAAATATTTACTTTTCTCTTTATATTCTGTGGGAACTAGTAATTCTGAAAATAAGTAAATACTTCTTCCACTTATTTTATGCCCTTTTAAATACTGCAGGTTAACTTCTTAATTAATTGTAATTATGAAGCCTGCATTTATGTGTGTTTTATTGGCAACACTCTTGTACAGTGATTTCTAATAAACATTTAATCCCATATTTTAGCCCAAATTGTACATTTTGCCCAATAGTTGCCAGTTCGATCCTAAGAAAATGCTGTAAAACTTTTTGACTGGAAGAAACGACCTGTGTAATGTGTATGCTTCAATGGCACTTTTTGTGCTGAGGGATTGGGATTATTTGCTGCTTTGCCATTTTGACATTTTGTAACATAGCCTACCTTGAATCAGACCTTCAGCCTTTAGTGTCTTTGTGAATCCTAAGAGCTGTAGAACCGAGCTGTGTTCTTGGCCTTGTGATCACATTTTCTTGCACTTTTTGTCTTCCTGGACTATAGCTTACCCAGCAACATCTTCATGGTTCCTTATGCTAGACAACTGCCCTTCCAGAATTCTGAATGATGATGTCTCCTTTTTTGGTCAGATTATAACAGATCATAGGATGAACATTTTACAGATGCCGTTCAAATTAAACGTAGTACAATTTGTATGGACTTCAACTGGATTCAGCCTTGTCAAATCTATATATTAATTTGAAACTGTTTTTCTTTGTGACAGCTATTTTGAGAGAACGGCTGGGCGTAGAAAATCGGTAGGGGTGTCTAAAGAAAGGTCTTGGTCTGTAGCATCAAAAGAGAAACGGGGTGAACTTCCTTGGGGCTCTGCCCCAGTGGCCTTAAATTTCCCATCCCATGTTATTCTTATGGAGGAAAAACGGGGTTTTTGTCGCAGCTAATTTGAGAGAACGGCTGGGCGTAGAAACTTGGTAGGGGTCTCTAAGGGCCCTTTCACACGAGGCAACTGGTGGCCGCCACCGGTGGCCGCCACTGGTTGCCCGCCACAGCTTCAACATTATTTTAAATGGGACCTTTCACACACAGCCACTGCAGTTGCCCGCCACTACACAGTGGCCGAGCAGTGTCTCCTCGCGCAACTGCTAGTCGGCCACCGCCGGCAACTGCAGTGGCGGCAACTCGTCGCGGGGCATTGAATTAAATGGGAGCTTTCACACGTAGCAACCAGTGGCCGCCACCGTGGATGAGCGCGCAGTTACTATTTTGAATCAGTTCACGTGTAGACTGCAAAGACAAACGCACTATGGTAGTAGTTGAGTGTTTTCGTGTTGAATTGTTTGTTTGTTAAAATGGGTGATCAGAAGAAAAATAAAGAGGATGTTGCTGAAAAAGAAAAAGACAAAGGAAAACAACAGAATAAGAGAATAAACAAAATAATAGAAAACAAAGTTGATACTGAAGATCTAATTTGCGAAATTGAAAAGTAGCCGGCAATTTGGAATAGCACGCCTGTGTCTTTGCCTTATTTTCTTTATTATCAACGCGAGAAGAAGGAGATGTTCATTGTTCGACAGCATTTTCACAACTACCATTGTACAGTGGCTGTAGTAAAGTAGCTTGTAAAGTTGCCTGTACCATCCACTGCAGTTTCCCGGCCGGTAGCTGGTGGCGGCCACCGGTGGCCGCCACCAGTGGCCTCGTGTGAAAGGGCCCTAAAGAAAGGTCTTGGTCTGTAGATGAGCCATCAAAAGAGAAACAAGGTAAATTCCCTTGGGGCTCTGCCCCAGAGGCCTTTAAAGTTCCCTCTTCAGATTTGTTTACATTGCGACCATATGCATTTTTAATGCAACAGCTGTTAATATTTAAATTGTGATTTATTGAATTTGTCAAAATAAAGTACAGCATTTGTAATGGATTTTTCTGATTTTAAAATTGATTTTCTTCTGCATCGTGTCATGTTTTGCAATATAATGTTCTATTACCAAATCAGTGGAAAATCCTAATATCACTTATGGAGTTAACTTATATCTATTGTATGGGTTGGTTTCTGCCTTTTTTACCACTTCTTGGAGATTGTACGTACCTAGGTGATATTCTTTGGCAATTGCATCTGTAGACGAAACTTGGATTGGTGTAATTATTACAACGGAAAAGAGCGAGAAATCCTGGACAATTTGATATAGGCTAAAAATAAAACTGAATTAACACTGTGCTACATTTCTTGAGCAATCATTGATATAGGTAACCGATTTGCAAACAATGGAAACATAGAAAAAGTCATAGAACACATCCAGGTAAAAGAAATAGAAATATTTTTTTTACACTAAAAACATTAAAAAAACAAGATCAGCTTTTTGAAAAAAGATAAGATATTTACAAAAGATTTTGATATCTAACTGTTGTGTAGATCGTAAGTATTTCCATAATCTTTGAGTCGCCTGCAATGCTCCGCAATTGCTCGAATTCGAGCAACAGGTACACTAGTTAAGTTTGATTTAAGATTTAGACCAATAGTGTTGTGTTAGTGGGTTCCATGTTGATGTTACTGGTTTGTGAGGTGTTAATCTAGTTATTCCCCAGTTCCCAGTACAACTGCTCATTAGGTCTACTTACTAAACCAACCTGTGCCAGACTGCTCCTATAAATACCTTTAAAAGTAATTTGGAATTGTCTAGTGGTTAGTGCTCATGACATCAGTCCTTGAAGGTCCAGAAGGTCCTGTCTTCGAATGTTGTCAATTACCAATGTCTTTTAGCAATGGGTATTGTGACCCGGTTGTTCAGAGATCAATTTAAGCTTTTTGAATGTTCTTACTGTTAGTACTCATAATTTTTGTTCTTGTATGTTTGTGTTTAAGTCCTGTTAATACCATCTGTGCTTTTATCAATGTGATAATGTTGCTGCAACCTTAAGGCATATTTCCATTAATATAAAAACAAAACAAAGTTAGGTCTTTCAGGTAAGGTCGACTTTTTCTGTTTTGAAGATATTCCTCCAATATTCATACGCGAAGTTTAAAACATAGTATAACACTGGCTAAAACATGAAACCTTTACCTCTGTTTTCGTAAGTTTCTACTCCCACAAACCTTTGCGTGTATGGTAAATATTAAATTGATACTTCATGTCTTTGTTTTAAATGAAGATATATAACAAATTTAAGTTTTTGTAAGTTATACACGACAGTTGGATGTCAGTATTGCCAACAACATTCAAAAAATTACAGGACTAAATTTGAAAGACATTTTACTCTAAGATACCACCGAGGGATACTAGAGACCTAGGACTCTGCTCCACGAACTTTCAATGCTTCATGGTTGAGCTTTGGCAAGTAAATATTGATTCGTCTCCATGGAAACAAAAGAAAATTTATGGTGTTTACATATCTGGTTTACATATCTGATTCATTCATTGTCTACAAAAGCTTTCCGTGACTGTATGTACACTTTAAAATTGTTGATTCAAAATCAGGGTTGCTGCAACAAACATGCTAAGGGAAGTTCCATTTGCCACGTTGAATTTTTACTATGTTATTTCCTTAAACGTTCTTGATTTAAAATTTAAAAAAAATAGCTATAATAAAGTAGCTTTAAAGGATCTAAGTTATCTGAATAATGCAAAGCAAGGGGAAAATCTACTAGTCTAATTTACTGTATAAATTATACAGTAAAGCAAACACCATCATTGTGGTACCATCAGTATTTTCTATCATCTTTAAAGACATACATGAACCATACATATATCTTACAACCCTAATAAAAAACCTAACTTATGTTTGTTCTCAAAACAGTTAAAGAATGGCGATTACTATTTTTTAGGTTTCAAAAACCAAATCTTAAAAGGATTAATCGAAAATTGATTAGGTTGAACAGTTTATAGAGAGGAGCGCGTGAAGAGCGACTCGGTCGTATTTGGGTCGCGGTTAGCCCAAGAATCGTTAGTTTTATTGTTATTGATAGGGGACTAACATTGACATTATTAGCGAGGATTTGACAACTCTAGAAATGCGGGTTGAGTTCTACTGTACGAATGCTCGTGCATTACAAGTTTTATAAACGCTACAATTATTTATATTAAATTGTATAGGAGTTTGATAACCACTGAAATTGATTGGCCAATCTTCAAATGATGGGAGTTGAATAGTAACTGAAATTTAATACTTTCCTCTTGGGACACTCCTAGCAGGAGAAGAATGGAATTGTAGATGGGGTTTAGTTTAAATTCGAATACTCCAGTTAAGAGTAAAAAAGTTAAATTTAGTCGTGTCACATTATTTTTAAAATCTAATTGCGTGTATGTATTTATGTTTTGTATTATGATAAGGACGTTGCTTATTTATTAGTTTCTCAGTCGCGATAATTTCTATCCTCCGAAATAATTGTATTGCCTTTTTATTTACTAGAGTTCGAGTATATAATATAAATGGCAAAAGACAAAATTGTTATCAGGCTTAACTGAGCGAATTGATTTTTAAAGGAGGGATGAGAATTCCACAAGTTTTATATCATCAGCAAATTAAAGAAAAGGAATTTTGATAACTCTCTTTATGCCATATGGATATGAAGATCAGAAAATATCTGACATATTTTGGATGTTTTCAAGTTAAATTAGAAAGAAACCAATATTATATTAAATTTATACTGTTATTTTTAAGGTTCCTACTCCGACCATGAACTGCAGATCAGTTACACGGGACAGTAATACGAACTACATTACCGATCTTTTTAATGTCGCTGTTCTGCGCTACCGACAAGCAGAGTTAGTTGCTGTCTTACACGACAGGTAGCGCTGAGCGTTAGTTTTGCCACTCTAGCCTTGCATCGCACGATCCGGCTGTTTGTTTATCTTATAGCCACTTGCAAAGTTGCAACACTTGCAGCCATGCATCTTGCTGTTGCTAGTGTGTAATCTGTTGGATATATCCGACCTTTGCCAACCACAGTTCCCCCTCCTTCACGTTTGTGGCGTCTTCTAATATTTTACATCGGAAATAGCGACGACGGCACCGCGCAGTCTTTTACTGAAGACTCTTCGCTAGAAGCGATTTTCTTCGTATTTTGTAACGGAGATTTAACTTTCTGTTCGCTTTTTGCTTGTGAGAAGTTGAGAATGCATTCAAAACAACATTTTACAAGACTTCAAGCCTTGCTATGCCAGCCAATCATCGAATATCAAAACCATTTCGAATCTAATTTTCTAGGTTACATACTTCTTGGTACACGGGCACTCAATAATATACAACAAATTTTCTACTGTAAAGTGGCTATGCCGTCGGGAAACAAATCAATAAACTCTCACTATAGTATGTGCTCTTAGAAAAGACACCCAACACAACAGTCACTGAGCAAAGAAGGCAGCCTAGAACAACAATAATGTGCATTTGCATCGACGAGACCTGTGATAAGAATTGGAACGCACTAAAATATTGTACACTACCGGTACTCATATTTATGGAATTTGCTTAGTCTTAACACACAATTTGTAAGGCGGATTAACAGTGTAAAAATGATAGCAGCATAATCAATTAACAAATTATATTATTTTTAATTTTAACATTTCTCGTCCTGGGCAGTTTGCGGGAAAATCTCAGACCAAACAACATTCAGTTTAACGCATTTAACGTTTGCGTTTGACATATTGATGGTAAAAATCGTTACATATGCAATTTCCATTCGAATATAAGTCACAATGATCGTAAAAAATTGCATAGAAATAAAATTCAATTTTTGAAGGGTCAATTCACCAGTGGAATGACCGTTTAAGCTCGAGTTTTTACCTATTATCCAAAATTGTAAAATAGGGTACTGCAAAGTTTAAATGTATTGTCCATATCCATATAGCCTACTCCTGACCTTGTGTACTTCCTAATGGTAAAACTAGTATTATTGTAGAACAGAGTGTGGAAAAATACAATTTATCGCCCATATATCATTTCACCAGTGAATTACTGCTATATGACATTTTTGAAATCGTATGAACCCCTCAATAACTCATAAAAGCCTAGCACAGTAAAGTCAACTGATAAAACCATACGGGAATATTTAAATTGCCCACAGTTTTAACATACGATTATGAACAATGTGCTTTTTATGGAACAACAGTACTGTATGGCTGTATTAATTATCAACTGTCGGGGTTGGCTAGAGTGAGTTTGTGAGTATAGTTGAGTGAATGGACTTCCACAATCCACAACACATACGTAATGTTTGTACGTGTGTAGCTTAGTCATTACGCAAGTAAACATAACGACAGCTAAGTAAACATGCTACATTCGGGAACATTCTGAACATATTTCATCTTGCCTTAGTATCTCGACCTGATACAAGCTACAAGGCTCAGAATATGAGTTGTAACTTGACTCTTTGGAGAGATCTAATGGTAATTTGACGAAAGACTTTTAATGTTTTCAAACGTCTATTGGTATAACAACACTTGGGATTCTGAAACAGAAATCCTATCTGTACGGACAATATGTAGCAGTTTTTGTCAAAGGAGGATTAAGTAGAAGATAATCTAATTGGGTTTGCCAAAAGTCTACGTTCTCTATTAGTTTTTAATGATACGCAGAGTTTGATATGCCATTAATGCCGATTAAATATCCTTAGGTATGAATGGACTAATACATAGTTTTTATTTTATATCACTTTTTCCGCTTACAGTACTTTGATATGCAAATTAATTTAAAATTGTAAAACTAGTGCAGTACTAATATCATTATTTGCTATATACGTACCATTAACACTATTTTAGCACAATTGACGATGTTTTGTGTTGCAATGGTTATTAAATTGCATGATCGATTATGAGGATTGTTTAGAATATACCAGCTCCGTAAAAAATAATTAAAAAGTACAGACCACACGCTTGGTCTCGCGGGCGTAGAACTCTTGAAATCCAGCGGTAGGAATAATGTAAATCTCCCAACACGTTTGTGGACAGTTCAGTTTTTTTGTGGCTGCGGCTGTTGATCGATGTCAGCACGGATTTGTTATCTAGTTTAACCGTTTTGTTAGTTTTATAATGCAAATTTCCGTCTGTCAAAATATTGTTCTTACTAAGATTTGTCTTGACGTTAGGAAACTGTTGAATTCAGTTTTTCTCTACGTTTTCACTGTGGACAAAGAAATAATCTTATTTGGTTTCAGGTTGCATAATGTATTTTTGACGTATCTTTAATTTCCTAACTGGTCACTCACTCACCTTTACAAACCAGAGGTATTTACGTTGACCTGCATGTCATTTTTGAACAGAGCGTTTCTCATCCTATTGTGAGATCTGAGCCTGATTTTACTTATATTTTATGCTAGTAGCTGTTGAGTGTGCTTTTGTTGACTAAATTAACCCCTTTTACTTAAACAAGTATTGGGTTTTCTTAAACAAGTAATAGCTATGATACATTGTTATGTCCAGTTTGAGAAACAAACAGTAAACCCAAGCGCCCATACTGCTGCTGTATGAAATACTTACTATGTCTTAGTTGATTAATTGGCGGTGTTCAATTTGAATTTATAATTAGCAACATCTGATGTCCATATAGCTTGACACAGTATCTACTTTGGTATCCAAGTCGATGGTTCTGCTCTGTCGTTGCGCCACAGTCCCACTATCATCAACCTTTTCTAATTAATTGGCTTGTTTCCACCGAGCTCAAACCGGTACACGCTATGCACTAAAGAGTTTACAAACAGATAAATTGCATTTGAAATTAATAGTACTGTTCCCAGCTCGAGAATAATATTTCAACAAGTCTTGTATATGGTAGTAGACCCCTATATTACCCAGTACCTGCGCTAAACATGTCATAAAACGAGGCTAGCATCTACGGAGAAAATGTAGAACCTTTCTAAAAAGACAGAAATAACTCTTGTCAGTAATAGCCATGGGTATTGCAGTATGTATAGGTTGATTCAGTTTGAGGTTAGAATTTAAAACTAAATAATATTCGTTACAGTTAACTTACTTGCTGTATCTTTGTGTAAAATCATTTTTTAGAGACTGAAATTAAACATGCAATATCACTGTTAAAACTTCTAAAATTTGTGTGTTAAATTCTTGTGAAATTAAGAGCAATTCTCTTAAATTCTACCATCAGCTTCGGATTCCAGTTATGCTTGTTTAAGTAAACCTTAAACTTCAAGTAACCCTAGAGGAAATAATCTACCGAAGTGAGGGAACATGATCTTGCTGGTCAAAAAATGAGCAGTCGTACAGGAAACTTTGGCTGAGCAAACTGCAGGGTTTCTTGAGCTGTAGCCCCTTCTTGTTGAAGCCATAAGTTGTTCAAATCGAACCCACAATATTGAAGAAATCGCTTATCATCTGGCATTCACGTCCTCATCGACTATAACTGCATCGCCACGAGCATTTACAAAAAATAAGCCAATCGGACTTTCTCATAAAGTTTGAAAACGGTGTTTGTAGTTTGGAAATTTTTTCTGATTGAATGGCACTTCATAACGGCATATTTTACATAACAACAATGCCTAGTAACAAAACATCAGCTGTTCTGGAATAAGAAAGCAGGGCTACAAAAATAAGGTAAAAAAACAAAATAACCATTTTGGAATAATTATTCGTATTGTTTAGCCAATATTTTAAAGCCTCTTAGCGACCGTTAATCATCTCACTCCACTGAGAGAATCAATTATACTTTGAAAAGTATTTGTATGAATTTTTATCCTGCTAATAAATCGTTTTATCTTACAACTTGTGTTAAAAAAATCCTACTTTAATGAAGTTGAAGATGGCCTACTGGCACATTTACATAGGAATTGTTACAATGCCAAGCAGTGATAGCTGGCACACGGAAGTTGTTCATCTGTTATCTACAAATAACCTCTTATCAGAGTGATAGCAGATGTTATTGCCACAATGTTGTGCTCTTTACACTTCACACTTGCAACAAACTGTCTAACCCTAGGGCTTCGCTAATCACCTGCTGTATTATTCCAATGAGAATCTCTTTTGTGATTTTTTCGGATTTCCCATATAGCCTAGGAAATAAGCTATTACCGAAGGTATGATAATACCTGGGGCCCGGGGCCCATTTACCTTTTCGTTTTGAGGTCTCCAGAGGTCAAAAACACCATTCGTTCCAATTCATGTGTGTTTGTGTCCGGCGCAGCAACTCGAGCCAAAATAATCAGATTTTGATTTAATTTGGCACATACGCGTAAACCTACGTTTATTACGAGTTCGGGAATCAGCATGATCGGACTATAATAGGAAGGGGGGTTTATGGGGTAAAAATATATTTTCTCATTTTTTTACCTCAAAAACACGAAATTTTGTATTTTCTTTCCAAATAATTTTGTAGAGCTTAAAAATACAAATAATTTAGTATGTTGAAACATTTTTGTATGCCTGGCGGTCACAGAGAAAAGTGAAAATCAAAATGCCCATTTTATTATTATGGAGAAAATCAAAACTGGTGTAATTTGTTTGTTTATGGATTGGTTTTAATTGAATTTGGTAAATTGTTTTTTATACTAAGCTACCAACATTTAAATTAAAAACAAGTTAATACCCACCCTGTAGCAGCAAACCTAAGTACATTAAAGTTAATGTTATTTAAAATGGAAATAAATTTGACAATTTTAAGGTAATATTTTATAGAAAATCCAGCCAGGTAAATGGAAATTCGTTTAGTGTGCAGGTTTGCTGCGGTGAGAGTATTTTGGGTGCCAGTAGGTTTGGACACTGGTATCGTCAGAGTTGTTGATTCCTTAAGTCACCAAGTGTCCGTCTGTCCGATATCTTATCTGTAAACGCAGTTCGTAAAATCAGTCTAATTTTGTAATTTGTCAAATCAAATCTTACCCTGGCACTCTGGCAGTGGACCCTGATACGGTACGTTGTGCTGTTTAGCGTCTCTAATAGTGTTTTAATATACAGTACTAGCCGCATGTAAGTGTGAATATGGAAACTGATTAAATTGCATTACTATCGTCAGCTATAAATCGACTTCTTGTTTAAAAATATTTGTAGTTTCGGATCCTGATAACTTGAATATTTTCGCTGAAAAATGCTTTTTAGCATACAATTTATAAACCTCTACATTAAAACGAGGGGGGGGGGAGTTCTTTTCAATATGCGCACCTTCGTATGTTGTAGTTGATTTTAAATGCTCGGGATTTTTATTATAACAACTACCTTTCGTCGTCTTAATTGTCTGTTTTCATTGGGTAAACAAGTATAAGCATAGTTTTCTTTACATTTTATACACAAATTTGGGTAAGTGATTTCAAATAACAATAATTTATTTTTCAATCATCTCAACTTGTATGGATTGAGTGGGATGTTCACATCACTGAACAAGCAAACCCTTAGTTGATTTAAAATTGTTATTAATTATTAAATTACTGGCCCCGTAATGGTTAGTAATGACTAGGTTGCAGAGTACGTGCTTTATCAAGCGGTTCATCTTGGCTTATTATCTATATCTAGCTCATTGAAATTCAGTTGATGTATTACGTTTTGCGATTTTCAGATGATAATAATACGGTTTACCCAGATATTATTCACTATCTTATATATTAAAAAACTTCTGCAAAGCTTATGACAGCCACTCTGACCGTACTACTGGACCGAATTACACGCGGGTTGTACCAAAAGAAAGGTTATTGGTCCAATTTGCAGGTTTTGTTTGTATTTTGAGAATAGTTATATAATAATTGGGTCAAAAATGGAAATTTAAATATTCCTATGAAGATTTAACATGCGGATGATTCTATATATATTAACAGATAGACAAGCATGTTTATTGAACCTTTTTTTCTCAGCTCCTGTGCATCGCAAGGAAAATCTACGCATACTGTTGGAAAGATATTTGCTTGTAGATGTGCAGAATCCCTTTATAAATTAAAAAAGCTCAAAAATAAGCACAACAATGAATTTAAAATAATTAAAAAAATTTACATGAGCCTTATTGGTTGCCATTTTGGTGATGAAACAACGACAAAATATAAACAGAAAATCAAAACAAATTGAAAAAAATCCAAACCACATGTTTTACAGCGTGGGGCGAAAATAGAGAATCTCGACCACGGGGCGAGCTCCAAAATTGTATATTAAGTCTTTATTCCATAAAGCATCATGGTTTTACATTCACGATTTTTACTTACCATTTCGTCATGACTTTTACATTTCTTTCACTATTGGTGTTGCAATGTTGTTGTTATGACTTGGACTTATGTGATCGTTGGTTATGACTAACTCTTATCTTTCAGCTTATGATGGCAGAGCATCGACAGGGCTTTATTTTTTGTTCCCTACAACACACAATATTTATTATAACGTCTACAGCGCATAGTTTAGCGTAATTAATTAACCACCTGATCTTAGTCACTCGCCATACTACGATCTTTTGCAGTCATCTCCTTCCAACTAACTTTGATGTACAACCTGTACTGGATAATGCGACAATGGATGATCCGACGACGTGCCTTGAATGTGTCGTCGGCCGATTAAGTTCTACTTTCTTTAATAAACATTTACTTTTTTAAAATAATGTACTAGCCTAAGTGAATTTATAGTAATTGTAAATTTAAAGAAGTATTTTGATTTTTCGAAATATATGTTAATATTTACGTTGTTTTCGGTAGCCCGACATATTTCCTGTACCGTATCGTTGAGAGCTATACTATAGGCCTATACATACATCTATTTGAACATTATTCTTTGAATGTATATAAACAAAATATTTAGTTCAGTTTTTGATAAACGAAAAACAGTCTAATGAAAACACTGTTCACCTAGGAGTAATCAATATCCGGCACGAAGGACCAGATTAGCTGGTGTTGTAAAGTGCAAGTTAGTATCAGTCGACCTTGGGGTTGACATTGGCCGCCACGACCTGCGCATGCGTGATGGTGTTGAGACTGTCGTGTTATGCAAGCGTCACGTCATCCAAGATGGCGGAGCTACATACACCTGATCAGGGGCAAGGTCGGAAGTGCCGGTGTTTTACTGTAATGGTTTCGCTGTCACGGTTTCAAAAGTGTATCAGAGAAGTTTGGAGTTGACAAACTAACAATCGTCGAAAAGAGGACCGCCGCTATTAATATTTGCCCCATGCCTATGCAAATGAATGTGAAGTTAATGAGAAAAGTCAATGTGTATACATAGGCAGAAATGAATAGTTTTGCCTTGCCTCCCTACACAATAATTAATTACGTGCAATAAGCAGTGATTGATGTGTCTGAACATCGTTGGTCTGAACCTAGAGTATGTCTATTTATTACCTAACCTAACCGAACGTAATCTAGCCATGATGCAACCTATTATAAACATACCTCAACATAACATCACCTTCATTTGCATAGGGAAAATGTTTAATAGTGGCGCTCCTCTTCTTAAAAAAAATAAATAATACCGATAATACTCATCAATCTAAATAATTTAGAGCAGGTTTGATTATAGTATGTTAAAGAAGTTGGTACCTCAACTCAACATCGCCTACTTAATTTTAAACATTTTCTTTAGTATTGGCTCCATTATTTTTAACCGAGCCAAATACAAATCCCTCTAATGTACATTTTCGTTAAACAATTTCGATCCAAAACTCTACCTGGTGTTTAGTATCTCTCTTTTCAAAATATAGCTTTAACAATTTTAAATCCAGGATACGTAATGTCCATAAGCTTATGTAGTGCATACACAAATCAAGAAATGGTTTGAAATGGTAAAGAAAGTAGGTATGTTTGTATGTGTGTATGTATGTATATACCCTATGGACTCATGTACTAATTCCTACGATTAACAAATTTAATTTCAAGGTGTCTTGTATTATTTTTAAAGTCTATAATTAGATTGTGATTTTCCAGCCTACACGTCCTAATCACGTATTCCTATTTTTATATTTTTTACTACGATCTTCAAGTTACGAAAATAGGTTAGTTCTCAACCTTCGAAGTTGTTCGGTGTTCAATAAACTTGCATATAACGATGGTAACAGTGATTGGGAGTGAGAATGAAGGTGTTAAAACAATGAGACACATTGTATGAAGTGCAGCGGCGGCGCGGTCGCAGATAGTAGCGACATACATATGCATCCTCATTGCAGTGACCTAGACCTCTCCACCTAGCCTTGAACTTGGCCCTCGCAGTCGCAAAGTGATGGGGGCGTTATTGTGCGTTACGTAAATACAAATTGTACTTGAAGATTCCATCGTTGTATTGTTTTGCGTTATATGAGTTGTTGTATCTTTGGTGTAATTATTTGGTTGTGCTAATGAACGTAGGGGCATCAAGGAGTGTTACCAAGCTCTGTCAAGTTGTATGATTTATGTATTATGAGAAACATAATTTTATATATTTAATGCATTGCAAATTATTGTAATCCAAAAATATAATAATTTAAAATACATTAAATAATTTTTTGTGTGTGAAAAAACATCACTTCTTTAGTACTAAAAATATTGGTTTCAGAACGCAATGAGATTTGTCTGTTTACATACTTATCGCCCCCCCCCCTAAAAATCATGTAATTATTTAAAATGGCCATTCCTCTCAGAGGAAGAATGTTGAGTATTGGAAACGTGAATTCTAATTCGATCTCGAACTAATCCAAGGCCGTTGACCTTAATAGTGGAACATGTTACTAAGATAAGATCAAACTTCGTGTTGAATATCCCATACGAAATTACAAACTAAAACTTTCTCTTTTTGAATGCGCTATTTATATCTAATCGGTCTATGAATGCGTTCTATTGCTTTTATCGCTCTATGAATTTCTAGTATTTGCATATTAACTAAGTGATTAGTGCGCATTTCTATGCACGGATAGCATGCACCATCCGACTAACTAATTAACTGTTCAATTAGTTTGAATGGTCTGCAAACAATTCAATTGTGTTGACCACTTTTATACTAGTTACCTAACCAACTACTCTTTAAACTGTATCATTGTATTTTTTGCATTGGTTCGCTGTTTTCTTAGTGGTTATAGTGCTGACACAACAATAGTAACTTTTTAATTATGATTCGAAACTGGGCACAGCTGTTTATTGATCATATGGGCTTTCAAATGGTCCTGGATGAAAAACAGCTGATCTTAGTCGGTAAAAAAGTCACACACTTAACCGTACTCCATTCTACACTCGTTCTACGCCTAGATATAGTAACGTCCCCATCTCAATAAGTATTAATAATAGAATAGTACGAATAAGGCAACCTATTGTCCTGCCGCAATATACGTTGTCAACGTTACAGACATAGAAGTTAACTGGATCAGTCGCCATATGCGTTTATTTAAACTACTTAGACTATCCTATCCATCTGGCAGTCCTTAGTTTTACGTATATCTATATGGCAATTTGCCTGAGTTCGGTCTAAAAGCAGATATCTAAGTGGTATCGACGGTAGATTTACCACACTTGCTCCAGTACCTAATTTTCTTCCGTTATTTTTATCAAAACCTGTGAGTGCTAAAACACACCAAAGCTTTTAGTGATGTAGATAATGTTCCTGACTGCTCACCGTAAAGGGTCCTCATTAGGATATCCTAATTAAAAATATATTTAGGAAATCGAATTACAATGTAATGGTGTTTCGAAATTCCTATCACCGGTTTTATTTAGATTGCCGTTTCGTGAGATGCAATGGCTGGTTGTAAGGTGTGACTCGGGATTTTGCTGCCAAGTGGGCTTTTAGACGATATTGAGTTTTTATCCTCCTTTAATGCGGGCGACTGTTTATTTCTACTTCGTTTGTATTGTCAGTGGATAGGTGGGGAACTGAGGCTGTTTTAGATATAGGTTCTTTTCAACCTTTATCTGTCCATTTCACTTGGTTGATGCCTAACCTAAGTGCCTTTCTATGAACCAGTTTTCATCGTGCAGACACATTGCCATTTTTCTGCTATCACTCACTACTTGTAGATGCGTGTAAGGGAGGGGGGAGGTCAGAGACCAGTCGCAGAGATGAAGTAGAGATGGAGTGTTTGGTGTTTACCTACATCTTCTCTGGTAAGGTAAACTCAAAGACGTAAAATCAAGCATCAGAGTGAAATATGATTTCAAAATGTTGGAGGAATCCTTTTACAACAAAAAATCCCTCGTCATACAACTCATCGTAAGGGCGTTTTTTTATAATTACCATAAAACAATAACTTTACAGTCACACCCTCTAACATAACATTTCAGGCCAATGTTATGTACAATGTAAGCCCAGTTTCATCTTTCGCAAGGGTAAAACGCTAATGCACATGAACTATTGACTATTGAAATAAAAAAATATACAATAAGTTTCATGACAAACCACTGCAACATGTTATGAAATTTGATGATTTGAATGTACAAAATACACAAAACTACTACATCTTGATGTAGTATGAGTGGGCTAAGCGAAGGTACGAGTTTCTTATTCGTTTGACCTGATTTGAGGTGGTTATATAATTTCTTTAATATCTGAAAAATCAAATAGATTCGTCACTTGTAATGAGGTTGTGATTGGTCTGTGTGTTGGATGAATCCCAATCACCAACGTTTAGTCAAGCGGAGGCGTTGTAATTTGTCTAGCAACTGCTTTTTCATGTCATTGCCTTGGGTAAACCTGCTAGAGCTAGACTATCTCGTTATACAGCTTTGTTTTATTTTAACTGGACTTCTCTATTTTCACCCCACTCTGTAAATAAAACATGTGTTTGAATTTTCTTCAATTTGTTTTGATTTTCTGTTTATATTTCGTTGTTGTATTACCAGCATGGCAACCTATAGGGCCCATGTTAAATTTTTAAAATTTAAAATTTATTTTTGTGCTTATTTTTGAGCCTATTTTAATTTATAAAGGGATTCTGCATATCTATAGGAAAAGGTTTTCAAGAAACATGCTTGCCTATCAATAGAGGTGGTCAAAAACTCGACTACAAATATTGTAATGTGCAGACTTCTCTATTTTCACCCCACGCTGTAAATAAAACATGGGATTGGAATATCTTCCATTTGTTTAGATTTTCTGTTTATTTATCGTAATTATTTCGTCACCAGCATCATGGCAACCCATAAGGCCCATGTTAATATTTTTTAATTTAATAATAATTTCTCTTCTTATTTTTGAGTCTATTTTTAATTTAAGGAAACTATCTTTCTAACAGTATGCGTAGATTTTCCCTGCGATGCACACGAGCTGAGAAAAAGGTTTTCAAGAAACATGCTTACTTATTAATATATAGGATTTAAATATCCGCGAAACGTTAAATATAACTACGCTCATATTAACCTGTGCAAAACCACTTTGACTTACGATGTAGCTTACAGAATGTGTGTACGATTAGCTGGTGTTGTTATGTAGAATTGCGTACACGAACCCAGTTGGAAAAGTGAGGGGACTCAGGCTTACCTCTGCTGACTTCGGATCAGGCTCAGAGACACTTCCAGCATCCAGACATCTCCCGTCTCCATGTAATCGCAAATCTAGTTGGTGGTAGGCGGCAATTCGCCTCCACAACGGAATCTGTAGTGACAGGTCCCGTTGTGGAGGCGAACTACTTTTTCCGACGAAGTGTCCACTTTCGAAAAAGTTACGTGATAAACTTCTTCAGGCAGAAAATCACCAAGTTTCTACCTTACCCATCTGGCGAGGGGGTTTTTTTTAAACGTCGGACTACGTCTTTCTGATGTATCTTCCATCTCGAAGTACCGGTAGTTCATACATCGTTTACCGTTGGGTATTGTTCAAATCTTTGCAGAATATGTAGTTAAATTTGCATAACCTCGTTGACATACAATGTTGTAGCTTTTCTGTTACGAGTCATTTAATCTTGCACCACTACTGAAATGGACCTCAAACATGTGATTAGGTGGTATAGGTAGATTTCCTAGCAAACGGTTGAGATAGGGAACTGGGTTTCCTCAATAACTAGCATGCGCACGCTACAAGTGGCCATCTAGCGACCCTTTTCACGTGGAGGGGAGGCAAGTCTGATGAAAGCGCAGTCTTTACTGGTGGAACGGCGTGCGCAAAAACTGGCAGCCTTGTGAACATAGGGGCGGGGCCAAACTTGATAATCTGAATGAATCTACTTTTCCGCCGACCCAATTGACCACGTCATGCAGATTAGAAAGGACTTTAATTGGCTTAAATTAATACCTTGATTAACCTACAGTTTGAGGAAAACTGAAGTTCCCTTCGCTGCAGATGGAGAATTGTGGTTTAACTTGACAAAAGGTAAAACCTATCTAAAAAAATATAATTGGAACTATTTATTTTAAATATTTGTTGTAAGAAATATTCATTTAACATTCGCAGGTAGAACGGATTCTTTGTTGTGCAATTCCAAACATAGAAATTCAATGGTTACGTTACCAATGAATCCCGCGTAGTGCAACCTCAATGATAGAAATATCAGCGGTGGTGGTATCTATGGACCTAAAGTCCCATAGGTACCTAAATGTACATATGGTAACCAGGTACATAAAGGCTAGTACTCACTAGGACACCCGGTCGCTTATCAACCGGCGACCTGGTTGACGAGCGACTAAGTTGATTATTGAACGTTTTATTGCTGGGTGGTACACACTAGGATACCTAGCACTTTCAACCAAGCTGGAAATCAATCAAAATTTGGTGGGGATAGACAATTTGTTTTGTTCTGGTTCACGCTTAAGCCTATCAAAGTGTGAACCTCAATGACAACACCATGCCCCCGACGGAGAGGAAATAGCTGCCGAAGTTTTGATTATATTAAAAACTGTGGGAAGTAGAGAAGAAGAAAGAAATTGTTTAGAAGATTTTGGGTTAAAGGGTGGCTTTAAAGTAGAAATAGTTTCAGCCAGCCACATTGGCACTCCTACGAGCTTTTCGACTTAAAATCCTCAAGATTTTAAGAACTATTTACTTATGTCAGATGACAGTTTCCGTCATACTAAGCAACCAGTGACACCCGTGACACCTCACATAGAAAAAAGGACGTCAGATTGAGATTTTAGCATGGTTTTGTTTCGTCAGTTCATTTTTCGTTGTACTGCGCATGCGCTAGCCGTCTTTAGTTGATCAACTTGGTCGCTGAAGCGTACACACTCTAGTTTTTTGAGAAATCTGATTGCCTGGCGATAAAATGGTTGATCGGAAACCCCCAGGTTTTCGATACATGTCCGAAAACCAAAAAGTTGCCTGGCAACCTACAAATCGCCGTCAACCAAATTGACAGACACGTACACACACGGCGATATTTGTGCAATTTGGTCGCTCGTCAACCAGATCGCCGGTTGATAAGCGACCGGGTGTCCTAGTGAGTACTAGCCTTAAAGGCTAGTACTCACTAGGACACCCGGTCGCTTATCAACCGGCGACCTAATTGACGAGCGACTAAGTTGATGATTAAACGTTTTATTGCCATGGGGTACACACTAGGATACCTAGCACTTTCAACCAAGCTGGAAATCAATCAAAATTTGGTGGGGATAGACAATTTGTTTTGTTCTGGTTCACGCTTAAGCCTATCAAAGTGTGAATCTCAATGACAACACCATGCCCCCGACGGAGAGGAAATAGCTGCTGAAGTTTTGATTATATTAAAAACTGTGGGAAGTAGAGAAGAAGAAAGAAATTGTTTAGAAGATTTTGGGTTTAAGGGTGGCTTTAAAGTAGAAATAGTTACAGCCAGCCACATCGGCACTCCTACGAGCTTTTCGACTTAAAAATCCACAGGATTTTAAGAACTATTTACATATGTCAGATGACAGTTTCCGTCATACTAAGCAACCAGTGACACCCGTGACACCTCATATAGAAAAAAAGGACGTCAGATTGAGGTTTTAGCATGGGTTTGTTTCGTCAGTTCATTTTTCGTTGTACTGCGTATGCGCTAGCCGTCTTTAGTTGATCAACTTGGTCGCTGAAGCGTACACACTAAAAAAAAACCTAGAGTGTGTAGGGTTCAGCGACTAAGTTGATCAACTAAAGACAGCTTGGGCATGCGAAATACAACTAAAAATGAAATGACGAAACAAAACCTTGCAAAAATCTCAATCTGGAGGTCCGTGAAGTTGGCGTACCCATATTAGCGTATCCACTTTTGATCATACCAATCGTTAGTTCATCGTTAGTTCTCGATAGTTCCCAAATTTTGTCGTTAGTTCTCAAAAAATAAAAAAGTTATAGCCGATAATAAGTGGGTACGCTAACTTCACACTTCCGGGTTCTAGCGCGCGCCGTTTTCTGATGAGAAATGTTTACATCTATATACCAATCGTTAGTTCTTCGTTAATCCTCGATAGTTCCCAAATTTTTTCGTTAGTTCTCAAAAAATAAAAAAGTTACGAGGCATACAAAGTGGGTACGCTAACTTCACAATTATAGAATTTCCAGCGGGCACACTTTTTTGAATAAAAATGCTTATATCTATATACCAATCGTTAGTTCTTCGTTAGTTCTCGATAGTTCTCTAATATTTACGTTAGTTCTCAAAAAGTAAAAAAGTTACGAGGCATACAAAGTGGGTACGCTAACTTCACAATTATAGAATTTCCAGCGGGCACCGTTACTGACTATAAATGCTTATATCTATATACCAATCGTTAGTTCTTCGTTAGTTCTCGATAGTTCTCCAATATTTACGTTAGTTCTCAAAAAATGAAAAAGTTACGAGTCTTACAAAGTGGGTACGCAAACTCCCCACTTTGTATGCGTCGTAACTTTTTTACTTTTTGAGAACGAACGTAAATATTAGAGAACTATCGAGAACTAACGAAGAACTAAAGATTGGTATATAGATATAAGCATTTATAGTCAGAAAACGGTGCCCGCTGGAAATTGTATAACTGTGAAGTTAGCGTACCCACTTTGTATGCCTCGTAACTTTTTTATTTTTTGAGAACTAACGTAAATATTGGAGAACTATCGAGAACTAACGAAGAGCTAACGATTGGTGTATAGATATAAGCATTTATAGTCAGAAACGGTGCCCGCTGGAAATTGTATAACTGTGAAGTTAGCGTACCCACTTTGTATGCCTCGTAACTTTTTTATTTTTTGAGAACTAACGAAAAAATTTGGGAACTATCGAGGATTAACGAAGAACTAACGATTGATATATAGATGTAAACATTTCTCATCAGAAAACGGCGCGCGCTAGAACCCGGAAGTGTGAAGTTAGCGTACCCACTTATTATCGGCTATAACTTTTTTATTTTTTGAGAACTAACGACAAAATTTGGGAACTATCGAGAACTAACGATGAACTAACGATTGGTATGATCAAAAGTGGATACGCTAATATGGGTACGCCAACTTCACGGACCTTCAATCTGGCGTTCTTTTTCCTGTGTGAGGTGTCACGGGCGTCACTGGTTGCTAAGTACTGTATGACGGAAACTGTCATCTGACGTCTGTAAATGGTTTTTCCTGAAGATTTTCAGGTCACAAAGCTCGCAGGAGTGCCATGTGGCTGTAACTATTTTTACGTGGAAGCTACCCTTTAACCATAGATAAAAGGAGTATAGACACATAGTATGTCTACTTCTTTTAATCTATGCTTTAACTTTCTAAACAGTTTCTTTCTGCTCCGGTTCCCACAATTAAGTATAATCATAACTTCGGCAGCTATTTCTTCATCGTAGGTGGGCATGGTGTTGTCACTTAGGTACACACTTAGATAGTCTTAAGTGCAACAGAGCTCTTAAGAGGATATTATTGGACCTAATTTATTTTAATTGTACTAAATTGTTGCATGTAATTTATCTATCTATATTTTTAATACACAGTTTTTAAATCTTCAAGATTTATCCCTCAAATTAAAGGGGATAATGCGTAGATTTGCCGAACTTCCTTAGAATTTACGTTGTATCTAAGGGCTACGACCTACAGCCCTTCAAAGGTCGAGTCAATACAATTCTTTTTGAAGAATATAATACCATAGACAAATATTATAAACTAGCTGGCCTGTCAGACGTCGTCCTGTCCTAATGTGGTTTAATGTCAATGCTCGTTGATATTCAAGATGAGCTCCTTCGCATGGCTCAATCACGTTACCTTAAGATGGTTCTCACCTTTAAGTGAAAGCTCGTTCGCTGCGCTCACTTGCCTTCAAGTTAGCTCGTTCGCTACGCTCATTCACATTTGGTTGCAAATTAGCTGTTGTCATAAATAAAAATAAAAAAAATAGTGCTGCACCCTGTTGGCAAACCTATTAATTTTTAAATGCTATTGAACATCACAGAATCAAATTATTTAGTTGAACCAGCTGTTAAGATTCTTTAATTCCATTTAAATATGACTTCTCATAAGGTTAACATGGGAAACTCCAGAGCCACTGGGGTGGAGCCCTTTTGACGGATCTGCACCAAACTTCACACAAACCATACTTGAATAATGCCTGAAAGTTTCATTACAATCTGTCGAGTGGTTTCGGACTCCATAAAGGACAAATAAACAAACAAACATACATACATTAGATATTTATATACATAGAGAGAGATAAATTTAAACAAATATTTATTCTTTTTGTAATAATTATTCGTCAGCTGTTTTATGTTTGCCAGACATTTGTTATTATTTTTATAACCTCACTTTCAGTATGTAATTTTATTATTAACTAGTATTAATATAATTACAAAACATTTACAATATATAACTCTTCAATGTGTTATGAATAGATTGAGATGCGTACAGCCGTAAAATATTTTTTAAATAGTGACATTGTTAGGTTCAAAACCAATATATTTTGCGTGTGCAAGTTTTAGTTAATCTAATTGTAGTTGCATTGACAGTATCCAACCCGTGTCAATTTGATTTCGGACTGAGCGCAGCCATATCCATTAGGGCACCTTTTAATACTAAAGGTAGGTATTTTATAGCTAGTTAAACTCATAATCTTATAACAGTTTAAAAAAAAAACTATTACAAACTTTAATGGACGTTCCACAGAATACTTGTGTTTTTAATGTTCGATTCCCGGCACACATATGGGGTTGAACCGCTTTCCCAACAAGCTTTTGAATAACTATTTCTTTCTATCTCATGCAAACGGCGTAGACAAGATGAAAAATAGTGTGAATAACGTTTGATTAGTTCGGTTAATATGCGGTTGATTATGTCCCACCTTTTTTGAACATCCTGTATACAGTTTCAGTTTCAAAAACTACGTATGATTGATATACCATAATGATTCCAATTAGTGTTATTTTTCTCCGAACCCGGGCAGCGTGAGTAATTTCTGCAAGGGCTTAACCTATATCGATACGTAGTACTTATCCGCTAATGGACTTCATGCATATAAATTGGAGGATAAAGTCTGCAATGGTAACTCACCAGTGCTTAAATGGCAACAGGTCACCTGTTGGTCGGGACTGGCGACCATTTACTGGGATATCGACCATATATTGTTAACAGAGCAGCCATTGAGAGAAACTACTCGAATAGTAGGTAGTTGGAAGTAAAATAGTTTAATTAAGTCAGTCATAAATCTGTGGAACCAGTTTTGCGAGCTTCTTAGCTCACTAATTAACATAGCTGAATTAAAAACGTAAGTAATTGAACATATCAAATTGCGTTAATTAATCGCTAATTATTTTTCTATGTACAACCTTTTTACTACGCCGGTGTCGAGGTTATTAGCATACATTCATGGCGTCTTCGATTTATCTTGTAATTAACGTATTATCATAAACAGCTTTGATAGGCAGGTGGAAGTGCCGGACACGTTTTTGCTCGCTTTGTCGGAATATGCGATCATGTAATCGAGTGATCTCGCTGAAAGAATTTTGGATTTGTTATTGAAACATCTTTAGCAACGTACCAACGGCATCGAATGCAAAGTTTCGTTAACCAGTTCCTTAATACGCGAAGGACGTGGCAGCGGTGGCATTTGTACTGTTATTCAAAAAGTGGGAACAGACCAAAATCTAAATTATTATGAAGTGAGGTTTTGTGGAATACCTACTTCAATATAGTAGGCCTATAATGAATCTGATAACTGCAAAGACAAATGCTGTTTATATACCTTAGCAACATGGGAGATTTGCTTAAGGTGTGTAAATCTCTCTAATTTGACTTGAGTCCGTCAGTGATATTCTAGTTAAATTGACGCGACGTTTTTGATTGATGACCGTCAGCTTTCAAAACTATAATAATCGTAAGTCTTTACTTGCGACGGGACAAACCTGGCTAAGACAAGATCTTCGTGGGTTCACTTTAAATAGATTTGGAGTTTTAAATCAGCTTTACGAGTATTAGCTGATAGGCCGGACGGTTGGCAGCCTGTGTAATTGAAACTTCAGCGAGAGCCGCCCAGGCTTTTAGCTTCTCAATTAGTCAAATTTATGACACCGTTTAATGACAATTGAGTAAACGCAGACCATTTTATGGCAAAGCAGTCCATTTAGTCTAGTGACATATGAGTCATCAGAAGGTGGCTGTTAACCTTATTTTACTAGTGTTTGATTGGTGGCACACACAGTAAATGACTTATCTCCCCAATCTCAACTGACATTATTATCACGTCATCCTTTGAATGTTTATGACTGCACGATGTTAAAATTCGGTTTGTATAACAAGTAGTGGTGTTGGCTTATAGAAGGGCGAAGCGGTGCTGTGGACCCTCAAACCCCGGCGATTAATTATATTACTGTTGCTTTGTCGTCTCTTTATCTTGTTACAAGAACATCTACAGTATTAGTAGTACATGTAGGATGTTGAGCCTATGGTAGTTAACTGGCTCAGAAAAATGAAAACGGCGATAAATATTACTTACTATTACTATATTACACTTACTACGTTATTAGGACACAACTAATGCGTGTGAAGTGTGTAATAAGGGAGAGTAGTTTTGTTTGTACTGTTCTTTCTTAATCCACTCAATAAAGGTTGAATCGTCAAGGCTGGATCCTGCTTAAAACTACAACAACAAACAACGCCCTCAACATTGGACTTAGGTTCCTGTGGACCCTCGACCCCCGCTGGCTCTATACAATACTGTAGGACTGACGTGTGTTGTCATGATACAGGTACAGGATGGAGACGGAGGACGCTGGCAGTGGAAAGGAAGACGAGCCCGAGGTGGAGGCTGGTTCAGAGCAGGAGGACGATGACGGTGCGGGACCCTCAACCTCCGCCGGCTCTTCTTCAAGGTAAACAGTTATACTTGTCTTTGCAATTTGTTGGTGGAATAAACTGACATGCGTTTTGAGAGGCTTATCGGTTGTGTTGGTTCTTTTTGTGCTGGAGGCCTAACAGTTGAGGAATAACTCAGATGATGTAGTAACACTTCGGCCCAGTAACATTTCGGCCAAACTCAAATTTCTTAGAAAAACAGTATCACTTCGTCCCACTCGCTTTTACAGATGATTAAATAAGCTAATGGAGTAACATTTCGGCCCGACGAAAAATTGACAAGGGTTGAGGAACGCAGTTCAGGTAGTAAGAGGTACATGACCTGTATACTTTGCAACCACCCTCTGGTGGAATGTCGCCCAACCGTCACCCCTTGCATCCTCTGACCTCACATGACGGAGAATCGGTGAATCTTACCTAACCTAACCTAACCTAACCTGTCAAATATTTTGTTGGGACGAAGTGTTACTAGTGGGCAGGTAGAGAGTTGGACCGTAGGCCACAACTGAGGGTTTCGGGCCGAAATGTTACTGGGCCGAAGTGTTACGACGCGACTCAGATAGAGTGCTTAGATGTTGTGTTTAAAGACTTTTTCTTCGACCAATTTAAGGTTTGTTTGTGTTTTGCAGTATGCTAAAGTCTAGTTTATGTTGACGAGCTGTAAACAAATGTTAGAAGTGTGTCCTCGGCCATTTTTAAGGATATTCGTAGTTGTCTAAGACCTATCGTAGAGCTCAAACCGAATGTTAATCGTAATGAAATGGCCTCTTGCCCGCCAACATCTGTCCTTGTCATATCAGCTGGGTCACCGCAGCCGCAGCCACAGCAATGACGTGTCAAGTGTTGTAAGTGATCTAGAAACGTGGGAAGCAGTTGTGTTGTGTTAAGACCTACAGCGACGTCGACTGCACTGTACAATGCAATGTGCTGTGATGAGGAAATTGTCTATTTGAACAACGAGGGAAATTCAATTGTGCGTAATGGAAGATTTGTAATGCATGTAACATTAGTTGTGGGTTTGCCTTAACGCAAAACAAGTTGTACGATGATTGAAGAATCATTTGATTAAATTTTTTTTAATGTTATTTTTTACTCTGTTTTTATACGGGTCCGATGAATTTCTGATCCATCCTAAATTGACAGAAACAAAAAGTAGATCCATATGTAAAGAAGTGCGATAAATGTGATAACCCCTTATGTGCACCTCGTGTATTGAATGAGTACGTATGGCAGTTAACAACAATTTTTGGAGGTTCTTTGGTGATGGCTAACTCATAGACGTATGGTTAGACTTAAGTTAAGCAAAGCGGAGTGGACACAAACAAGTTTATTAGAGAAAATCCATTCCTGGGAAATGAGTTGTTAGGGCTTACAAAAAAAGTCACCTTCAGAAGGTTGCTAGTTCGATCCTGATAATAGGGAAAAAAGTTTTGATGTTTCTACTGTCCAGAAACATCCAGCTTGTCTTCATTGGACTTGGCCAAAAATAATGGCCGTGGCTTAACCAACTGACACCTTAGTCGTTAACATCATCCATTCAACATTTACTTCGCCCACCTACACCTTACAATACTAAACGTGTTGTGTCGCTCGGCGTCGCGTCTTACGAATCTAACTTGATAGATAAACAACTCTTTTTCATAACTCACAACTATTGCAATCGTACCGGTCACAAAAAAAATTAATGATCAAGTATGACAAATTGTGTTCTTGAAGCCCTCCCACAGCGTGCGTCGTAGGTGAGCTAAACCTACCATAAAGTTTAGAAGATTAATTTAAAGAAAATTTATATCTGGTCTTTAAAAACTCGTAAAACTGGATAAAACGAACGGTTTGTAATTTACTTGGCTGCCCTCCGGCCTCAAATAGTGTACAATTTTCTAATCGATTGAGCTTAAAGCTTATGCTAATACGAATCAATGTAGTAATTTAATGTACTCTATCTTATGACTCACGATGACTGTTCAGTGTTCCTGCACTGATGGACCGGTTTTCTGTGGAAATCGCAGAGTAAACATCATTATACACAAGCGCCTGTAGCAGTTGTTTGATATATTCCGCCCCTGCCTCGGCCTATGGGCTACTGGGCTAGGACGTGACATAATGTGGTATAGTGGTGTAATGCGATGCGATAATTTGCTAAACCGCTATCGTATTAGTTAACTGTTGCATTTGGACCGATTGATTTGGTCGAAATCGAGCAATCTTGTTCGTAACCAATAAGGAAAATTCAACGCATTAATAATATTTGCAAACACAAATCTCTTAGGTAGGAAAAAGTAGTTCAAACCATTAAATATTTGAACGAAATTAACCAATCTTTGAAAGTAGGGCGTTTTTTAGGGGTGGAGGGGTGAAAATTTCAGAAAACATAAGAAAAGGTTTTGTAGAAAATGTACCTAATTCCTGACCATGAAAATTCTTTCAAATCTTTGCTAGCACTTAGCGTTTTTGTGTTATAGCCGTTAAATAAAAAAGTGTTTTGTCGTTTTCCGATGTCCGCCATTTTTTCCGCAGTTATAAAACTCTCAAAGGACGGTGGGATTTGGAGGGAAATGAGTTGGAAGGTCGTAAACGCGCGGAAAGTGGCCGAAAGTCGATTCGGTATATGGTCAAGTCGAAATAAAGTTGGCTTTAAAGAATAAAACATTTTAGGATTGTATATACTGTGATTGATGTTATGGCATTTTTTCGTGATTTTAAACTGTGTATCCGTTTTCGGTGTGAACTATCTGTAAATAGTAGCCAGGCAAAGAAGCGAAAGATTTCTGTGTCATTCCGGTTGTAAATGCCCAGACTAGCGGTCCAGATAATAGATATGCCACCTGTCGACCGTACGTATGGAGATGTCACATGCCTTCCACCAAGATTTACTGGTACATGTTAAATTGCGCCGGTTATAGTCACATCTACATTTGTAAACACTCGGTACTGGTCTAGCCACTATATCATTGCTGACAGCCTACAGATTTACTACACTTAAGATGTTGTGATGAATGTTGTAAATTCGAAAGCTAGCACGTTCGCAACACATGATACTTTTAGTAGTATTGTATGTTTCTTAAAATTAACTGCAGTAAAAAATCTATTTAGAAACTATTAATTCATTGACTTCCATTTCTATGCGAGTAATTCATGTTAGTGTAAAATACGATTCGCTAGTCCAGAGGCTATAGGGGGAAGTTTCTGTCATCAAAATCCGAATCCTAATCTCGCCAACCTGAAAAAAAAACAATCTCCTAATGTCGTAATTTCGACCTCTCTCATAAAACAAGGACTGGCCAAAGCATTTGAGACTGGTATAGGGATGTAAGGCTGGAGAGGACCGAGGTCTTTATTATTTACAGCACCAATGGGCTCACCACCAACTAAAACACCACAATCACGTAATTTATTGCGAGACCACATTCGTAAAAGCAATACGATATTATATGTTTACAAACGTGTGACTAATTAGTTTTTATTATGTACCGGATTGACAGGTCGACCTTACTGCAACTTCCCTTCTTTATCTAAATTGAGTTACGTTCAATCAAAAACGAACACCTGCAGGCTTGGCGGTCTTTAGTCGAGTTACTTCTTATTTCACGACCGACTTCACACTCAGGCGTTGTCAAACAGGAGATCATATAGGTAGATTACAGCAAGACACGCGCTAACCTGTCAGCCTCTAGACTGTAGGTAAAGAGGCGGTTAATTTACACGCGAGCAGTGAGTGGTTTGATTAACGATATTCTGATTTGTTCAACAAGAATACGGAGGAGTCGTAGTGGTCCGATAAGAATCAGATGTTAATAGGAAATGTGTTGATAGTTTAGCAATTTAATTACCATACGTCATATGGAGGAAGGAGTTGTCAAATGAGACAGGTCTAGTTAGATAAGTAAATTTTTACTTGATATGTGGTCATACATCTGTAGGTTGGCTGTGAACCACCTAGCCGTGAAATTCAATGCTAAAAGCCTTTGTTCGTAGGTAGAATTTGGATTCAGGGCAGTCCTCGCCTTAAATACTAATCTAGCTTTGCAGTTTAGGTTTACAAAATGCAAACCCATCCTTCATTTAAATTATTCATCTCTCAACACTTCAACCAATTCCTAGATATAATCTGGATCGTCATCCCGTAGAGTATAAGTTGAATGTTCCACAACACCTAACACGGCAGCTACATACACGAGTGCAGTCTAAAAGCGTGTAAACGTCTACTACGGTCGTGCCTCCGTAGTCCAGACGTACAACGTAAGTGAAAAAGTGACAGGTACAGAATGTCGCAAAAACGGAAAGTTTTGAAATTCGTATTGGTAGCCATGAGCAGATAGCACTACTGTGGAACATTGTGGTTGAGCAAATAAAAACTGCGTCAGTTAAGTAAAAACTTATCAGGTTTGTAACTTGATGGCCAAAAGAAGCTGCACACCTTATTTAAAATTGAAACCGAGGACGTTGTTGTGCCTTGCTGAAAAGTACGTGATGGAAATTGGATTTGTAGTTTTTTTACAGTCAGGATCCACCCTAAAGGCATTTCAATTTTTCATAAGGAGAAACCCACATGATGATCATAGTTTACATTGGAACGTCACGAAGAAAAGAACAGCACAATGATTGTGTACAAGAGTATACAATTACAGAGTTCACAGCGTTCAATTATTGAACACTGACTGCAGTTTAAGCAAGTTTTCTGCGACGTATGTTAATATCAGATGCTATAATATCTTAGTTAGTTTTTATTAAATTGAAACCTTTGTGGTTTCAACTATGATGATGTGCGAGTTACATTTCCTCCCAAACCAGTTGGTTTGATTGGTTGTTCTCAAATGTCCATTTTATTCCATTCCAGTTTTCTCAAAGTCGCGAAAGTCTTCTAACTGCGCTAAGGAAATTCTCTCAAAATAATGCATAGGCATACTTGTTGCGGTAATTCGTCGGCACTCATCTACAATGGTGGCTGTTTCTTTGATTTGACCTAGTGGTCTAGTTGTAAAAGCCAGCCTCTGATGAGTTGAGTATTTACTCCTGTGGCCATTGAAAACCAAAGCGGGCCACAGCCTCGCCAACCACGTGCCTCAGGGTCCTCTGTCCTCTGCCAGCTCTAGGTCTGCTCCCATACTCCTTAGGTCCTTTGTAACTTCATCAGTCCATCTCATCATTGGTCTTCTCGATGGACTCTTGCCCTCCGGAGTACTTCTTATCACTTGTGTTAACATCTCTCTCTCACCTCTGCGTTGAATGTAGCCCAACCCTTTAGCTTCTACTCTTTACCACTCTTATAGTAGGCCTACAGGTATAATATATTTATCAACCTAATGTTGGAAAAGTATTTCTTAAATGCTCAATGTATAAATGAAAAGAAATATAAAAAAATCTACAAGTTTAACATTCTTTTAGATAACAGTTCAGCAATGCAGTTTAAATGTGCCAATAACGTTTACAAAAATAAGGGAATTACAGTAGTTTAATCAAATTACAATTAGTGCAGTAAAAATAAGATAAAAATTCCATAAACCTAAAAAAAATTAGCACAACCGGGGAATTTGGTACAGATGTTGGATGTACCTTCCTTTTGAACATACTAAAAGTCCCCTAAAATTGAAGCTGTGCTACGGCCGCCATATTGGAAAATGGCGGCATATTTCTGTATTTTTTGCTATAGTGACTTTATTATTAGAGATACAGGAAAAAGCTAAATATACTAAATGTAGGTCATCTAAACATGCACATTTTTTGTATTTACCACCTTTCTCTAAACCCAACGGTTTTTGAGTTATTTGTTATTAAGTATATTTAGTATATTTTCCATTTATCAAAAATAGGTGAAACACATGGAAATCGACCGTTACTTTCAAGAATTATGATAATTTATCCCATTTAGTTACATAGTGTGATACTATAAAATCTTAAAATTTAAGCTTATTTTATGAGTTAAACAACTCTGCCACAGCAAACCTGCAGACTTAGCGAATTTCCATTTAATTGGATGTTTCATTAATTGTATTTAAATAAAATTAGGTTCAACAGGCACCTAGGTTTGCTGCTACAGGTAGGTTATTAGAGTGTGTTTTATTTTAAGTAAAATATCAATACCTTAGTATAAAATAACTAATTTTCCAAGTTTGATCAAAAAATATCTATAAACAAGCAAACTGCAACAGTTAACTAATTCATAAGAATAGCATGGGAGTTTCAAATTTACAATAAACGAATTTGAATATACAAATTTTGGTTGTGTTTACTAAAAAGATGGCGATTATTCGTCACGATTAGAATATTAACCAAATGCGTTTTCAAAAGGAGATGGAGCCTGTTATTTAAGTAATATTAATTCGTACCAAGCACCGAAAATATTGTATGCAGTAAAGTAACCAACCATATTTTGTAAACTACGCAATAGTCATATTAATATTTTATACTCATTTTTACCCATTTAATAAATTAAAATTTTAATATTTTGATGGCACTACCACTATCAACTAAGTGGGATGAATAATTGTCGTAAACCTTGAAAGTAACCGTCGATTGCGATGGGTTTCACCGATTTTTGATAAATAAAACTAACTATACTTAGTCACCAACATGAACTAGACACGAAAAACACCCTTCCAAATTTACAATGGGATGTCAAGTATAGTTAGTTAGTGTGGTGGTGCCATCAAAATACTAAAATGTTAACTATTAAATGGGTAAAAAATGAAGATAAAATATTAATATGACTATTGCTTACTTTACAAAATATGGTAGATTACCTTACTGCATACAATATTTTCGGTGCTTGGTACGAATTAATATTACTTAAATAACAGGCTCCATCTCCTTTTGAAAACGCATTTGGTTAATATTCTAATCGTGACGAATAATCGCCACCTTTTCAGTAAACACAACCAAAATTTGTATATTCAAATTTGTTTATTGTAAATTTAAAACTCCCATGCTATTCTTATGAATTAGTTGCAGTTTGCTTGTTTATAGATATTTTTTGATCAAACTTGGAAAATTAGTTATTTTATACTAAGGTATTGATATTTTACTTAAAATAAAACACACTCTAATAACCTACCTGTAGCAGCAAACCTAGGTGCCTGTTGAACCTAATTTTATTTATATACATTTTTAATAAAACATTCAATCAAATGAAAATTTGCTGAGTCTGCAGGTTTGCTGTGGCAGAGTTGTTTAACTCATAAAATAAGCTTACATTTTAAGATTTTATAGTATCACACTATGTAACTAAATGGGATAAATTATCATAATCCTTGAAAGTAACGGTCAATTTCCATGTGTTTCACCTATTTTTGATAAATGGAAAAAATTAAATATACTTAATAACAAATAACTCAAAAACCGTTGGGTTTAGAGAAAGATGGTAAATACAAAAAATGTGCATGTTTAGATGACCTACATTTTGTATATTTAGCTTTTTCCTGTATCTCTAATAATAAAGTCACTATAGCAAAAAATACAGAAATATGCTGCCATTTTCCAATATGGTGGCCGTAGCACAGCTTCAATTTTAGGGGACTTTTAGTATGTTCAAAAGGAAGGTACACCCAACATCTGTACGAAATTCCCCGGTTGTGCTAATTTTTTTTGGGTCAAAACATATTTTTATTGTACTAAATGTACTTTCCAAACTCCAATTAAAGTAAGCAATTCAACTACGGAAGACATTCAAGCGTGACAGACCCTTCTTTTTTCATACGCCGTTGTACAACCGCGCGCATCAACTCCCATCCTGCAACTTTCTTGCAAATGCAGCGATCCAAAATTGTGTCTGCATAAATGTTCTTTATTATTCATAACTGCAAGTATAACCACCCAATCACGTCATTAGCAAATGGGCGTCCGTGCACCCTAGGAGTGGGAACTGGTTGGACGTACACTGCCTTAACTAGTGCGACAGGCTAGATTAATGTCCTAGACAAGCGTTAAGCCGATACGCCGGGTGCGGCTTGGGCTCGTGAACAAGACAAATAACTTTACAGTTGCAGACGTAGCGGCCAAGGAGGACCACCTGCACCTTTTTGACCTATTTGTGATTCCGAGTCGTTCAACACAATGATTTGAAGTGTTCGAGGAAAGCCTAATGGTTCAGACGTGTTTGGACTGGTTGGGTCGTAGTATCCCGATGGTACGTTGATAACTCATTCAGAGAATACGTGACGCGATTTTGACGTTTCAGTGAATTATCAGACCATTACAGCTGTTTTAGTACTTTGGCCTGAGAATAGCGACGTTTCTGGGTGGTTCCAGGACTTTGTTCCTCTTCAGCCTCTGATAGAATGTTTCTCAGCCATCAGCGGTAATACAATTTTAAAGTTTCTACTGTGCATGTATGGAAGGAATACAAATGCAAACCTTTTTGATTTATCTGTAACTAGCCGTCATACCAGTGCTTCGCAATGGAAAGAGAACGCTAAAGAGAATAATTATGTTCCACAGATTTGCTGTATGTAGGTAAACTTTCCCTGTTGGTAAATCTTATGAATTTTTAATGCTATTGAACATCGCAGAATCAAAATGTTTAGTTTAAACAACTGTTAAGATTCTTTAATTCCATAGCTCTTTGTCTTTTTATCTCCGTAGCTCTTTGTTTTATGGTAACTCATAAGGTTAACATGGGAAACTCCAGAGCCACTGGGGCGGAGCCGTTTGATCAATGAATGTCCGCTTCACTTATTTCGGTTGAGTTATATTTGAAGGGAGTTTTTCTGGCCAAAGAACAGGTTAGAGTGTAAAAATTTTGAAATTTCGGCTTCGTCAGACTTCGCCAATCGTTGGAAAGGAGCTGTCGCTTTAATAATTTGTATAATGTGGCAAAAACTCCCAATTGTTTTCGGCAAAAACCGTCCGAACCTTTCACAAAGCAAAGCGGGAAAAAATCCTTATAAAAATAACTACCCTGTCTGGAAAGTTGGTCGCTGAGTAGTTTTTGCGAACGTTTGGAATTCCACGAAAGAAACTCGACTGCTATGGCCCAGCATTGTTTATTACGCGTTTCGTCAAGCAAAATAACTCAATTTTAATTGTTTAAGGATTTGTGTAATGGTTATGGACGCAGTCAAACACCAATTTGAAGTATTTTTCCTTTAAATCAAAATAATATTACTCGGCTAGCCGAACGTTTTAAAACATTATGACAGGGCTTGGGTTTTATGTGGTGAGGAGGGTACGAACACTATCAATGCTATGCTTAATGCTATCCAGTAAAGCCATTAAAGCTTTGAAAACCATCGCATATTGCATTGTAGCCTACTGTGACATTGTGAACCTTGACTGGCCTGCCAATTGTAGCAGCCCCGTGCTTAATACCTTACGTGTTGTCTAAGGCTAAGGTAGGCGTTGACCTGTAACGACATTAGGCTAGGTCAGCCACTCCCCACACAGGATTGTCGTCCAGCTATTTGCCAATGGACGATCACGTGATAGAAGTAGATAAACATATGGCATAATCAGTTCAACTAAACAGTGAGTGAAGACACAACGATCTCTCGTTAAACCGATCTGATTCTTAAACCCCCTGTAGAATTGAGTGTTATGATATGTGTTGCTTTGTTACTGACTAAGAGCAGCTGTTTCATTAGTCAGAACTATTTATTAAAATCCCTATGACCAAGGGCTGGGTCCAATCTAATATAGAACGATCAAAAAGTTGCGCACGTTTCTCAGGATCGAACCGGCTGGGACCATTTGGTTGCACATTGTTTATTCGTCATCTTTTACAGGAACAAGTTTAAATCCAGTTTTCTTATTTTACAATACAAAATGTACGCGCTGATATTTAGATCAGGTGCCGATTATTTAGTTTATAATTGCGCGCTCTGCTGTCAAATAGCGGAGAAAGATCAAATTGTCCCTTCCTCCTGACGATATTTTGTAGACTTTAAGAGGTGTAGGGAGCTGTGCGGCCTCTTAAGAGGGGTTCCCTCGACCCGTCCGGTATATTACAAGTAATTTGTACGATCTGGGTGATAAGACACTGATTGGTTTTAGGTAACACCTCGGTCGTAAAAACATATGAGAATTGTGGCCCGGTCTGTAGATAAACTGGTTATATCAGCGGATATCATCTGCACCGCGATCCCTTGGAGCGTTGAAATCGGAATATTTATGGCCATGGCTGAATGATTAAGAAATTGAAAATACGACGCAGTACGACCTGCGAAATGCGTAACTTGTGAGCTGCAATAATTTTAAACAACTAGTGCGCCTGTTGCTCGAATTCGAGCAATTTCAAGTATTACAGGCGTTATTTCAAAACTAATAACAGTCACAATTTCCGATGACTAACTCAAAGATAATGTAATCAATCACTCCACTCCAGTTATCGAAACTGAAATGACAACGAATTCACTCTGAAAACGAAAGCTCTTGTGTGTATCATGTGTTTACTATGAACAGCTATTTTAGTATGTTTTGATGGCCTGTGGGGCAGAGCCCGAGGACTTTTATCACAGGAATTGGTGAGAGGGGGAGTCTACACAAAAAATAATAAATGTTGACACCACGTTTGTAAAAATCCGTCCATTATTAACGGAGGAGTAGTGTTTCGTAGAAATCGCCTTCACGTATTATATATAAGGATAATAAAATAAATAATATCCGTAATTACTATCTTCTATTTAGTAAATCTAATTCTGAAAAAGGTCCTACTACTTACTGCTAACTTACTACTTGGCCCGTACCTTGTATATAAAAAAACAATACTCAATAATCTGTTCAGTGCAAAATTCAACATTCAGAGATTGCCATTGAACCATTATTTCACGCGAAACTCATGTTTAAAGTGAGATTGACTCACTGTTTTAATCCGTTGCTTGTTATGTTCAAAAATGCGTTTAGTCCTACTGTTCATTCTAAAGTACAACTTGAATCAGTTGTAGACTGCTCCCTGCATAAAAGAACTAGTACATCTGTATGTAAATTAGATTTTGGATACACAGTTATTTCTGTATGTTCGTTAGATTTTAACCATCATATTTGTGGCACAAATTTCTGAACTATGCTCCTCTACTGGGTGAAACGTGTTCATATCACATTTAGATTAAAATCGTAGATAACGTCACAATAGACAGTACGTTGTTTATCTCATCGGAGGAAATAAAACAATCAAAGAGTTGTAAGCGGAAAACTAGTGAAGATGCTGTGTTACAGTATAAGTTTAAAATACAGAGAAAACGTGCAATTTCCTGGTTAGCCGAGTTCCAAGCGGAGTCGATTTTCATCCAGATGTCATTTGTCGTTGCCATCCATACTGCTATAACTAAAATGTCGATTTAGATATTATTAAACCGGGGTTTATGACCATTCCCCTACAAACACTTTTAATGTCAATGGTGTAAGAGCCAACTGTTAAAACCTCACGTGGATTTGAAATCGGTGTGGCTCTGTGCATAAAGCCCTGTTAACCTAATTAGTTAGTTATAGTTAACTAATTAGTTACAATTTCACTAAATGAAGTTAAAACAATAAAATTTCTTGGAATGCATATAAATGATAAATTCAACTGGGACAGTCATGTTGAAAACGTTTGTAATAAAGTCAACTCAGGCATACATGCATTAAGAAAGATGTCAAAATTTAGTAGTTTAAAAACCTTAAAAATAGTATATCATTCCTTAATTGAATCACATATTTCTTTTGGGTTGTGTCTTTAAGGGGGCACATCAAATTTTAACCTAAATAGCATTCTGGAACTAAAAAAAAAACAATTCGCATTATGTTAAAAATAAAATCAAAAACATCCGCAAAAGAGCATTTTAAAGAAATAGGAATTGTGACTGTTTTTAGCTTATACGTTTATTAAATAGCCCTTTAAATTAAATCAAACCATGAAAGATTGCCAAAATTGAACACTTTTCATATATATTCAACCAGAAAAGGTAATGAATTGGCGTTCAACAGACATAATTTATCGGTTTATGAAAAAATCCCATCTTATAGTGGTGTTAAATATTTCAATAGCTTACCTGACAATATAAAATACCCCCGCCGCAGCAAACCTGTAGACTAAGCGAATTTCCATTTGACTGATTGGATTTACACTGAAATGTCTACTTAAAAATATAACATTTATTCTTGATTTAAATAGAATTAGTTTAACAAGTACTTAGGTTTGCTGCATCAGGGAGGGTAAAACTGTTTTTTTTTTTTTTTTTTTTTTTTTTTTTTTTTTTTTTTTTATGTGAATAGTTAGTAAGATATAAAAAACATTTTCCAAATTTGATCTAAATATGTTCACAAACAAGCAAACTACAACAGTTTACTTATTCTCCATAAGAATAACATGGGAATTTTAAATGTACAATTTTTTGGTATTTTCTCCGTAACCATTAGGCGCATAATAACGCTTCAATATACTAAATTATTTGTTTTTTAAGCTCTACAAAATGGTTTGGAAAGAAATTGCTAAATTTTATGTTTTTTGGGTCAAAAATGGGAAAAACCTATTTTTACCCCATAAAACCCCCCGTAAACCCCCGTTCCCATGGTCCGATCATGCTGGATCGCGAACTCGTTCGAATAAACGTACGTTTACACGTTTGTACCAAATTTCATCAAAATCGGATCATTTTTGCTCGAGTTATCGTGCTGACGGACACATATATATATATATATATAAATATATATATATATATAAATATATATATATATATATATGAATTTGAACGGATGGTGTTTTTGGCCTCTAGGGACCTCAAAACGAAAAAAAAATCGGTCCCGCGTCCAGGTCTTACCATGAGTACTACGGTAATAGCTTATTCCCTATATGGGAAATTCGGTAAAATATAACTAATTTTAATTCATTTAAAAAACGTTTGAAATTATTTCTCACCAACAGACCCTTGTATAAATTAGAAGATTTTTTCCACTTCCTGAATTCAGATTTTAATAACAATATTCTTTGTAAGTAGTCTTAAGTTTGATATTGTGTTTTTATAACTGACTCCATTCTGTACAAAATGTGCAATATGAATAAAGTTATTTTGATTGATTGAGTTTCTGCTGTCAAATTATAAACCGATTAATACTTCAACTGACCAATTCCACTAATCGACACTTAGCACCCGAGTTTACAGGTTCTTTGTTGGTGTTACTCCTCTACGTAAAACCCCCATTTGCGCACGGCTTGGTTTGATCTAAAATTTACGGCACCCATTTCGCGATTAATGTAATACGAAATGGCGATAAATATACGTTATTTCTTTATCTGCCCTTAAGTGGCCAATTTACGGCGTTGCAAAGATAAGTTAAAACAGTTTTTATGGTGACGCGTAAAATTTTACACCCCTAATTGGTAGGCCCTAAATTACCTTAGAATCTCTTGGATCGTTAAATCGCTAAACTTCTGATTTTTTATGGTTTTGTAATTTCGTTGCACTCGTAGCACAGAAAACATAGTATGTTTTCTGTGCTCATAGGTGGATAAATTTACAAATAAAAGAGTGTATATAATATATAATAATAGATTCAGAACTTCGTGGAGTTTATGTTTCGAAGGTTTAACAAAAATGTTCATCCTTTTAGTTAATAACTTTGAAACTGACCCTTTCAGCTTTTATTTTTTAATGTGTGGGTTGCTCAAATACACAGCGACTTGCCCATCCTTTTTAAATACCTTTCCATTTGTACAATGAAGCGATTGGAGACATTTAAAATAAGCGGCCATCACTGAATTCTCGGTTTTCCGGTGAGAACCGCCAGCCGCGTCAAGTTGGTACGTCTGGTTTTGCACATAGTGTACAATTAAATTCAAACTTGACAGAAGACCGAGAAATTCAGCTCTTTGTTTTAACGTAACTATTTATAAACAGAACTTATATTTTGAAGTCACTCGTAACTGCGTTCGTGTCTCATTGAATTTGGAATAGGCTAATTTTCCTCAGATTATTATTCCAGATTTTTTGTTGGTATATAACAACAGACACCACTAACGAAGTGCATCGGCCGAGACCACACAGAAATGGAGTTTGGAGCACAAGAAATGTTTCTAGTTCTTGTCGAGACTCGGGTACACCGAGGCATGTGGCGGAGTTGTCGGAATGAGGAGATCAACTTTTATAGGAGGAATATGATTGGTTGTCTACTCGGGAGCCAATCATCTGGCCAGCCCATAGACGAGTATGGAATATAAATGGTGTGTACGTGTACTTAGCGTTTCTTTGTAGCGAAGCCATGGCTCGTCACGTTGTGAGGTACAAAAAGCCGATTCAGGTAGGTAAGGTGGACACCTTGATTGCTCCAGATCTCGCTGCGTCGACACAACACCGCATGCCAACCCGCCAAATGAAGGAGATCCTCTGATAGTCGGTAGGAATCCAGTAGGAGTTTTCAATGGTCATTATAATTCGGTAGAGAAACTATACATTTTGAGGGAGAATCTTTTACCATTATTTGGTCACACCGTTTTAGGGAGGCCTGTTGAATTGTTCCAAATTTATGACACCGACGGTGTCTTATCAAAGGCTTTAGATGTTCTCCACTCGACAAAGACGTAGTTTTGTTCCTTTTTGTCCACTGTTCACTATGCATTCATTTTTTTCATTATTACTGTTCTTTTGCACTTTCAAACTGTTATAATGTTCATAATCACTATTCTTTACACTGTATGTACACAAATAAAGTTTGAATTACAATATGGTTTGTACATTTTAATCAGATTTTTTTAAACGAAAATTCAGTTTTTAAAGAGAAAACTTATAAAGCTGATATTCTCAACACCAACCTATTCCTTTTCACGATAGAGCTAAAACATATTGTTCCCCAGCGCGCATGTAATGGAAACAACCGTTTTTGCTTGTCTATGGCGAAGAATATTGATTCTTTTGAGGCACGGAGTGGTTTTACCATTTTCAAGTTGCCGTGTTATTTCATTGAAAATTCAGTAGTTTGATACAGTGAGACTTATATTGATTTGTTTATTTGTATCATTTTGATTCAGTGCGATCATAGATGTTATTTCTCAAACTTGTCTAAACAAAGAAATATTATCATTTAGACACTAATAGTAATCGAGCAAATAAAAAACAAATAGTTAACAATATTCCTGAGCATTTGTCCTTATTATTTAAAACTAAATTTAAAATCTGTTATTTGTGTATCAAAATGATACAGGGCGACCGTTCCCGATTTGAGAAAAATTGCTAAAAGGCGTTGTCATACAAAAACATAATTGACGGCAAGGAATTAAATTAAATCCTTAATTATAGGCCTAATATTCAAATGCAACGTAATTAGTCATATAATATCTTAAAATATAACAGTCAAGCTAATCATTGCAAGGCCTTGAAAACTATACGTAAATTTCCCCCTCTGTTAATTATTTAGGTGCGACCGACGAAGGGTTTTAACAACCTCAACCGATTTTATGGCATTACCGTTGCGTAATCATTAGTTTTGCAACCCCGCAAATTCGCTACTTGAAGGACGGCGCAATATATAATCTGTTTGTAATTATCACTGAAAGGCTTGTAGCACTTCCCGTCGTCCCTTTCTAAGTGACATGTAAGTAAAGTTTGTTAAGACCGAGCAAGTAACCTTTATTTTTCGATCCGTCAACTCCAGTTACAGCTCTGTGTTTCGCAGGCAAGTTTTTCTATCATTAACTCCCGTCCGTCGTCCAATGGAAGTGAAGCTGGCGGCCCCACCCTAACAGTTGATTGGTCGGTGAAAGTAAACAGGTAAAAAATTATGAAAGCGGGATATCAAGTTTTTTGTCAACATTAGTATCTAAAAAAGCATTCGTGGTGGGACGTTGGGGGCGTGTTTGTTTTGATTGTGCAAAATGTGAAATTTTGGAATTTCCCAATAGTTGACGGTTTCAAATTGAATTAATTTTAGTTCAGAGTTTTTTACATTACATTTTACTGTTTTATACGCCTGCCTGCCCTCCACAGAAAGAAGACAAGAGTTTAGTTTTTTAAGTCAATTTAAAGAGTGATATAGGACATTACCTCTATGTACATGGTACACACTGTTCAAATCAGTTGCAGTAATTTGATCCTTCGCGATGATACTTCTAAATTTAAAAATATCTGGTCAGTTGAGTTTTATTTGACAATACAGTAAACATTCTATGAACTTTACTTAAACCAGGCAGGCATTTAAAATCATTATGTGGCAACCTAAGTAGTTTTAAATATCACAAAGTCAATTTAGAAATGTACACATGAGTTCAATTAGTGGAGGGTATTTTCGTTTTCCCACACCGAAAAACATTTATATTCAAATCGCAACCAGGTGTCTTTGATTGTTGCCTTTGAAACAAAAATAAATGATTGTGGTTTAAGAACCAGCTGATCATTGATAATAATTCTTTATCCATCCGCTACACAGATCATCCGCTCCATTCTAATAAAATCCTGCTCATTCATGTCCTGCTTTAAATTTGACTGTGGTTATTAGTTATCAGTTGAAATTGAACAAATCAAGAATCGATTGAATTCAAATAAATAGTATGTGCAGCTGGTTGAATTTAGCGTTCACACATCGACTGCTGTATTTTCCATATGTTAATACACGCAGTATATCACCTAGTAGTGATCTAGGTTAGTTTCGCAATGGTTGGCCTTATTGTTTGACAAGTAAAAGTTGGCGGTATCGCAGCAATTTAAGGCGCAGGCGCGATGTGCCAAGTCCGACAGTCGTATCAGGGTGATTTAAAATCTGTGGTAAGTGAAAGCACACTATCATGTACTAACCAGTTATAGTTATGCAAACACGTGGACAATCTGCCAATCAGAATAGAAAAGTTGTTTGTAGCCAATTGGTACGAGGTGAATACTTTTGGGGGAGAGGTTGAAAAGTACGGGTTCAATGTGAGTTTATACGATGGTACTCGCACTAGGGTGCGTATTTCAAGACGAAGACGAGTCAAGGATAATAAATGAGTGAGATGATGGCTTTGTTTAAAAAATTCTAAAATATAATAGAATACTAGTGTACATGTTGCTCGAATTCGAGTAATTGCAAAGTATTACAGGAGTTATTTTAAAACGAATAACAATCATATTTATATAAGTTTAAAAGAGTCAACTCAAAGATTACCATTGTGTAACTCATGGAGATACTCTATATAACAGTAATCAACATTTCATTTAAATATTGTATCATATTTCATAACCTGGTATTGTTTTTTAATGTTTTCTACAAACATTTCCTGACTTCTAGCCGTATAAGGTTGTCCATGTTTATCTTCGTTATTGATAAACCTAAAGCATTCCGGCCGGTTTTCTCCTTCTCAAAATGCCTCGCTGTACAGGCAACATAGATCATTGATAGAGGGTCAATTCATAACGAAAAGTCGTTTTGGGGTAGTGTTAGGGCGCATTCGTAACCTAATAGTTGAGATTGTCCAGGGTCAGGTGCTGACTGTGATGATTTGAGCCATTGACTATACACCTCTACACCTAACCTATAGTAGAGGTGTATAGTCGATGGTTGAGCCTATTAAGCGCCACTGTTCTGTAGCTGCGGTCGTTCTCACAATTACGCCTCCTGTCTATGTTTCGTTGTCGTCGCGTCAAAGGCATTTAAAAGAAAAAAACAACAAATAAACAAATTACAGCTACACAGAACAACGATAAATGCGTAAATTTAAGTTACAATCATGCTAACACGATTCGTCATAGCAACACAAAACAACGATAAATCTACACAAATTTAAGATACATCCATACTAACACGATCCGTCTTGGGGGTTATGTTTACACTAAAACTCAAATAGTAAATAAATGTACTCGAGCAATGCGTTTCATTGAATTGAAAAATAAATAACAGCAATTAAATTATACAGCTGATCAAGTTGTAAACAATTAGGTTATTCATAAGGATAACATGGGAACTTTCAAAGCCACTGGGGCAGAGCCCAAGGGACTTTTTAAAAAATGTAAGGCCAGTTTGCAAATCTACGCGACACGCTCTTTCCAATGAGACGTCAATGGATAAAATCGGTTAAGAAATGGCGGAGGAGTTCAACCGACAAAGTTTCATGTAGCGTATTAATTATATAGATTATATTTATTTCCTCAATTCAGAGAACTTACAAGTTACAATACACTGTACATTCACAATTATCGTACAATAAAACTTACTTAAAGGACAAAAAAGTACTTGAAATAGTTGTAGTAGTAGTTGAAATTGAATATAGGCTATTTCCGTTGTCACCAGGCGGACAAATGACAAGTTACATTAAAATAAACTTAAGCACTAAGACAGCCATCCTGTATGTACAAATAAGGTGACCTGTACAAAATTAACTGGTTCTTTTGGCTTACCTTTTTTTGAATTTAAGTCCAAAAGTCAAGAACAACCGAGCTCAGTTAGTTACTAACCATGAAGAAGCACTTTCTTAGGATTATACCAACAACCTTCTTATAAACCAAATCATTACCCTCATCGATCTGGACAAATTTTTAATTGTGAAACTTTATATATCGTATTCTTGGAGGCTAGCGGTCATTTTGGATAATAACAGCTGGTCAAAAGTTATTTATCGTCAAAAAATATTTGTTCAAGCACCAAAGTTATTATAATTTAGATATCCATTAAACTGTGAGATTAGAAATGTTCTTTGTAGTTTTGAATTGTTCTCCAAGGGAGTCCATGGAAGTTAGAGGCCATCTTGGATTTATCCGCCATAAGAACAAAGTTGATTTTCTTAGTTTCAAATTTACCATCTCAAAATATTTTTCAAACACCAGAGTCATTGTGATGTAAACTGACGTTTGGTCAAAGGTATGCGATTATCATTTTTCCTGCAGATGCTTTTTTCATATGATTACCTCTAACAGTGAACCTGCTAGACTAGCTCGTTATGTGTAATTCATCTTACAAGTAGGTCTCTAATGTCTTAATTTCCATCCATGAGAACATTTAATAAAATTACTCTCATTTTTTACCCATGAAAACCCGCTCTGGTTTACGTACTTTTTGTACGATTAGTTTGAGCCAGTGAATAGTTTAAGTACCTCAACTGGTGAAGAAATCCAACAAATGACACACTAAAATACATAACGAAACATAAAACATGATGTTAAAACCAAATTTCTAACTAGATAAAAAATATCTAGTTTCTTCATTAAATGATTGCCATTACAGTACTGTATGTGAACGTATAACATTCAACAGAATGTCACGTTAATCAAATGTGTGACACAAATTTTGTGAAATTGATGAATACAAAATTCTATGTTTTGTCCCTATATAAACAAATAAGCTGTTATTCATTTAAAGATTTAAGAATTATATATTTAAAAACAACAATTTATTTATTGCAATTTTTAAAACTATATTGGACGTATGAAATCTGTATTCAATTGCATTAGTTTGTTTATTTTTCCGTCTGGTGATAGAATATCTTTGTTTTTTAGTTTTCCTATTTTAAAATAAACAAACCTGCATTAATATCAAATTTCATTTACTGGAACTTAATCAAATAACAAGCTTTGTAATAACAAACAAAATATTTATAGAGTTATATCATGAGCTAATACAGTAGTTGAAGTTGGAAAAATACACAACGGGTAACTTTTACAGTCGGATGGATAAGTTTAGAGCGGCACTTATCAGTGCTATTCCCCCTTGAGTAACAAATTTTCCCAATTTCGTAATTGAAATGTCCTTATCCAAATTCCTATTTCATTGGTTGTTTTTTTTATCATAGAGAAGTAAAATAAACAAATAAAAAAGTTTTGTGAAGAGGTTTCAAATGTTAATAACAAATTTTCGTTTTGCGATGCTTAGCTAGAATACTTCAGTAAGTTAAAATCTAATTGACCATTTACTAAAAACTACCTCTAATTAGCTATCAACATTCCCTAATAAAAACGGCTGTAACCTACTACCATCATAATATTTTTTTTACATTTATTCTACTCTTGGGAGATGGAGTGGAAGGAATCGCTGAACAAACAATTAACATTTTAAAATTTATTTATTTTCTTCTACCTAAATATTAAAAATAATACGCGGTATTTTTATTGTTGACCCAGACAAACTTCGGCTCGGGGGTATGCACGAGCAGCCATATACACAACACTACAAAGGGTGTATCAACTCGTGCATTATATTGAAACTTGCATTTCTTCTTTGTTTTGTGAATAAAAAAAAAGTTTTCCTTTGGCGGTGTTTTAAAATTCTGTACCTGTATTTAACATAACGAATATAAAAGTGCTATGTGATTGTATTATAGTTTTTTTCTAATTTAATGTGAAAACTTTGATAAAATTGAGGGATACGATCAATATTATCATTTTGGTAAGTACGGGTTGGTAAGATTCGCTATGTATTGAAGTGATAATTGCGTAAACAAATTTAAGTTGAGAGTAGAATGCATTCAACTTGCTATCTGCAATATTTTGCCGTGGGGGTGTACCGAGGCTTTCCTTGTGTAAATATTTTGTAGGAGATGCAGTATTGAAGGTTTCGAAAGTCTTTGCGAAGTTGACTTCAGTAATAACCGACATGTACAGCCTTTGGCTTTTGAGTACCGATATCCCTTCTATATGGACTAGTTGTAGCCAATTTTGCATTCAAATTAAACTAATGTGAATTAGCTCGTAGAGTAAGTAAGTATGTGAGTATGTGAATTAGCTCCTCATGTAAGTAATTGATTTTATTATTAATCTACAATATAAATTACAATGCTTTTTTAGGTTTGGTTTAAAGTTTGAATATTGGACACAAAGTAGTGGTTGATAACAACGCACTCAGTAAAATAAATAAAATCCCTGATACTGTATTATAAAAACAATTAATAATTAAAAACTCTTTAAGCTGTCTCTTGATTTTACGAAAGTCCATTTCACTCCGGAGATCATTTGGGAGGGTATTAAAAAATGACAAAATTGTAAATATTTGATTTAAAAAAAATGAAGTTTTGTGTCTGGGAATGTTCAAAGTATTAGTAGATCGTGTTTTAAATATTGAATTTGGTATAAGATCCTGATAATGTTCGGACTTTTTCTTAAGAAAAAGCAGTGTATGAAAATGTAAATACACGGAAAAGTGAGAAGGCCCGTTTCAGAAAAAGTGCTTGCATGATTGTTTTGGCTTGAGATGACCTAAGACTCTGGTGGCTTTCTTCTGCATCCTTAAGATTTGTTTGGTGCGGACGTTTTCGGATCCCCAAATGCCAACGGCATAGGACAAATGTGGATATACGAGGGCAAAATATACAGTTAACAAAACATCTCTGCTCATAAATTTTGAAAGTCTGCGAGGAACAAATATTGAAGATCCTAACTTCGCAGTCGCACAATCAGTATGAGAGAAATAGTTCAGATTCCTATCGATATAAATGCCTAGAAATTTGACATAATGATCGGAATCGACCACCACGTCATCCACGTGCAAACTAATTTTCTCGGAAAGGTGAGATGAAATCCTAAAATCAACTAAACTAGTCTTTTTTGCATTTACAATTAGATTGTTGTCTAAAAACCATTGAAGAACGGCATTGGACTGAAGAAACGCTTTAATCTCCATTTATCCTTAACAAACAATGATGTTCCATCAGCAAAAAAAATATCTCAGCATCAGACACGCTTTTTGGAATATCATCATTTTGAATAATGTTTTAATAAGATTTTTTATGAGGGCTTTTTTAAATAATAAGGGACCTTAAATTGAACCCTGGGGTACACCTGCCTTTACGAAAAGTAAGAATATTAGTGGAGACTGACGCAATATACAGACCAGGATCGTAGATTAAGACTTGTATAAACAACTACTCGTAATGACTCAAGCCAAAACGCTTCCACTGACAAGGCATCGACAACTTTCCTCGCGTATTCTAATGACCCCGGTTCGCCAAATGGAGAAACCTGGGTATAAACAAAGTGGGTTTGCAAAACTACAACATCTGGGTCAAGCAAAACGTCATACCGAGGGTTCGTTAGTAAACCATGTACCGTTTCTTTTAGCAATTGCTTATAAAGCCCTTCTCACTGAATCCCATAGTGGTACGTGATTTTCTATCTCATCTTTAATTTAATTTAATTTTACTGACCACAAATCAATTCTGTATATTTAGAGTGAAGTTTTTTCTGGCACATGCTCTTATTATAATTGATCCAATCAAATAGCTTGTCATACACACTATATCTAGCATAAAAATACACAGTGTATGAATACAACTCATTACAGGCCATATTTGTACTACGTTTTATCATCATGGTTATTTAATATTATCTAATACAACTGTATGGAATATTCTGCGTAATATGTATTTTGTTTCTCGTCAAAATCCCACAACTTGCACTTGTCAAAAGGATGATGCACATTCTTATTCCTGTAATCTGTGCATATGTGTTTCTTTAAAGTCATTTTACAAAATGACGAAAAAATAGCTAAATCGAATGAGAAATATTTCGAAACAATATTTTTGGTTAAAACCATTTATAACTCAACGTAATACACCATGTTCATTGAGTATGCGCATTTTTCACTTTATATAACTATTTGAAATGAACAAAGTAAATAGAAAACATTTTTCTCATACTAATATTGACATCATGAATGGTTTTAGTTAATTTCGTAAATGTATGTGTGTTAAACGTGCCTGTTAGTTATAAAAAAAACTCAGTTGATTAATTTCTTTGATTAAAACGTTGCCCGTTTCAGCAGCTTTTTGACGGGTTGCAAATTACGTTGAATATTTTGTTGTTGTGTGGTCAGTGAGAGTGTGCCTTTTATAGTTCAGCTCGCTACATACTGCAAGTTCACAAAGTTTTTTCCGCAATAAAATTTCAGTAGCTTAAATAATCTTTCTGATTCAAGACCTGATATGGGATATAGTGGACGGGTTAGTTTGATGCCAATCTCCCCCAAGGAGTACTATATACGTACAGAGTTCCTAATGGGTCTGGTACATAACCATAAAGTTGAAATTTACTCTACATGTTTAATTTATTGCCTCTCCTGAAGTGAAATATACCAAATGGGCAGATAAGTTTAAAAAATGTTTGGTTTTTGCATGGAAGAAAACCAAATTCGAATTTATGGTTGATTTTTTTATTCGTTCCCGAGGTGTGCGTGGATTTTGTGTGTAAATCAATTAATTCCCTGATCAACACATACACTATTATTTGTTTAAGTTTGATCACTGATTTTATACTACTCATTGTTGTAGTAACATTAAAGTTATTTACTCAAGTTTTACTATCTTACGGAAGCAAAACAATGTGTAAAATGAACTAGTCCTCTGGTAATTCGACTAAAGTGAAAAAGGGCACTGTAAATTAATACAAAAAAGAAAACATTTAATCGAAAAAAGTGCATTAAATATAACCTACGTGAAAGACGCATCCAAGGCTTCAGATTTTTCTTAGGATGAGAGCTCTATTGAATATTTATAACAGGCAGTTAACCGACCAAAAGAAAGATTGGTTTATCACCATGGTTTTTGGTTAAAAAATAGTTTTTAAATTCACCTTGTAATAAGAAACGAACAGTCAACATTACGAACACAAAGTGTCCTACACCAGACGGATCTAACCTCAACCTTGTCTTCACCTGATCCAAGGATGATAAGGCTACGATACAAGTTGTTCTTTTAGTAGCTACCCCCGACATTTTCGCTTACATAGTTGTTGTTGGTTGTTGTAGTTGTTTATTTGTCTCTGGTGCTGGTCTCGCCATTTATTGTTACAGCAGTATCTCGCTCTAAAGATCAGTGTATCACAAGCGTGTAAATATCCAGATAAGAAGTCGTCGCCCCTGATGACTCAGGCGGAACTGTGTAAAGATTGTCCCAGTTTCTCAATTGGTTCTTAATTTCCCTTTTGTCCTTTGTTTATTATGGAATGATTCATTTTGTTTATTATATTTTTATTAGATTTTTACAGATTGACATTTTACAAGCTCCACGTGTATTTGACGTGACAAAGTAAACGAATTATATCACTTTGTGGTGAGAAATAGATAGTTTTATTCGCATGTGTCTGCAAATGCTGATAACAGAGGTGAAATGTGGTTAAATGCGTAAATGTAGACAGCATGAAGATACCTTTATGCAGACGTCATCAAAATAATTACTTAGGGTGAGCTCGTGGTCAACAGTAGAAAAAAGAAAAAAATATAAAGTAATATCTTTAATGAGTAAAACGTCAATCGTTGAGGGATTTGTACACTTTGTGCCTGAAACCCCCCTACTGCAAAGGGTTGCTTAAAAGGCTATTTTCTAATCGCTGTTTTCAAACAATAACACTGTATGAATGAGCTTCTACAAATCCGTTGGATTACAAATCTGAACGATTGTTGGAGCTGCGGCAGAGAGCCGTGTCTACAGCAAATTGCACAACTATTTGCCTTATTCGGATGCATATGCCAGATCGTTTACGTAAATCAGAGATTAAACTGGGCCGAAAATGTATCCCTGCGGGACACCATACTCAAGGAGAACTTGTTTTGAAATGAGTTGAGATGCGAACTTGCGTGATATTTGAATGTCGTTTATCCAATGCAACATTGACAAGGGGTGGGAAAGATGAGATTTTACAAGGTATGTTAATGTTTCACTGCATCAGTAGATAACCCATATATCCTTTACCGATGGGTCTGGATGGGTGGCCTGAATGTGCGGGACCAATGTACGACACTCTTTCGTTCCAGTCACGAATTCTCATAACGCCGTTTGTTAAAAGTTACATTTTGTATGTTTTCATAAACACGATATAACATTCGAAAAAAACTGTTTGATTTTACTTGGACCGAACTTACATTTGAGCTTTATTTGGAATGAGTTCTTTGACTAATGATGGTCTAAAAGTCAAGCAGACTTTGTGACAATATATATTTATAGTCAGTTTGTTTAGTAGAGTGTATATGGATTTTCCCTGTGGTGTCTACCAAAGTCCAAGAAATCTTTCTAGGGCGCCTTTTTTTGCAATCTTTCTTCTTGTCTTCGTCTTGAGGTGAAACGAGGCAATCCGATGGACGCCCGAGTACTTGCGGAATGGACGTTGGTGCGGTCGCACGGGTCGCACGTGGTATCCTAACCAACATGATCAGATACAAAAAAGAACGAATTTTTGTTGATTCGTGTGGACGAAGATTGCCGGTGTAGAGAATCCTTGTTGTTTAAAATTCATGCCATTATTTATAATAAAATATCGAATTGTGGTTGGGTTTTTATTCCATGATTCTAAAATCAACCACTTGACGACGAATTTGTATAATTTACTGTGGAAAGAAAAGCGATTAAAAAAAAATTAAAGCGTTTTTCAGAAATACAGTATATCTTTTTTTCACTTAACACGTAAAATTTAACTTAGTATTTAAATCAGCCGTTCTGGATTACATAGGCTACAGTTTTAACTTATACTTAATAGCCGTTCGGAGGATTAGTCCACACACAGTTCTTTTTAATAAGTAGTTAGACAGATCTACAGCCTCATGAGATGTTATACAAACTGAGAAAAGTCAGAAGCCCTGATAGTTAAAACTGAATCGAACCATCCTTGATCAATTTGGGTTAAATTAATAGTTCTCACCAATGTACTAGCTGATTTTACGGTTTTTAGCTTTGACTCTCATCTTTGTCATTCAACACTCATCTTTCGCACATCTTCGCCTCACTACACCCTGCTGTTGTGGGTGACGTACAAATCTCGCATGGTCTAAACCACAGTATCTTGGAATCATCAATTAATTACCAAACGGCGCACCACTATTGATGTTTGGCAGGATTCGAACCCGAATTTTGAATACAGAACTTCCACGATCCACAATGGCACACAGTTTTACAGACTGATTGGCCTTATCTAATAGATCATTTGTGTCGTCGACCCATGAAAACTGGATCCCTTGCGTAACTTTAGAAACTCTGACCTGCCAATACTTTGGAGAAGTGTTGGATAAAAACCAAGGACGGCTTTCCACAGGCACGTATGTAATCCACAGATTGTCACACGTTGTGGGTTTAATCCTGATCATAACGTATGGAGTATTTCTCAATTTCCCTATGTAACTAATGTCGTTTTGATGTTAGCAAATTCAAAAAAAGTGTGTCAAGCAAGCTGTCAACAGTTTGATCAGATTCTGGTTTTAGAGATTACTGCACTGTACTTGCCCTAGGCTCGCTGGGTGCTCCCTCCACAGGCCCCCTTGTTATTTGAGCCATGATGGGAAAGTGTCACGGGGGACAGGGTGTTGTCGGGGATTTTTCCTGCGTGAAAACCCCAATTATAACTTGGCATCTGCAAAGAATTTCATAGAGGTGTTGTTATAGGCCATATCGAACAAGTCTTGACATTTCTGAGTTCCCATGTGCGGTTCGTGCTCAAATTATTGGTACTCTAAATGATAAACATACACTAGGACATTAACTGTTAAACTGACTTTGGTTAAATTAATATAGCAATAAAGCTACAATCTTTGACTATTAATACAACAGTCAATGCTACAATCTTGGGATTTAGGTGGAGGTAACAATATTTCAGATATTCTTAGGGCCAAATATTAAGGGTGATATAAATGGGAACTTTAAAAGGGTTGTAATTTTAAAACATTTTTATTTAAAACCATCAAAGCTTCAGAGAATTGAGTCAGTTACACAAGCGGCTGTAGGCTATAGGGCCTGGGGCCTACATACTGTATTAGTTTAGGAAAATCATAGTTGGGTTTAAGCATAAAAAATGAGGCTGTGTTTAATTGCGATAAGATTTTCAAGTTTTTGTGATTTAAAGTTCGTGTAGTTAGGTACGTAGTTAATATTTAGGATTTATAAATCGTCATTAACGTTTATAAAAACTAATATCGTGTTGGCATTAAAACTAGGTTAACTGAATATGTTGCATCCGTTAATATCGGTGAATGAGCCTTAGCAAACACAATCTGTGTTTTATTGTTTGGATAGATTTGTACGCACAATCTTTGCTAACCAAACTTTAGATGTAATGTTAAAGTTTCTTAAATATGTTTTACATTAGATGCACCTTAACATCAGGCACATCGTCCAAATTTTCTACTCGTGCCAATTTTGTGTGTGACGTGTTATGTATGGTTCTTTATTATCATTTAGTAGTCTACTAATAATTTTATATTCCTGGATAACGACTGAAAACTAAACCTATTTAAACATGTACCTGATAGTGGTTTGGTACTGGTTTGCTGCAACCACCTGTTTTAATTTAAAATTCAAAAGCATTTACCATTCCAATGCTAATCCTATGGAGATATATACAACTTCATTGGCAGCTACTGCCTCACCTAGGAGCAATATTAACCTGGTTTACGTGAATTGCCAAACTATATTTCTTTGCCTATTGTAGTTGCTGTATCTCGATTTGCACGTTATAATGACCCAATCTTGCTGGTTCGCGAGCTCATTCATGGTTTACTAGCTCCACACATTCATGCCAAATTTCATCAAAATATTACCAAAATTACTCGAGATATCTCGTGTACACAGATATAAAAATTTGAACGAATGGTGTTTTTGGCGTCTCGGGGCATTAAAATAAAGGGTAAATCGGTCCCTGGTCTCGGTATTTCCGTGCTGCCTACGGAAATTGCTTCTTCCCTAACAGATTGATTGTATACCATTCATTTGTATAGCGTAAATGACAAAGATGTACATTCTTTAAACCTGTTCCGACCCAACCAATCAGCTAATCTACTCAACCAGTAGAGTTCCAACAACAGTGAAATAGTAACTTCCAGCACAACAGTTAGAAATACTCGTAGCTACAAAAAAAAACAATATTATCAATAGAATTGCAAATAAATTATGACCAGTTTAAATGTATGTATGTATGCATTCAGACAATCACTACTTTAAAACTTCCCAGTTGAATCGTCCTAAAATCGGCGTCGAATTAAGGGAAGGCATTGTTATCATAATAAAGTAGATAACAACAGAACATGCCTTGAATATGCTTCATGAATCTCCTATATAAATAAAATTAAGAGTTTTGTCTGTAAGTTAACATTGCTCAGAATTATATATTTTTAGTTTTTTTTTTACGTTTTATACATTAAAGAAGCCGATAAAGTCTTATCTCAATTTCTGTCTGCCCGTCTGTCATGGCCCAGAAGGCATTTACGCGGCCTACTCCAAGAAAACTAGAGTACCGATCATGATACAGGATTGGCGAGAGTGTCTGTAGCCAGTTAAAATATGGCCTCACTATTTTGAAAATAAAATAACAATCGACCCAAAACCAAATTTTGTAGGACTTTTGTTATCCCCCCCCCTAAACATAGGGGGGATCAATGTTGTAAACACTACTACGTCATTTATGAAATACTAATCATCTGTTAAGAGAATACAACGTCATCTATGAAATTACGAACAGCTGTTAGGATAAAGATTCCTTTTCCTATCTGTCACTGATATGTTTACATTAAAAATGCTGTTTACGAATACTGTGTAACCATTTCCGATCACTTTTGTAAGCAAATCTAAAACCAAGTGTGATTAATAACAATGTGGCTTACATAATGGGTTTGATTGATCGCTAGTACAATAATATGTAACTGTAAATTAAATTAAATAACTTGCCATCGTCTAGGTCGGAAACCAGATTCTATGTGTATCAAGTTGTACTTGAGTTTTGATAACCGGGTAAAAACCGTAAATCAGTGTTGTACAGGACTGAGAAATTTACATTTGTTAAATTATCGGCGCCAAAAGCCTACAATCAGTTTCCACTCATTAATGGCGTTTCGAATGCTGTTTTGTAAAAAAAAATGACAACTACACTGGGTGATCGCGGATGTTGCTGCGATCACGGAAGATCTTTGTGATTTCGTTTTCATCGCAACGATCGCTTTTCCAATAATTCCAATGTGTCACTTTCGGTTTCGACTCGCCGCTGGACCATACCGCCAATAGGCATGTACATCGGCCTACCCAATTATCCACAGCAAAATTTTGATGACGACTCTCGGTACCGGTACTTTTCCCAAGAACCAGTTTAATGCTAAGAAAGTTGATTGGTTATTAAATTTGCACGATTTTATCAGGGTGACATTTTAACTGCAAAGCACATGGTTTGGCTTGAAACTGTCAAGTATTATGTTTTCGAATGTTCTGAGTATTCCTACAATAGGTTTGCAGGCATATCCGGAAAACTGCACACATAATATGCAATCCATCTGTTGATCTGAATGTACAGTAATAAGGTTTCAAATGTCTAGAAGACCATCGTCGTAGGACGGGCACACAGCTAGTCTTTTGAATGATGTACTAATAGTTTACGAGCCAATTACCAAACCACACACAAATCTATTGACAAAAATTACAATCTTTTATGAGCAATACACACACGTTTTCGAGTTACAGTATTTGAAACAATCGCCATTTTTGTTTTTCCCGCCGCATTTAAACCGATCTTCCAAAGCGAACCAGTCGAATTCCAAACGACCGTCAACTCCAGTATCGTCCTTGGTGTTACATAAGAGCGCATCACATCAGTCCTGACCTGGGCTATACCGGCACAATAGGCCTCGGCCGTGCGCGACCTACCCCACCACGCGCCGGGTGACCTAGTAAGTGTTGTTGTGGTGGTGCTGCACATGCGCACGGCCATGCCCCCGCCACCGTCGCAGCGCTTGAGTCAGTCAGTGACAGTAACGTAGTGTCGGTGTTGGTGATATGAGCGTCAACATGCACCGGTGGGAACACCACCAAGATCTTCATGGCGTGTACCACGTCAACCATGCCAACCATTACCAATCGGCGTGGCCGTACCCGCAGCAATATCAGTATAATCACCATATGTACCAGTCGCCCAGGTATGTGTTATAGTAGTGAGGTTATGTTGTCATGCGTGATAAGAAGACAAAGTGAGTGTCGCAGCTTACATTTTAACTTATAATCGTGGTTGTGCTTTCTGTAAATACTAATCTATAGTTAAGGCTGAGTGTCGTTATGAGTGTTATATATTACAGTAGTATTAGTATACACAAATTATCAGGTTTAGACTATAAGAGTGTGTAACCGTAGTACCACAATCTCTAACACACACTTCAAACTCTAATTCTCTCTCTCTAACTCTAACTCTTCGAGGTATATTTGTGCTCTCGAGTGTAAATAATACCAATAGTAACCAGCTTAGGTACTTTTGGCTATTAACTTAACTTCAGTATCAAAACGTCAATTGTTGAACTTTGTGCTGGGTATGGATACACTATGTTAAGACAATTAATTAACGCACAGAATTACCACCCTATAAATAAGACACGTGTTTGATCCTATACTAACCGTTACTTAGTTGTTAAGTGGTGGTGAGTTGGGATGGGGTTGAGTCTGGTAGTATTTAAATTAATCACCTTTTACGAATCGTCAATGTACTACTGACGGTGTGTAAATGTGTGATTTCAGTTATATATGAAATATTAACCCTGACGTTATTTAGGGTATGCTTTGTTTAGTAATGAGAAGTGTTTACTCTAATTTATACCTTGTTCAACTCAAGTGTTTGTATGTCAATCTAACTAAAACTTCCATATCGGATCTCAATATGTACAAGTGTACATAAGTACGTGTGATGTTTAGGGTTATGTTTATATTGTTTATAATGAACTCTCCCTCAAGGGATACTAGTATAATTTTTAATCAATCTTAATGTTGGTACCGGTAATATATAATTTGCAATTTATAGGCCTACTCGATACATTATGCGTTTATTTTATAGATTTGTGAAATATAGCAAATATATAAAATTAAAATTTTACTTTATGTTGCGTACAGTATTTTCACATATTTAATTAACACCTGCAGTGCAACCTTTATTAGGCTATTAAAATCAAACGCCGAACTAATGGTTGTGTTAATTTTGATCGGCATTCCTAATTTCACAATATTCCTGGTAACACTTTAGTTCACTATTATTTTTTTTCACTTTGATTAACATTTGTAACAAAACGTATACGAGTATTTGGGCTAACTTTAATAAGTTTCCGTTGTAAGTTTGCGGAATAAATTTTCGAACCAGATCTGTCCGGCCGTAACAAATCGACGTATTTAAATTAGCTACTTTAATTTTTATATATATATATATATATATATATATATTAAAGATCAATTTGATAGCCTAATAAAAACAATTTGACATATTAATCTTACATATTACATTTCTTGATTATAATTGAACGTGTTGTTGTTATTATGGCGATGTTAAGTCTCCGATTAGTCCTGAAAATGATCTTGTGGCTGCTTAAAACCGACAAGTCATTTTAACGTATAAAATATTTAAAGTGTAAATACGTCGTGTTGAGATAGGACACCTATATATTTATATACGTATTACACAAGAATTCTATGCCTTTTGGTTAAAATAGTGCAACACTCAAAACCCCGCCTTTATTCATATGCTTTTGAATTTATCTTTATGTTGGAAAATTTCTCTACTTAATGGCTTACACATTAAAAAATCGATGCTGCAAATTAAGATACACAACTGTGCAAACATCGATGATGATTTTATTTGCTTTACTTGTGTGTGTTTAAGTGTAAATTGTCTAATCTGAGTTTTAACAAATCAGCTTATAAAGAGATCCAGGCTTCAGAAAATGAAAAATTGGCCAAAATTAGTATTTTTTTATTGAGTTCATTGGTCATTTCTGAATAAGAAAATATACGTTTTGTAGCAATTTGATATGGTTTTAATGTTTAAAAATATATCTTTCTATGATACTGCAGGCACGGCGGCAGGCATAGTCGTGATTCTATCCCGATTATACTCAATGTTTATTTTAGTGATTTTTAACAGAAAAGTTGAAATATCTCAGCCAAATAATTTGACTATTAAGTAGAAATCTTCTCTAGATGTTCTTCATTGTATTTACAAACATTTTGGGTTTTTAACTATCAATAGGTTTAATTTTTTGTTTCTCTAAAACCTTTTAGTTTGTAAGTTTTAGTTTAATAACCAGGATTTTAGTTAGCTGGCATAGCTACAAATTGACACCTAGTTGAACAAAATTAATAAATTATTATAGGAATTGCCGGTATATTAAATTTACAAATTGATTTGTTTATTTATTTCCCAACGGTTTACACAAGTCTACAAAAATGAATACAATGTTAAGATGGCTAAATATTCATACAACTGTAAAAGTGGTAACAGCAAGAACATAATAAAATGAATAACAAGAATACATTAATGGATACTATAATCAATAATAACAATCTTGAGTAATAATAACAAAAGTGACAAGGAAGAACGATTACAACAATAATTAGAAGCGTTGAAAGATTTTTTTGGCTACATTTTTACAATGTGGCAAAAAATGAGATTTAAGGTGACACAGTACTCCCTATCCTGCCCATGTTAAAATTGCAGTTTTTAGGTACACATAACTTTTACAAATATTAACCTGTCAAATTGAAATTTTTGTACTAAGTTCAACAAATTATTAACAACAATAATATGAAGCAAAAAAAGTTTTTGAGCAAAATTAAATTGTTGGTATGATTTTAAAAGTTTTATAAAATATTTTGTAATTTTTTTATTTCAAAGGTTTTTGGTTGTCATTAAATACTGGTTCGTATTATTGTTCCTTATCATATGAGGAACACACACACCAATTTTTATTGAAATTGGATTATAATTGAGGAAGAAAAGTGTACCTGACTAAAAACCACTTGACTTTCTGAAAACGACAAAAGTACCGCCTGTCACGGGTAGTAGTAGGACCCTTGGGCATGCTAAAGTAAGAGTGTATAAAAGTCACTGTATAGCTTAAAATAATTTTTTCTTCAATAATATTTGGTATGTACGTGTTCAGGAAAGTGTGTTCTACAAAACTAAATAATAAAAAAAATTAATATTTGACGGCGTACCCTCTGCATCTTGAATAGTAGTAGGACCTTGGACATGCTAAATTAGGCTGCAATAGTTTATAAAAGTAGTTGAAAATTAAAAAAAAATTTCTTCCTTAATTTTTATTATCTACGTGTTCAGAAAAGTCTGTTCTCGCCTTCGCTCGTTGCACAACATTCACCTGCGTGATGTAAACACGCTCTTGCGTAACGTGTAACGTACAAGATTTTACCTGACCCGACAATATACAGGAGGTTACGAACAATATTAATAATTATCCATTTCACTCATCTTCTAACAGTAACGTTCATTTACAAACAAAAGCTAGGTTAGGAAAATTCTTCAAAACATAACAATAAAATTCAAGAGCACAGCTGATTTCTTGCGTTGAACGTCGTTGGCTCCATAGAGTTATATTTTTTAAGTTAATCACTCAATGTTATTTAAATGGGTTTCATTACATCACCGAGTGAGTTTTTGATACTTACATCACTCGAGAAGTAAGGAAGTTGTATACATCACGCTTGGGATAGGGAAGTTTAACATGGCGGGTTAGGTAAACTTGTTAAAAAAAAACTAATAAACCTAAAAACAAACAAAAAATTATGTCCACTGTATACAAAGTGTATACAGAGTACTGTATTTAGTTAACAACCATTAAACACTACCAGTGTGTTTTAACGTAATTTCTTATTGACTTCGGTTGTATTTGTGTACATTTGAGAAAATTAGTTAAGTTGACGATTATTAATTAATTGCTTGCCAGATTTAAGTTCATTTTTACTGCAAAAGTTTAAAATCTTCCCGAGGATTTTGTTCTTAAAATATATTTGCAGAGGTTTCAAATGAAATTTTAACGGATTCTCCACAGGAAAGTACTGGAGTCTTCGTGAGAGTATGGGCCTATTTTTGTGATAGTGTATCCAGATTGCCGGGGAGAGGCAGAATACACCATACACTGCTAAGGTGGTGGATAAATCTTTTGCAAACCCAAGATAAAGAGAGCCAATGTGGATTAATTTTGTTTAATGTTATTATTTTCATCCAATCTGTTCAGTCGACCGTTCGGAAGATTCACAGTAGACCAAAAAATATGTTTTGCTCGTAAAAAAATACGTATACTTTAATTTTATTTTACGCCTATTTATTTTGTAGGTATTAACACGCCGTCCCCATGTTCAGTAAATTAGTTGTAGATTGATTGATCTTAGCATCTTCACGTAACTTAACAGATATCTCAATTCAATGGTCTATAGGCTACAATTGAATCAAAAAGTGGATTTTAATGTTCCCCGAAGTAGTCAAATTATGAGTTTTTGAGAATAGACTTCATTTTCTTATGATTGGGTTTGAATGATATCTCAAATGCAGTCTTTAAAAATATGTACAATCAAAACAAAACAGTATTTTAGTGTTCCAACAATGTTTTAGTGAATTTAAGTTCTCGTTTGGCATATGCTATTAAACTGGACGGGCATTGATAATCAATTTCATTTTCTACGATCCCGTTTGAAAGCCAGACCAATAAAGCTACTAGAAATATGTACTACTACTAGCCTTTACTACTTGGTTTAATACTTTGACATTCCTTTGGTTACAGTTTACTTTTATGGACATTCCATTGACTAGTTCTAATAGGCCAATATGTTTTAGTAGACACTTATGTCTGCAACTCAATCATCGCTGTTTCTTTAGTACCTAATTCAGGAAAATATTCATTGATGTTTTAGTTTGTAATCCCGCATAATACATTATCAAAATATGTTTAAACCAAGGTTATAATTTGTTTAAGTTACATTACATACTTTAATTACATGCTTTAATTAATACATTAAATACATTTACATACTTTTAATTACATACTTGTCATACTATCAACTACCTAAACCTATTTCCTTTATCCCCTTTAAAGTTAAAGTTTTTCCAAATAAAACATGTATTTTATAAGTAAGTATAGTAAACATACAGCAAAACTGCACCGTTTAATTGATATATTTATTAAATTAGGGGAGTTACTTCAGTTTAAACTAGTCAAACATAACTACTGGGGTGGATCAATTCCTTCTGACGGGAAGAATTATCTGAAAAAACAAGCTTTGGATCTGATGCTGTTTAGGAAATCATGAGGTGTGAATATAACATCCTAGATATTGTCTAAATTTAATTAGCGACAATTTTATTTTGAGCTGTATGATCATCGATTATATCATTTCCTATTACTAAAATACTTAAATTACTATGTATTCGAGTTAGTAATATTTTAATTTACAGTATATCCAGATGCAAATTATCTGCGTTCTTCATAATATGGATGAAATGGGAGAACAGACAGACAGTACTGCGTTTGGCACTCGAGTCTCCACCACTAAAACATATGCAGTACCTAATAGAAGAAACTAACATGTAATAAAACACTTTTTCTACTGTATTTCTAATTGAAACTTTAAACTATTCAACGGTGAGAAAATATTTTTACCTACGACCGTTTTTTTAAAGTAGCCATTTCAGTCCAGTTCTTAGAATTGAAAAGTTTCACTTCACAGCTGTTTACTTTCATATCCGCATAGTTTCATTTCATATCCGCATAGTTTTCTCATATCCACACAGGTAACGGACCAATGAGGTTCAAGTATTGAGAGAAAAGAATTAAAATTGTAATGCTTCGAACGTCAACTAATCAGCTGATCAGCTGATCAGTTGACCAATTTAATTGTTGATCCGACTTGTTCATGACACTCGCGTATTCTCAATTAAGTTGGTGGAAGTCCAAAAATAAATGAAATATTTGCCGAATTGTACCTGATACAATATTATTTATGGTAAGAATGCTGCTAGCAATGTAATATTTAACGAAGTTTAACAAACACGTAATTACAGGAAATCAGCTTATTATACAACAAGTCGTTGCATCACTTTCAGTGGCAATGACAATACACGAAAACATAACCTCTCTAAAAAGTTATCATTAGTGATTGTTAGTAATTAAATCCAGATTGATAGTAATTAAAAAACGGTCGTAGGTAAAGTAGTGTACGCAACTCGCGTTAATAGTCTTTACGACACTCGTAGAAGTTTTTAAGGCACTCGCCAAGGCTCGTGCCTTAAATTTTCTACTCGTGTCGTAAAGACTCACTTAACGCAATCGTTGCGTAAACTACTATTTTGTGATTTGAACGTGGAATCACCGATCATAAAAAATGGGTGTATTATTACTTTATTTTTACAACCTTTTGAAATCCCACCGTTAGATTTCTCACGTACAAGGCTACTGTTATACGGTGTAACTCCCAGACAACATGGCGTCCTGTACACTACCACAGTCCCATAATTCACCGCTGTAGTCCTTGATAAGCCCAGATAAGCAGTAGAGTAGTAGCACATAAAACTGACGCCTGTCCAGCTACTAGCGACTTAACTAATCGTTGTTTAAATCTTGGGGATGTCTCTGTGTATACTTTGGGCTCTTGGAGACATGACATCCTGTTAATCCATGGTAGCGGGTTAACTTTGTGAAACGACTGTACCGCTTCAAAGTTACTAAATCAACCATTAGATTGTCCTCTCGATTAAATATTAGCATTGACTTTAAATAGAGCAGGTAAACGTCTTATCCCTTTGTAAAAATCTTATAATGATCTATTTTGCACAGTAGAACTTGCGGTTTATGCTTTACTCCTTACGAATTATTGCCAGATGATAAACAATAGTTTTAGAATATATTGTTTATTTAGTTAAGTATTTTTAATTATTTTATAATAGGAAACAAAATATTACTCGCTCGCTATCCCTCGACCCTTTTCTCTTTACTCTATGAATGGCATAAGGTACAGTTTTGGGTATTAATTAACTGAACTAGGGAACCGAAACCTCATAAGTGAAAATAATCAACAGAAGGCAACACGCAAAACATTGCGTAAAACTCCTGGACAAGTAGGCGGACCACATTCCGTTTGTGAACACTTCTAGTTTACACCGGTATAGTCGACACCAAGACAACACACTACTATAGCCACTTCCCAGGCTTGTCAGAAACTACATCGTTGGTTCCCTAGACACGTAGAAGTGGCTGGGCCAATAAAATGTAATTGTATGGCCAATTAGTTTTATTGTCGTTGTAAATCGGGCCCGAGCGTTGTTGGCAAAAGTATTTAATTGACTACTTAGAACTAGGTTTAATGCGTTGTTAGTTTTCTATCCTTAAAAAGATAATGTGTTTCATTATCATAATCTATTATACAGTAATGATTGTTGAAACTTACTCCAAAAGTATCACCATCACGACTTTCATTAAAACCTGTGGTCAGTTTAGGTGTGCGTTTCAGGCCTGGTTTAGTTTATGTAAGCTATGACGACCAAATGTTTCTCTTATTTTACGTTAAACATCAATTTGCGCTTTTTTCGCTTACGTACCTCAGGTCAAAAGACCATGTATCTTTATTCCGTAATATCCCTTGAACGTTGTTGCGTCATTTGCAAAACATTCACTGCACCGTCAATGTATAGAATATGCGCAAATTGGTGTATTTTTAAGGGTTCGTCAAATTTAAAATTAATATCCACCAATTTTATTAGAATATTGTCAAAGCTATGCTTTATAATTCCAGCTCATAATCGAGTCGATACATAAAGTTTTGCTGTCTTCTGCTTAAGAGCGTTAACATACGTTGAGAATAACTTTTAAACTTTTTCTGGACATATCAACCTTTGTGTGAAAATAAACTGCAACTCAATCGTCAGCCTTTGGATTTTTTTAAATTATCTTCTTCACAGTCAGAGCGATTTTGAAATTTTGGTCAGTGTAATCCACATTAGTTCGACTGAGTTCCAGAAGCTCGAGTGTATGTACACCTCAAGGTAACCAACTCGGTCCACTTTTCTTTTCGCCACTTTCTGCCTACTTTTCATGCAAATCACCGTCGTCTCAACGCCACATGCCTCTGTTTCATATTTTAAATCTATTAAAAGATTTTTTGATAAAAATCCATGGGGTGGAAAATAACTACGGAAAAGGTTTGAGATCGCAATAATGTCAACATCTGCGTCTGCGTGCCGAAATATAATTATGTGATCGTTGGTGCCGACTGGGCTTTGATCAAATAAAAAGGCATTGAATATAGATTGTATTTCCAACTCGCGTTGTATTTGGGACCAACTCGCGTTTTTGAGCCGTAAAAAGGGGACATGATTATTCATTCGAGTCAAAACCGTCGTGATTCATAACCTAATTCCGCCTTTATCCATGTTATATTTATCGCACTTATGAATTTTCAACAATTCCAATGAACGCTGGAAAAATTAAAGCATGTTTAACAGTTTTTGCTCGTTGCCGCCGCTCAATCGGAGCAATATTTTCTGGCCAATCCTTCATGGGATTAATGTCGTAAGATTACGATGATCCATTAAGTAAATAATGTGGCGGCAATCATTTGATTTCAATAGAAGTTTCCAATTATTTTAAGAGCCTTGTTTCTTACAGGAAACCTATCATTGAGCTTACTATTGTCTACACAAGCTTTGCACAAGATAAATTAAAACTTATTTTGATCATTCATCCATCTACGTGATGAGATCGATTTTTTTGTACCACTAAAATTATAGTGCTGGTACAGTAGTATCAAATTTAGTGAGCGATAATCCTCGCTTGACGACAACATAAACATAATACACAGTCTAACTCGATATAATTTTCTTGTTATATACCAATTTTAAAGTTAGCATATCAGTTTGTAAAACAAAGCTAAGCAATAAGATTTTAAGTACCGAACTACTCGAGTATTGCGATACTTTGTTGCAACATTTGAACAACTTGTTGAGTTTGAAGGTCAACAGTTCTGCACAAGTGTAAGTGTTACTTATCAGACGATATGGTAATTGGCTCGGATCACTTCCTGGATTGAGACTTGACAATGACAGTGATAGGCGAAATAATTCAAAATGTTATCCTGGTACCTATAGTAATAGCCTATTTCCCGTATAGGAAATTCGGTACAGCAGTTTTAGTTTTGATAAAGTAAACGCCATATGGGTTGAAAACTATAAAATATATTATTTAATCCAACCAATGGAATTCGTGAACAATTTAGTCGTTTGTGCTTACTTAGAAACATAATCAATTAAGTACCGTTTTACGTCAAATTTTAAACGAAAGATTACAGTGGTCCCGAACCTAGTATGTCTTACTTAGAAAGCTACGCCATTAGCGCAGAATAATGAGTGAGAAAAACAGACTCGCTTGATACTGTGGCAATAGCCACTTTCCTTAGAGGAAATTCGCAAAAAAACACAAAAATCTACCACAGTCCGAGTCATACGTAACGACTGTAGGCAGGTTCACCAAATTAGTTACAATAATTACTAATACGTAACCATAAATCAGTATAATGTGTGCAATCACAGTGGATGCAACGCCGCAAACAGCTTGAGGTATTGAATTACCATACATCCGGCGATTAAACATAAATTTTGCTCAAAGAGTAGATAATCTCGCTTCCGATCGGGCGGCGGCGTTTAGCATAATCACCGTACGTGACTAATTACGTACGAAATGTCAAGAGTGTTTGGCAACTTAAAAAGCCGTTTTCGAAACCTCGGAGCATAATGATGAATAATTAAACAAACCTGTCTAGTCCAATTAATCAAAGCAGGTAACACTAGTGCCGTTTAAAAAAAAACTTCAAAAGAGGTATTTTAAAAATTATGAGTGTCCTCGGCTATATGTTCAATCCTACAGAAAATTGACGCACGGATTGTTATGGCGAACTTCCTTCAAGTTTATTTAACTTTACTCGCCGTTAACTAATTGTGTAAATTTGTTATTTAATTTGTCAAATAAATATACAGTTGTGCCATGATTATTGTTTATGGCTTTTCCTACTCCTTCTGCACCTGCAGGAATTGTGGGACTGGTGTGTTCTTAGATGAATTCTTCTCACCCTATTGTATAATCTAAAGTTTTTTAGGTGTGTTTCTTGTTGGTGACGTTTAATCTACACTGAATGTTTTCATATTTTATTATCTACTTCACAATTTATGCTTTTCTCTTTTGATATAATATCAGAGGAGAAGCAAAATTGTAGTATAAACACAGTGAAAAACATAAACAAAGTCGTCTATCTATCAACGATATAAATACAAATAGTGTTTCTCTCACGATTAGTAAACAATGAAGTTTACACCTTCTCAATAACATGTATGCAATTATCTGTAAGATAACTAAGATAAACGTTATAACTTACGACTTAAATTTAATTACCAAAAATAAGCTTGAAACAAAGGACTGCAGAAAGAAAACGAACGCGCATCAAAATTTTGCAAGCAAACGATAAGAGATACTGTATTGAGTAAGACCACACTGTTCACGAGACGTCATTACTGATAATAGTGTTAAGGTCAAGAAAAAATAAACAGTTTGAAACTTCACAGAATTTTAGAAACACACTTATTAGTTACAATTAATTAGCCTAAGTCATTTGCATTAGCTCATTTGCGGGTCACGAGAGGTTTTGGTAGTATGTACACAGACTTTTAAATGTACATATTGACTTCTAAGATTCGATAGTAAGTTTCTCTTTATTGAAGGGTGGATTTTACTACGTGGTTTATTTGTTGGTTACACCAGAGGACAAACTGAGGCCTGCCATACTTTCTAATTAAACTCTAAATACTTTGTTTTTGCAGCAAATCCCGGTCTTGTTACCCCACGTCGATCCGCCGTTGGGTGGGAAGCTTAATGATAGCCAAATGACGACTCGGTCCAGCATTCTGTGGAAAGCAAAGTCGTTGTCCCAGATTTAGAGCAATTTCGCCCAAAATTTATAGGCCTATCCACCTGAGTAACAACAAGATCCCTATCTCATTTGTTTGCCGATTGGGCAGTAAACCAACTCAAAGTCATCACACTGCCTTCGCACTGCCAACAAATCTGCCAACTTACACGATTTTGCGCGGGGTAATTTATTTATGAGACATTGACATCACAATCTTTCCAATTAGCTAAAGGTTTTTACAGTCGCAAAAATGGTTTTTTTACAGTCGTAAAATCAAGAACTTCCGGGGGGCGCTCTGCAGAACCAGATTTTATATGGAACGAGGATTTAAAGGATTGGCAAATCTTTCAAATTAACACAAGATCTTTTACAGCCCTGTAAAAACAACATATTTCAGTCGGCGTTATACTTTTAAGGGGATTGATATTTTAGCCTGGTCCTATTCACCTCTTACCCCCGCCGCAGAAAAGCTGCAGACAAAGTGAATTTATATTTTCCCGTTTGGGATTTAACTAAAATATTCCCTTGAAATTGTCAGATTTATTTTCTATTAAAAACATTAAATTTAATGATTACTTATGTTCGATGCTTCAGGGAAGGCGTGTGTTGTTTGCAGGGTTTTTTCAAAATATTTAGGGGGAACAGCGTTTGTTTTTATTGAAATGTTATAGCTTGGTATTAAAAACTAATTGGTCAATTTTGAGAAAAATATAATACCTAAAGAAGCAAACTACAACAGTTTATTTTCTCTGTGACCTTTTAGGCGTTCAGGGGGTCAAATTGGGGAAAGCCCCATAAAACCCTTCATTAAACCCAGTTTGCATCGTCCGATCATGATGTTTCGCGAACTCGTTCAAATAATTACAGGTGTACACTTTTGTGCAGAATTTCTAAAAAATCTGATGATTTTTACGCGAGTTATCGTGCTAATGGACACGTATATAATATATATGTGTCAATTAGCACGATATTCACATTGTTTTGTTTGGATGGTGTTTTGAAGCTCTGGGAACATCAACACGAAAAAGTAACTCGGTACCGGGTTTAGGTCTTAAATTGAGTACAGTGACAGGTTATCCCCTACCTGGGAGATTCGTTAAAATAGTTTTGAGTTTTTAATTGACTAGATTTTAATACGTTTTTGTTCATTTTGAGAACCTTAAAGCCTTCACCTATTCCGAAGCAGGCTAATTGATAACAGAATGTGCAGGGGTTGCAGACAAAACACCTTTAAATAATCCATGCCTTTTAACCTAGGATTATGTAATTGCGAACCCTGCAAAGGCACAATGTGCTCCATTCTTTTCACAAAGCTGGTAACAAATATGAGTGATGTGAACAACAGGTTTCGGCCATAATGATAACATTTGTGGAGCTCCAGCTGACTCTCCCCCCCCAATCACCCCCTTCGAGCAACAGGTGACAATGGCGAAAGTCTTAATTTGTTCGTCGTTTATTTTGCCAATTGTTACTGTATAAAAGCTTAAGTCAAGTTTTTTTTCGCTAAGCTTGTAAAAAATATTAATATATTTAGGCTAACTCAAAATATGGGTAAAATATTATCATCACATTTTTGACCTTAGATAACCTCATCGACTGGAAAATCGTCAGCTGAATTGACGAATTTTTACGATTTTTACCTTTTTTCTTGAGAAAAATCTAACTATCAGAACAGTTTTATTTGTTGAAGTCTATGTGTACTTAATATAATTACGAAAATCTTCAAGTTAGTAATGATTTGAATTATAAAATTGGGAACTGGTAGAATTGATAGCATTTAATTTCAATTTGTGAAGCTGTAAGTAATTTTAATACGTCAAGTTGTTGGTAATATCCGATTTTACCTTATGCTTTGCAGAATATTTCTTGTACATTTTCCAGAAAGCTATTTACAAAATTCACCAATGTCTCAAACCAATATTGCTCGTGTTGTATAGAATCAGACCTAAGATGAACCATTGTCCTATGGTTTTCTGTACCAGGTTACGATCCTCATGGATAGAATTGATGACTAAGTAATTTTGTGTTGGGTTAAATTTGCTTATTGTTTAGAAATTTAATTTATCGGATGATTCATTAGTGTACACACTGAACGATGCTCAATGTATACACAGTCACCAACGACCCAGTCCCGGTAGCAGCATTGTTGGGAGCACCGTCTCACGGCTAACAGCTGATAAGGAAGACAAACATGAACAGCTGACGTCGTTAGGTTTGGTGGTTCCAGTTCGTTGTCCTCCCCGACTATAGCAGGAGTTTAGTACTTTTGTTTCGTTTGTTAATTATTACACTGTGAAATATATTTCATTTAATTCATTTTGGGAAATCGCTTGAGCGGGCAACAGTACTCAGTTACAAGACTTGTAGTAACAACCTTGTTCAATTTAATTGATCCCAATTTACAAGAATATAAGTTGTGAAATTCAATCATTCGTATGTCCATTGTAGAAGGAAACGTTTCTAATATAATTTGGCTATATTGTAAGGTGTAGGTATGTGATGTTACAATATTTTAACTTGTTTGAATTCAAAATAAAATAAGCGACCAGGGTGTTATAAACATTGCATACAACACAATGGTCATTCGAGCCGGATATGAACCAGTAGTGACTTCGTGTGTCACTCTTTGGGGGTAATCTGACTTTGTGAGCACATAAACAGAAGATAATGTCACATTTTTATCAAACAAACCTGTTACAGCGATACTTAATTTAGTGTCGCTTTGTAAATATTTAGATGGATAGTTTTCCTCATACATGTCCACAACTCTAATCTGGCAGCCAATCGTTAATTGATTCATAAGTAAAGAAGATGTAGGGGTGTTCGTACAAATTAAATGATGGATTAAGTGATTTAAGTGTTGAAGAATGGTCGTGCGTTCGAGACGACATAATGATAGAGCGGATATATAATGCGCCAATGAAACCGGTTCTGATGCTGTGATGAACACACATAATTATGCTACTGTAGCCCGTGCGGCGATACATGATGCTCGGCCTATGACACGCGTAACTTGGACAACAATTGCTCCGGAATCTTGCTTCTCTTGTCATTTTTGGATCAACTGCTCCGAAATCTTGGTCTCTTGTCATTTTGGAATTGTAATGTGCCCAACAGTACAGGTTCCGATGTTGGTGATGAACAAGAATAATTATTATGCTATTATAGCCCGTGCCGCGATACATTATCTCTAGTTCAGCATTGACATGTGTTGCTCCCTGAAAGGTATTTGTACCAATTTACCATTCGGGATTTAAACCCTCATTCAGGTTTCAGTTGAATACCTAAAAGGTAATGATGCTACAATCCTGGATGGAGAAAAAACGTCAATTTAAAATCCCCGCAGATGTCCATGTAAAACGCGATTGTTTAACAACACTACCATGTGTGGAGGAGACCAGATTCAAATCAAACACCTGGGAATTCTGTCGGAATACAGGTCCGCGATGTTTAACATGAAATACGTGGTCCTCGATACTTAATATTCACCAGCACGACAACTTTTTGCCTATCTTTGTCGCTTTTCGCATGTATATGGATGTAGATGAGCACAAGAGCGGTCAGTTTAAAGATGTTATCTATAGATTTTTACTTGCAGAGAATCGTTTTTTGCCAAGTACCGATTCTCAATTAGCTTTCGGCGATCAAGTACATTGAACGCAATGTTAATTTTCGCAGAATTAATTAACTAAGGTTTTGCTCAATTGTATTTCCATCTATATACCAGTTTCTGAACTTATTTGTTCACAGTTAATCCAGTGTAATCCTGAATATATCGAACCATGTTAGTGTTAGTTCACCTTTAAATCATATGAATTCAACGGTTTTGGCTAGTGTTTACTTTTGTAGGTTTACGTGAGTTCAACATCGCAACGTTGAGTTCAAAACAACTCTTAATTGACTTTCAATATGTGGTAACCGCCAGATGTGACCTTCACATTCAATGTCAACGCCACAAGGTTCACTTGCGCTTATAATATATTTTTGTTGTTGCGAATTTTCCTATAAAGAAGAAGAACAGTACCGTATGAGACACGGAAACGCGGGACTTTTTACACTTTGATGTCCTCAGTGACCGCAAACATAATTCGTTAAAAATACCGACCACACTGATAAATCAATTTCCAAATAAGATTTTTAAGTACCTTGGGACCGAGCTTTGCTCGATGAAAATCATTAGTTTACTCTGAAAGCAGTTTAGTATTGCAGTTACAGTACATTAATCCATTCCCAAAATCCACACTGCTCGCCTTTACTACTTCCTTCAACACTCCCTACGTCGTGGACCTGTTTTCCCTCCTTCCCTATACCATTTTAGAATTGCAGATGCATAATTGCCACAGACGATCAGAGGTTACGGAGGAAATTGCAAACAGACAAAATTAAATTTGCTAATTCTGTAGGTTTAATGTGACGAGGGTGTTTATTGTAACTTCATAAAGACAAAAAAACTCAAGAATTAAAAAAAATAGTTCCCTGGATTCGTTTTTTATGTCTTACTTTGGTAGTATAAAAGGAGATTAAAGTGTGTAATGTCCAAAGAATTGCTGTAAAATGCATCACTCTTTCACCCTGTACCTCTTCCGTCAATGTAGTAAAGCTTATTGGTTAACGCTCCTTATAATCAAATACCAAATAGTTCTTTTAAAACATCCATTAATAGAAGAAGTAGCGTTCTGTTTTTAGCACTTGTAAAAAATATACACCCGCTTTCATCTGGGCCATTATTTTTGACACATTGTAATAAACAAGAAAGTGCCGTCCCTCCATCAGTAGAAACCTACCATTACTTGTTTTTGACAAATATAATTGGGCTGAGCTGAGATTCTTTGGCCCAGGAAGGGTGTTAAACATTCCAACAATGCATATTACCGGTTCAACCGTGTCGGACGCGATGTCGCCGATGCTAGTTTTTGCGGTATTAGCTCTTGTCAGAATAAAGGTATTTCAATATTTTTACCTGTCACCCCCCCTGGGGGGCAATTGACATGGTCCATACATGGAGCGTTGTTTCTTAGGTGTCGGCAGCGTTTTTCCCAAGAGCGGCTCGTTTTGATCACGGTAACATGTGTTCCCCTCATTTAGGAGCCGCATCATTTCTGATTCTGTTTTTATCTGCATTTTGTCGGTAAAGAATTTCTCATTCTGTATGCCCGCGATGAGGTTGCCTATGTCACTTGCGTTTTATATAGTTAGATTTGAACTGAGACAATTAATAGAATTATAACTATAGTCAAATATGAAAAAACATTTTCAACTACTAAACAAGTTTTCATAGTGGTTTATTTACCTTGTGATTTACTTACGTGACCATGACGCAATCGACGTCGAAACCATGGTTGTAGCTTCCACACAACTTGTTTGAGCTGAGACGACAAGGTAAATAAACCACTATTAATATTTGTCTTACCAGTTCAGTGGCAAACCACAACAATGAGTAAAAAAAGCCTTCGATCAAGATTTTTTACAACTAACGGAATAAGCGGTTAGAATTTTAGCTCTGCGTCTTTAATATCGTATTTTGACATGTAATATCAAAACTGTCAAATTCCAAATGCTCATATAAAATTCATATGTGTCATTATGTAAGTATATTTTAAAACAGAATAATCCTACCTCTGCACGATATATTTGCAGAGCACTGCCAAACGCATTGAGCGTTAAACGGTTCTTTGGTTTATTTTCCTTGCTCCACTAGTGTGTTTCCACGCACTTACGGGATCTTCAAAAACGCCCAGCTTATTTTTAAATAAATAACACGTGAGTGAAAGTGCCAATAATTGCTTCATCAGTCCCTCCTCAATATATTGATTGAGTTTTGGTAACTAGCCATGGCTCAAGTCGAAGATGTTAGTAGGGTGTATACCTCAATATAATTAGAGCTCTCGTACTTTTACTACGCGTACGAGGCTCTGAATGAGTGCGTTATACATTTAAGGTCAGTCACGACAACATTTAACATTTTTGTCCTCGACGTTCCGAAATGTCAATCGTTTTGAGTTGCGAGAACCAGTGTAAACTCGATTTTATGAATGCTGCTCTGACATTTCTCGTCCTTTTAAACGATTTGTTCCACCTTGATGCTCGGAATCTAGTCGCGTCCTTTGGGAAGCAATGTGCGCGTCTCGTCCCTCGATAATCATCCGCAGAAATGTCGTTCTTTGTTTTGTTTAGGTTTGGCAATTGGCAAACTAATTATGCCCAGCTCGCTGTGTCTTGTGAGGTGCAATTAAGTAGGTGATTAGGTAAGGTTTGTGAATGAGACCCACGGAACGTTAATTGTACCAATTAGTACTCCGTGATCACTCGAAGCCGCGAGTTATTAATGAGAGGGAAAGGGATTTTTGCCATTCTGAACGGTGGATGTTACCTCCTTCCCCCTTCTTGGTACACTACAAGGATGGTTCGTCGCTTCGTGGAGTAACTCAAACTTCCTTTCGTGTTTCTTACGCGAGAAAAGTAGTTTCGTGAAAACCTAGACTAAGTCAGACCTACCTGGATGTATTTTTATCCAAATATGAATGAAGTGGGGCTGTAGAATGGAGTGAGGTTCCTTGTGTAGCCATGGTACCGACTAAGATCAGCTGTGTGCCTTAGCCAGGACTATTCATTGATATACCAAAGATCAAGAAATACCTGGGTACAGTTTCGATATTTCAAAAAGCTACCGACATTTTCAATCAATCTGAAGTATTTATTGTCTTGGGAGCATTAGAGCCACTTGGCTTCCTAGGTGCAGCTGGTTATTCAATACTTATGGTTTATTAGAATTACTTTTCCTGTACTAATATTTGATAATGGTTCCCAATTGCTATATTGCGTAGCCGCAAGAAATGCACACCTACAATTAGCGTCATTGTATTTACAACAAAAATTGTAATTTTATTACGATAATTACCGACTGCATAATTTACTATTTTGTTGCTACAATTGCTGCTATTCCATTATTACTACTGTATTGCCACCATCATGTTGCTAAAATGTTCTTCTTTCATCGTTTTGCCTTTTACATTTTATACCGTACTGCATATTCCATAATTTCTTGCTACAGCTGCCATTTTCATTAGGGAAACTCTCGAATATATTCTCGTTCCCTTGCCTTACATCCCCCTATTTGCTGTACACTACTTAATATTGCCGCATAGGTACTTAAGCGGGGTAAAATATGGGCAAGAACTTTCTAATGCGTAAAACCTATATTGACGAGTTCCCTCGCCCAATCCATTCAGCACGCCTATCACATAAAGAGGGATAAGCAGGTAAACTATTAGCTGTGTAATTTATATATTTAATTTGGTCAGCCTCGCCCTGGTCGCTTCCTTGTCTTGGACCAAGTCCAGGTTTGGTTGTCGAGCATATAAACAGAGATTTGCATTGGCGCCCCAGAACTATAAACAAACTTGCTAGCGACTCTTGGGACCGCAAAAAAACTCGATTTAGAGACAAGTTAAATTTGTTCTACTAATTTGCGTAAGTTGGTGGCTAAGTTGATTAAAAGTGACGATTCGTGAATTAAAGTCATTTTAGAGAAACGTAGAATGTCTACTAATGAATTTGGAACGATTACTAAATTAAGTTCTATTATAAACAAACTAAAGATGTGCTGCTGGAGAAAGGTTAATTACGTTTTGATAAAAACTATACTAAACGTGTTTTGTAGACAATTAAAAAATCACTTATTCAGTTTACGAGCATCTCGTGGAGCCGGAATGAGCTGAATATGTCATCGTCAGAATGTTTATATGTTCTCCTTTGAATGATTGCGCAATATTAATTTCCTCTCATAGTATCGTGTCTACAGTGAGCAGCCGCTCGCCTTGTAATAATTAAAAGATCGTCAGTTCGTAATTCAGTTTTGAAACTGAGTCCAAGTGCTATTAGACAGCAGAATTGATTAATGATGTCGCCTTAGGAATCGGCTGGTTTCAATTTCATCGGTATGTTTACATCATTTGTTTGGTTCATAACTCGTTTTCGGAATAAATTATTACACATATGGGTGTGTGTGCTGCACCGGTGCTGCACGGCGAAATGCGGCTCTGATAGCTGTTGTCATTTAAAATTATACAATAAACAACGCCAATAGTTTCTTGATAGTGGAAGGATAATTTCACAACGGTATACCTTAACCTTGTATATCTATTTTTACCTTCATCTCTGTATTTCCACACCTCCTTGACTCTACCTCTACCTCTATGTATCTACCTCCACCTCCATTTCCATGTAAATCTTTAGCTTCCACCTCTAGGCCTGGGCAAATGGGTTTCTTCTTTTGCATCGTTGTTATCGCTTCAATAAATCTTAAATTTTGTCACTTGTAACACTATTGGAAAGGCAGTGTCTATTCGCACGTCAGACGTGCGCCGCTACCATGCACGTCTGTTCCAAATGACGTCACATTACGTTTCTAATATAGTAACCGTTATAGCTGTTTGGGAACAGGTTGCACACAAAGATATCCTAGTATTAGGAACGGTAACGGTTGTACCTCTCATATTAGCCGAAATGGATGGGATCAACTTCGCTAGAGAGAATGGTAAAAGAGTTCAACGGAGCCAAGTGGCCAAAGAGGTTATGCAATCAAAGATATAGGTGCTGGCCAATGTTTATGGTTAATCCAATGCATGTAGAACATACAACCATAGACGGATACAACGTTACTGTAAAAGCCGAATTAAAATAAGATGTATGTACAAAGTCCATAAATAAATGTGCCCCTTCACTGTGAGTCATGAGTAGTTACCCTAAATATCGCATACAGTAGTGTGGCAACATTGAAAGACCATTATGACTTGGCCAGTAGCCACAAGCCACATGTCCCATATGCGTACATAGTTGAGGCACACTATGACTATAGTCCTGCATGGCGTTGCCGATTGCGCTTGACCGCTATATATAGTCAGGCCGCGCCAAGGACATCGCGCTGCGTTGCATTTCCGCTTTTAAATGTCCATACTTAACACCCACGCCTCCTCAGCTACTTGCATCACACGAGAAGATTCCCCGTCTTCCCAGAGTGTCACACTACGGATGTATCATCGGTTTATGTCATCTTAAGCTCCTTTTCTGGTATTTCGAAGACGTCTGTGATATGTTTCGAGTCAATGAATAGTTCCAAAATCATGTGAAAGCATCCTTTTAAAAGTGCTCTATTCGCCCTCGTTTGTTATCGAGTTTTCTATTAAGTAATTAGTAACGTTTAGCTGTTAGTAGTTTTCTATAAATATGTTTTAAGGAATAACAATGTGACTATGGTCCTTGTCCATTTTCTTAAGGTTATGATTCAAGCGTGAGATTTTTACCAATTAATTTTTAAATCTAATTTGTTCTCAGTTTATAAATAGCTTCTATCTTAAACCGCTTTAATTTCAGCTTAACATTAATGCATAGAGTATAAGAACATTACGTTAAGAACTTGTAGGCCTATTATAAAATACATTTACTGTAACAGCAATTTGTGATATTAATACAGCTTCCAGCAATACTTTAGTTCTATTGTGTTTCTGGTATTTATATTACGCTTCGTCTTTTTCTCTATTAATAACGTGTGAATTGTTTTTCAGGTAAGACAAGTTACATTTCGTAATGCTGAAAAGTCCTTCAACTTACAGGTATGTGTGGGTCGAAGTTGCACGTTAAATTTGTTTTAAATACTTTGTTACACTAGAAATACCCTTCAACAACCGAAAAATGAATAGTTCATAGTAATTTATAGAGTAGATGTTAGATCATATTGTACAAGTGAGTGGGAATGGCAGGAAAAGGTCGATACCAGCTGGGATCGCCCGCCAAAACAATCCACTTCTACCGCCAGAATTGTGTAAAGATCAGGAACATAATAGTTAGTTTCAGCTTGGTGAGGGTTAGAGGATGTTTGTTAGAGGTATTTTTATTCGTGATGCTCCACTTCAGAGAGCTAAAACTACTGAGGCAGTTTTTGGTCAGGTCATAGTTGTGGTAGGTCAGGACAGGTCGATACCAGCTGGGATCTCCAGCCAAAACAATCCCCTTCTATTGCTAGAATTGTGTCAAGATCAGGAACATAATAGTTACAGCATCAGGTGAGAGTTAAAGGTTGTTTGTTGGAGGTCAGGTCACAGTTGCGGTAGTTCAGGACAGATCGATACCAGCTGGGAAGTACGGCCAAAACAATCCCCTTCTACTGCTAAAATTGTGTCAAGATCAGGAACATAATAGTTACAGCATCAGGCGAGAGAAATTATGTTTTTAGAGGTCAGGTCACAGTAAGTTACGGTAGGTCAGGACAGATCGATACCAGCTGGGATCTCCCGCCAAAACAATCCTATTCTACTGCTAGAATTGTGTTAAGATCAGGAACATAATAGTTACAGCATCAGGTGAGAGTTAAAGGTTGTTTGTTGGAGGTCAGGTCACAGTTGCGGTAGGTCAGGACAGATCGATACCAGCTGGGAAGTACGGCCAAAACAATCCCCTTCTACTGCTAAAATTGTGTTAAGATCAGGAACATAATAGTTACAGCATCAGGTGAGAGTTAAAGGTTGTTTGTTGGAGGTCAGGTCACAGTTGCGGTAGGTCAGGACAGATCGATACCAGCTGGGAAGTACGGCCAAAACAATCCTATTCTACTGCTAGAATTGTGTTAAGATCAGGAACATAATAGTTACAGCATCAGGTGAGAGTTAAAGGTTGTTTGTTGGAGGTCAGGTCACAGTTGCGGTAGGTCAGGACAGATCGATACCAGCTGGGAAGTACGGCCAAAACAATCCCCTTCTACTGCTAAAATTGTGTTAAGATCAGGAACATAATAGTTACAGCATCAGGTGAGAGTTAAAGGTTGTTTGTTGGAGGTCAGGTCACAGTTGCGGTAGGTCAGGACAGATCGATACCAGCTGGGAAGTACGGCCAAAACAATCCTATTCTACTGCTAGAATTGTGTTAAGATCAGGAACATAATAGTTACAGCATCAGGTGAGAGTTAAAGGTTGTTTGTTGGAGGTCAGGTCACAGTTGCGGTAGTTCAGGACAGATCGATACCAGCTGGGAAGTACGGCCAAAACAATCCCCTTCTACTGCTAAAATTGTGTCAAGATCAGGAACATAATCGTTACAGCATCAGGTGAGAGTTAAAGGTTGTTTGTTGGAGGTCAGGTCACAGTAAGTTGCGGTAGGTCAGAGGACAGGTCGATACCAGCTGGGTAGTCCCGCCAAAACAATCCCACTCTACTTCCAGAACTGTGTTAGTGATCATGACCTATTATGTTCTACCGCTCTTTAACCTTTAAGCATCCTGGTATTTTTCGTCTCATACTTTTGATTTAATCTTTAAGTGTAACATATTTCTCATTTACCAATACTTTCACAAATTGATTGTGAAATCCCTAATTCGGGTGGACATGCTAGCACTCATGTGTTGCATATGAAAAAAATGTAATCAACACACACTATTTTTAAATAAAAATGTTTACAATTTTTTCAGGTATGTCTTGAAACAAAAAATAAACAATGATATTTTGTTTATGTCTTGTATTTATTAGATGTTATTACCAAACTTATATTTCATACATGTTATTTTTTAACAATAAAATGCACAATGATTATTAACTAACTATTTATTATTGTTTGCATGCAAATAAGCGACAGTTACTCATAAATAACCGAATCGTCAAGTAAGATATTATATCGAATAATATTAAAATCGATCAAGCTAATAACAATAAACAACAGGGTATTCCAGACACCAGACTTATTTATTGACGACCGGATTTTGCGAAGGAAGCTATTTTACATATTTTTTACAACGTCTAACGATTGTGCCGCAACCTGTTTCCCTAAATAAGTTGTTCCGCCTGAAATTACCAAAAGCAGAAGAGAAAGGCGTCAACTGCCCTTAAATAGAACGGAAATTTGAATTGGAAAAAGGTTACTTGTTGCTGTAAACATCTGATGAGGGGAGAACTTGTTCAAAAATTATTTACGTTTATTCTAAGACGTTGACATTGTCGTCGACACGATTTTCATCAATAAGGGTAACAAGATGCATTTTTGTATTATATGCTGGAGGTGTTATACTTTGTACTTAAAAAATAGTATGCACGATCTTCTAACGGGAATCGTATAGTGATAGTGTATAACGTGTTAAAAATGTAGTAATAAAACCCCTTAGAACCTACGTTACACTTAAGTGCGTCTCTGGCAAAAAATAATTATCAACCGTTTCGTTGCATTAACATCCCTATCCTATTTATTTGAATAATTGATTCTTAAATTGTTTACGTTAGTGTTGCATTTTTGCTGTATCGATAACCTAAAAAATTGTGACCTCGTGGTTTTTACGTGGCTGTATTTTTTGTCTAGGTAAATATTTTAATTAAACAGCGCCTCAAGTAATTTTTAAACATTATTGGCTTTTTTGTTGATTTTGTTTGTTATTTGAATAATTCTAAAGATTTTGTTAGTTCTCTGGTAGAATACACCTTCACAAGAAATCAATCAAATTTTCAACGAACTACATCAGAGTAGAAACTAGTGATGTGACAATTGTACCAGACGGTCTGTAAGCCCAGTTAAGCTTCGTTAGGAGGACACAGTGCGGTATCGATTTGACACAGTTAAACAGCTGACGGCTGTCGGGATATGAAATATGAAGTGCATACAAAGTGCATCGGTGGGTGTGTCTTGTAGGGTGGTGGGTCAGGGTCGATCGATAAATACTCCCAACAACCCCCTGTCTTACCCTGACCTACCTCTGTGTACCATCCCCTTCCCCTCTCCCTCCGCTGACCTTGGTGTCGCCGGTGGATCGCACCTACTTAAGTTTAATTATAAATTATTTAGCTTTGCAGGCTGCACGTCTTCAAACTCCCTGTTTGAGTTGGGTGTAGGTTTTCAAGTAGGCTGTTAAGTTTGTTGCTTGGATTTAATAGGGCAAGGCAGCAGAATTCTGTTTCTGTGTTGAAGTTGTAGGCAGTTTTATAAAAATGAACGTAGTGGAAGAGAACATTCTATGGCGCTTGCATACGTGAATGACTGGTTCCTGTCGTATTCACCGACTTTTAAACCTCTTCTAGTTAGGTGTTTGATTTAAAAGTAGCTTTGACTATGGTAGTAGATAACTTTTTCTGATTTCTTAACGTTTTGTCAGTTGTGGAATAAAAATGAACGTAGTTGAACTGAGCATTTGTCAAGTATAAGTCTATTAATATCTTTACTTCAGTTAATGGTAGTGATTTGATTATAGTAGAGATTTCACTCCATTGTAGCCCCTAAGTTGTAGCATGTTTTATAATAAATGATTATAGTTAAATTGAGCATTCGTCTGAGTGTGCTGATTTAAATTACGTAGTTTAAAAGATCTTACCGTAAACTAAGACATTTTTAAAATTTAATTACTTGTAACTGTGGGGTGAACTAGGCAAGACATATTATTTTTACAGTAACAGAAGTACGCTGTGTGGCTCATTGTGATATTTTTGGAGAAACCCGTGCTACGTGGTCTATATACAGAGGATGTCTACCGTACTATCTAAAATTAAATCGTTGTAGTTATTCGGATAATTCAAATGGGGATCCAAACGAATGTTCGAGTAACATCTTCGATGAGAGAGTGTAGTTATTTCACGTACACCCACAACGGATTTAACTAGAAGAAAAATTGTATCCATATCATACTTGCAGATAACATAACCTTGACAATTGAACTGGTGATAAATGTTTTTGTCCTAGAAAACGCGTATGGTCAGTTGGAAACCATCATGTTAATGTATTTTTGCATCCACCTTTAATTTTACCCACTGTGGTGTGGTGTGTTTATGTGACAATTTATCCATATAAAATTAATCATTTATCCATTATTAATTTATAATTTGATTTTGAATTCTTAGAAATCAGCACTAGTGGTTCCGCGCACCGTAATGGTCTCATTTCAAGTCACATTTCATATCGATACTCTACATTTTGAAATCAATTGTCTTCTTTTACAAGGGTTTTTATGTATGAATGAATGTTTAACGAACTGTGTGGACATTTTCAAAATGATTTAACAACATTTGCACACTATGAAAAAGTACTTGAAATATTTTTTTAAAAACCCATCCTGGAAATATTGATCGTTCAAGTCGGCCATGACCGACCTCAATACAACAAGGGGTTGTAAGGGGTTGGAATCGTTACAGCAAGGCATGACGGGTATTTCACCCCCTAGAGCCCCCCTTGTCCCCTACAGACTGTACCATTTACAACATCCAGCCCCCCTGCCCACTCCTCTGTTGCTATGCACCGAATGTGAGCTTACAGTAAATTGCGACCCGTTTTCCCGGTGGAATCAGTAGCGACTGATATTGTCGTTTGAAATAGATTCTTTATTGCATAACAGTAGGCTGTCCATGAGAGAAAAAGAATACAAAATGATACTTTGAACGGACCTCTTAAAAGGAACGACTACGAACAACTACCAATAAGCTGTACTTTATATTCAAAGGAAGGTAAACATTACGTTTTATTTTAAAAAACAACACTATCTAAAAAAAACTATTGAATTATCAAAACATTAAAATCGTAATTACTGTACTGAGAAAGAATCAGCTCCAGTTTCGTTTGGAATTTTTTTAAGTAGCAGAAGTTTGTAATGAAACATAAATATGAGTACTAATGTAGGAAAAGTACATTAAAACTAATATAAATTAATAAACCAATTTAAGATAAATAATAATTTAACCAATTTTAATTATAAAAAATATTTGTCTATAAAACGTCTAGCTACAGAAACAAAGGTACTTCGATCACTTTATTTTGTGCTCTAGTGCATATAAGTACATGTTGTCCAAAAAGAATCACATCAATTGCTAATTTGCAAGTCTATGAGCATAAACCCAAAGAGAAACGGTAGTTGTATCGAATTCTGTCACCTTATAGGCTCGTTCTAATAAATCCTGATTTATCCTTTAAACATCAGCAATCCCAGTTAACACTGCCTTGCGCATGATTCGTAACAGATTGCGATACAGATCCAATCAGTCAAGTTTTTACCAGACTTTCTTGCTGTTTAATCATTGGATCGACATGATCTGTTAACTTATAATCTCTTTGATTGAATTTCGTCCGCTTTACATTGGTAATTGATCGGATCTTTTATCAGTAGGCGGAAGAGCCAGAATACTACACTTGTGAGTAAAACTGTACCTTTTTTTCTTCAGCGGAATATCTTGTATGCTATAGTCTTTGTTGTTATGTCCCAAACAGTGTTCATATCAGGTTTTGACATGCCCCTTTATTATTTTTCCTTCATATGTTTGATATTGCTTTCTAGATCGTTCTAATTCGATTCTGTTTTAATGTATTTATTGGGACATTTCTTCATAATTGTGTTGTGTGTTTCTTAAACAATTGATTCAAAAACTAAGTATTGAGCAAGTCAAATGGCAATGAGATTCAATTAGGTCTATTTGTAAATGGGAGAGGGATTTAAAGAATTTTAACATGCTTTATCTTAAAGAAACCGATCTAATAAAAACGTCTTTTATAAACTGCTAAGTGCAACCCCGATTATTTGACTACGACTTGAATACAACCCTAGTCGCTGTTAGAATCCAATTGCTAAGTGCAACCCCAACCATGTAACTTTTATGACTTCAATACATCCACAGTTACTAAAAGAACTTGCAGAGCCAATGGTTTGAAGTTGCTGAAGCTGCGTCAACCAACCAACCAACCGAGAAAACAAAAATGGCTGTGCTGCCTTTTTAAACCGAAAGTAAAAAAATTATATTAAACAAAAACTGTTACCTACGTCCAAACAAATCAGTACTAGTTTGTCTTTTTCGGTACTTTCCTGTTAAAGGGAACATTCATTATTATCGATGATTTTTTTCTCGATATATCGATATTAAAAAATTGAAACATATCAGCTGACAATGACGAAAAATATTGTTCAGTATCAACAAACATTAATGAAATGAAACTGTTCTAAAATAAAACACCTAACATAACTAACCAAACTTGCTGTAACATTTTAAAATTCCGCGTTTAAAACTTGCCTTTTATATTCACACCCAAAGGGAATTTTTAAATGGTACAGCAAGTATGGTTGGTTATTTTAGGTTGGCTTAGAACAGTTTCATTTCTTGTTGTCAATTTGAAATGGATCGGAAAACAAAAACATCGATATATCGAGAAAAAAATCATCGATAATAATGAATGTTCCCTTTAACAGGAAAGTACCTCTTTTTCTTTGCGGATTTTATGGACGAACTTCAAATTCAAATTTTTGAGCTACAACTTTTTCAAACCTTTAGAGCAGGTTAACTTTTTTTAAAGGCTGTAGTATGCGCTTCTAAGAATTATTTGTTGCTGGTAACTAACACAAGTCAGGCTTTATATAAAAAACAAAAACCGTTAAGATAACCATATATTTATTTAATATTCCCTGTTTTAAAAGTGACCCTTTCTTGTTGAATAATTTTCTCCAAATAGTGTGTAGAAAATATTTCTATTATCAATTCATCAATGAGTATTGATTTCATTTACCAACGATTATTACAAACTCACTTCCAAACAAGTCGATCTTCAACCTCAACAAACTCGTTTCCGTTCATTTAGTCATCAATCATCATTACGCATCCAATCTACCAAACTAATAATATATTAAATGCTTATTAATTGTGATTTTGATGAACAGGTTCGCGCGCGACAAAACCCCCATTCCGGGTAATGGCTGTCATTAAGTACAAGATAGCGGGGAATCTTGCCATATTAAATTGAGGCGGTGTTAATTTATGACGTACAGATTCCTGGCCATCGCCGTCATATCACAAGCTTTCGATGATTTAAACTTAATAGCATTAAGGGATTTGAATTTCAAAATTATTTTTGAAAGCTTTTTAGCCCTACAGAAGGGCGTTATTCGGAAAGAAGATTAGTGATTGTGGTCGAAATTCAGGAATCGTTTTGTCAAAATTCCCCCTAGGTAATTGCCATCGAAGAGCTCGATCTTAGAAGTCAAATAATTGCGCGAAAGAAAGCAATGGTATTGAATGTAATATTACTTTTTAAAAGTACCACATGCATTTTGTCTGAAAATTAGGCCTAAATCTCGAATAGATTTGGTTGGTTCGGAAAAAACTAAGTGCAAATGTAATACAATTACATCGTCAATGTGATGTACGGAACAAGATCTACAACGTTAAACTTTTTTTACCGCTAGAGTTTGTACTTCAGTTTTGTACTTATGAATGTGCTCATACTAAAACCAACTGACTGATTAGTAAGGATTTTTATTCAGCCTAACAGATGACGGGTATGGCCGACCAAGTGTCTTACGTCAATATTACGCAGAGTTAATCTTAAAACCATATGTTTACGCCCCAATTCGTCCACTATGGGAAATATTTAGTCTAAAACAGTGATTTCGACATGCAGGTCGCATGAAGGAAAGCAATATTAATATCACCTGTCGCGTCAATCGTCTCCGTCTGCGTCTCCAAGCAACGGCAGAGAAAAATAAATTAAGCTGATTGAGGGATTGTATGTCGCTACCACGTGTACACAAGCAGACAAACTGTATTGTCTGGCGATAATTGTGTCTGCAAACAAACGCAAACTGGCGAGGTTAGAAAATAGTTTGTGAAAATTTTTTGTTTATTTTCTAAGGATTTGGCATAACTTGGTGGGTAGGCTGATAAAATATGTTAGAAATTAGCTTATGACAAATGTGTTTAAGTTGATGTTTAAGTATTTGTAACGTTTTTTAGTGAGAATTCATTTGCAAAAGAAAGAAAATCCATTCAAATTTATTTAGTCAAAAATGCAATATGGTTAGAAATAAATAAAAAATCTCATTTACTAAACGGTTTGGTTTGAAAGATCCACGCCCACACATGTAGCGGCTTTGTGAAGAAAGCGGTGTGTCCAAACAAGAATGAACACCACGTAAATCCAGCAGTTGTCTTCGATATCTCAACATCGCTAAAACCCGCGGCACTACCTCCTCATTAGCAGAAAACCAAACATCGTTAAAAAAAAAAACTCCAAAATCCGCACGCGCGCGGTTTCGCGCCACTTACATAATTTACCGGTCGAGAAGAAATGGCGGCTGTGGCAGTACCGTCCACGCGCCGTGTGCCGCCGGCCTCGCTCTACTATGGAGCACCACTGGAGGAGAAATCGCTGGGGAATGTTTGGCAAAAACAGTGGATTTGTGGTTACTCACCATTGGCGACAAACCGGAGCGCCAGTCAAAAGTACTAACCTACCACGCACGGGGGAAGAGGAAAAGTCTTGGACCAGCCGCAGTGGGGTAGTCATCCGTTGTAAATTCAAGATTTTACTCTCCTTTACAAAATCTCAAGTTAAGAAGCTACCGTAAAATGATGTGCTTTGCGATATTAGCACCCTGACCCTACAAAGATGCATTGTCCAATCCTACACACCGCTTAGATGCTCCAAAATCTTCTCGTACCCTATCCCAACCGGCCAGCCTCATATTGCCGCGGAGCTCACCTATTTACCAAACCGACAAAAACCTGCCAACCATGTCAACAATCACCAAGCCCTCGCCTGACAAAATTTAAATCCACACGATAACACATCAGAACTCATAGTACACTCGCAATACACGACACAGAGCGCCTAACCTAGGACAATGTCGTTGAGCAGTTTAATTGAGCAATTACGAGCACTTCACGTACTTTCCTCCACTTGGACAGTCCACAACTTAGAAGATGGAGATTGACGGCCCGTTGCGACGAACTTGGCGTATCAATCAATGGGAATGGCTACTGAGCTGATTCATGGGACCGCCTTTACCTACAACTTTGTCGGCTCCGGCCATATACGTGCCGACAAGGCATTCACACGCTTCACTGGGCACGATTAAGTGACGTTAATGACACGAACTGAAGATTTGCACTGAAAATAAGAGTCTATCCCGTTGTTGCAATTAGTTTTCCGTTTTTACAAATTCAAACCGTAAGAAATAAGTCAAATAAACTCTTCCGAAGAACACATTTTACCAATCTATCTATCTATATATTAATAGGCAAGCATGTTTCTTTAAAACCTTTTTTCTCAGCTCGTGTGAATCGTAGGGAAAATCTACGCATACCGTTGGAAAGCTATTTTCCTGTAGGTGTGCAGAATCCCTTTATAAATTTAAATAGGCTCAAAGATAAGCACAAAAAATGAGTTTAAAAATTTGAAAAAATTAACATGGATCTTATGCGTTGCTATGCTGGTTACGAAATAACAACGAAATATAAACAGAAAATCAAAACAAATGGAGGAAACTCCAATCACATGTTTTATTTACAGTGTGAGGTTAAAATAGAGAAATCTGTACATTACATATTTTTGGTCGAGTTTCGACCACTGGACGACCTCTAGTATTCTTAAAACCTTGGTGCATTATTATGTACATAGGTGTACAGTTTATTTTTAAACTTTTCATGTAATAATTTTGATTTGATTCGAATAAAAAGATAAAGAAGTGTTAAAAACTGAACTTAAGCACATTAAGCGTAAGCACATTACTGTAGCTAACAAACCAGCTAATATTTTCAGCAAAATGCCTTTAAAACCTTAATTTCACACTCATACATAAACCGCATACATTCACCATACAGAACGTCCTCTGATGTAAATGCGTCGTTGTATCCACTACTGTTAAAATGGACTAAATAGGTCTTGTTTGGTGAGTAAGGTTAGGTAACCAAACCTGCTCTAACCGAAGCACCGGGTGCTATACTGGCTGGTGTTCATGATAAAACCAATGTAGTCGACTGGAATTAATTCTATCTCAAATGAAAATGAATGTAGTGTATAAGCCGAGCGATTTTATCACCAGATACAATCGGCCCCAATTAGTACGAAACATTGACTACCTACTTTACCAGTTTTCAGCGTTCGTTTGAAAAAGTGACACCATCTGTTAACTGATGAAACCCGGTGTTTTTTTGAGATCTCGCTATTTTGAAATAATCACACACGCAATCAGGAAGTTGTAGTCCAGGACCTGACTAGGGTTCTGTGTGCATGTCGTGTATAGAGAATTTTGCTTTTGCATTTCAATATAGGTGTCTTAGGAAGTGTTTTCCACTCGGGTGTCAAATTCGCACCTGGTACGTTTTCGAGCTATGACGTCATAAAGATGGCGGCTCGGCAATTTTTAAATGCGTATATTTCGCAAACCGTTTAACGGATCGGTATGATTCTTTTTTTGTTTGAAAGATATTTTTACAAACTATCTTTTTTGTATTTACACATTTGTTGTAAACTTAATATTCACCGCACAATATTGAAAAACGTTGTTTTTATTGTTATTATATTTATTGTTTTGCTTATAATTTCTTAACCGCTGATAAAATCAAATACCACCTGTGGCAAAAGTTTCAGATAATTCTATACCCTTTCCAATGATACCAAACAATATATGATTGGACCTAAAAATAAAGCAAAGAGATTGAATAAACCGTAAAAAAACACTGAAAGTGGTGTACGGTCCGGGAAAGATTTAGTCCTGGACATGACTAGGGTTCTGTGTGCATGTCGTGTATAGAGAATTTTGCTTTTGCATTTCAATATGGGTGTCTTAGGAAGTGTTTTCCACTCGGGTGTCAAGTCCGCGCCTGTTTCGTTTTCGAGCTATGACGTCATCAAAATGGCGGCTTGGGCAATTTTTAAATGCGTATATTTCCCATACCGTTTAACGGATCGGGGTGATTCTTTTTTTGTTTGAAAGATAATTTTACAGGAAATGTTTTTTGTATTTACACTTTTGTTGTCAACTTAATATTTATCTCACAATATTAAAAAACGTGGTTTTTAATGTCATTGTTTTTTAAATTTACCTCATAACTTGTTAAACGCTTATAGAATGAAATAACTACCCATTACAAAAGTTGTAGATAATTTCATGCCCTTTCCAACGATACCAAACAATTAATGTTTGAAACTAAAATTAAAGCCAAGAGATTAAATAAACCGTTAACAAACACTTAACATGTCAGAAAGTCCGGAAAATATTGCGGCTGGAACAATTCTTTAAATGCGTATATTTCGCATACTGGTTAAAGAACCGGGATGATTCTTTTTTTGTTTGTAAGATGTTTTTTAAGCCTATCATTTTTGTATTTACACCTTTGTTGTTAACCTACTATTTGTCCCACAATATTAATAAATGTACATTTAATTGTTATTTTTATTTTACTTTTGCTAATAACTTTTTGACAAATAGTAGGTTAACAACAAAGGTGTAAATACAAAAATGATAGGCTTAAAAAACATCTTACAAACAAAAAAAGAATCATCCCGGTTCTTTAACCAGTATGCGAAATATACGCATTTAAAGAATTGTTCCAGCCGCAATATTTTCCGGACTTTCTGACATGTTAAGTGTTTGTTAACGGTTTATTTAATCTCTTGGCTTTAATTTTAGTTTCAAACATTAATTGTTTGGTATCGTTGGAAAGGGCATGAAATTATCTACAACTTTTGTAATGGGTAGTTATTTCATTCTATAAGCGTTTAACAAGTTATGAGGTAAATTTAAAAAACAATGACATTAAAAACCACGTTTTTTAATATTGTGAGATAAATATTAAGTTGACAACAAAAGTGTAAATACAAAAAACATTTCCTGTAAAATTATCTTTCAAACAAAAAAAGAATCACCCCGATCCGTTAAACGGTATGGGAAATATACGCATTTAAAAATTGCCCAAGCCGCCATTTTGATGACGTCATAGCTCGAAAACGAAACAGGCGCGGACTTGACACCCGAGTGGAAAACACTTCCTAAGACACCTATATTGAAATGCAAAAGCAAAATTCTCTATACACGACATGCACACAGAACCCTAGTCAGGTCCTGGACTATTGTGTTTTACATATTTTTTGTAATTTCCTAAAGTTACATGAGTTTGTAGTCTCGGTAGTTTTTTTCAGACCCTCGTCTAACTGAGAGTCGCCGCACAACCTTTCCATCGCTCAGCTCACTGATTCTCACCCATCACCAGAACGGTAAAAATGGCATTGATATGCGGCGCGAAAGTCGTGTTTCTCGTGAAATAATATAACAAATGATTATTTTACAGCACAACACCAGAGCCTTTCTGAAAAGCATGCAGTATATCAAAATGTTCTTCGTTTTATTCTACCTAATCTTGTAAAAACAAATATTTTTAGCTCATTTATATATTTGTTATTTACAGTCGGAAGGTAAACAAACCATTATTTTTACAGTTTTAAAAACCATCTTATTTACTTTGAAAATTCACACAATGGGAATTAACCAAGCCGTAATAAAATGTAGACATAAGTAATGATAAATTAAATTTCTATGTTTTTCATAATTTCTACTTTACCCAAAAAATCGTGTTGTTAATTATGTAAATTAACGTTTTCTCAAAACTGACAACCGCTAAAAAATCTTTGAGAATCTTGTTTTAAGGTGATGGTTTCGGTATGTGGAATATGCATAATGCTCAACAACGTTATTAAGCATGTTAGTCACATTATTTAACATTTATGTACATGATGTAGCTGCCGGTTTAATGAAGGAATCATATAATCGCCAGTAGGTGAAAAATGTGCCTTAATTATTTTTTGGTTAAATAAAAACTACCAGTATCTAGTGAGAATTTAAGAATTCGTACTTTGCACCCGACCAGTCTAATCACCCTAAATGACCGGGAAATTACACTTTATGTCGAAATTATTTTTCAGATACTGTGGAATATCGCTCTGTTGCTGCTTTGTAGGCTGACTGTTAAGATCGCCTGTTTAGTTTTAGAGGTGTTCTTAAAGTTTTTAGTTATTAGTTTGTTGTTATTGTTTTATAGTAGGCCTACAGTTAAGATTCAATATATTAAGTAGGAGAAGTTAGTGATTATTTTTCAAGTGAATAGTGACGTCAATTAATATCGTAATGGACAATTTTATTAACCGAGCACTCGAGATTATGAGACGTGTCGAGGAAACTATACGGTACGTATAGTCTATTCTATTTTACTACATTTTATCATTGTCTTAATGTTTAATTTGTCACAAAACTCGTCGTTTCCAGCCAGCAAGCATCAAGATAACTAACTTCTGCAATTTAGAGACGTATTTTGATATGGAAACAGCTCTATTCCTTCCTCTCGTCTCGGCTGTTCGCACAGCAGACTTGTGGCGAAGCACCACCGCGTGAGACAGGTTCCACTTTCGGTATTACGATGACTATTCTTCGCCGCATTCTATGTTTTTTCATTTACAAATTTTGAAATCTATGCAGTGAGACGCGTATCAACACAGCGAAAGTCATGAAGAGCGTGCGGAAGAATGCGGAAGAGAAGAAGGACTTCCTTTGACAAAGATCGAATAGTTAAATAGAGAAAAAACAAATGTCTTAAGTAAGTGCATATGATAAAAAATAACCATTGTAAAGGCGTTGCATAATGACGAGTTGGCTGGTATTTTATTTTTCGCCCTATGTTTAATCAACCATGAGATTTCTCGGGATGTGCGTAGTTTACTCCCCGTGTGCGTGATTTATGTGCAAACCTCTCTATATATACATCTCTTGTCACCTAATATTTCTCCCGCACTTCTAAAAAACATCTTATATACTAAAAAACTTTTACAAAACTTATGACAGCTAGCCTGGCCATACTACTGGACCGAATTACACGCGGTTTGTACCAAATGAAAGATATGTTCCTTAAGGCGTGCAGAATCCCTTTACAAATTAAAATAGTCTCAAAAATAAGGACAAAAAATGAGTTTTAAACAACAAAAATTAATATGGGCATTATGGGTTGGTGACGAAATAACAACAAAATATAAACAGAAAATCAAAACAAATTAAATAAATTCTAATCACATGTTTTATTTATAGCGTGGGTTGTAAATAAAGAATTTTGCACAATACGTACTTTTGGGAGCCAAGGCGAACTCTCGCTATTTAGATTTGGCGTCCATTTCTAGCGATGCGAACAGAACTGAAATTGACAAATCTGACAACTAGGTGGGCTGCACCTAAAAATCAAGAATCTTTCCTGTATTGATAACTGGAGGTATTTTTTGGTCTGTATTTGGACGCTTTGAAATAATGCGAAACATGGTTAAGCCTACTTGTCCCGAGAGCCGGTCGTCAGTGACACCCGCTAATGAGTCGCCTTGCGCTCGGCCAAGGATGGATGGGACAACACTGCAATGGATTCCTGAGCATGCTACATGGCGTCTGTCTGAACCCCTTGCAGGCGCGAAATTATCCAATGTTATGTAAATTGAGATAAATAACATGCGTAACAATGTAGTTGAGCATTATGAATATTCCAAACACCGAAACAATCACCTACAAAACACGATTTTCATTTTTTCTAGCGTTTGCCGATAAAATATTTTTTATCTATATATATTATTTAACAACAAAGACTTGGGTAAAGTAAAAATTCTGAAAACATTCAAATTAATTTATTATGTGTCTAAATTGTATTACGATTTGGTGAAGTTCTGACATTTTTGTGCGAATTTTCAAAGTTATAATATGGTCTTTTAAACTCTAAAAACAAGGGGGTTTTACCTTCCAAATGTTATATCAAATTTTATAATTGAGCTAAAATAGTTGTTTTTACAAGAATACATAGTACTCACAGTAGAAAACAAAGTAAATTTTGATGTAGCCTACTCCGTGTTTTTCTAAGTAGTTCGGTCCAGAGTTTGATCACTTTCTTGGAGAGCTCAAAATTCGAGTGTCTAAACCTTTTCCCGACTAATAAAGTGCCGATTTTCGATACAAATTTAAGTTTACTGAAAATTGAGCGTCGTCCAATAATGATTGATAAACCCGTTTATTTTTAAGCCTGTATGATGAATTTTATTTGTTATTTACAGTATTTTCAAAATAGCTCTGTCAGGCATAAATTATTTGCTATTGCAAATGTCTGCATTCAAAACTGTGTCAGTTTTCATTTGAAATTAGAAAACGTATTTGCCTAGAAGGCTCATTAATAAAACAAACATGTTGTCGCAATAGTAATAGTATTTTTTTTAAATTTAAAACTATTCCAAATTATACAGAATATCAATTTTTGCTTGAGCAAGACTAAAAATAAGAATAACCTCGAATAAATTGTTTTTTCGCTATGTCTGTATCGATGTTAAATTTAAAAATTTATTTGTATGTTTGGTATTTCTTTTTGGCACATTATAAACTTATATGCTTGGATGTGAAATGAATTAAAGAATAACTAAATTCAATGTGTGGTTAGAGTACAAAATAATCCCAACTTATCGCACGGGTAGGAGGAGATGAAAGCCGGTTTAAAATGCGGTAAAGGTCACCTTTGTTGTTATCATCCCAAAAATATTCATTTGTTTATTGACTGTGCAGTTCTTTTTTCAGCAAAATAGGTCTATGTGGGTGCAGTTATTTTCAACACATACATATTGTATGCTGGATTTGATGTCCTGTTTACAAATTCTTATTTTTAGTCTAACGTGTTCATCTATTGGTTTCACTCGTATTTAAGTGAGTTAATGAAAAATAAGTCACTTTTTAATATTCTAAAAGAAGTTGGTTCACATTTTATAAGTGATGATTTGTAGTTGCCTAATAAATAAATAACTCATGACTGAAACTTTGTATTGTTGTTTATTACTTAATCATAATATTCAATTTTTCTTGTTACATTTGTTCAGAACGTTTTCGATACTCTGACAACAATAACACCAGTGTTAGTTGTCTTATTTTAAGTGGTTATCGATTCATCTAGATCTTATGGTGAACGGATGATTATTATGTATTAACATGATATTTTTAAGACTACTTTTTAGGTAGAGGTTCACTGTGCGAGGTTTAAATAGTTGGAATGGTTCCAGCCAGTCTCAAATTTCAAATTAGAACCAAATTTTCAATTATCTAGCTTGTAAATAACTCAGCTAACACTAGAGGTTATGTTTGAATAATGTTGAGTACACAGGGTCGATTCCTTCACGACAAAACGCCAAAATACTCAAAACTACTAAGAAATCACATAAATATTGAGTAATTGGTAATCCCCATTAAAATAATTCTCTCTGTATGGTTGGCAAGAAGCGAAATGATATTCAAGGGCAACAAGTGCAGTATTAATTGGCTGCATTGGAGCTGGCAGTGTAAAGTCTAGTGATAAGGAGCTAGTGATAACGTCTGCATCGCGGAACTGTATGCAACTTTGTGGTCTTATCACTGACTGCGAGTCGAGCTGAAAACATCGACTTGCGTCGTTGTACTGGCTGAAAACATTGAGCTCAAATAAGAGGAGTAGTTTTTAAAGAGTATTAGCTTGCGGTACGTGTCCTCGCGTTGTAGGCATTTCTGTTATTTGAATGTTTATGCACATTTATACAGAAGTTTCATACGTGCGAGAGTGTGTGTGTGTCTATAGTTTATGTTTAATTAAGAACTATCAACAAGAATCTATTTTGGCACTGATAAATTTTGATTGTGTAGTGACGTGTAAGCGGCAAACGAACTAACATTTATTTTAGTAAATTAATTAGGTTAGAAAAAATATCTGCTCTTTGTAACAAAGTGAAGCTACATAAGTCATTTCACTCATCCTCCATTCATAACGATTTTGTTTGAATTTCATGTCAAAATGAGTGAACTTATGCAGACCAGCTGCCAAGCGAATACTCGTTATATTCGATGTCGGTTGTTAAACACATTTTCTCTATAACATTTTTACATTGGTTCACAACATTGTCTCAAGTCCTTTGGGCCGTATCATAGCCCATGCCGACTTATGCAACTGGAGGAGCATGCAACGTAAGACATTACTATGTTAAACATGCAACATAGTGTGAAGTGCTACACCCGACTGCAGCGGTGAAAGCTACTCATCAGAACCAGTCGCTATAATCAGCATCACAGTTGCGCAACGAGCAGTTTTCCACCATGGCGAAGTGTTGGTAGTTTTCCGTCGTTATGTCTCCCCCTCCCCTCCCCTCCCGGTCAATTCTCTCGTTGGTTATTGGTAGAAATAACACGACGAACGTGTCTAGGATAGCTGCAGATAAAGTATGAATGACATCTGCTGCCAAGGTTGAACTTTCGGCTTCCTATTGTTCATGCCGTTCTATGCTTTCGAAGGATCGACATGTTATTGATATTCAATATTTGAACGTTTAAGATTCATTTTTGGCTAGATGTGGCTCATAGTTTATTCCTCACAACGGAACTTTTAAGCAGCAACGAGAATACTCCAAATATCCACCCCCATTCCTTCCTGTTACCCAATGAAGTCTAATAATTAGTCATAGAGTGCATGTTATTGAGTCGATGGTATCGTGTCTCACTTACTGAACATAGTATATAGGCCTTTATAGGCCATAGTTAATTATCACCGTAATTTTTTTGTCGTAGACAGCAAATTAAGAACTAGCAAGTTCTTACAATGTACTGCTCTAAAATGCCTTGAATTTGTACAAAACATTGGCAAAATTCGTTCGTGTGTTTATTTTTTTTACCAATATAATATTTTACAACCTTCCCAATTTTCAACTAATTTTTACCAGTGTTAAAAATCAATCTCGTTGCATAAAACCTTGAATTATCTTTTACAAGTGCGAAGTGGTTCTGTCTAAAATAAGTGAGGATTCGCACGTGGCTGTGCATGGCTGCAGTAAGGGAGAGGGGAGAGGGTGCAGCGATGCAACCCCCTCCCCTCCACCGCGCATAAATATAACGACCAATAGCGTCGCTGCATCGATCCCGCCGACCAATCAGGTGGCGGCCCGGTGACCTAGTGCCGCTGTGATAAGGTAATGGGTATTGATAGGAGCGCCGCGTCTCCGAGGCTTTCGAAACTTTTGTATCCAATATATTATATATCGAATATTGGTGTTTGAGTAATTAATCTCATAGCGTTTGCATTGTTTGTATGTTTGTGTGGGTGGAAATTGATATTGTCATAAAAGCACAAAAGGTTTCTCATATGCTTCTTAGTTATTTGAGTTATAACATAACTAAACATTATTGAAAACACTGTAGGTTAGACATAAAAATGAAACAGTTATATTTTTCGTTATTTCGCTTTCTGATAGGGAAAGTAGGTTGTACAATGAAAACTCATACAGTACAATTGAAATGTAATGGGTTGTATTCATACAAGTTAATCCTTGGATAAAATATTTCAGTAATCTCTGCTTTGTAATACTTGGTATGATAAACTACTGCAACATTGTAAATATCCAGTCATGAACCTGATAAGTTAATTGGTTTTAGCTGTACCTAGTCAAACCTTTAAGCTCCAAGGTAATTAGGTGATTTACTGGCGATATCTATTTTGCTAACGTTTTCCGCTCACCAAGTAAAGTATTGAAGATTCCGGTTTAAACGCACAGTAAGGATAAGGAAGATAAGCAAAATGGCTGTTTGGTGTAATCATCAAGAGTATATCCGCCCACCATACATACACCTGTTCATTGTACGGTTTTCAAATGTATTCGATTCCCCCAACGTTTATGGATAACCTCTCAATTTTCAAGTTACAGTAGGGAAACAAAACACACAGACAAAAAAAGGTCCCGAAGAATGCATTAGCGCGATTGATTCAATCCACAGGTGTGTACGACAACAGGTGGCTCTGGTCCGGGAGTCAGCGCAGATAACGTTTTCTTGAGAACGTCGCTTTCAATTATATCCATTCTGACCATTTAAATACGCTAACTAACGCCTATTAGTTATCTCATCGTCTGCTACGAACTGGTTTAGCGTTTAATTTAGTGCACAAACTGCTGCCCGTCGTGCTGCCTGAGGTTTGGCGGTGGGCGTGATTTTGACGCAGTTTTGTCATATCAATTTTGGCTGTCTGTGTGATTGCCAAAGTTTTGCCAAACGATTTCGTTTTACAACAGTGGGCGTGAATTTGAGTCGGTTTCATCGCCTGCATTTTGGCGGTGAGCGTAATTTTGAGTCAGTTGTGTCGCACGATTGTGTGAGTTGGGTTCATTTAAAATTCGGATGGGGCTGCCGGAGTTTTTGGCCACACGGGCGTTAACCTGTGGTAAACCAATCTGGTGAGAAAATTCAATAAAAACGAACCGAAAAAACGAATGAAAAAATCGATAAAAGAAAGAGAGGTGTCGGAGTCGCCACCGGCTGTCAGCGCTGATCTACTGGTCCTGTGGACATGCCAACGGACTTCGCTGATTTCTGATTCGTGTGATTGGAATTTATGTCAAAACCCATTATACGTATCTTCTGAAGGCCCGGTTACCGGTTCTCCAACCTAGTATAAATCAATCGTTCTGTGACTCGTGAATTACTACCCCGAATTTCGCCAATCATCAACAATTTCCGTAAAATTTGTATGATTTGTGTGATCTTTAAATTCATAGCACCTCCGATGTGGTGCAATATGTTGTATAGTGTTCAGCGTCTCAGACCTCGGTGCTAGAGAGAAGGGTTTAAAACTCCAGCATATACAAACATTTGTTTGGACAACTTTCCCAAGCTGTGATTTCTTAATTTACAAATGAAAAACAACAACAAACGTTATGTTTGTTAGCGTAGACACTAACAACGTTGAATTTTTACCCTTGCACACTTTGTAAGCGGCTCCTTACTATGTTCTATTTGAATGGAGAATTGGCTACAGCTGGTTCACATGCTGTGGATGGTCTATGACAGTGTCCAATAGGCAATGATAATGTTTACTCATCGGTAAGTCTCGTTCGTCTGTTTATCGGATCGTGCCTTCATGAATAATTCGCTTAGTTAGAGTGTCTTTTAGTGGAAAACGTCAGGGCGGTATTCTGGATTTAGATTTTCGTAAGTAAAAGTGGCGCGTCGACGACATTCCCGGATTCAGGAGTTTTTTCTTACTGCACACGCAGGTTTAGTTATCCACATAAATATGGTGTCCTGAACAAAAAACGCTTCGTTCGGAGACTTTCACTAAGAAATGTTCTTGTACAAAATCGCAGACAGGTACACTGTGTAATATACAATGAGTCTATAAGGCTGCTGAATATTACACTTGTAAATTATCAATAAACTTAATTGTGATATGTTAGCCTACTGATTACGTTGAATATAATTGTTTTTAATAAAATTGTTAATAACTTTGTGAATAGTGTACCACGGTTACTTAAGCGTCAAGCTAGGCAATATCCGTGGCATTTGGCACAATGACTGTAAGGCCCCAAATTCGTACAAAAATATAAAAAAAAACTAGGCTTTCTTTCATGAAGCTAGCAATTCAGTCCTAGTAATTGTTTGCTCTGTTTAATTACGTTAAGTAGTTAAATCTAAGTGAAATTTAGTTAAGTGATTACTACTACAGTACTTGTGCATAGTCAAGTTTCACTCGGTCGATTAAAATTGGCTGTATTTTTTTTAAACAACAACAAAAAGAATTTGAACCAGATCTTTTTGTTCGACACGTGTGCAGTTGACTTTCAAATTACGAATTCCACCGTATTCTTTAACCGAAATCATAGTCAGACAAAGAGCAGATCTTGTTAAGGATCGAACAAATTACCAAGATGGCCTTCGACCACTTAGTTGCATTTAAGAGGTTTATTATCGAGTTGCAATGCTGCAGAGGTAGATTTCGCTTCCGTCTTGAAACTGCATCCAAAAGGTCACAAGCTGTTGGTTCTTTTGACATCTGAGTAGAAACATTCCTTAATGATGGAACTGGACATCTCATTGCCGTGTTAAGTTGTTCCTAGTTGAGTTAATTGTCAACGTGCTGCTCGACCACTGGTTTGTCAAATAAACCGGCTAACCTGAAAGGTGATTTTTTTGTTTACCTCAATCCCTTTTATCTTTTCATAAACTGTCATCGCACCATCAACTAAAGGAAATAATTTTATTTGAGAATACTGAAGGTTAATTTGTTAGGGATTCATTCAACCATTTTCTATTTAAAAACTACACAGCTTATAATATATGCGGTCTTTCTGGTATCAAAAAGTCAATGGTAAAAGTCCATTACATTACTCAGTATGCTAAATATTAAGTCAATTTTCTTATAACGTAACGTGTTTTTTAATTCGTACCGAGTCATTACTTTTTCCATGGACAAAGCAACGAAGCAAATGTGCAGGTTAGATTCTTAAAACATTTAAGCTATATACACACAAAGTTTACCCTAAATGGATTTATTTGTGTTTCTTTCGAGGATTTTTATAAGGAAGTAATCATTATAACGCTTTCACTTCCTCTATGTAAACCAATGTACCCTCACAAACGAACTTCTTGCGGTGATTCGTCGAACTGCACATTGCAACTCGGCATTTGAGTGATTTAGTGCAGTCGCATTAAGGACACTCGCCAAAAGAGGCCATAATTGGTACCTTATTACGGTGCAGTCGCCAAGAAAGTTGCAGTTGCAAAAACGCAGTCATTATCTGCATGCAGATGACTGTATGGGACCTGGAAACTGCCTCTAATGAGCGAGATTCAGTCGCACTGGTCGTTGCCCCTTGTGGAGCAATCACTTGTGCTTTAGTTGCACTATGACTAATATAAACACTTTATCTACGATTGAGTATGGCACGAGGTTTGTCTTTTGTTCGGAGAAAGGAGGATTGTATTTGGTTAAATTGTTTACTGAGGGTGTAATTTTGACGGAGGTTACGTTTTTGTGCTGTTCCTGCCCAGGATTTACTAAGCTCTTGGTTTTCAGTATGTTAACTGATCCGGCATGAAATATGGTGTACGATGAATTGTCCTTTTAGCTGGAATTGATCAACAAGTTGCTCGAATGACTATACAGCGCTTGACTGTTGTTAGTACTACTACGTCATCATTGTAAAACTGATGGAAACATTGACTATGAATAAAACTATAGACATTCAATTGACGTGTAATCAGTTTTAGAATTAAATGGACGTAGTTTAAGCCTCAGATATGGTGCACTGTTGTCAGTACAGATTCAATTCATTTCAATTCATTTATTTCCACGTTAACACTATTTTTACAAGAGGTACAGTAAGTTGGCTATCAAACTAAAATTATTAACAACAAATAAAGGCGATGACTGAATAAAATACAATAACAATAACAAAAAAATCAACAATGAAGATAGAAACCGTGACAAATTTTGTGAAACAATAACAAAACAACACTTAACGAAACAACAAATACACCAACCTTTTCTTTGTATACACCAACCTTTTAACCAAGCTTAACTCAAAGGTCGACTTGTTTTGAACTATGACACATTTAATATTATAAAGCAAAAATGATGAAAGCTTGTTTTTTTTATTGCTTATTATTTTTATGGGTTTTTAAAAAGAACTGCCAAAAATCTGATATTGTTACCATCTAACTTTGATTGTTTGTAAGGTAAAATATTTTTTTTATTAATAGCTCAATGACAAATTATATATCGACAGAATCGACCTCACTTTAGATCCAATCAGCAACTGTAAAATTTAAAGGTGAGAACTAAAACCACTCAGTCTCACAATGTCCATTAAAAAAGGCAAAGGTCGTCCATGTAGGTGTGATGTCTACATCATCAAGTCTTAACACAACATGGTAATATATTATATTTAATGTACACTTTTTGGTCGTATAATTTAATCAAAAGATGAAATCGTGTCGGCATTGCATCTGCGAGATGACGGAAGCGTTGGAGTGCTGCAGTAGCAGTGCTGAAGTAGTGAACAGCTGTGACAGATGTGCAGTGTGCACCTGCTGACCTACGGCACGGCACGGCGTGCTGACGAAGGTCTGGGCAGCATCCGACACGATAACTACATCAGCAGACTAAACACGGCCAGTAGTAGAGAACAATGGATCAAAACACAACTGCTGCAGCTGATAGTGTAGCCTTGAGGTTGTGGACAGTATTATCATTGTGGATACTTGCTGTAACCTTCAGTCATATATGTCACGTTTATCCATGTAAGATAATTTTAAACATTAGTTTGATGGGGTTATTTTCTTAAAAATAATACCTTTTGAATCGTTGAATATCACTACGGCACGACAAATTTTGATAATTAGCAAAGTCAGTGTGAAGTGGCTGACAAAACACTGTGTGGATTAATATTGACTTGTACAGTATTTAAAAAGATCTGCCAAATTTGATCAGTTGATTCTGCGCATTTCACTCCGGCAGAGCTGTTTGTCAGGCAAAGAAAGAAATACTAATGTGATTTTGTTATGCGATAGACTAACAGAATCCCATTAGAAACAAACTTCAATTCGAGAGACAGTATAGCTTGGATGGAAGCGTGTTAAGTTCACTCTATACTCTGTCTCCTCACGTTCTTGGCAATGACCCATCTGGATACCAGTGAGGCGAATGTAATATCAAAATATTTTTTGACAAATGGTTTTTATGGTGTTGACTGGAGGTTTTGTGATGTATACTGCATTAACATTGTTGAAATTTAAAATAAACCGATCGCTTTTCCCCCTGAAATATATCTTTGGTCAGCATCTACTCTACCATTGTTAAAACATTGTGAGCTAGAAAAAACACTCGAAATCCCCCCCCCCCATCCTCCTTTTAACCATGGGATCTCAATTTTAAGCTAATTTGTATGTTATTAAATTCGTCTACGTGTTGCTCAACTAGTAGTTTCGTAGTGTAGCCCAATAATTAATACTCTGTATTATTAGCTGCCACATGGCTTGAAGGTCTATATTATTGCGCCTTGCTCAGTGTAATAGTCTGACCTGTGCAGATGGTGTCAATATTTGATACACTGTTGCTGACTATCTTATTGCAAGTACAATATTCTGTTGTTTACATGGAATATTGTTTGTATACTTTTAATGAATGATTTTATTGATTGTAAATAATTATACTACGTAATAATGCATATTGTTCCGTTACGTCACAGTTCTGCCACATCAGTCACGTCACAATTTAACAAGTTTTTCTATAATGGATTTTCTTTTGCGCTATCTGCACTCATCTGTCTCTTTACGTTGGTTCATGTAACTGTCTCAACCATCAACACTTAAAATCCAAAAATTGCATGTTGAAATGGTTCGCAACAAGGAACTTGTTTGATAGATTTGCAAGACTGCAATACTTCATGTGTCCAAGGGTGTAATTACAGTATTATGGTGGTTTGTTGGTGTTCGCGTTCTCTCGACGAGTTTCGCCAAATGATGTTGAGTAACCAATCCACATTTGTGTAGCTGTTCTCAGTAACCGTGAATCAATTTTTTTTACCTCCTATCAGAAATCAGCTGTGGTTAGAAAGGAGTTTAGAGGTATATTTGAACACCAACCGATGATAATTTGGACCTCACGGCCACTGATTTAATAACTGATTTGGTTTGAAAATGTGGATATGATCGTTTGGAAAGATTTAGTTGAAGGATTGGGTCAGTTGAGTTTGAAAAGATACTGCTATCAGCTGTTGTTTAATGTTTTTTCGTCAAAAGAATCAAGTGGTAAGAAGAAACATGATCGAAAAGGAACATTTACGAATTTACTAAAAAGTGGTTCATTGTTGTTTAGTTTCAGTATTGTGTACAGTGCAGTTGCAACTACTCTCAGCTGCAGTTTGTACATTGATGATACTAGATGGCGGCCACGGAAGTCACATCAGTGTATTAGAAACAGTTGTAAACGATGTCCAAAGTCAGCACTGTATAGGCTGCAGTTGCAGCTACACTCAGCTGCAGTCTGTTCTGTATTTGTACATTGGCGGTACAAGATGGCGGCCACGGAAGTCACAACAGTGTATATGGAACAGCTGTAAACGATGTCCTAGGTCAGCACTGTATAGGCTGCAGTTGCAACTACACTCAGCTGCAGTTTATACATTGATGATACTAGATGGCGGCCACAGAAGTCACATCAGTGTATAAGGAACAGCTGTAAACGATGACCAAGGTCAGCACTGTATAGGCTGCAGTTGCAAATACCCTCAGCTGCAGTTTGTACATTGATGATACTAGATGGCGGCCACAGAAGTCACATCAGTGTATAAGGAACAGCTGTAAACGATGACCAAGGTCAGCACTGTATAGGCTGCAGTTGCAACTACACTTAGCTGCAGTTTGTACATTGATGATAATAGATGGCGGCCACAGAAGTCACAACAGTGTATAAGGAACATCTGTAAACGATGACCAAGGTCAGCACTGTATAGGCTGCAGTTGCAACTACACTCAGCTGCAGTTTGTACATTGATGATAATAGATGGCGGCCACAGAAGTCACATCAGTGTATAAGGAACAGCTGTAAACGATGACCAAGGTCAGCACTGTATAGGCTGCAGTTGCAACTACACTCAGCTGCAGTTTACAGTTTGTTGCAGTTTGTTGCAGTTTACAGTTTGTTGCAGTTTGTTGCAGTTTGTTGCAGTTTGTACATTTATGATAATAGATGGCGGCCACAGAAGTCACATCAGTGTATAAGGAACAGCTGTAAACGATGTCCAAGGTCAGCACTGTATAGGCTGCAGTTGCAACTACACTCAGCTGTAGTTTGTACATTGATGATACTAGATGGCGGCCACAGAAGTCACATCAGTGTATAAGGAACAGCTGTAAACGATGTCCAAGGTCAGCACTGTATAGGCTGCAGTTGCAAATACCCTCAGCTGTAGTTTGTACATTGATGATAATAGATGGCGGCCACGGAAGTCACACATCAGTGTATAAGGAACAGCTGTAAACGATGTCCAAGGTCAGCACTGTATAGGCTGCAGTTGCAAATACCCTCAGCTGCAGTTTGTACATTGATGATACTAGATGGCGGCCACAGAAGTCACATCAGTGTATAAGGAACAGCTGTAAACGATGACCAAGGTCAGCACTGTATAGGCTGCAGTTGCAACTACACTTAGCTGCAGTTTGTACATTGATGATAATAGATGGCGGCCACAGAAGTCACAACAGTGTATAAGGAACAGCTGTAAACGATGACCAAGGTCAGCACTGTATAGGCTGCAGTTGCAACTACACTCAGCTGCAGTTTGTACATTGATGATAATAGATGGCGGCCACAGAAGTCACATCAGTGTATAAGGAACAGCTGTAAACGATGACCAAGGTCAGCACTGTATAGGCTGCAGTTGCAACTACACTCAGCTGTAGTTTGTACATTGATGATACTAGATGGCGGCCACAGAAGTCACATCAGTGTATAAGGAACAGCTGTAAACGATGTCCAAGGTCAGCACTGTATAGGCTGCAGTTGCAAATACCCTCAGCTGTAGTTTGTACATTGATGATACTAGATGGCGGCCACAGAAGTCACATCAGTGTATAAGGAACAGCTGTAAACGATGTCCAAGGTCAGCACTGTATAGGCTGCAGTTGCAAATACCCTCAGCTGCAGTTTGTACATTGATGATACTAGATGGCGGCCACAGAAGTCACATCAGTGTATAAGGAACAGCTGTAAACGATGTCCAAGGTCAGCACTGTATAGGCTGCAGTTGCAACTACACTCAGCTGCAGTTTGTACATTGATGATACTAGATGGCGGCCACAGAAGTCACATCAGTGTATAAGGAACAGCTGTAAACGATGTCCAAGGTCAGCACTGTATAGGCTGCAGTTGCAAATACCCTCAGCTGCAGTTTGTACATTGATGATACTAGATGGCGGCCACAGAAGTCACATCAGTGTATAAGGAACAACTGTAAACGATGACCAAGGTCAGCACTGTATAGGCTGCAGTTGCAAATACCCTCAGCTGCAAATTGTACATTGATGATACTAGATGGCGGCCACAGAAGTTACATCAGTGTATAAGGAACAGCTGTAAACGATGTCCTAGGTCAGCACTGTATAGGCTGCAGTTGCAAATACCCTCAGCTGCAGTTTGTACATTGATGATAATAGATGGCGGCCACGGAAGTCACAACAGTGTATAAGGAACAGCTGTAAACGATGACCAAGGTCAGCACTGTATAGGCTGCAGTTGCAACTACACTCAGCTGCAGTTTGTACATTGATGATAATAGATGGCGGCCACAGAAGTCACATCAGTGTATAAGGAACAGCTGTAAACGATGTCCAAGGTCAGCACTGTATAGGCTGCAGTTGCAACTACACTCAGCTGCAGTTTGTACATTGATGATAATAGATGGCGGCCACAGAAGTCACATCAGTGTATAAGGAACAGCTGTAAACGATGACCAAGGTCAGCACTGTATAGGCTGCAGTTGCAACTACACTCAGCTGTAGTTTGTACATTGATGATACTAGATGGCGGCCACAGAAGTCACATCAGTGTATAAGGAACAGCTGTAAACGATGTCCAAGGTCAGCACTGTATAGGCTGCAGTTGCAACTACACTCAGCTGCAGTTTGTACATTGATGATACTAGATGGCGGCCACAGAAGTCACATCAGTGTATAAGGAACAGCTGTAAACGATGTCCAAGGTCAGCACTGTATAGGCTGCAGTTGCAAATACCCTCAGCTGCAGTTTGTACATTGATGATACTAGATGGCGGCCACAGAAGTCACATCAGTGTATAAGGAACAGCTGTAAACGATGTCCAAGGTCAGCACTGTATAGGCTGCAGTTGCAACTACACTCAGCTGCAGTTTGTACATTGATGATACTAGATGGCGGCCACAGAAGTCACATCAGTGTATAAGGAACAGCTGTAAACGATGTCCAAGGTCAGCACTGTATAGGCTGCAGTTGCAAATACCCTCAGCTGCAGTTTGTACATTGATGATACTAGATGGCGGCCACAGAAGTCACATCAGTGTATAAGGAACAACTGTAAACGATGACCAAGGTCAGCACTGTATAGGCTGCAGTTGCAAATACCCTCAGCTGCAGTTTGTACATTGATGATACTAGATGGCGGCCACAGAAGTCACATCAGTGTATAAGGAACAGCTGTAAACGATGTCCTAGGTCAGCACTGTATAGGCTGCAGTTGCAAATACCCTCAGCTGCAGTTTGTACATTGATGATAATAGATGGCGGCCACGGAAGTCACATCAGTGTATAAGGAACAGGTGTAAACGATGTCCTAGGTCAGCACTGTATAGGCTGCAGTTGCAACTACACTCAGCTGCAGTTTGTACATTGATGATACTAGATGGCGGCCACAGAAGTCACATCAGTGTATAAGGAACAGGTGTAAACGATGTCCTAGGTCAGCACTGTATAGGCTGCAGTTGCAAATACCCTCAGCTGTAGTTTGTACATTGATGATAATAGATGGCGGCCACGGAAGTCACACATCAGTGTATTAGGAACAGCTGTAAACGATGTCCTAGGTCAGCACTGTATAGGCTGCAGTTGCAACTACACTCAGCTGCAGTTTGTACATTGATGATACTAGATGGCGGCCACAGAAGTCACATCAGTGTATAAGGAACAGCTGTAAACGATGACCAAAGTCAGCACTGTATAGGCTGCAGTTGCAAATACCCTCAGCTGCAGTTTGTACATTGATGATAATAGATGGCGGCCACGGAAGTCACATCAGTGTATTAGGAACAGCTGTAAACGATGTCCTAGGTCAGCACTGTATAGGCTGCAGTTGCAACTACACTCAGCTGCAGTTTGTACATTGATGATACTAGATGGCGGCCACGGAAGTCACAACAGTGTATAAGGAACAGCTGTAAACGATGTCCAAGGTCAGCACTGTATAGGCTGCAGTTGCAACTACACTCAGCTGCAGTTTGTACATTGATGATAATAGATGGCGGCCACGGAAGTCACATCAGTGTATTAGGAACAGCTGTAAACGATGTCCTAGGTCAGCACTGTATAGGCTGCAGTTGCAAATACCCTCAGCTGCAGTTTGTACATTGATGATAATAGATGGCGGCCACGGAAGTCACATCAGTGTATTAGGAACAGCTGTAAACGATGTCCTAGGTCAGCACTGTATAGGCTGCAGTTGCAACTACACTCAGCTGCAGTTTGTACATTGATGATACTAGATGGCGGCCACGGAAGTCACAACAGTGTAACTTATAAGGAACAGCTGTAAACGATGCCCAAGGTCAGCACTGTATAGGCTGCAGTTGCAACTACACTTAGCTGCAGTTTGTACATTGATGATACTAGATGGCGGCCACGGAAGTCACAACAGTGTAACTTATAAGGAACAGCTGTAAACGATGCCCAAGGTCAGCACTGTATAGGCTGCAGTTGCAACTACACTCAGCTGCAATCTGTTTTGTGCATTGGTGGTACAAGATGGCGGCCACGGAAGTCACAACGGTTTACGATTGTACGAGGAACAACTATAAAACCGCTCAAGGTCGTAATATTCAACCGCGCTTATTACTTTGAAGCGTCTAAACTCTTAAGAAATGAACCGGTTTCTTGTTACGTCACCTATTTTAATATCACTAATTTAGTGCTTACGTGATTTTGACCAAGCAATTCATTTTGTGTATCCGAATTCTGCATTAGGCCCTACAACGTGTTAGTCTTAAAACCAAACGTTATGTAAACATCCTCATTTACTTGTCAGTTGCTCGGAATTCCATTTTTGGTTATAACGAATTTTACTTACGTGGTTGACGGTGACGTGGTCGTTAAATTTCAGTAGGTAGAGAGAGTCCAAGGAGGCATATCTAGGGCAATAGGCCCTCCTCTGACTCTTGAGTGTTCCAAATTCAGTGGACGGATAAATCTCAGCAACTACTACTGCTATAGTGTCTTGAGAACATAATGCACGCTACAGTGTAACTTGTAAAAGTTTTTGAATACACTTCAACATAACACAATAGAATACACATAATCCGTTAAATATCACGAAAAATAGTAGAATTAGACACTTGTTTTTTTCTATTCCTTGGTAATCCGAACTTGCTCCAAATGAGTCATCGTTCGTTACCCGTGCAGTTCCGGAGTTTTCTCCGTGTTTTTTTCAATAGTCCCTAAATTGGTTGATTAAATCTCTTACGGTCGAAGAGTACACAATAAGACAGTATAAGTCGACTTTCATTCACTCACGGCGTTTTTGTAATATGACTTGCGATAATCCGACATCTCCCCAATCCTGTAAGCGTCGGATTCAAATCATGGAAGCACTAAATCCAATGTTGTGCAAAACTCTGTTGATTTGCACTACACTTCATCAAAAGATTATCCATATATCGTGGTAACTAATCCTTTGCGGAGGTCGTCTGGTGTTAAGTGATCAATTGTTACACAAGCAGGCGTGATACATTCCTTAGCCGTGCCAGCATGCCTGGACAGGGGGCTGGCTTATGTTACCTAAGAATCGTATTTTTGATCTTTGTACATGTCAACAATGCTTAGTTATTAGTCACCACACTACTAAACTAAGAACATTAAATACTAGAGTTCACAGTTTATGTTTGCACTTAAATAACAAGTTTTGTTGTGTAGTTGAACTGTGACAGTTCTGCTCAGTAACAGCTGATTGGTGCAGTGGCATGCTACAGGAGTAGTGACGTCTGCACATAACATTGTTACAAACGACATTGGCCCAGGAGCAGGGTCGATGAATCGCAACAATGACCTTTCTGGCCCTTGAGTCTCCGATCTTATTACATGCTCACTCCCTTTAGCCAGCTATAAGTAAAAATTGTTGTATTGTATTATCAATCAAATTTCTTAATAGTTTTTTTTTTTTTTGAATATATTGTTTTAGTAGGGAGACTTGATGAGCACGAGATGATTGTAAATTGTATGCTGGAGTTAACTTTATACACTTATTTTTTTATTTACCACGGAATATCCCTCAATCTTTCAAATATTTTCCTTTGGTGGGGTAATTTTGCCCATCGAGCACATCCCTTTTGCAATGTTTGTCTCCTACTTGTGTCGTATGCAACACGTATTCCTTGCAAGTGACTCAATTTTCTTACAACGGGCATCTCGTAACACATTTTCCTTACATGAGGCATCTCATTGTATAAAGCACCTCTTCCAGATGTGACACCTCTTTTCTTCCACACATGGGACATCTCCTCTTGACGTGGAATGCCTCTCCTTTCGTGAAATGCCTCCTCCCACACTATGTACTTACTCAATAGAATATGCACTTCGTCATAATGAGCATCCCCTATCTACTACGAGAAATTCTTTTACACGTATCTCCCTTATCATATTGTCCTATCATCCCCAGTTTCAAATCCTTTATCACCGCTCAATGACTTCACACAATGTTAGACTAAGATTTATCGTATCCGAGTAGAGAGTGAGAACAGCGATATGTGGACATGTGGTGGTGATTGTGTCTGGTGTTCGGCCCAGTTAGATAACCGGGTGAATCATCGCCTCCGACTACTCGGACACTCGGCTAGTAGACCACTGGACTGGACCTGGCAACTGGCACTCCCAGACCCACACGAAACTGAACGCGGCTCGTGGCAATGCAAAGCAGGTCCGTGTGGCTTTACTATGGTCCATGTGGTAGTGGTCGCGGTTCCACTTTCGTATTGCAAATACGGCTAGACGGGTTTCAGTGCAGGTCGAGTGGGCGATGGCAATTTTTATAGAGCTAGTTATTTTAAATGCAAATTACAATTCTTAAGTTGTATCATGGTGAGTAGGGAGTTTAAAAAGTGGTGTATTTTGAAACTCAAGTAGGTTCAGTTTTATTTCAATACAAGGTTTGTATTAGGTAATATTAACATTTGCTTAAGTCTCTTTGGGCTGAGAGGGACAGCTTTGAGCCTTGGCGTGACCACAACAATGATGGAATTACATTTAGAGTTTACTTCCTCCTATTGGAACGTCAAATGTAGATGAAAATTAATTTTTAGGAGTGCCAGAAAGATTTAGAATGTCTTTTACTGAAAATGTTGATACAGTAGAACCTTGATAACAAGACTCTCATTATATAAAATTAGTCTGGTTATCAAGGTTTAGAGGTAAAATAAATTCAAGGGGGTTTGAAAAATACACTTGTTATCAAGAGTGACTTGTTATCGAGGGTCTTCTTATCGAGGTTCCACTGTAATTCTTCTCGACAAAAGGCCATTGGTGTAGGCACTAAGAATATCATTTCAGTAATTATTATTGTGCATTTTTCTTGGACGAGATGTCCAATAAGTATTAGGATAGGTTCCGAACCATCTGGTCACGTATCGCGTTCCAACAACTATAACACTTCATTGTACTAAAGAGGTATAAAATTTTCTATTAAAAACCAATCAATATCATCTTCATAATCATAAAAGCCAATACTTACGCAAATGATTTTGTTTTGTATTTGTTTGTTCGCGATCAGTTTGTCTAATAACTTCCACTCAGTTGCACAACGGAGCTTGAGTAATCTGAGCACTGTGACTGAGAAGTAATTTATGTTGTCCAGAGGTGCAGTACAGTATATACTGTAGCTATTGCGTTCCTACAACAGTTGATTACTACACGAGGAGTTTCCCGGGGGGTTTGCACGCAATACAAGGTCATTTCCATACAAAATAGTTATTTCTTGATTCATGGAAGTTTACAGTTGTACAGTAAATGGCGATCCTAGTTCTGCTAATGTGAAATTGTAATTTGCAAATTAAGTTTTAGTATGAATTTTCATCTGAAGCCCCGTTTGGTTAATAGGGAGTGCAGTACCAAGTTGAACTTTTATTGATGAAATAATGTATTGTAATAATGTATGTGTTATAATGTATGAATTAATAATGTGTGTTGCTTAGCTATAACTATAAGTAGGTATTATGTAGACATACTTAAGGTCGGCTCTTCGGGAGATAGCCGTGTTTTTGAACTAGCCTGCCAAATTGAAATCTAGCTGGCCTCAAAGATGCAAGAACTTCCATACAGTTCTTTTTTTAAACTCATAGGGCACGGGATTGTTATCAACTACAGTTTCCCAGTCTTATTATTTATTTTCTGAACATAAAATGAGAAATAACCTTCATTAAAATTTTGCAGCATTGTTGCATATCTGTATAACAAACAAGACCATCAAGCGAATCGCATAGACTGCTGTAAGATCAATTCCTAAAAGAGTCTTTGGAACGTCCACCTCTCCCGTTCCCAAGTTAGTAAGCTCCACTCATCAAGACTGTACATAACTCGCAATAAATCGTCCGTCAATTGCAGTGCTGTCTGTTGACGTTGTATGACCTCCACGGTCTCGCTGGGTTGCAGTTGCAGTGCCAATATTGGCCTATGGCCAGCGGCCGCTGCCAACCAGGCCAATTTGCCTCTTGGTCTCCGCTAATGGTTTAAACTTTGTCTTGTTGTTACAGCTGTAAATGCATCTGCGTGCCGCCCTATATTCTATTCTTGTATTGTTGTGGTTCCGGGTTTTAAATCGAAGGTCACCCATTCGACCGCAAAATCATTCATGAAGTAGTGTTTCAAGTAAATGTTAAAATTTTTGAAAGTTTGTGTAAAAACTTCTTTTTTTATTTATGGTTGACCTTTTTTAACACGTAAAAGTTTTGAAATGACCGGAAGATAATGGGAGTGTTGATGCTACTTTATAGTCATGAGAAAACTCAAATTCAATATGAGTCTCAAGGTTTGACATTTTAACCGTCTACCTTCCCCAACTATCATCAATCGGTTCATAAATCGGGTCAATATTCTTTTTGAGACCAACTCCGCATCCATGCGTTTTTTTAGCTGAATATGATCACAAGATATGTGGTTAAAGACAGCAAAGACAGTCCAGTTTCGAACCATCGAAAAGTTCTCAGCATCAACTGGCGACCTTTTGATTGTTGAACCGTTATTCTGTTATATCTACTCAGTTACCGTTACCCATTTATTCCAGCCATAAGTATTCTACATATAATTTCTTAACTTTCTTAATCTTCTTACATTAATTTCTTTCTTAAAAGTTATTAAGAAACTCCTTACCACAAAAAAAAAACTATAAATATTCGTGTGAAACTGACATTATCCCCCTTGAAGTTACATTAACCCTCTTTAAAAAAATATTTTTTAATCCTTTGTGACTTTTTTTAAAGATTCACTTATCAAATTCGATGTATATTATACCACAGACAATTATTATCCAGACGGTTGTGATGATCTACTGTATTCGAACTTGTGGTCAATTCGTGGGTCATGAATCTGAAAACGTGTATACATTGCTGAATATTACAATTCTAATAGTATATGAAGAATTGACATTCTTGATATATTATGTCTTGGTTGAAATTGTAAACTTTTTTACCTCAGTAGAGTGATCAACGATATATATTCTCCTTGTTGCTTAGTCTTCAAGGTACCGGTAAATGTTTAGCCTACATTTTATTTTATTTTTTGAATTGGCTGATTGAAATGTTTACTAGGCGCAGTGATGTATTCTTTTTATTAATTATTTCTTGATTGTTCTACTAGCGTTACATTGATCTGACCAACTGCAATATCTTTCTTAAATAGGCCTAGTGCTTAATTTCGTTATAATATCTTCATTCAATAATTGTACATTGTACATTGATTTGTGTCAATATTCTTAACCTAGTGAATACAGTTCTTAAAGACTAAAATTACGTTCGAAATTAAAATGTTTAAATAAGAAACACATAAATAAAACCAAGTTAATTGAGGAAACAACTCTTTGATGGAGTAATGGGCAATTTATATCAGAAGATTTTAACATTATATTGGCATATTTATACTATAACTACTGAGCAAAACACACATATAAAACACAACCCGCTCAACCCACATACACACACGACTTGATATTTACATTGTATGAGATTAGTAGTCTACTTGCAGTATTCAAACTCTAATGTCCAAAAGACTTGGATCAATGATAATTGGATCTCAGGAACGTTAGCTCGGAAGGTATTTATTATCTGGATATGGCACAGTATTGTCGAGTCACATAACGGATGCATTTGACTGGAAGTATTGTGTTTTGCCGAAGTGCAGCGGAGTGGACAAGATGCACTATCGATTTGCGACGCTCCACTAGGTAGTCGATAGACATATTAAATTGAGGAATAATTTAGCTCAGTTTCAGGGAAATAGGAGTTTCTTTCCTTCATCCCACTTGATAGTTTTAGAATTGTCAACAAATTTATTTTGAAAGATTTTCTTTCGTCACCCTAAAATTATGCGTTTTGAAATGGTTTACCCACCAAAGTCGCTCGGGGTCTTGATAATAGACCTTACAAACAATTTACAAGATGCCTCTGTAATTTAAAATTATTATTTTAATCATAAATGAAAGAAATTACACGGAGATACTTATTGAAACGAATACCTGCAGAAGTTATTCAACGGTGTTCCCAACGTCAAAAAATCCATTGTTTGTTAGTGCGGCGTGTAGCATATTGATCTGTGTATGATATAACCAATAAATTACAAGAATCGAAAATTGATCTAATGCTTTGAATTAGGTTATGAACTATGGATGAAGCAAACCTGTTTTTATGAACTGCCTTATTGAACTTATTTAACTTTATACAAAGGTGCAGTTTTGTCTAAGTTTTCCTAGCTCCTATTTGAAGATGTAACTTTGCTTTGATTGTATGATGCAATAATAATGTGTAAATGACTATAAGCCATCTTAGAAATTCCCGTCCACAAAAGTTGTAGATCAACACTTGCATTGTGAATGTTACTGCAAAAAATCTTCTTTATTGATATTTCGATTAATTTAAGAGACGAAATTTATCAATAATCAATTTAACTTCCATTTATTGCATTTGAAAAGTGATAAGGTTTGCATCTAAACATCTTGAAATTGCAACGGCTGGATTTTGCAAAATGAGATGAAAACCATTTTCTGTAAGCCGTAAACAATACCTATACAAAAATTTTTAAATTGGTGAGCTGAAAGAATACTGTGTAAAAAATATTGTTTGTGTATTGAGTTCTTTTGATTCTCGCTAAGTAAAACGGGAACATCGATGTATATAACTCTACATACATCGATGGTCGGGAAGAGGCTCTTAGGCCTTTGATACTATCTGCACTGTATCGTTCAAGGCACCACCCCAATCAACTTGTGCAGCATTTTGTACAAGTAGACAGCGGTGGATTAATGTATTACAACACTCTTGTAAATGTAAGCAAATCTCCCTAATTAATACTAGTCGCTAATAGTTTAATAAGCAGTCGGTCGCAGCTTGCAGCTAGCAACTAGCAGCCAACATGCAATATAAGCGGTACAAGGTAATCTACCGCGGTGATTGGATTTGAATCTTCTGGTGCGAGGATAAATTAATAACTTATTAAGTTGGAATCAGCTGAAGTGTAAATAGTTTATTCAGCGTTACAAGACTCGGGTTTTCTTGTCTTCGGATGATCTGTTGATTAACATGTACATCGTGTATCTGTTGCTTGGCGTCTGGAGATAATTCCGAAGTAATTTCTGATTGGAGGCTGTTATGCATTACAAAATTAAATGTGTCAAAGCTGAATGTTGTTAGGTTTTACGGTTGGGTTGCACACTGCCTAGCACTGGGTATCTGAGAGGTATGACGCTCGTCTAATATGGAAGTACTCCGGTTCGATCCCAAGAAATGTAGCATTTATTGTTCGTAACTTTGTCATAAGTGGCCTTGACTAAAGTAACACCTGACCACAGTCTGTTGGAAATCTATTTAAGTTATCTTACCTGTACCACACTCATCTCTCATTCATGCTTTTTCTGTGTGGAACCATCTAAAGTCTGCATACACCATGAACGTAGTTGATTCAACCACTGAATGGTTGAACTCTGGTAAATTACTGATTTCTGTCAATTACCCAGACTTTACAACAATGTAAAACTTGGAGGAAATGTGATATTGCCTATTTTTTGTAGCTGCAATAATTGAAAGTGTCGAAAAACAAGACACTGACGACAATTGTGTCAGTTATCTCTATTCGGATGAAACCCCAGCTACAAAGTACAATGAATGGGATGTCTACCTTCATATTAAAATTAAACACTTTTATTATCCATGTGCCACTTAAGTGTTAACAGCTGTGAAGGGGTCACGCAATCCACTGGATTTTGTAACACAAATTGTCTGTCGTCTCCCTAGCAACACTGCAGAGTGCAGATGAACTCTGTTGCAGCAACTCCCAAAGCACATTCCGACTAGATGCAACGCCGCGGTCAAAGTTGAAAGTGCAGTGTCATTTGCACGCGCGCATTATGATTTATCTCCACAAGATAAACTCACCCTGTTGACCGTGAACTTGTGTATTCTTTATGCTGTTTGCATCGCCCGCAACAAACAATGTAGGACACACTGATTACTTACTAAAAAGTCTTAGCCAATCTCTAGTTATAGCCCTGAGTTTGTTTAAATTTGGCAATACTGGTGATTTGTGTAGTAATTATTTGTGAGCTGAACATTAGATTTATTGGACAGCGAAGACGGAGCCAACATTGTGCTTTTGTGTAAGCAAATACACAATGGGGAAGAGTTGGTTACCGCCATTCTCGTAGACTTGGTTCTGACTAAATAACACTACGTTCAAAATTAAAGATTATATCTAGAAAAATAATCTATGTAATACATTTAATTATTGGACACATATTTTTATTAATCAATCATTGATTTTTATAGTTCTGTGTTACAAGGAAAGTTGTTTTTATGTCCCCAGATTTGGTGAAGATTAGCCGATTTTAATAAAATCCGGTAGAATTTTGTGAGTCTGTAGTACCACGGAGACCAAATGATCGATGCCGTGGATGCGTTTTCAAGTCATTATTTATCAGTTCAGTTCGTGCTATTATCATTTTACTTGACTTCCAATCCATACCTACTGAAGATTCTAATAGTTGTACGCCAACGTTTGATGTTGTGCAGACTGTATCTAGACACTAATGGACTAGGTTACCAGTTTGGCGTCAAGTGGTAAACAAGACAGTCATCGCTGGCGGCTGCAGCTGGTCTTGAACTTGACGCCCAGAATAGCAGATAGCTGCTGCAGTATGTGGCACAAAGTCAGTTGGCAGCATCCGCCGGGTCAATTGCAGCTCTGCACACTTCGTACTGTTGAATTGGTCCAACTTTGTGCTTGTTAAACCACAAAGTAATAGTGGTGAGGATCTTGAATTCAAGCTTCAAAATGCGTGAAACATCTGAAAATTGGAACGCAGTCTTATCATTGTACCAATCATTTTGTGGTTTGGACAGTGTGAAATATTGATCTTCCGGAGATCAGCTGGTTCCTTGAAACAGTGAAAATACTGGCAGAGCTTTTGATTGCATTGCTTTAATCATCTTCTGGGCAAACTACAATAATTTCACAACAAAAAGTCGGCCAATGTTTTCGCCTAGTTCAACGTTGCTGCCATTTTCGAAGACTAAAGATATGACTTTCCCCTTTAACCGAGAAATCGTTTCTTTGGAAAAAAATTCTTTAGCCTTCATGGGTTTTCACATTTGTGTGAAGAGGTGATCCAAATTAAATGAAATCTATAAAGCGATCGTTCGATACCGATGGAATTATTAAAACAACGAGGTGTCGTTTTTTGTTTCAAAAGTAATGAATACTACGGGTTTTACCAGCTTAGAATATCAACGTTCTTTTAATAAACGTGTCAAGGAATTCAACGACTTTTGATTGAGAAATTCGACGCAACGGTTTGAGTAATACAATCTCGCGTACATAGTACTACAGAATGAATTTGTGATTGCAATTTGGAAATGTTTACTAGATTTAACCTTCTAGTTTTGACCCTATATGCCTTCTCTCGATAGATTCTGCCAATAGTTTGATCGTGTATACTGTTTACACGTTCTACTGGATCAAAGTTCTGATTGTCCTTGTCTTGTTGCAGCAACAACCGCCACCAGCGGAACATGGCGGAGAAGATGCGGCGAGACAAGCTCAACTTCTTCATCAACGAGTTGTCAACTCTGGTGCCCATCATCAGCTTCTCGCCAAAGAAACTGGACAAGACCAGTATCCTGCGCTTGGCCGCCACCTACATCCGTCTACATAATGGTGAGTGTTACTACTGCACATACTTGTTGTACTTGTGACCCTAAAAGGTTAACTTTGACGCTTCAGAAACGAGTGAGTAAATAAAGTCCATGATACTGTATTTCAAGGCTTTTGGGGTTGATTCATTTTACACTTATCGGACCCATTTATGTTGATGTTGCGTAGGGAGCTTAACTATAATAGTATGAACTTAATATTTGCCGAATTGAGACTCAATCAATCTATCAATCTCCCAATCTATACATCTAATTCCGTAAGCCCAAAATTTTACAATGAAATTGTGAGCGAAAGGGAAGCCGTAGAAAGCTGGGAGGGATCTCAAAGCTGGGAGGTCTGGGCATGACATTTTAGAAGTAATTACTTGAGTATGCAAAGGGAACATATTTTTCATGCTAAAAATAAAACCAATATCTACAAATCCTAATATACCGTTTAGGTTTACAAGATTCAGTTCCCATTGCGATTAGCTTTCGCTATTACTTATTATTAAAGCGCAAGGCCAAACCTTCACGAAAGATGGCATCTATTAAAAAAAGTTTATGTTGCTTTTAACCGCAGAAAGCGGCCAGATTATGTTAAAATAGTACTAAAAGAACCAAATAAAGATCAAGGAATCGACCAAAATAGGATTTCATAATTTGTAGGATGACATTATCTCTATTATGTGTTTTATTTAAGTGAATTTGTCTATATTCAAAGAAATTTATGTATGTTTAATTAAAAGTCATGAAGATCTATAATATTAAAACGTAACAGGGTTTTTTTATTTCACGATTCTGAATCAACCACTTGACGGATTTTCTATTATGTATTTTCTAATATTATTCATGATTTTTGTGTTGAAATAAAGATAATTTTGAGAACTAGGGAATGTCGAAGCCATAATTTTAGTTAAGGGTTTTAGTTTTTTGAAATTAAGTTTTAAATTTTTTAAAGTCTAGCAGCCGACGCTAACATTCTACTCTAGCTTTTGGTATAATACCATTTGCCTAACATAACAGCTGTAAACATTCAGTGTTTTTGACACAAATTAAGCTTTTAGATGAAAATGAAATGACATACGTAGAATTTACTTATTTATACTATGTGTAATGCTATAATCATTGATACGTTCATTTAATCAGGAAGAGGATGAGAGTTTATTTAAATATACATAGTAAAATAATAGGTGTTCTAATTTGTTTTTTTTTAGCAGTCTTTAAAATATTTAGTTTGTTTTAGTAAAATATATTTTGTTATAACTAACAGCTGGTTGAATAAAAAATATTCTTTAAAACTATGAGGTTAGTTTATTTACTCTGAGATTTTGTCATTGATTATAGGAAATAAGTGAAATTCTATAACTATTGCTCTATACAAATCGAAGCTCACAAATCTTCAAAAGAATGCTTATGAAAATGATTTTACTAATCGACTTTTTGAGGAAAGGTTGGGAAAATAACAATGATCCCATGTTTTAATTTATCTTGGAAGTTTTTTCTTTACTATAAATTTTGAACTGCTTAAACTATGCTTGAATTAGTAATAGACTCACTATATAGGGCCTACAGTTTTAATGGACAGCTCGATTCCCGTACGTAGGACGGGCCAACAGCTCGTTATTATTTAAAATGTTCTTTAAACACATCGCATAAACAGTCCTTTGCAATTTTATTTTAAACAGAACAGACATTAAAAAATGCATTATGCAGGTATGTAATAACTGTTATAGATATTATAATATACAAACATTTTAAACGATAATTCAAGGTAGGGTAACCCATGAGACTAATAAAGTTTACAAAATAATTACTAGAATATAGGGGCTATTGCCCCTAGAAGCTATTGTCCTACAAGTTTTACCTAAAATTGCACTGTATACGTTACTCAACCAAAAGACGACTTTTAATTCTGAACAACCCCAAAATGTCTTGAATGTTTCATACAAGTTTTTTTTTTTTATTTGTAATCAAATAGTGTTCTAGATCTAACTAAATACTTACAATGCAACGAAGACTGACATAACAAACACGGTAGTGCTTCCTGGTTGATAAGCAAATAATAACTGATATTATGCTATCATATCCCGGAAACATTCGTGATAGTTGTTCATTGGAGTATTGTATGGCTCAACACGAATGCAGTTGTACGATTGTCAATTGCACATGAAATGCGGATGGAAAAGTGCATAGAGTAATTGGACAACTAAATGAACGCAATGCGTCAGTAAGGTTCTTGGAAATCGTTTTTATTTATTTATTTGTTTATTCATAACGGTCAAACCAATACATAAATATGACAAAACGTAATATGACTTAAGTTAAAAAGAGACATTTTAAAGAAGCCATTTACAGCCAACTTAAAGTAATCTATACTTATAAAAGGCAAAGCCCTCACTGACACACTCACTCACTCACACACTCACTCACTCATCACTAATTCTCCCACTTCCCATTTACCTAGGAGGCTGAAATTTGGCACACCGATTCTTTAGGTATTAAATAGGAAAACTAAGTTGTTTTTATTCTGATCGGACCCTCGGGCTCCGCCCCAGTGGCTCTGGAGTTTCCCATGTTAACCTTATGATTTTTCATATTTAAAAGGAATTAATGAATCTTATCAGCTGTTTCAAATAAGCAAGTTGGTTCTGTTTCTGTTCTATGATGTTCAATAGCATTAAAGTTACAAGGATTACCAACAGGGTGCAGCACTATTATTTTTTTTTTTATTTATGACAACAGCTAATTTGCAACCAAAAGGTGAGTGAGCGTAGCGAACGAACTTCAACCTGGAGGCGAGTTAGCGTAGCGAACGAGCTAACCTGAAGGCAAGTGAGCGCAGCGAAGTAGCTCCAACCTAAAGGTGAGTGAGCGTAGCGAACGAACTTCAACCAGGACGTAATTGAGCCATGCGAACGAGCTCATCTTGAAAATTAAGAAGTTAAACGGGGCAAAGCCCGCGGGTACAGCTAGTATTCAATGAATAGAAGAATAATACAACAACAAATAGATATAATATATAACAAGATATAAGATATAACAATATAACAAGCAATGACAGTATAAATAGGAAATAAATGTAACAAAATATAATAAATAACAATATAAATATGAAATGTAATAGTAGTAGAACGTATAAATGGACAATGGAATGAAGAATAGATAAAAAGAGATAGATTAACAACTCTGGAAAGCATAAGTTGACGCAAAATACCGTGTAAATACAGTGTATTATTGAATTTTATAGCAAACCCCAGAAGAATATGATTCTGGCAATATCAAGTGTATATCCGTGTCCTTTCCTATCGTCCATAGCCAAAACTAAATTGTTATTCATGTTTATGTGTACTTTGAATTTTGTTTTTAAATTATAAACCTTTTAATTAAGTGGAACAGCTTCCCCATGGGCTGCATTATAAACTTAATTTTAAGAGGTCCATGATAAGGATTCTTAGGGCTCTAATCCTGTCAAATTTGGTGAGCGAGCTGCTCTAGTGGTTATAGCGCGGGACATCGGTTAGATTAGAATAGATTTTATCCAAGTGATAATGCCGCAACCCCTAGGTCTAGCCTAGGTAATATGAAACACTATCTCTGACTCGTGCCTAGCGTCCTAGGACAAAAAATCCCATCAAATTGATTTTTGTTGGCAAAAATGTAGGTTGTCGATATTGTTAATATTGTTAAACGAACTACTCTGTTATATTATGAAAACTGTAAAATTTGTAAGTTAACGCTTATTAATTCTATTTTAAAATTTCTTAACAGACTTTCTAAGTTTTAACACCACTTATGGGAACTCGCTAAACTTGATTTTAGAATGTGGTCTAGCTCGTATGTGTCGTGTTTTCGTTGCGTGACCTTATTGTGGCCGAAGTGTGTGAACGGACAAAATTTCTCAGTTTAACTTTTAATATATTATCGTCTGTTCGATGGGCGATTATTTACGTTGAAACTCAGAGAAGAAAGAAATCAATAAACATTCGATATTTTCCATGGGTCGTTTGGATCATAAAGGACTACATCAACATGTTCAATGTTTAATTTTTCTTGTAAACCAAATCATCGGCCATACATATTCATACCAGGGTTTCTGCAGCCAGTTTGATTGGTCCTAACAGAGAAACACACTGATTTATGCTAACAGATTGGCCTTGTTCGAATTCCGTAACTCGATTATTTGTATTCAAATTCTATCGAGCAACCCTGTCGTTAAATCCCTACTTGCAATTCACCAGGACCTTTCCACGCTCATGTTCTGGTAAATCTTAATCTTTATGAAAACAAAACCGTTTTGTGACAATTTTCTCTTTTTTGAATTTTTTACATAAGCGAATAATCTGTTTGCTGTCCCTGATAGAATGTTTCAAAACGGATGTAAGAGGTTTTTAGTGCATAAACTAGACATTTTCGTGACTTTAGGTAGGGAAGCCTTGCTGTAAGTAACAAACAAGAAACGATGTTACAAACGCATTATTCGGATTATTGTGGCACACTTCTCGGTGCTTTACTTCTCAGGCAGGTTGCCGGGAAATCACGTAACGGCGACGATAGGCATCGAAGTGAAAGATAACCATCGATTTCAGGCAACATTTCGAAATCTTCGCCTGTTTTCCCTGTTCTGTCCTTGTAATTGCTAATTACTGCCACAAAATCGGTAAAGTCCATCCATCGGAGATTGATTGCTAGAACCAATTAAGAATTTTGCAGCTAAAAACAGATCTTTCATTTGGACTTTCCGATAGATACTATAATGTGAACAGTTATTATTTCGGTCGTTGTGTCAATGAGGACAAATTTGTTGTATTGAACACCTGTTACATGATTGCATTTTGGTACAAATATGAACCTTTCACATTCCAGTGCCGATGAACGCCATTTCAGTTTGAGTACTGCAATCAATACCGATTGGAGAAATAAATGGATTGCACTAATTTTTGGTTGTCCGCGTCCGAAGCGAAATAATAATTTGCTCTTGGCGAGTAGGAACTCATCAGCTGTGTACTTGGTCCGGTGCAGCTGATAGGTGTACAGTAATTGAATGGTATTTGATGAAGTCTCGGTGTAAATAGTTGTTTACTTGAAGGCTCGCACGTTGTACAACTTACAGTTTTCAAATTGAGCTATAATTGGTCCACTGAAACTACATAATATGATAGATTCTATGCTATATATTATACATAGCATATAATCTAGCTATAAACACAGAAGGTTCGTAGACTTGCCTGATTTTACTCATTAAGTCCATATGTTTTAGTTTAGCCAAGTTGATGGCTGAGGTGCTTGGTACTTATTCCATGAAGATCAAATACTGTTTATTTCCACCAAAGCTTCAAAGATTTTATTGTATTGATCCCCCATCATCATTAACTTCCCCATAATCCTATTGAAGAATTGTAATTTTCTTCCATATCTGCTGTTTTCAATAATGCGTCCAAATGTATATCAATAACTGTCAGCTGAGTTCTAATTAGTTTACTATCAATAGTTTTAAGTCAGTGGTGGTTCAGTCCAAGCCTTGGGTTCAGTCTACTGCACTTTCCACCGCAATCAAAACAGACCAAATAATTAGTTAAACAGTAACTAATAATTAGTTTGGTTAACAGGTGTTCGTTATTATTACCGAAATGACTTGGGTAAGTTACACAAATAAACAAAAGACTATCCGATATTTTCGTTTAGAGTAAAAATTGTTCAGTTTTATTTGTTTGTTAATATTTTCCAAGGTTAACTAACAACTCGTTAATAAAAGTAGCAAGTAGTGAGTTGAATTATACCCGGTATGGATCATAAACATAAACATATGACGTTTTTGGCCCGAATCCTATGCTAAACTAGCTGTAACCCGCGGGCTTTGCCCCGTTTAACTTCTTAATTTTCAAGATTATCTCGTTCGCATGGCTCAATCACGTCCTGGTTGAAGTTTGTTCGCTACGCTCACTCACCTTTAGGTTGGAGCTCGTTCGCTACGCTAACTCGCCTCCAGGTTGAAGTTCGTTCGCTACGCTCACTCACCTTTTGGTTGCAAATTAGCTGTTGTCATAAATGTAAAAGAAATAATAGTGCTGCACCCTGTTGGTAATCCTTGTAACTTTAATGCTATTGAACATCATAGAACAGAACCAACTTGTTTAATTGAAACAGCTGTTAAGATTCAATAATTCCATTTCTCATAAGGTTGACATGGGAAACTCCAGAGCCACTGGGGCGGAGCCCGAAAGGATTTTTGAAATAAGAATATGCCTATATGTTAATCGGGAATGTGAGCTATCATCATGTCAAATTTCAGCCCAATCCGACCAGTATTTTTCGAGTTTACTTTTCCCATACACACATACACACATACAGCAACCACCTCTTTTAGCGAATTTCCCTATAGGGAAGTAGCTATTACCGTAGGTGGCACGGTAAGACCTAGACCCGGGACCGATTTACTTTTTCATTTTGATGTCCCCAGAGGCCAAAAACACCATTCGTTCAAATTTTTATATATGTATATATATATATATATATATATATATATATATATATACTTATATATATATACTAGCTGACCCGGCGAACTTCGTATCGCCTAAGTTATAGGTTTCCCCTAAGACAGACCGATGGAAAGAAAGTACCGTTACGTTTAATTTTCAAGATGATCTCGTTCGCATCGCTCAATCACGTCCTGGTTGAAGTTCGTTCGCTACGCTCACTCACCTTTGGGTTGGAGCTCGTTCGCTGCGCTCACTTGCCTTTAGGTTGGAGCTCGTTCGCTACGCTAACTCGCCTCCAGGTTAGCTCGTTCGCTACGCTCACTCGCCTCCAGGTTGAAGTTCGTTCGCTACTCTCACTCACATTTTGGTTGCAAATTAGCTGTTGTCATAAATGTAAAAGAAATAATAGTGCTGCACCCTGTTGGTAATCCTTGTAACTTTAATGCTATTGAACATCATAGAACAGAACCAACTTGTTTAATTGAAACAGCTGTTAAGATTCATTAATTCCATTTCTCATAAGGTTAACATGGGAAACTCCAGAGCCACTGGGGCGGAGCCCTTTTAAGAATTTTGAAACGGGAAATAGTTTACGTCCGATTCGCATACCTACAGAATTTACACACCAAATTTCATAACGATCGGTGAAGTCGTTCCGGAGGAGTTTGCAGACAAACACTGTGACACGAGAATTTTATATATTAGATATACGTCCGTGAACGCGATAACTTGAGTAATTTTTGTCCGATTTTGATGAAATTTGGTTAAAAGGTGTAAAGCGGGATAAACTTGAATGAGTTCGCGAACCAGCACGATCGGACCATGGGAACAGGGCTTTACGGGGGGTTTTATGGGGTAAAAATTGGTTTTTCTCACTTTTGACCCTCAAAACACAAAATTTCCCGATTTCTCTTTAGACCTTTTTAAAGAGCTTAAAAAAACAAATAATTTAGTATATAAAAGTATTTTTGTTCGATTATTAGTAACGGAGAAAATTAAAAAAATTGTAAATTTAAAATTCCCATGTTATTCTTATGGAGACTAATTGTCAAATGTTGTAGTTTGCTTGTTTATGGATATATTTTGATCAAACTTGGCAAATTTATTTATTTTGTACTAAGCTATCAATATTTTTCTCAAAAACACACTTTATTACTTTCCTTGTAGCAGCAAACCTAGGTACTCGTTAAACCTTATGTTATTAAAATATATTTAACTGAAAATCAATTCAGACAAATGGAAATTCGCTTAGTCGGCAGGTTTGCTGCGGCGGGGTATTTTATAATAGTATAGATATAGATAGATAGAAGATAGATAGTATTAACATATGGTTTAGACAGTTCCATTTAAACAATGTTAAATAACGTATACTTTCGGGCAAAAAACGTCATTTGTTTATGTTTATGATCCATACCAGGTATTTTCTAGTATTCGTGAATTACACTTATTAATTAATTGTAGATAAGTATTTTGAGAATCGTTATGGTCTTGAACTTCTATACAGTTGTTAACGTTCTGTATGGTGTCATAGCAGAACTATGCGATTAACCGCTCCCCAACTGGCGCTATACACCTTTAATTGAGCACGTGTTGCCTACAATGTTTGTTGGTGAAAATGTTGTTTTGATCAAACCGTGTTTGCTACTTTAAAACTGCCATCCAAATCAAAATGGTGCAGTTGATGTCAGGCAGGATCTTAATTGCTAATAGGTGAAGTGTTTTAATTGCAATTTACGTACCTGAGTATTTTGTTTTCTTTAAAGTCATTTAGATAACTAACAGACTGACTTAACATGTTCAAACGGAAAAATTAACGCGACTCCTGTGTATTTACGTAACGTATTCTATATACTGTACAAATTTGCAACAAACAAATATTTTATGTCGTAAAGAAACTCCATTCTCTAACTCAATTACTACTGTGCAATCAAATTGTACATCAATAAATAAAAGGTATCAACAATCTGACACACTTTCTCCCATTATTTTGTCAACAACGTTTGTCAATGGTGGGAGTAACTGATATTTTAAAAGAGAAATATTTTTTGCTTAGAAAAGCTTAATGAGACTCAAATTGAAAGTTAAATATGTGAAGTTCGGTGTCGTTCATCATTGTGGAATGATAAAGACAACAACTTAAACTACGTTGACAAGGAAGCTGTGGGATAAAGTGGAGCAGCGATTGACATGCCAGCTAAATTAATTAAATCATTTACTTCACAATATGGTAATTTTAGGGAAAGTTAAAAAAAATTACATGCCGCTCAAACAGGCGCTCTGTGCTGCGTAGCGACATTGACGCCCTACACAATGGATCAAACACGACATTAAGTGCAGAGACAAAAGTAAACGTTTCTTATAGTGATTTATGAAGAGCTCATCTAAAAGTTGTCGGGACACGACATTTTGTGGGAGTATAAATGATATTTTAAGATGATATTTTAATGATATTTTAGTTTAAAATTTTATAAAACTGTCCCCTTGTTAATCAGAAGTATTCTCTCAACTCAACTTCGCTGTCTAGCTGATAACGCCTACAAACTAATAACTTATATACAATCCCTCACTTTCTCTTCTTTTGTGTAAATCAAAACACGACTTCGGAGTTAAATTCTCTAAAATATCAAAAACATCATCATATCTAACTAAATTCCTCATATGACAATAAAGCAGCCCTTCACAATCTCTTACGTGAACTCAACTCTGTTTCACTCCGCTCAACAATACTAAAAAAATGCGTACTTACGCACGTATCTTCTTACACAGCCTTGGACATCAATAAAATAAATTCAGCTGCGTCCCACCAACAACTAAATCGCAGCGCATCTTTACGCGTCTAGCAAACAGCCTACTAAGTAAGTGCCTTCACCAGGAGCGGTAATTGGGTGCCTTTATTGGTATTTGAGTGCTTTTGCGAAAGTTTAACAATCAGGTTACTGTATGCATGATGTATAATCCGAAATCGACTTCACGTTCCTGGCTCTATGCAAAGTTTTTAATGTTTGAGAATTCAAACTGTTATCCACATAAAAATAAGATTGTTAGCAAAACATGCTTGTGTGTTGCAGTGATCTTCGGCTCGGCGCGGGGAGGCAGGGAACGCCGCTCATCAGCAACCCCCTCGGCTGCCGTCCAGGGTCAGATGATGGAGTACTTGCCACAGTACCTGGCCTCCTTCAACTGGTCCGAGAACGTCCTTGAGGTACGTACACTATTTGGCTTGTACATTCATTGTTTCCTCTGTTTAGTATTTTTTGTCCCCGTTGTCTGTACTTTGAGTAAATAAATCCTACTCTCGCTAAAAACTCGCGAAATTGGACGTGATTGTTTTAAGTGTCGAAACTCAACGTCAGAGTGATTAGTTTCCGACTGACGTCAGCCGCTGACAGGTTTATAAACCGGATCGGATCAAACGGAGGTAAAAAGTTGAGACTTCCTAATCCGTTTAGTTTCATAAACTCGCAGGGACTTTAAGACTGTCGACTGTCGAGTACTCCCTCTCCCCCTCCCCCCCCCCCCCCCCGCCAAAAATATATGTATACCTCGCAGACTTTTAGGTTGACGAGTTTTACGTAATTAGGCTTTTAGGCTTCTTAGTCCAACACACAGTGATTTGCCATCGACATGGTGTGGTTTTGGGGCTATCAAGTTATTTGACTAACAACTATAACAATTGTAAAAAATAATCAATCTTTGCATAATATTGTGCAGTTTACTTGTGCTGTCACCTTCGGTCAACAGTTTGATACAGCAGCTCTTACTTCAAGTAGACTTGTTCTACTCGGACACATCATCATAAACAGTGATTCTCTTGAGTTTCAAGAGTTAGGTTCCCACGAAGTCTACTAGGACTATGTTAGTATTTCAGTTGTCTCTTAAAGTACTCCAGACGTCAAATTACTTCGGCCTTGCCGCGTTGTTGTTATCATAAAACAAGACTTGCGGAATCCCTTAAAAATCCTATTTTAGTTAAAATGGCAAAAATTTTCCCACCTCAACTCAACACAAAAAATGCTCAACGTATCCTGATAAACTAGTATTTCGTCTTTATATTGGATGCCCATGCTTATTTTCGTTACTGCAATGTTTAAGCACCCTTTGGTTGTTAAATTATTAGTGCAACGAATTTTAAGTTTCATTGTTTTTGTAGTCTTATGATACAATTTGTGTTATGACCCGTATTACCAGATATTTAATTGTTTTCATTTTTCTAAGGATAATAATTCCAATATTGTTTGTTTTATATATACATAGTACCACCGAATTGTTGGTGTTATCTACTTTCTGGTGGATACCTGCGATAAAATATCTTTTTGGACGATAAATGTGTAAACATTGATTTTCGAATCAGTATAAAATCCTTGGCAGATTAGTGTAACAAAGGTTTGAACGTGAAACCATTGTATGCGATATTTCAACATTTTACCCCGGATTATAGGGTTTTCAGAGATGACATTTAATGTTAAGCAAATCCAGTCAATTCAGTGCCATTACCATCGACGCACGACGCCATAGCAACCACCGCATGCTGTTTGACCAAGCCACGAGGTAGTGAAACGGCCATTCCTCTCTTGAGTTGGAAATAAATAAATAACCGCGGGAAGTTATTAAAAATTAACATTTTTTATTAATATATCGATTGATCTGGTGTTGAAATCGAGGTTGATCCTAGCTCAGAAACTGTGTTTCTAACGAATTAACTTTCCACTGTAAGGAGAGACTGTAGTGAGCCTTATTTGTTGTTGTCATATTAATTTTATATGATACAATTCAAACGAAATAGCACTAAGCTGCTTTTATGCAAACCCTGTGACTTCGGAGAGTAGATATCCCATGGTAGCCGGTTTTAGGATTAAAATGAACGCATTTGAATTGAGCCAGAGTCTGCTGATGTTTGTAGGCCTACACACCGATCTTTCGAGATCAATGTAAACGACAACTTCAAAAAGTTAACTTGAAGTTATAAAGTTAACTTTGCCAAAGTAAAGTGTAGCATCTTTTATGCCCCACCGAAAAGATTTAAGTATGAAAGCTAAAAAGAGGAAATCAAAACTGTACAGTTGCGTTCCGTGAGGGGTTTATTCAATTCTATCCTGATTGAATTAAAACAGTTTAAAGCATAATATGTATGCATGTTGGGATGTCTTATTTGCACACACCATTCGTTTCTCTCTCCACTAGATCAAGCTTTCAATCGTGACACCTCAATCGTAAAATAGGTTGAGTAGGACGGCTGGAAAAGGGATGCAACAGAGATCCTCTTTATTGTATTAAGTATATAGTTTTGAATTAAAATGGGTTAAAACTTGGATTATAGGTATTTTACTCTTTGTAATTTTTTAAATATTTGTGTAAAATTCATTTTTACTTCCTTTCAACACTTTTATTCTTATCTGTAAACGGCAAGAGAATTACCAAACATAAATAATAACTCTCGTTCTCTTTAGCAAAAACAATGTATGTATGTAATGCAAACATTAACATCTGGAAAAATAGTTTTCCTACAGTTACCTGACAAAGTTGCTTACCTTGTATACTGATTATAGTACGCCATTATAGGTTAGTAGCAAATTGCTTCACTTGCCTACTTTTGTCACAAACATTTTACTTTTGCCGCACTCTTTTTTTGCCGCACTCTCCAACTAACAACACAAAACAGTGTGCGTATAGTAGGCACGTAATATGTGTACGCTTGAAAAAAATAGTTGGCAACAAGATACTACGACTGCGATCAGCTGGGGCAGCATTTCCCATTTCGTTCAACGCTTGGATAAAAACGTGTTGTATAGTGTTTAAAAGACTAATTATTTATACGAGAGGTCGTCCAGTGGTCGAAACTCGACCAAAAATATGTAATGTACTCACTTAACTATTTTCACCCCACACTGTAAATAAAACATGTGATTGGAGTTTCCTCCATTTGTTTTGATTTTCTGTTTATATTTCGTTGTTATTTCGTAACCAGCATAGCAACGCATAAGATCCATGTTAATTTTTTACAACTTTTAAACTTATTTTTTGTGCTTATCTTTGAGCCTATTTAAATTTATAAAGGGATTCTGCACACCTACAGGAAAATAGCTTTCCAACGGTATGCGTAGATTTTCCCTACGATGCACACGAGCTGAGAAAAAAGGTTTTAAAGAAACATGCTTGCCTATTAATATATAGATAGATGCTACAGTTACTGTAGGAATATAATATTTAACGCGAGTGCAAAGTGCCTTTGCTACACTCCAGGAACTTTCCACGACAAAGGCTTTGTTTTTAAACGCCGCAAACTCTTTGTTCTGGTTTCAATGTTTTGTTTAGGCCACTTGTATGATTTAAGCTTTAATTGTAGTTGTCTTGTGGATCCTGTAACGTAACTGTTCAACCGAGGATTACCACATTGTAATATAATTTCATCCGGTACATTGTAAAATATCAACATAAATAATAAAAGATCTGTCTGTAAGCCACTTGTAAAATTAATTTTCGTTTGAACTTGGGGAAAGTTTTCCTCTTAGACCAGGAAGTCATTTGGCCTCTTTTAGAATTGGCTCTTATCTTAATGCTCTCGCGATAAGCAAAGCTCTTTACTATGTTGCACTGCACTGTTGCACTTGTGGTGGCTTATGTTTAGCTTTTACTGACGGATTTAGTTTTTAAAATTATGTTTAATTTGTTACTTGTTTAAATAATGTGTCATTGTGCTAAAAATGTGTTGAAACAGAGTTTACCCGTTTTAAACGAACGAAGATACGCTAGTAAACGCTGCATCACACTGCAGTATTGAAATTTAGAACTTCCAGATCAGTGAAATTTAAAATGTGCTTTGAATGGCTTTAGCCTCAGTATTTTGCGTTTATTTTGTTTCTCAAACTCAAAAACTGATTGACATCTTCTGAAAATTGTTGGTAACTTTTGGAAGAAGTACAAAGAATACAATTCTTCATGTTTTCCATCAATTACAAAGTACGCCAACATTTTTAGTAATCGTTATCTAATTAGGCTCAGATAGAATTAAAATTCATATTTTCTAGACACTGAGCTGATCGCATGACTAAATCGATAAATTACTTTCGTCAACCAGCTCCAAGGTGTAACAAATGTTACGTTGTTTTGGCATCACTTTGCCATCTTCAGAGATTAAAGGTTCAGCCATAAGGCGTCGTTAAAACACGAAACCATAAAAATGTCGCACGCAACTCACTCATAGTAAAAACAGGGTTTAAAGTTAAGTTGATATTTATCATATAGGAATGGAATGTCCACTTTACCAACTGTTATCCTGCACACTGCCGTTGACCATTGCCTTAGCGATTATATAGCTCGCCTTCAAATGTGAAAATTATTGATTCGATCCCGTGCGAGTTCAATTGTAGACCCAGATGCCATCAGTCTTTGGATAATCAGTTGATAATGCTATCTAACAAAATGCCGACCCGAAGTCATGTAGTAACAAAACAGGATCAAGAACATTTGCCGTACAAAAAAGTAAGTAGATGCCATTGGCGTCGAAACGCGTTGAAAAAAGAGGGGCCGTAAGGAAAAGAGAACGCGATGGACGGATACTACTAATCTAAATAGCTGTTATATAACCTCAAAGTTGATTACACTTCCCGGTAAAAGTACAGATCGGAGACTGAAGGACAACTGATCAGCTTGTAGAATCTTATCTGGTCGTCTGCTCAGTGCTCAAACAAGGTGTTGGGCCAGCGGAATCTGTCAACATGTATCGGTCATATGATTAGTCCAATTTATGCGTGAACGGCCCACAAGGCTTGTCTCCGATATTTTAAATTTTTTTAGAGACCGGGAAGAATCGATTTTTTTACGCTAATTATTTCGCGATACTGGTGTTCCTTTAGCGAGTTGCCGGTCATACAGGGTGTATTCGATTATCCGTTAGTCCATTTTAGGCTTGAACCGGCCGACTAACAGACTTTTCAGTTAATGGCCCACAAGTCTTTTGTCAAAAGTTTACCTTCTCTTTGAGGGGACCGGTGTTAAATTGCCCTTTCTGCAAGTCTAATCAAGTGGCACAAGCCTTGTGTTGCCTTGTAGTGTTCCCGGCTATTTGATTCTTAGTCCAAATTAGGTCTGAATCAGCGCCTTGTCCCACACGACTTGTCCACCCACCATATTTTGCATTATTTTTTTCTGTCTGCGGGAAATCATCTAATTACTTGACAGCGCTAGTCTTTTTCCTTGACAGTGTTTCCGGTCTTAAAAGGCTCATTAGCTTGTGAGGGAAAATATATAACCCTTTTGATCGACCTTTTTATACCGGCATACTATTGTGGTCAGACATCTTGGAAGTGTGGACGATGCTTAGGTAGTTGATTAGGATTATACGATTACGTTGTTGTCGTTGATTGGCCAACGTATTTTAAAAGGATTCTCAGCGTACCTATATATTTTGTATGGCTCGCTGATCTGAAAAGCTTTCCTGAAATAATTGTATGTTTCGTCTTTTTGAGTGACGGACATCAATGTATATCCATTCATCCATAATATTGTAGTTATTAGCTTCGCTTTCCCCAATTCTATCCGAGGTGTTCGGTGGTAAAATGATTGAGAAAATCTGCAAATTTTGAAGGTACAATCTGGCCAAAACGTCAAAGAAATTACGCCTGTTGAGTGTCTTTCTTTTCTAGAAGACAGCAGACAGCACCTAAGTAAATTATGTGTACACATTTTTCAGATTGTGTTCAATTGAGTGAGTCATCGGCTTAGTGAAAACTCGCCGCCCGTAGCGGTAGAAGACTCATAAATCGTGCCAAATTATATGAATTGTTAATGAGGCAGTGATCAGTGCACGCAGCGGCCCGGAGCGATGCCAGCGTATTCTGCTGGAAATGGGTACTTCTAGACACCGTCCTCCTAGTTTGATATTAGCACAGCAAATATCCTAGGGATATTAATTCTGTAATGGTAGTTTAGACGTATACGACAAAATCCCCTTAAAAGTCAGCCAAACAAAAAACCTGTGATTGGAATTACAACAATAAGTCTGACCATTTGATTCTCGTCAATTTGTATTATTTGGATATTGGACACTGTGTTTTGTCACACAAGGTGATCTGATTGATTGTATATTCTGGGAACTTGTCCTGACACAAACAACCTCAGGTAAGGAAACGTTAATGTAACATTAACGAAAATAAATCTAAAATTAAAGCTAATTATTTTGTTAGGCCTACTTGTGGTATTGGCATGGTGGTTAATGTGAAAAATAATCGATCAAACCGTATTTCTAAGTATAATTGGAATTTAAATTCTAAATATAACTTGTGATGAGTTATCGGTGCGCATGCAATCACATGTTGGACTGCTGCCCGTTGGAAAACTACTTAGTGTTAGTGCTAGTGTATTTCCGGCAACAGATGCAACTGGGTGCTGATGTACTGATGCAGAATACAGCGCGGATGCGTCGCTATGTCACATTGTGATGGTCGTAGCCTACCTCACTACACCTTGCGTTGTGACATGTGATGTAACTACGTATTGATGCAACTGGGTGCTGATGCACTGAAGCAGACAGAATACAGCGTGAGAGTGCCGCTATGTTACATTTTGACGTAGCCTACCTCACTACACCTTGCGTTGTGATATGTGATGTAACTACGTATTGATGCAACTGGGTGCTGATGTACTGAAGCAGAATACAGCGTGGGAGTGTCGCTATGTTGCATTGTGATGGTCGTAGCCTACCTCACTACACCTTGCGTTGTGACATGTGATGTAACTACGTATTCATGCAATTGGGTGCTGATGTACTGATGCAGAATACAGCGTGGGAGTGTCGCTATGTTGCATTGTGATGGTCGTAGCCTACCTCACTACACCTTGCGTTGTGACATGTGATGTAACTACGTATTGATGCAACTGGGTGCTGATGTACTGATGCAGAATACAGCGTGGGTGCGTCACCATGTCACATTGTGATGGTCGTAGCCTACCTCACTACACCTTGCGTTGTGACATGTGATGTAACTAAGTTTACTGCACCTGTTCAAGGTTTCCTACCACTATGCACCTCGCGTCGATATATGCGAAATCATTCTTCCCGTTGATATTTTATTCTTGAAGTATTTCCAAATCTTTTAACCACGATGCGTAAACAGACTTGTTTCTCTGCATTCCGTGCTACATTGCCGCATATGATGATCGATTAGTTGTATTACATTCCTGGCTCTGAGTAATATCTGAGTATCACTATTTGACCACGTGATCTGGGATCCTTGTAAGTGCATTAGCGCCGTTGTGCAACCTGTAAACTGTAAACGCCAGCTTGTTAGTGGCTGTCACGTTAGTATACTCGGGCGTTTCAGCTGGTCATCTGAGTAAAAATTGTCAAATGTAATGCACAGAAGAGACTGTCGTGTAAGTCCTTTATTGAGCCAAATTACCAAAACTTTGAATTATCTACGTCTTACTAACTATCAAAGTATTTAAGTATTTACATGAACTAAAAAAAAACATCAATCAATGACATCAAAACTATAAGCAACTACTGTACTAAGCTGTCCGGGGAGCGAGCTGGTGTAGTGGCTAGAGCGCGGGACTTCGGTCCGTGAGGTCCCGGGTTCGATCCCCGCCAAGTCACCAATGGATTTTATCTAAGTGATAATGCCGCACCCCCTAGGTCTAGCCTGAAGTAATGTGAAAAACAATCCCAGGCTCGTGCCTAGCGTCCTAGGACAAAAAAAAAAACTGTACTAAGCTGTACTGTTGCTAATGACTGTATTCACATTACCAGTTCGAAGACAAAGAATACACGAAAAATACAGGTTTTATCCAGTTTCATCGCATAAACTGCTTATGTCCATAAATTAAGATATAGGATAGTTTAACAAATGTTCTTGTTCATATTTTTCCTTACGATTTTTTATAGTATGTGTATTTCCCACCATGAGTTTTTTCTTGTTAAATTTTTTACCTAACCTTGGTAGAGTTCAGCCAAATTCATAGTTTCAAACTTAAAAATACCATTTTGTTTGTCAAGTACAAAATGGACATTCTCCTTACGATGATACAACATGGCTGTGCTGTAAGGCCCTCGAGGGGGATTTTATCATAACTACAGATTGCGTTGTCCTATGTACATGTCCCGGTGCAGCTATTGTTTTATTTTTGAAAATTTCGAGTTTTATAAATTCAATCGCTTCAAAAAGATTGCCATAACACTTCAGTTATTTTTATTTTTAATAGGCATAGATGTTAGTTCAATCATAAATGTTTGGTCTTAAATTTTAAGTAATGTTGTATAGTTAAATTAAATACAATTATTTGCAAATTGGTGTTATTCTTATCTCCTTAAAAAATTTGTCAGGTTAGGAAGTGTTAAGGAGACCAATATTTGGTCTTTTCTGCTTCAGTTGCAGTAAAATCAAATCTAAATGGAAACAGAAACATTAAAGTTTTTAAGGAAATTGGGTCTTTACAAGCATTATTACAAATTAAAATACACCTGAGCTTTTCTTGGCCTCAGAGGATAGGAAAAAACATATTTAATAACAACTAACGATCCATTTACTACATCAGGGCTTGTTTTAAAAAAATCTGCAAATGAAAAAGCCTTTGGAAATTACCTAACCCCCTTTTGTTGTTTTTCTTTTTGCAACTTGATCGAAACTGATTTGTAACTTAGTACACAACTAGATTAAACCTATTAACTTCTGGAACTTGGTAATAGCGCTCAATTAGTGCTAGGAACTTGCAAACTAGTTGTTGCATCTACATAACAACTTAGTCATTGATTGTGAAACCATCACTTAATGACGTAGGTTCTCCTGCTTCTGGAAAAATCCTCAACAATCACACCAGCAAATATGTTATTACTTTACTGTTGGTGTTTACATACTTTCCTTGTTGGTTGCAGGTTTTTATTGTGGCAATAGAATCTTTAGTATGCAATATTTTTGTAAGCATATATTATTTAAAAATATACAGGGTGTTCAAAAAAGGTGGGGATATATTTTACCTAGTGATTCCTTGGGTCAAAATAAAGAGAAAATCAAGAATAACATTTTTCCCAAAATCGCTTTGTTAACCAGGTATCCGCCATTTTGTATTTTTTTAAACATTTTTATTTTTGAATTTTTCAACCGATCTTTATAAAACTTGGTATGTAGGTTAAGGTAGAAAATAACAATGATAGAAAAAAAATCATCTTGATTCAACTTAAAATTTCAAAATGGCGGCCAGTTTAATTTTTAACTAAAATTACTCAAAAACGGCTAATGTTTTAAAAAAATTTCAAGAACACTTTTATTTAGCATTTTTAATTCCCTATCAAACGATACCAAGTTCAAAAATATCCAATAAAAATAACTGAAATATTATTTATATTCGATCTTTTTGAACTTGGTATTGTTTGATAGGTAATTAAAAATGCTAAATAAAAGTGTTAAAAATTTTAATTGGCTGCCATTTTGAAATTTTAAGTTGAATCGAGATGAACTTTTTTTATGACACGGGTCTCGTCTACCTTAACATGCATACAAAGTTTCATAAAGATCGGTTGAAAATATTAAAAGATAAAAATGTTTATGTAAAAAATAAAAAAATTACAAATATCTGGTTAGCGAAGCGATTTTGGAAAAAATGTTATTCTTGATTTTCTCTTTATTTTGACCCAATGAAATGTCCCCACCTTTTTTGAACACCCTGTATATGTATTTTCGTGGATAACTAAAACTTAATTTACATACGTCATGTGTTATCTGTGGAATTAATATGGATATCGCCCCTTATTGGAAATAACTAAGCTTCATCTTTTTTACACAAATTATAATTGAAAATGTCCACGATTCCTTAATAATCATGAATAAATTATTAAAAATAAACTTCAGACAATGTTAGCAAATGAAAGCTTCTACTGTTATGTGTGCCTTTCCTGGATAAGACAAAAACCCACACTCAGGTTAATTTATTTTTTATTTGTATTCCTCCATTGTTTTAGTATACAAGTTTCAATTAAAATGTATGCTCGATCAGTTAAATTTTATCGTGATTAAATTTCAATATTAGTTTGGTCTAACTCTTTGGTCTTACTAAAAATAATCCTAATTCAGTGTACACTAAAAAAAAAACGACAACAAAATAAAAATCCCCACCTGGTCCAAAATAGTTATTGGCCCTTTCTATTATGAGCCTGGTAACTTGTTAATCCTCAAACATTTCCACTTTTACCGCCTTGGTCATAAAGTCTGCAATATAAACTTGTTTATACAAGCTATTCTAAGTGATTTCTAAAACGTTACATAGTAGCCTTTAGTACATAGTAGTTTTTTTTTTCTTTTGTTTACATTTTTGACCGATGCTTTGTTTGTCTAGGAGATGGACGGCATGCTCATGATTGTCAATGGAGCCGGTCGAATCATCTTCATATCCCACACTGTGGAAAAACTGCTTGGTCACACACAGGTTAGTATCCCTCAATATGTAATAGAATATTCCTTGGAAACCAGTGGGGCGGAGCCTGGGGTTCTCAATCCTGGGGCTTCAATCCAATCCTGGGATTTTGGGATTTATCTAAGTCGATCCTGGGCTTATGTTATTTTATGACTTAACTTTTTAGTAATTTTCAATTTGTGTGGAATCCTCTTGTTGAGTCCTCAAATGTTTTAAACTGGCCGTAAAAATACGCAGTTTTGCCGTCTTTCTAAGTTAAGAAACATTTTCACCCAGAACATTCGTAGGCCTAATCCTGCATTCTTATTTACAGTGTATAAATGAGTGCAGGGCCGAGTGCCAGTATCCAATGGCAATGGTATATTTGGTTTACATAAATAAAATGCCTATTAGCTAATTTCTAATATTCAAAGTCAATGGTGTAATTGATTCACATAAAGGGAACGCCTATTTGCCATTTCCAAAGTCAATGGTACATCTGGTTCACGTCAATGTGATGTCTACTTGTAGTATCCAAAGTCAATGGTATATTTGGTTCATATACCAATGGCTATTTGGAGTATCTAAAGTTCAAATACCTAAGTCAAATATCTAAGTTCGCTGGTGCATTAGGCTAATTCCGCTGACCCTAATTAGTTATTAACAAGCTGCTATACCTGTGCTTTGCAACGGGAAGAAAATGTGACCTAGAGCTATTAAAGTAGTGCTGGTGTGTGTTTTAAAATTTAGCAACTCTATGATTTAGTTTGAAAACATAAACTGATTTAGAAGCGTAAACCTACTTACTTTCAAACCCCTACTTTTGATGTTAATAGATCCATAAGAATATGACAACATACCTTAGTGTAGCAATAGCATCAATTTGCTTCATATTGATGCTTCATGAATTACATGTTTTACCATAATTCTTCAATTTAAGTCAAGCCTCTTCACATGTAGCTTACTATATAAATTAAAACATGAAACGTTGAGCAATACTTTACAAAACGTATATACAACCTCACTTTAAAACCAAACATAACCCTCCTCAATCTACATAAAGCGTCACAAACATCTTATTCGAGTAAATAAACAAACGCCAGTTCATTGTACTGACCAGCTGTTTCATTAACTAAATTAAATTAAATCATTTAAACATTGGAAGCATGCCAGGCGTAGCCCTTTGGAAATCAGCCTGTGGGGCAGAGCCCTTAGAAAATTTCTCCATATCAATACTTTTCGGCAAATCTACACACTCTAAGCTTCATTTTGATGTGCCATATGCCTATATTTTTATTTGGTAAATGACCTTAACCGTTTACATAAAATTTGATTGTATCACTTTAATAATATAATAGATTTTGTAGTAAATTATTCTCAACGAAATTAAATAATCCAATTGTTCTGAACCTTTGTTCTGTATTTGTAATGTGCTAGTTTAGATGATGCATTGAGTAATATATGTTAGGACTCTTTTGTTTAGACCTTTTTATTGTTATATTGCAAATAAGTACGATTTGTGGCGACCAAAAAACCTCTAAGGCCCATGTTAAATTTCTGTATTTTTAAATTCACCTAGAGAAAAGCCTTTTAGTCGATGTTTACCATTTCATATTTATACCTCCCCATAGTTGGTTACTATGACTGTGCTAAATTTCCTTTGATCGCTTCAGCTGTTTAGGAGGAGTATGTGGAAAACAAGAGCAGGAGTGTAGTATAAGAGCTTCGCTCACTTCATTCGCTCCACTCAAATATTTGTTTTTAGCGTTATTAGACTATTTATATTTACTTTCCATAAGTGAAACTACTCAAATGAAAAAGAAGATAAAAATAGAGGTTTTGCAATCCTGTTAATCGCAGGATTAAAATACGGTAATCACAGGATTCCTAAGTATCAAAACCCGACCGGGATTCGGGATCCCAGGAATAAGACCCTTAGGTGGAACTCTAGGAGAGTATCGAAGTTAAGTTTGTCAATCTGTGGAATATTGGCTCTATTCCTGCAAAGATTTCAGCTCAATCGCTAGTTCTAACTGAATCTCAATGTGTATACTCACAACTTTTACATTTATTCTTCCATTTTGGCTGGAATCGTCAAGAAAGTTATAAGATTATATTCTAAAATAACTAGTTTATTTCAGAATATCTGTGGAGAACATAATTGGGCTGGAAATGTACAAAGGTTGGAATTTAGGATATCAAGGGGGGGTGGGTAAGTGGTATATTCCCTCTCTGTCTTTAGTTACCAAGTACAGAGACTATATAACTTACAAGCAAGAGATATATTCTGAGAATCGCTCATATACAAGTTAACATTTAATCCTCGAGTATTTGATAGATAGTTCCTAGGAATCTGGCAAGTGTATTAAATACTTACAGCTAGTTTTAAAAACTTGTTCTGTGGGAAAAATAATTTGTCAAAAAATGTATATAGCTTCAGTCTTTAATGTATTAATGTAATTGATTTATTTATTTCATTGTGATTGACATAGTTTTGAATTGAATGCTCTAAATATTTACACACATTGTTATGTTACGTTACTGTGTTAAGTGAGGCAACCTGAAGTTATATAACAGAAAATCGTTGAGTTGTTTGCCTTGAATGCATGAAGCAAGAGAAATTACGTATAAGTTATACATATCAGATTCTCTTGAAATCACAACATAGTAATAACAAGTTTGTAGTATTGTGCTAATTAATTATGTTTTTTAGCGTAATAAGTTGTAACGTAACCATAACAATCCAAGTTCCATATCACAAGAAGTTTGAAATCATTTATACACATCTTATCACAAGATATAAACACTGGTTGTATAATAATGGTGTAGCTTCCGTGTTCTTGTTAAACATCTCTTTGAGTTCTTTGGGTAATAATTTAGTTTTCAAAACCACCAAATTTCTTTTTTTATTAGTTTTGAAATATCAACTTAGAAAATGTTTTATTAATTGATAAATATTAAACTAAAATATCCCCACCGCAGCAAACATACCGAAAGATCTTTAAAATGGCTTGGAGAGAAACTGGGAAATTTTGTGTTTTGAAGGTCAAAAATTAGGAAAACCAACATTTACCCCATAATGAATACGTGAAACCCCGTTCCCATGGTCGAATCATTCTGGTTTATTAACTCATTCAAGAAAAAGAAAAACCAAATCAGTATAAATCTAGTATTAAAAACGTAATTTAGTATTGGTATAAAAATATATATAAAAAAATTCCAAATACAAATGCATAAAAAATGGTTAAATGGTTAATGGAAAACAATGTGTTTTATTATTATTTTATCAATTGAGATGAGAACGCCACCTGACCTAGGTGTGTATTTTAACTTAAATATGAGGGAAGGATGAGTGTAGAATGGCGTGAGATGATCTGTGTAGCTTTATTACTGACTAAGATCAGCTGTTTCATCAGTCATGATCATTTATTTAAAGCCCAATGATCAGAGACAGCTGGGAACCTTCAACAAGTTATTGACTTTTCTCAGGATCAAACCGAACCTTTTGATTGTTAAGTTTAAAATGATTTTTCTATCAAAAATTAAATGGTCTACTTTATTAACAGGCAAAGTGAGCACTTTAACTACTCAAAAATAGGAGTTTGTCCATACTTCTATTATTTGGCTATTAACTTGACACTGACATGATTATAAGAGTTTTCGAATGTAACCTGTTCACCAAAATTGAAACTGTGGTTTCATTATTTTCCATTCACTAAATTTAGGTGATTTGAGGGGTAGTTCCCCCACTACATTTTGTTGCTTAATAAACTACTCCCTTTACTTGGAAGACTTAGAAATACCAAGTGAGTATAAGTTGTAAGTCGTCATTTAACTAGGAGTGGTTAGATTGTCTATGTCAATGAGATAGAGTCACAATGATCTTGTAGTGATGGTCTGCTAGTTAAGTGTCATCTGCCAACTGCCAATACACGAGGTGTCAAGTTTGATTGATCCGTTTGCCAACGGCATGTCCTACGTATTTGGCGGGACAGTTGTGCAGTTCGCTTTTTTTAACTTTTTAATTTGTTACAGTTCGCTTTCTAAGGTAGGGTTTTTTGCACTATTAAAAATCTGGTCTTGGGTAACTTGCTTGCTAACCAAACACTGGGTAAAATGAACGTACCGATTCGTGCTTGTGTAACACATCTGAGTAAAAGAGCGATTGAGTGAAACGATAGGAGAATTATTCTAGCGATCAGAATTAAGTGGCACAGTATAAGCCTATTGTAGTAATCAGTGGTGGTGTAGCCCAATAAGAGAATATTCTGGTAATCAATGAACCAGTTAGTCAGTAAATTGTTTTCTAGTGTCTCAGTGTAAGAGTATAAAGTAATTAGTGATCGATCTACACAGTAAAATGGTACTTTATTGATTGAGTGACCCAATAAGTGTATAACAGTGATTGAGTAACACTGTAAAATAATATTATAGTATTCTAGTAAAACAGTAAGGGTATTATTGTGATCAGTTATTTAAACACTCAGTATAAGAATACTTTAGTGATCGAATGACACAGTAAAATGGTACTTGAGTGATCGAGTGACCCAATAAGAGTGTTGTAGTGATGAGTAGTTATAGGATGTGTTGATAGTGTCAGATGTTCAATATCAGTCTCCATGACGACAGTTAAACTAGCTCACCAAGCACTGCAACACAATCTGCTGCAACTGCAACCTGATGCCTCTCTTCTATGTACTCTCCGCTATTTGTATCCGGTAATATCTTTTCTTCTTGGAAACCAGACAATTTTCAATACGACTTTTTTTACTTTTGTACAGGAGTAGGAAACCACTTTTTAATGTAAAGTGCCTTAAAATTATTCCTATGTCGCATGAAAGCATGTTATGAAAGTTAGGAGGGAACACTAATCCACAACACTAAAATAAATTTTTTATTTTGCCCCAATTAAAAGAAGTGTACAGATTTGTATGTATTTGATTTCTTTTAATTTTTCTCTTATGATTATTTAATAACTGATATCCATTTTAAGTGATCCAATAAGTGATCTTACAAAAATCTTCTCTAGTATCCTTACATCTTTACCAGCGTTACATTCAGTTGGTCACAGGAGAACACAGTTTTTTTTTTAAACATATTACATTTTTGATAGTGGTGGTTATTTATATTTACCAATTTCAATCACAACAATAAGACAACTTTAACTTTAAATATTTACTGTATATGCTTAAATGGAACTACATCAATAAGTTTTAATTTCAAAGGAGATAAAACCCTTAATGTTAAGTAAATGCCAGTGCAAAAATGGTGATCGTTTTACATTTAAAGCAACGTAAATTAAGTCAATAAAATCAAACTGTAAAGAGCTCACAAGTTGTCCAAGTTAAGACTAAATATACAAAAGAAGAGATAGTTGAATACTTTACCTAAAAGTGTCAAATTATATCAAGGGTGATGTCCCTAAAAAGAGAGATATACGTCCTAAATAAAATTTCTCAAAATAAACATATATACTAAATAAATGTCCAGTATTTCCACAAAGTTGATAAATACCTAATTTTAATAACATTTTACAATCAAATACAAACAGATAAACTGTTTCAGTGCTGTCTTTTTCGTCAGTTACTGTCCATCACAAAAGTAATGTCTTGATTGCAGTGTTTTTTATTCAAGTTTAAGTAACTGAATTTAATGTAAATAGTTAATGAATCACCATGAGCCAGGGCATTATTGCATTACAGTATTTGCCGTAGAGTTATTTCTGTCCACTCATGGCGATGATCGACCTACACATGAGTATCTTTGTAACAAATTATCCTAGTTCTGGACGGGAATACTTGAATCATTGTAACAATTTCCCGAATCAAGTGGTTGGGTTTATTATCCCTTGTTAGTTATGACTATTCCAAATCCACCTACGTTGTTGGATAACGCTTGATTATAGCCATGTTTATTACATTAGAGTTGTAATATATACTATATTGCAAATATTCATATACAAACATTGTGGCAGTAATATTTTTATTTAATGGTAGTTTTCTACTTCTAACTGGAAAATTTTTGTGAAGTTGGAACTTAAGTGTTATTAATATTGGCTATTGATGGAATAAGACATCCCAATACCAACATACAGGATGTATCCAAAATATAAAAAATAGAGTATTTGAATAGACTTACCAACATGGTGGCATTATCATTATTCATTGAGATAGGGACATCACCTACTAGTAGTTGTGTATTTTAACCCAAATATGAGTGAAGGATGAGTGTAGAATGAAGCTAGATGATCTGTGTAGCTCTATTACTGGATAATATCAGCTGTTTCATTAGTCAGGATAATTTATTTAAAGCCCAATTATCAGGAACAGCTGGGTCCAGTTTCGAAGCATCAAAAAGCTACTGTCTTTTCTCAGGATCGATCCGGCAAGCTTTAGATTGTTAGGCGAGCACTATAGCCACTCAGCTACCCAGCCCAAGCAACATGAATTAATTTACAGTATTGCTTTTACTGAAACTGAAATTAAAGTGTTGCCATACATTTTCATAGAAACTAATACCATTGACATCATAATATAGAGTCATTAATAATTCCCTTTCTAATGAATGAGGATTTTTTAAATACCGTTGAAAAAGATTGCCTAAGTTCTCTTAAAGAGAAAATAATACAAAAACTATAGAGTCGAGTCTAATTGAGGTGAAAGAATATCTGTAAATGCGTATTAAGACTGTGGCCCCAATGACATCTAAGTGTTAATGATCCTAAAGGAAATTGCAAGGCTTTTATTGCTCTCGGAATTAATTGGTGGCCTACATTTTATAATGATGTAGAATTGCTCAGACTCTGAAAGGCTACCTATCAAGCAAACAGCTTTTCAGAATCTTTGATGTTGTCATGCAGACATGATGATTTTATGAAACATTGTAATATGATTTATAATTGTGCCTAGTAAATTTGAGACTTTTTTGTTGTAAATATTGATATAGCCTGATTTATGTTTGTCTTTTGTGTTTGGGCAATTGATTTTTTATATAGATTTTTTCAACTTTAAAAAAGAGTTTAATGAAAGCAATACAGCAGCTGGGTGTTTTATCATATTTTTGAAATTTAGTGAAATCCCTCTGGTAGCTTAGTTACTGACCAAGACCAGCTGTTTCGTAGCTGAGCAACGATCAAGGACAGCTGGTTCCAGTTCAGAACCATCAAAAAAGCTCTATACTGTTCACAAGGAATGAACCAGTGACCTTCTGTTTATTAGTCAAACCCTATTAGTCCATTACCAATCAGGCACTAAGCTGTTTATACAGCTCTACATAATGTCTGTTATTATTAGTATGGTTTTAGTATTGCAGATGAGATTTTTCTCACCTAAAAGAAAAAAAGAATCCTTAATATCTGTCTACATAGGTTCTAAGCTAAAACCACATGTTCACAGTGTTATCACATACAACAAGTCTTTAGTGATGGCAGGATTTGAACCCAGGTCACTAGGGCTCTTAAATGCTTTAGACCTAATTCAAAATCATGCTCGGTTCTATGTAGTTGAGGAATACATTTACTGAACTGAGTCGGCCAAAATTCTTAAAATGCTCTCTCGGCTTTTACGCGCCGATTGAAATCCAAAAGAAAGTTTGGAATACTAATTCAGACCAAGTAAGGAGCGAATGAATCTGTGCGTCAGAAACCAACCTGTTTGAGTGTTTGTCTCAATCAAAGTGGTCCCCTGCTGAGCCAAGCATATCTACAATCAGCACACGTGGGTATCAGCTGCTGAAAATACCCCTAGTACAACCTTCTGTACCACTCAATTAGGTAGAGTCATCGGCGTATATAGGTAAACTTCTAAGATACGCTATTGATGTTTTTTTTTTATTAAGTTTACATTTGAGCAATTCTTTTTCCCTTCTTGATTCATTATAGAACCTGTTGCAGAAACTGTCACAATCTTGTATATCGATAAGAAAAAGTTGTCTCTTGTCTGTAAAACATTAAAATTATGTATGTTCTTTTTATGATGTTTGTGTGTAGCAATTGGCCACATTTCCAAACTTACCTATACTAATCAAATGCATCCATACCAACTGTCCAAAACTTAGTTTCAGATTATTTTGTAATACTAGTAAGTCAAAGTAAAAAGTCAGCGTAATAATTATTTTGTTTTAGCTAATCTTAAAACTGTTATGATTCTGAGTAGCTTGGATACGTTACTGTCTATTTACTGATGGAGACACTTTTAAAGCCTGAAAAGAAAATAGAAACTAAAGAATATAAGGAAATAAAGTTAAAGCCAATTTTAAAAAACCTGTACAACCAAAGTCAATTGTCCTGTAAAATGATTGGAACGTGGAAGATGGATTTAGGAATACTTAAGAACCTTGTGGCTCGGAAATGAGAGGCAATGAGCAGAGAACATGGTAGAATATAGACAGATTGTTGCAGAGAAAGATTCATTTTGGGCCATATAGCCACATGGCTGGGTAGCTGAGTGGTTATAGTGCTTGCCTGTTAATCATAAGGTTCCCAGTTCAATCCTGAGAAAAGTCAGAAGCGTTCTAAACTGGACCCAGCTGTATTTGATCATTGTGCGAAAACAAATGAAAATCAATGGTCCTGTCTAAAAACCAGCTGATCTTAGCCATTAAAAAAGTCATATCACCCATTCAACTATTATCTTTCACTCATCATCGCCTGAAAATACACACCATTGTATGTTGGGACGTACTGTACTGATCTAACCATAAATGGCAAGGGTATGTGCTGAAAGTGTAAGACTAAATTTGTTTCGGTGATTGTATTTTCTGTTTTTTTGTTACAGATTGAGTTAATGGGCCAGTCGCTGTTCAATTTGACTTGTCTGGAAGATTACGACGAGTTGAAACGCAACCTCGCTCCAGACGAAGATCAAGCCATCAGCGCTGCTACCAGTGGTGAGTGAAATGTAACTAAGTGTTTCGGCTTATTACTCCCAGTGGGGATAGCTCCTCCCATGTAAAACAGACTAACTGCGTTGTTTATTTACCGATGGAAACTAATAGTGATATGGTAAAAACTAATGTAACAGGTACCACGATGTAATACAATTGTAATTTTTGTTGTTGTTTGTATTTAACAATAATGCCAATTAGGTCAAAATCTATTTGGAATAGATTTTGTTACAAAGTGAAGTTTGTTTGCAAATAACACTGTAGGTCCTAGTCTTCTTAATATGCAAAATTAAAATACTTAGGCCAAAGCTAATTTAAATTCACAGGTTGCAATGAAATAAGAAAGTGTCAAAAATAAGATTGCATGTAAAACTAAATTTTCCAAGTATAAAAGATGCATTTTCCTTAAGAGGTGTATTAAATTGTGAATAAATTGTAAATGTTGCAAGTTTATGAAATATCAACAACTGGAACATATGTCAAAACCAGGGCTTGTTTTCTTGGAATATCAATTTAGAAGCTTGACTCTACTAGACAAGTTACAGCTCTATTAACTCAGTTATGTACAGAATTTTGATTATTAAATTTCCCCTCTTTACAGTTTACTTCACATGTTACAATGCAGTTTATCAAACACCTGTGAGCTACTTTTAATTGGAAATTATAATTGTTGGATTTTGTTTTTTATATATTTTTTGTTCAAACTATTTTTACGTTTTAAAATTTCTGTTACTCATTTTGAGTTGAAAACAATGTGTTGGTGAAAGATTTTGGTGTTTTCAGTCTTGCCAAAATTTTAAGGAATTTTTTTCTTTAAACAATCAAAGTTTAAAATACCCCCGCTGCTGCAAACCTGCAGACTAAGCGAATTTCATGGTTTTTAATTAAATCTATTTCAATCATATTAGGGTTAAGAAGTTTTTTTTTAAGAAATCTTTATTGTTTTTTTCCATACAACAACCAAACACAAAAATACATTTACACAAGAAGAAAAAACAATAACCACCTTAGGTTTAAAACCTATGTTGGTGGATTTATACACTTTCTTATGTTCTAAAATATTACTTGGTTATAATATACAGTGAGTGCGAGTTCTACACAGTGATCTTCTTCAACACAGAGAAAAAACCTATTAAAAAAATTTACTAATTAAAAATGATACAAAACAGTAAAGAGTAATGATACAAGTACCAAGGTTTGTTGTAAACTGCAACAGTTTACTTATTCTCCATAAAAATAGCATAGGAATTTAAAATTTTAAATTTTTTAAACTTTCTCCTGTAACGAATAACCGTAGAAAAACGCTAAAATATACTAAATTATTTGTTGTTTTGTTTTTTTTTTTAGAGAGAAGTAGGAAATTTTATGTTAAGAGTGTAAAAAATGAGAAAATCCAATTTTTACCCCGTTCCCATGGTATGAACACCATCGCCAACTTGTTCACTAAAAGACACAAAATTATGCTTTTCACCTGGAAGGAGTAAGAAGTAAAACTCTGAATAATCGACACAGACAAAGTAGCTTAATGCCTGATCAGATTTGCATCTATAAATCAACCTCTCCAGTTTACCTCCCTGTAGCTGATCACCATTTTAGGTGGTCCTGTCTCCTGTCTCATTACCTTCGCCACAGTGAGTTGCCCACCACAGCTGACAAACCCTTAACTCATGATGCTGTCTCGTTTGGTCAGATTAATTAGGTTAGATTATCTACTACCCGTAAGCAGGTTGCACAAGCAAATCAGTCCTAATTTTATTCCGTGTAATGTTTGCCGTAAATTGCCACATATGTTTAAGGCGAGGTTTCAACCTTTTTTTTATTCAGTTTTGTTGTTTAACGTCTTAATTATTTAACTAGCCCATAACATTGAAGGTTTTTGATGTGTTATAAATTATTCTGTTATAACTTGTGAGTTGATATTTTATATATTTTTGTACACAAAAATGTTTAACATTTTAAGTTTTCACTATCCTATATGTCCACATGTATGTATTTCTGGGATTTATTTTTTTGATCTTATTTATTTATGATTTATAATGTCATTTTTTTATTTATTTTTGTTCACGCAAGCAACATTTTAAATTGAAGAAACACAAACACTCTTAAGAGGAAATGGCCCCCACCCCTCGAAACTTTGTGGATATTCTGTGTATCGAAACTTTATTTCAGGAATACGAAAATTAAATAACATTAAAAACAAATATCAATAGGAGAAAATACTATGAAATATTTAAAGACCAGAACACTTGTTGGAGTTTATCTTACAGAAAAGTGGAAAACGTCATTCCAAGAATCAGTTTACCAATCAGCTATCTTTCATCTCTGTCCGACTCCGACAGTCGACAGACAAGCTTGACGCAAGAATGACGTTCCACTTGAGTGTATGTCTTGATTGACACTCAATGAATGTTAGTTTACGGTCATTCAGAGATCATGATTACATTGAGATTGTAATGGAGGCTAGTTGCTTCACTACTGCTGGGCTCATTCAACCATCCTTGGTGCACAACTAATTTTAACCTTATTAAAAATTAACAGTTTAGAATATCTCTGTAATTTTCGGTTAGGATCCAGCCCTAAAATTATATTTGATTCCCAGGAGTTGATAGTATTGGTACAATCCACATTTCTGCAACGGTGTTAGAAAGAGAACATAAATAAAACTTTGTGTGATTAGGTTTCTCATAGAAATAACAATTATAGATTATTTACGATTTGCAAATCCAATCATACATTTAGCTACACTTTTTATCCAACCCAAGTATTTTTATTTTTATTGCCAATTGTTAGTACTGCAGCAGTAGTATCTTGCTTATGGTATCTAAGGTTGCCAAATGTACACAATTTGCTAAACTAATTAGTTAATTAATATTTCAGTTAGTCCATGACAGCATGTTATCATAACATTTCAAAACCAAGACGTTAACTGTTTCAAAGTACTATCAACTATAGAGGATTAAGATATAAATTGATAAAAATCCCCGTTTTGGTGGTGTAATGAACTATATCTATATGAATGTCAACCCAAACATAGTGATTTTAAATGCCATTATTTAATTTGTAATTTCCTATATTTTCAGACGCAGGCGCAGACGACAACAGTACTGACTCGGTGTACAACAGTCCGGCTCCATGCAGTTCAACCTCCATGCCGGGACAGGAAGACCAGCGACTGCGCCGGAGCTTCTACATCAGACTGCGCCAGCGAGCGCAGAGCCGCAGTGACCAGCCTCAGTACGAGCTGGTGCATGTCATGGGGCACTTGCGCGCGCCTCCACCCGCGCAGACACGTCGATCAGGTAGCTAACAATTGCACCTACAATCTGGGGAACGTTGGATGGAAAGGTGTTCTTACTTAATTAATATTAATGTAATTGACCAAAGCCTCCAACACTCCAACATATCGTGCTGAAGTAAACCAACTTTTCCATCAAGCAATACTGAAAAGGCAACCTAACGTAAACTGTGGTATCTTTCAAGTCAAATAAACCGTGATGGTACTTAAAACTATGAGAGAAAATGAAAGTTTACATTGGCGAACAGAATTGACAATCTCTGAGTCAACTAAGTTCTCTCGGAGTATAAAGCTGGCTAAAGCCGGTCCATATAAATAGAATGTGCACTTTTGTATACAAAGTTTATAAATAGATGCGTTACAACAACGACACGCCTTGACACATAGTTAGAAAGTTGTTGCAAATTTTAGAATAAAAATATAGTTGAATTAAGCCGTCAGCGTGTTATTGTCAATTACTAATTTCTTTTGTGCATAAACACTTTTCAACCAAGCCGAATTGGGAGGTCAACCTAATAATAAAGCGTAATATTTTTGTATCATAAACTCTCTTTTTTAGAGTAGTTCAATGCAAGAGACTTATTCAACTATGTTCTATTTAAATACAAAAACTTTTACAACTGGTTTATGTATAGACGAGGAGTCTACTTCAGAATATAAAAATAAATTGCTGTTTCACATTATCACTGTTGTTTCTATCCAAGAGTTAACTTCACGTTTATATTATATATTTATACAACTTTGTACTATCCAACAAAGCTAATTTTCTCAAAGCACTTACACCATTAACTCGATGTTGTACAGTTGCAGTGTTTAATAGGGTTAAAACATCCATTTAGTAATCACTGACAATATTGACTAGTCTGACAAAAGGTCACTGATGCTCTTTACAACTTTTTAATTATTTGAGTAAAAAAGTTGACCATAGAAACTTTGTCATTACGATGCTATTCTAGTGGACCTAAAAACCAATAGCCAATAAGTTATCTTGTGGTGGTGACAGTTTCATTTACCTGGCAACTATAATGTAATTTAAGATTTCAAATTACTTTCTAGTTTATTTAACTTGTAACACAATATTCTTTCCAACACCTTTGTTTGAAACTTGCTAACAAAGATTTTTTTTCATTTTGCGGCTTCATATTTTCATTGTATAATAATTCAATTGTTGTTATAATTATGTCATAGTCCAAAGATTCTGTAGTAGTTTGGTTAATTTTTCTTTTATTCTCAAAATGTTTTTTCCATTTGAATTGCTTGATGTTAAGCGTAAATCTTATCATAATATGTATAATTTTTATGATGCAATTTTTAAAAATAAGTAAATAATCTTAAAGATTGGTTTAGGTGGTCTGGTGGTTGGAGTGTGGTACTTCAGGTTCAAATCTCATCAACCACCAATGGTTTTTTTAGCTGTGTTATAATTCCTTGATCCATTGATTTGAATTAAGCCATAGGTCCAATGATTTATAAAATACAGAAGGGTAGGTCTCTCGGATGAGGAGAATAAGAACTCTTTCCAACTGAAGTAGTTTTTCCTCTTTAACAACAAATTCTGTTCTTTAAGTAAAAAACTAAAGTATTCCAAATGTAAAAATGCCTTTTGTCACAGTTTCATTTTAAACTTCACAAAAGTACACCGCAAAAACATTATTGAGAACAATGCTGAATAGAACACAATAAAACAAAATAATTAACTGAAGGTTGAAATTGCAACAGATACACATGGCGATGGCGGTCTAGATTCATGTCGCTAGGCAACCATCTGGCCAATCAAACGTTCCAGAAACTTGTTTAAAAAGGAAGCTTACACAATGCATTATTACACACCACAACCTGCTTTGCATTGATTGCTTGAGAAATTACAATTTAACTTGTTGCAAACTTCAATTTTCATTTAATTGGAGAAACTATTACTTTTTGTTTTGATCGTGCTTAGCAAAAAAGTATATTTATGCATAGCTTGGGCTCCTTTCAGGTCATAAATCTTGTAGTCGAGGTGTAGGTTTGTAGGCTAATTGTTGACAGGTTTATTTACTGTACAGTAATAATTTGAGGAAATGTATTTTAGCAATTTGGGTATGCCTTGACTTGTGAATTCTGTTTTAAATTAGCATCGGTTTCTCTTTATTCACACATATTTTAAAGCTAATAAGGCTAGAATTCCCTTGTAAAAATATAAATTTTCTTCGTCCACCAGCTAAAAATTGGTTATTTAAAACTACTCAATCAGTACATTTATCTATATGCTCTGTCTTACTCATCATATGTAATGTTAAATAGGCCTAAATATATAGTTTTGGTTGTTTTGATATTCCCTCAAAACATGGAATAATATATGTTTCCTACCTTAATTTAATCAGGATGATTTTTATGATTGCTACTATTACCACTATATTATGACGTTGACCTTGTGTCCTGTCTAGATGTCACAGCCAGTTTATATGTACTAACTGTCTATATGTCTATATACTACTGTCTATATGTACTAACTAGCCAGTTTTTGTTCCTACTGTTAGTTGATGGGGATATAAAAGATGCTACGGTTTTCAATTAGTTCTTTGAGTTGGTTACAGTTAAGAAGTTTGTGTGTGAGAGATAAAACGATAGTTTACAGCAGCACAGATCAGTAGCTCATTTTCCCATTTTTGAATTCCAAAACTGGTTAGAATTTTGAAATGATAGTGAAATGTCTACTTCACAGTGACATTATTGTATCCATAGTTAGTTAGAGCTATTACATGACCAAATTAAGTTAAGAAAATTCCTAAACTTTTAATGTGTTGTCATGTTAGGCTGACTTCCTTCAATTTTATGTTTATTTTTCTTCGAAGCAAAATTACATAAAACTTCTTAAAAACTGTAGAAGGGGTTCAAATTGAAAACTTCCTGACATTATTACTATTTAAAATTTAAAACTCACTAGTTCATTATCATTTTGTTTACCAAATTCCCTGATAATGTTACAGACAGTCCGCCAAATCACAATGACATAATCTTGGTGGCTGTAGTGAAGCCATTCAGAGAGAAGAGAATCACGACTCTGTCTCTGATGGAGGCTTGTAGAGAAGAGTTCATCACCAGACACACTCTGGACGGCCGCATCATCTACACGGATCACCGGTAAATACTGTATTAATAATTATTAATAAAGAAGGATTGTCAGAATCTGAGTGGAAAGACAGTATAAAAATGATTGCAAATGTGGTGCCAGCGTGTGTTCTCCACAGAAGAAGTCAGGGCAATAACCACTGCAGGCATGCCTGTGGTGAGATTGAAACCCTTGTACATGCCCTTGGCTTCTGTCCGTTTGGTGAGCTTCTAAGAAACACAAGGCACCACAAAATAAGAAGTATTATAGCAAATGTCTTCCTAAAAAGGTATAATACATGGGAAGTGCATGAAGTACACTGTCTTTCGTCTAACGGAAGCACCAGAAGAGTAGATATTTTATTGATCGAAAGAGAAACAAACAAAGGGATAATTCTCGATCCAACAATTTGATTTGAAATAAACCTAAACCAGGCTAATGAAGTAAATGAGGAAAAGAAATTTACGAATCTACCTTTGATTATTTTAAGCAAAATTTCAAAAATGAAGTTGATTGGATTGTTTATTGGTTCTAGAGGAACATAATCAAATTTTTTGTGAACTTTTGGAAACATTTTGATTTGGACAGATCCTTTTTGAAAATTATTATCCATGAAACATTGACAGGTTCATTGACTATAATGAGAAATCATTTATATGGCAAACATCAAAATTAATCAGTCTTATAGCTGTTATAATCCTTCAATATTTTGAGTGTATATTTTTTCAGAATCATTGGCAACCTTATTTTTTAAGGCAGATGTGTTTATTTCTATAAATAAATTCTTTTCTCTATGTAGCAATACCTGTCATCCATTCATCATTCATTTGGATTTCCCTATAATTGTGTGTGTTTCTCCTATAATGTTTGTTACTACCCCATGATTATATGTTACCAGTAATTTAAAATGTTTCTCCCTTTTAATATTGTGATACTTCATTATATATTGTTTAGTATCTAATAATATCCCATCACCCAACAGAAATAGCATCTCCCCTTTTGTTCTACAATATCATTATTTATGCATTTATATCAATTCTCACCATATTTATCCTCTGTTTGTCAATAATCTAGAATAATCACAACCTACTTAGATAGAATAATATATTATTGTAAGAAATATGCAATATAAAAATACCTCATATAGTCATATAACCTTAAAATTAGTCCAAAGAAAATCAAAATTACTGTGGCGAGTTGTAGCCTACTTCATGTGAATTCACCAGCTATACTGTTCAACAATGGACATGTGAACTTCCAGACCTTCATCCTTTGATTCTCCCCAGTTCCTGCCAGCTCTTCATTGTGATAACTTCATTTTATAGGGCATTATTCCTAATTCCAATGTTTGGCCTAAGAATTACATTGCTTAGACAGACAGACAGGAAATCTGTATTCAAAATCTTAGAGATTTGAAGGGGTCAATACAATATTAATACAAAAATGAGATGAATTGTCAAATACAATCAAAATTCTGCAAGTCCATAAATTCTTTCATGCTGTAGAATGGCATCTTGCAGAACCAACGGGTGAGTTCAGCTTTCAAGGTTTTAGGGTTGTCACCTTTCAGCTCTCCTGGCAACATGTTGAAGAATCTTACCTATGCTGTACACTGCAACAATTTTACTTAACTAAATCTAACAGTTTTAAGCGCTGTTGCAAGCGCTCAGTTTTACAAATGCAATGCAACTCTATTTAATGACCAAGAAGTTTCATTAAAAATTACATCATGTAATGTAATATAACACCAAACCACGCAAACCAAGCGTAAGCGGCCCAAACTACGTTGCCAAAATCGGTAACTACCGTTATATTAGCGTTATATGGTCCCTCTTATACATGTATACTCAATGCTAGTACACACTAGTGCATAGTTTAATGTGAACCAGAATGGAAAAATAAATGAAAAAGAAACTGTGGAATCAGATTTATTAAATATTGTTTTACAATCTGAAACATATTTGTTCGTCCTGATAATTCAACCTGTTCATTGATAATTGATAGTTATCATCAATCAGTTATCAATGAAGCAACATTTTAGTTAAACTATTTACTTGTTCACAGGATATCTATAGTGGCAGGTTACTTGTCTGAAGAAGTGTGTGGAGTGCCAGGTTTTCAATACATGCACAAAGAAGACATGCGATGGACTATGGTGGGCCTGCGCCAGAGTACGTATATATAACTTGGCAGTTCGCTGTTACTTCCCTCCTGCTTAAACACATTCTACTTGCATTTGATAAACCAGAATTTTCATATATTCTTTGGTATTGTGAATGGTAACAAAACTGATAAAAAAATACTACTCTTCATTCCTAATTTGAATCACCAAAATCTTTTCTGTAAGCTTTGTTTGATAAGCTGTGCTAACGATAACAATATTTCATCTTTTATATTTTCATTTGTAATGACTGAAATCATTTTCATCGTATACTAGAACTGGCTGTGTGGAAAGCTTCCACAGTATAACAAAAATACATCTTAGTCTTACGGAAATTAGAGTGTTGAAAATTACCAACGTAACGTATCTGATAAGTTGGTGTAATTAATTTTTGGGGCTAACTATAATTCAAATTAATTGGAGCTTGCCCCAAATATGTATCTTCCTTGTATATTATTGAAAATAGGGGAAATAATTGTTTGGATTGCAGATAATTACAATAACAAAAACGCTTTGGCTACACAATCACTGAATCACTGATTGTTATTTTGTCTTGCAAATATTGTTAGAAGTCAAATTAACCTTAAATAATAGTATACATTAACAGTTTCAAAGATTTTCTTTTTTTCAATAGTGTAGAAGGTTTTTACAATTTTACTTTGGAATTTTTTCTACAAAATATTTTAAGTTAGTTCTAAATATGGTAATTATTTTGCAGTGTTTTTCCGAGGCTCATCCTATGGCCAGAGTTGTTATCGACTTCAGACCAAAAATGGTAATTTCATTTACCTAAAGACTTGTGGATATTTGGAACTGTCGGAAAATAATGACAGCTTCCAGTCACTCATCTGTATCAACTCACTCGTCACGTAAGTACTGTTACTACAACCATTAAAATGTATGTCATTACATCATAAAATGACAGGACATTTGTCAATACAGTATTATAACACCTAAAACTAAATAGCAATATTTAAATCAAAACTAAATAATTTAAATATTAACTCTCCTAATTTTCACTTAAACATTCATTCAAGGAATAAAATTTTTTAAACCAGTCATTTTTTAAATTTTTTTTGGATTGGTGGTGTTTTTTAAATGATTAGGAACTAAGCTGCAAAATTTGTGTCCAATATACACTATTGAGGTGATGCTTAAATTACTGTATAGTGTAAATAGTGTAGATCTATGGCTAGTGGGCTTAGGTAAGTTAAATGTCTAATGTACTCTCCCTGAAAATGTACCAGTTTTTTTAGAAGCAGTGTTTTGGATATTTATTATTCTGGTCGTAAAATGCCAAAACCTGAAAATCCTGGAAGATAGTTTTACACGTACTTCTTTGTAGTATTTTTGGCTATAATTCTAACACATCAAAAAGGTCTAAACAATCTAAAAATCGAAACACTCATCTAAAAAAACTTAACTATCACATACATTACAACATTAGAACACTACAACTATAACTATAAGTAATGATACAAAATGCAAAGTATAACCGATAAAAAAAAAAAATCTATATGCAGGAAAAGAAAAAATAAGATATAGGGTAAATAGCTCACAACACAACAATGAAACGCTAATCACACAGCTCGCAATGGCGCCACCAATGAGAATGAAGCCTCATGGTCGACCAATCCAGACACGGAGACAACCAAAAATTGCGTGATTCCTGGAAAATGAAAACCAACAAAATGGCAGCGCGATGTACAATGCCGCAAAAAAAGGGGGTGTAAATTTTGTTTATTCCTATCACCAGCCTTACTACGAGTTAATTACGTGCAAATTTTGAGGAGAACTTATGATTTCCCTACTAATTGAAAAATTATGTTTCCTATCCTTTTAGTTCAATGTCAAGAGTGGGTAGCCCATAGTGGCCTGATTTCAACCCAAGATTGACTGTTAGGTTGGTCTACAAACTTAATGGACACATTTTATGTTCTTTTATTCCAGTGTTCAATCAATGAATACAAACCTTATAAGAAGCAAAATACCCATGTTAAAAATTCAGCCTGGGATTTTTTAATTTTGGCAAGTTATCACGACGGCCGCTAAGTAGGAAAGGCCCTACTATCGCTGGTGTGCGGCGGCGTCAATGGGACCCCACAGCAGTGTGGTGTATGTCCGTGTTGTTTTGGTGGTGTGTTCCTTTAGCCTTAAAAAATGTTATTATGTATTTCTCCGATCAACATGCCTCCTATCCCTCCTCGGTATGGCAGCAGGGCGCAACTGGGCTTCAACGAAACTCGAGTGTTCCTCCTTAATATATATTCTTCTAGGTTTAAGCGTTGTTAAGCGCCCACTAGTTACGGAGCAAATTTTAAAAATCTGTAAATTTAAAATTCCTATGTTATTCTTAAGGATAGTAAGAAAACTGTTATAGTTTGCTTGATTGATCTTTGAATAACTGGTGAATGGCCAACCGACTGAAATGGTCGGTTACAAAAATGTGTATTTTGCGTACATGATGAAACTTTTACTAATAAGGTTGCTTGTATGTAATTTTCATGAGCAAAAAATTAGATGATTTTGGATTTGTGATTGCCAGCAGTTTACATCTGGTAGTGACGTAGTGAATTTTGGCGAGAAGACAACGATAATGCCCACTGTCCAGTGTGTCTACATCGTGTTCGTAACGTATAATGTCTTTGCCGAGAGCAAGTGTAACTTTGTAATTTATTGTTGGTGTATTTTTATTGAATCCGTTATATTTACCTTGTGAAAAGTGTCTGGGTGTGTATAACAGTAATATTCATGCATTATTTAGATCACAAATATTACTGAAGTGTGCGAAATAGTAAAATATCGTACAAAAAACTCATGCCGTCAAAACATCAAATTATTATACTCCTTGTATGATGATATAAAATGTACCATCCAGGCCCGGAAACCAGAAATTGTTTCAAGTTCTTGAACACTTGTACTTAAGTTTCAACTGACTTACAATATCCCCGTTGTAGACCGGCCACACTGCTAGTAGGGAATAAAGTATCTAGTTTTTGTGTCAATCAGACTAATAAGGCCTATCTATATATACTCGTATTATTTTAGTCTGCAGCGTTGCTGTGCCAGGGATATTTAGTTCTGTAGTTTGTTGCATGGGGTTCAACTTATCTATACCAATTGCAAAGCCTATACATCCAAGGCCAAATAAACATACAAAATACTTGTAAGCTTCAAGGAAGCATTTTTAGCCAATGGGAAACGTGCCGCCGCTACAAGACAAACATGTTTATTCATTTATTGTTTTGTTATGTCCTAGCTTTACCCGTCAAAACTAGTCTGATAAGATTCTTAGTATGTACCAGTAGAAATTTAAAATGCTTGGGTATTTATACTGTAACTGCTAAATATTGATGCAGTTGCAAACAGTATGAATACATTTATCCGGTTCATACACTTAACCATAAAAACGTAAACAATGGGAATATTGTGTTTTGTCAAAAATGTAGAAGCTCTCAGCAAAATAAAGATGTTAAATAATCACAAAATCAGTGGCATAAACATTTGGTACTATTCCCTAGTTATAAACAAGCCGAAATATCTTAAAAATTTCAAATTCCATATTAAAAATGTTAACAATCATTTTATTTTTCACAAATACATTAAATTCTGTAGAATTATCGCCTTATTGATTGTTGTTATGTTTGTTAAAGTATTTGGATTCATACCACTGATGTAATATTCGTGAAACATACGAATATGCCAAGAACATAAGAACAAAAAATACTAAACATTACAATTTATGACAAGAAATGGAAATTTTACCTATTGTGCTAATTTTGAAGCTATCGGTCATCACAAATAAGTATACTAAACAATATTGTCATGTTGCCGATGAACAATATTGCTACTTGCTAGTTGCTGCAATACACTGCCGTGCATGCTCTAATATGTTATGTGCATGTGAAGTTTTGTTACTGTCGGGTAAAAAAAACAAACTCAGATACACTTTAGGCTCGCCCTTTCGCCACTCCACTACTAAGGAGTTTTAAGCCCAAGGTTGTGTGAACGTGAACTGAACAGTGGTCACGTTCAGGAGACAGGTGGTAGAAGGGTGAGCTCTACTGCTGTTCTCCTCAAAATTTGCATGTAATGTTTACTCGGAAAAAGGCTCGCGATAATTTTGTAATTTAATATATTTTGCATTTTGTATCATGATCATGACTTGACTGCTAAACAACAAATAAACAAAAACAACCCCATTTTGCGACATCGTACATCATTCCGCCATTTTGTTTGGTTTTACTTTTCCAGGGACTCCATTTCCGGTTGTCTCCGTGTCCGGATTGGTCGACCATGAGGCTTCAATCTCATTGGTGGCACCATTGCGAGCTGTATGAATAGTTTTCCATTGTTGTGAGCTATTTACCCTATACTTACTTACTCTTACTCCAATGGCCATTTGTACCCCAAGTGGTACTTGGCCTCACCAACACACTGCCTCCACGTTGTCATGTCTCTTGCGGTATCTTCATTGACCTCCATCCTGGCCATATCTTTCTTTACTTCATCTGTCCAGCGTTTCTTCGGTCTCCCTTGTGGTCTTCTCCCCAGTGGATCACTTTTCCATATTTGATATAATGTGCTTGTTTCCTCTCTTTTAATGACGTGGCCCGTCTAGCGAAGCCTCCTGCTTTTAAAAGCCTCTGCGATTATACCAGGCTCCTTGAACAGTTCTCATGGATCCTGATTATGTTTAATTCACCATACGTCTCCTTCTTTAGTAGGGCCTTGCACGGGACTTTGTTTTCAAAAGTAATTACAGTAGTTTTTTATCTGTGGTTTTATCCATATACCAGGTTTCAGCTACATATAGAAGGACAGGTCTTATGATAGTTTTTTGTAGATTCTAAGTAGTGTGATGAGATAATAATCTTGATGATAATAATTTGCTTAAAGCATACATACTTCTACTGGCTAGGTTTATTTTGTTCTTTATTTCTATGTGTTTCTCACTTTATGGGCTGACAATAACTTCTAAATATTTAAAAGAATCAACTTGTTGATTTACCTACCCTTTGACTTTTTTTTCTTTTCTTACATATAGATTTTTTGTTATTGATTATATTTTGCATTTTGTATCATGACTTGACTGCTATACAGTGCCTACTTGACTCCTACTTTCTGTAGTTCATTCCAACTGAGGTTGAGTTTTGTGTATTGTTAGTTTAGTTGTAATGTGTTAGTTAAGTTTTTTTTCACCTGAGGGATCAGATTTCAGATCCTGAAACGTAACGTTGTGTATTGTGTTTTACCATTCTGGTAGATAATGTAGTCCGCAATAAACCTTTATTAAGCAACAATATTTATTATACTAATTTATTACTCTTGAGGGAGAAGAAAGCATCACCTTAATTCTATACTAGGGTTCACGAAACATTCCCGAAATTTCGGAAAATTTTTGTGAAAAAAATATTCTCTATTTTCGGGACGGGATTACATTTGATCCGGGAATTTTTTGGGACGGGATTTGATCCGATCGTTAGCGACTTTGTAGCTTCGCGAGTGACGATGACGACGCTGTCACGAGAGATGTTCGCGATGTCCGCGAACGCAGGAGGCGGAGTCATACCATACCGACGATCATGCCGTGACCATGAGTCATACTGACAATCACGCCGTGACCGTGGACTTATTTCGACGATCCCGCCGCGACCGCGGAGTTATACCGACGATCCCGCCGTGATAGCGAGTCATGTTGACGTTCGCACTGTGACCGCAAGTCATTTAGACTGCGAGTCACAAGTTGTCACCTGTAAATTTTTACCCATTATTTTATTTTTATGGATCAGTGCCACAAATGGTAAAAATCTATTTTGTTTCCCTTTTTTGGTAACTGCAATACAGAAGACTTTCTTTTCATGCACAGGAAAAAATCCCATCCCGTCCCGTCCCGAACTAAAATTCAATCCCGTCCATCCCTACTTGACATTTTCATTAACAACGGTGTTATTGTCTGTGAAATGCTGAGAAATAAGGGTACTACTGGGTTACTAACGGACATACACAAAACATACAGAATACAGACAGCATTGACTCAGGAAATTTAGTATGCTAACCAATGGTAACCAGCAATGTACAAAGAAAGTAAGAGTGGGAACGCCGTTCTCGCCCCTACACCACTGTGCAACATCAACGATAACTAAGTTTAGTAATGATTTTGATTGTACCCAAAAGTGATTCTCGCTACCACTGGTTCTTAAGAAAAGTACCGGTACCGAGAACCAACGTCAAAATGTGGTTATGGATAATTGGGTAGTCATACGTACTAATAGTAGATGGACCATAGGCCTATTGCCAGTACGGTCCAGCAATGGCGGTGCAATAGTGGTGAGTTGAAACCGAAATTGACCCATAGGAAAAGTGATTTTAGCAGCATTTGCAAATCCCCTGTTACGATCACAACGAAATCATAAAGATCTTCCGAGATCGCTGAAACATCCGTGATCAACCACTGCAGTTTTAATTATTTTCTTGACACAACAGTCTACAAAACGCTGTTAATGAGTGGAAACCTCAATTGTAAACTGTCAGCAACAATTATTAAAAAATTAAGTTTTCCAGTTCTATACAACACTGATCCTCCGTAACTTTCCCTGTTATCAAATCTCAAGTACAGTATAATTTTTTCTCGCTGTATCTCTGGTTTACCTGAATGGTACCTAACCATTTAATTTAATTTACAGTCACACAATATTGTACTTGCGATCAAATAAATCTGTTATGTAAGTCACAAGGTTATTAATCTCACTTGGTTTTGGATTTGCTTACAAATCGTGATCGGAAATGGTTACAGTATTTGTTAACAAAATTTAATGTAAACAATCAGTGACAGCTAGAAAAAAGAATCTTTATCCAAAAATTGTTTGTTATTTCATAGATGAGGTGTTTTGTAAACAGATGATTTGTAATTTATGACGTATGTAGTAAACATTGGGAGAAAATGTTTTAAAAATCCCACAAAATAGGGGCTTTGTACATTCGTTATTTTATTTCCAAAGTAGTGAGGCCATATTTTAATAGCTAAAGACATTTTCACCAATCCAGTGATACAATAAAACTATTTGAATCTTGATCGGTAGTCTAGTTATCTTGGAGTAGTAAATTGGAATTTTGGTGTTATATACACAAGGAAAGACAGACAAACAAACAGACGGATAGAAATTTAGATAAGCCTTGTTTCGGCTTTCTTAGGGCATAAAACGTTAAAATAACCAAAAGATTCATGATTCTACCCAATGTACAGAACAAACTGTAATTTTATTTTCTTCTCACATAGGCTTTTGCGGCCACTGTCATAAGAGTTCATGGTGTTTGTTTTTCGGCATCAACCGTGTCGTCACTACTAAACTGCCAGACATTTCGCCCTCACTATGAAGTGGTATCCTCAGTTGCTAGGCTGAGACTCTTGTAACTCTGTAACTATTGGAACTCTTGTAATTTTACTTATTTAGATGTCATGTTTCCATTACAGAGCTGGCGAAGGGGAGGCATTGATCAAGCAGATGAAGGAACAATACTCTCCTGTCATCAAGAACAAGAGTGACAGGAACATGGAGATTCTATCTAGCAATATACAGAATGTAAGTGGGAACATTGTCAGTTGTATTATTTACAATCCCTAGAGGAGGAAAGCAAAGACCGATTTATATTAGACATAAAGAGACATAACCTAACCCCTCTATCTAACCCAACTATGTGAGTAAAACCTGTGTAAAAAAAACCCTTAAATACTATATTTCAATTTTTGGTGATGTTAATGAGGTAGACCAAGTCTGATCAATGGCCTAGAGACAGCATCCTAGATTAAACGTTTGAATCCCGTCTAGGGCGAGTTTGATGGGAAGTAAAATAAACAGTGATGCACTTTGAGTGGTTATTTGTGAGCTACACATCGCAAAGTCAACGGAGAGTAGCATTAAACAATGCTGCTCCCTTACACTGATGTAGAAACATACAAATTCATATTGAACTAACAAATATTCCAAAAATTTACACCTGTCTTCTTCAGTGATTTTGGCGTGTTCTGTGGATAAATTATCAACATTCAAATTACTCACAAATGAAAGATGCTATGATTATTTAGCAATCATAAAATTTTAGAGATGATTGTCTGATTTCTAATAAGTCTTGTGTTATAGACTGGAGGCGTGGAGACGTCAGGGGAGACGGAGGACAAGAAGTTAGTGGACGCAGCCATCAACCAGATGTTGTCTAATGTGCCCAGCCCAGCACCTTTCATGCACAGTCCTGCATCCAGCAACATAGACCCCACGGACTCTAGCTTTGTCAAGGTAAAGTGTTCGACAGTCTAATGATACATTAAGCGTAACAAATCTGGTAAGGAGACGATAATTAAGTCTCTGCGACCGCAGAAGATGTTGGCCGTGACTACAGAAGATGTTCTTGATTTTGTCCTGACCCCAGGAAAATGTTCACGATTTCGCTGTGACAATTTTGCTTGATGATGAAAACATTATATCATTTGCAGGATATGAAAACAAACATCGCCTACTTCACTTTGATAATGATACGTTACTTACGGCTTTCCTGACATTTGTAATGAAATCGCTAGCTTTGATAATGTTTGCAGTGACATAGTTAGCTCTATACTAATGTCTTTTAAAACAAATTAATAATTTCTAAACTCGAGTTTGCAATAGGTAGACATTTGGAATAGCATGACTCTAATATATTAGCCCCTGTAAATTAGCTGAACTCTATCCCTTTAAAAAATTCACACTGTTCAGTGATAGCACTAACTTGAAGTGGATATGAATGCTACAAATTAAATTCTTAATCAGAATAGAAAGTGTTATGGTATTTATAGAATGTAAAAAGGACGTTTAATGCTCAAAACAAATATTTACACTCATCCTGGTAACGTTAAATACATAAGATAGAAATAGATGACTGATTTTGATTGCACACTCCAACTATAGGACCTATATTTGATATTGGGATCACTGCGGTTGGTAACACTGTCTTCTGTCTATAGGCGACGCTGGCAGCCAAAGCGTTGCCCCCCCTGCATGTGATAGTCAAGAAGATAGGCATAGTTCCGCCCATAATCCGCACCCCCGCAGCAGTGGCCGCGTCACTGTCTCCCCCCTCCAGTCACCACAGTCCTCCGCCTCCTACGGCCGCCCACTCACCACCTAGACCTGTGCCTGCGCCTTCTACACAAGACAGACCCTCCGTGCTGCGAGTGGCACATCGTCAGGGAGACCAGGTAACAATGTGATGAAAAACGGTCTTGCTATCAATTTTTAAAGACACATTAAGTATTATTAACAATATTGTCTAAACTATCCCCTGCTGTCCTTGAATGATCATTGGGCTTTTAATGAATGATCTTGGCTAAAGAACCAGCTGATCTTGGCCAATAACAAAGATGTCATCCCATTCATTTAACATCCATCCTTCTTTCACTTTTGTCTCAAAATATGCATTGTGGTATGTTTGGGTTTTTTATACTTTGTAATAAACCTTGACTTGAAAAAGGTAGCAATTATTGAAAAAGAGCCCTACATCTATGGTTAAAAGTATTATTATGCTTGGAAAATAATTACACAAATTCGGTTATCTTGTGGGTGAATGAACTTAAAATTAAAATCAAAATCACAGCCAAACCTTAAAGTAAAGGTTTTTACAAAATAACATTTTACTACTGCAAGTATAATTTTAAATTGCCATCAGTTATCAGTTTCATACATGTCTTATTAGCACAGAGCCCAGCTTACTTTTTTAAAATAATACACTAACACCATGAGATATCAAGAAAGGTTGATGTCAACACCCAGCTGTTGATGCTGAATATTTTACGCTTTTACTGTCATACAACCTACTGTTTACACCAAACCAGCCTTGTAACTGAAGCTGTTGTTGATTAATCAGTTTAACAATAAGTGGTGTATCACATGCTCATGTTAAAGTCACACTATTGATCAATTACATATCCGAACGTCTCAAGATTTTTACACCTCTTATAACTGGTCTGCAGGTTCTCGATACTTTTGAGGTAGGATTGGAGCAACAGTTGACCCAAGAAGCAGTTCAAGGCCAGAATTGATATAAGACCAAACGCAGGATGGGTCGAGCCGAGCCAACCTTTTATTTTTCCGATTGCAGAAAGCATCTGTTGAGTTACGTGATTAATTGATGATTTCGCTGCGAAATTGGAAAGCGGTTTACATTATGCAATGCCTGTGGAAGATGTTGACGATTTTGTCGTCCCTGCAGAAGGTGTTTATAATTTAACCGTGATATAGTGAAGATTATGTATTGTATATATTATATTGTAAACCTAAAGATGGAAACCAGCCCAATATTTGAAGAAGAAAGTGACAGACAAAAAAACTCCTTATTCGCTGTTTACCCGTAGATGACTTGTGAAAGACAACTGCATTAAGGTTTCCATGATAACCTGTAAATGTTTTGTGACTGACTGTATGTTGCAGGTGTCGGTGATGAAGGTGAAGAAGATGAGGATAGACTGGGAAGGTTCAGCCGAGGTAATGTCAGAGCACAGCCCTGCCTCGGCCCCTGTCTCACCACGTGGTGTGTTGGTCGCTCCTGGATGTAAGCGCAAGAGTGAAGAGTGGACGCAAGCTCCGGCCCCGTCACAGTTTCCTCTGCTTGTCCCCGCCAAGCACAGTAGTGAGGACGAGTGGTCAATGGCTGCCTCAGCTGCGGCTCCCCCACTTCCCACCCCTACAATCAGCCCCCCGCCGTTCCCTCTGGAAGTCAGCGAGCTCCTGAGAGACACAGACTTCCCCGACTTTCCTGACAGTTAGTATTGTGAAATATTTTATAGAATTACCACTAAAAAGCAAAGATTAACCAAAGTCTTGTTAAATTAAAGAGCAGCATTCTATTTAATTCATTCACATTGGCAACCAAAGCTGTTTGATAAAATGTGCATACTACAATTTCCGTGACAGCTCTGATTTGGAAATTCTGGTATGTACATTATTCCATTTGTTCAAGTAACAATAGGCCTACTATACTATACTATATTATATTACCTACTTATGACTCAGCCACTTGTTCCTTATTTGTAAAATGTAATTCAATTAATTAACTTTTTTCAGTACCAATCAATACATCATATTCAAATTGAAATATTTGATTTTTCAGATGATGAATCGCCCCCTTCCCTCCCAACCAATCTGGAGGTAAGTTGACTTAAAATCACAGCATTTTTTTGAAGAAAAACAGAGTTCAGGTAACTTTCCTGGAAAATGAGTCTAGGGTCTAGTAGATACACAATAAAATATAACACTGGTATTGTGTCATAATTTAGGACAATTTTCAGATGGTTAATTGTAGAGAAATGTCTGTTGAAGTTCAAACCTAGACTCCCGTTCAGTGATGCTAGCCGTGGCCATCACATAAAAAGGGAAACAAAAATAAAAATGTACTTAACATTGGTTTTGCTCCATCCATTGAATGTTTGATGGTTCCACAGGATATTTATGGGATGACACTGTCATGGCAGCCGGAGATCCTGGAAACGTCCCACCAAACCCTGGACTCCCGGGTTCAGCTCCAGAGTGACCAGATCCAAGATATCCAGCGGGACCTCACCTTGGTCCCTCCGGAGCACTCCAACACCAACCTCTACAACTCCAGGCTATCCCAGCTACAGGTATGGACAAAGGATTCAATTATGTTTACCTGTTCTGCTCATTTGCATAATGTACCATATAATATATTCATACTTCTAGATTATTTTTGTGTTATACGTTCTACAACACACATTTCACCAATTTAGATCTACTGGCAAAAAATATAACAATGTAAAACATTAGAAATCTTCATCAACATGAGTGAGTAACTATAGCTGGGCTACTGAGTAGTTAGAACAAGTGTCTTCTTATTCGAAGGCTGCTGGTTCAATACTGTAAAAAGCTATGGTCATTCATAATTAACTTATTTATCATTAATTCATCTTCACCTTAATCATGGTAAATGGTTTCTCCATTATAGTTCTTAATTTGTTAATTTTACTTGTTTATTGACCCCAATCTACCATTGACAATTTTCATTCTGTACATTTTCCATTCCCAAATCTACAGAGTTTTGGTATTTTCTTAGGGATTCTTCTCAATTTAGGGTAACATTTTCTTCTTCATTGGTTTTTCGAAATGCCCATATCATCTGCAGTCAATCTCTCATTATAATACAGATTTCTTGTATATTTCACGCTGAATTTTGCAAGTGACAAGAGCTTATTTGGACTGACCAAGCACTCCTACCTTCTTGTTCAGGCTAAACCATTACAACTTATTTAACGTAGTCTCTCCGATAATAAAAAATATTCTCTTCCTCTTAACTTGAAATTATGATAAAACAAGACAAAAATCACAACAGAAAACTAACTTCATCATGGTATTTTGTGAGTTTTCCTCATAACTTCAATCTGAAATTTAACACCTAATGTTTGTGAACATAAAGAGAAAAAGTTGTAATTTATGCGCCTGAATACCATTTGGTAACCAGTAAAATAAATATCAAACAGAAAATAAGCACTCTAAAAGAAGGTGGAAATGTTCAGTCAAGCTAAATGACCAGACCACCACAAAACTCAGTACCAAATGTGGCTTCTGACATAATGCAATCCATGTTTGGGTTTGGGACGGATAGTAAAAATGGAGTTTTCATTAACAGATGGAGAAGCTGGCTTTCTTGCTACAGCATGTTTACCACAAGATGAACTCTTTCCAACAAAAACTGGAGGAACCAATATAATGATTGCCATTCGGTGTGTGGAAGCGAAAGCTACTACCCTGTCGAAGGTCAGCTTTAGACTTTTACTCCATGTTAGATTGCTGTTGATCGTTTCGGCAGTCAATTTGTAAATCCACCCAAACTCGAATTTAACGGACATTTAAAAACGTAACTGTTTAGTAAAGTAAATCCATATCTAAATAGAAATAATATGCTAAAATGTAAAAGTATTTTCACTTTTTCAACTTTAACCTCACACTTTGAAGCTTTCAATATTTTACACACTTGTATACTTTGTTGAATTTTTATTCATTGTTTGGCCTTTGAAACTTGGACAGTAAAACTTTTCTTTATTCACTCTTTATTTTCAACGTTAATATGGATGAACCTTAGAGATATTTTTAAACCAGCTATTTGAAGGAAAGAACTGTTATTATCTCTGAGCCCTATACTACCATGATTATGCAAATACCTAGTAAGCACTCATGTCAACCAACTTATTATATTACCTCACAAACACAACACATTGCATTATATTTGAGTTAATTAGGCAGTATATGATTGTTTGAATGTTGGTATGGATGGGTTTTATTGACCATAGGCAAGCTTTCAAAGTCATGCCAAGAAACCCAGGGAGAACATTTTCATGATTTGCATAGTTAGGAAAGTTAGTCAAAAATTCTAACTAGTTAGAAGTTAGAAGTTAGTCCCGTAAAAAGTAACTGATAGAAGTTATAAGTTAGTTAGTTTAAAAAGTAACTGATAGAAGTTATTAGTTAGTTGAAAAACTAACTGATATAAAATAAAGTTAGTTTTAGTAGAAATTAGTTGTTCGTTGGGCAGTTGTTTTAAAGTATTTTTTAATGTCACATCTTGGTTACTAATATATACTATAATATGAGTAAAGATTGCGCAAGATATGATTTAAAAAATGGCTCCTACGATTTCCTCCAATTTCAATGCTATTGAAAATTGCTTGTATAATACATTTGCATTGTATGATGTCTTACTAACCAAAGGGATTATTACGACTGTTCAAAAACATTAAGTGTTTTACTGCAAAACAATATACACTGACATTGAACTAAAAATCTAAAGGAAAGGCCAAGGAGATTTGTATTTTTCGACGATGCATCGCACGAATTGATGCGTTATTACACCATCCCGTAATTATAGTTGCAACGTTCCACGATCCCAGTGACTTAATGCAATAACGGTTGTCAGATAACAGATGTTATGTATCATGAGTTTTATATTGATTGAAGCTTATTGTGGACATTTTATAGATTGATCGTCCAAATTAAAAAGTTTTGTAGACTAAATTGAGGATAAGTGGATGTCTAACAAAAACGAATTGTCTTTACTACTTAATTAATCGTAGTAAGACTGAAAATATTTGTAGGCTTATAAGCTCTATTTTTTACCTCTTGAACAAATCAAACACCACGAGCAAGATCGGTCCCCTGGTACTTGTGTTTTAATCAAACATTGTCACATTTTACATTACTACAACATAAACAAATGACATAAAACTTGTCAGATAATGAACATCAACTAAAGACAATGTTTTGACACTTGAGATGATATATCAATCACCAAACAAACATTTCCCCTTCCCACCCATCAGTGCTTGGGGTGTTGATAATGGCCGGCACTACCCCAACGATGTAAAAACTACTGGATTGCGCTCTCAGTAGCACTGCGGGCGCTGTTTTCGGTCTAGCTCCCCCCACCATCTACTGGCAGTAGCCGACGCAGCCCATACACTCACCATTGTAAAACGGGCCTTTTTAAGTTGCTGCTCTGTTTAAATATATAGATATAAAATATTGCTAATACATGCCAAAAACTTTTACTATTCTCAGGGTGTCTACCAACCGGGAAATCCAGGAAAACCGGGAATTGTACTTAAATTTTTACTGGCCATGAAATGTACTGGAATTGTCCTTAAATGCCAGACTATGTCCTTAAATTTTTAATGGGCCATAATTTTATTGATCGCTAGTTGGTTAGGAGCACATAAAAGGTTTATCAGATGTTTGTTTACATTTTCATAATTTATTACTAGAGTAATTATGCAATAAAAATCCCATTAGCAATCTCAAACCCATTAATATTTTATCATGACAATCAAGTGTCAAGTCAAGTACTTCTAAGAACTGTTGACTCAGCAGCTAGCTCATAAAAGTTGTATCACTTTTATTCCTTTACAACTTCTTTTTTTTATTACTAGGGTAATTATTATTAGATCCCAAACCTATTTTATCGTGGAAATAATAGCTTTATAATGGCTGTTAAATTTCTTTTCTTACTTGTACTTTCTGCTTGAAGATTCATGAAGATTCAATTTGCCGCGGCCAGTGCCTAGTGCCATAAAACTGTTTATGGTTTCATATTAAACATGTAAATAATCTATAGTCTTATTTTGTAAGTTAACCCCTTTTTGTGGACATTTTATCTTTCAATTGACAAAACCACAAGCATTGTTGTTTGCATTAATGTTTTATCACTATGTAGGCCTGCTTGGTTTCAAATTATGTCCTTGCATTTTCTGTGTCTTTGTCTATTGTTGGCTATTCAGGTTTCAATGTTTTTTTGTTTCCCATATATTTATTTATTGAGTTGTATGCTTTAAGCAATCTAAATCTTATGAACTAGAATGATGATAGTGACTTTGCTGCTATTATAACCTCATTGTTTGTTACTCAGTTTATATAGGCCCTCATAAATAATTAGGTCTAGGCCTGGGTATTTTGATTCTTGAAAGAGCTGTAAAATATATTGAGAAAATGTAATAATTACATTTTCTTAAAATATATTTTTTAAATATATTTGTTGAGCCTAAGATAAACAACTAATGATTGCTATGTGTCGATATTAACTTTGCAAATGAAGATACAATAATCTTACGCTGTGCTTATTGCTTATTGGTAGCCGCTTATCATACCTTGATTTTGTACTAAGAATTGAGTAACAATATGCATTAAAGATTTTTTTTCAAAAGTAGTCGAGAACCTAACGTTGTGCCAGGGCGAATCATGCCAAATTAATCGGCCTGGATCGGATAAGCTATGTTATGAAGTTTACGTGACCGATGGAGATATTTGTCGCTATCGCAGGAGACAATGATTGCGTTTCTCTGTTACACTATAAAAGCTTTACCTAAAGTATAGGTAGGCCTGTGTTTGTTTACTTTCAATAAATTTCTATTTTGAAATTTTTAACTCTTATCTATTTTACTTTTCTCTCTGGTACAACTACAGTGAATAACAAGATTAATACAGTTTGACAAATCAGGAAAATTATTCGGTAGGCCTAATGACACCGACAAAGGTTACGGCAAAGTGTCCTTAAATGTACGGGAATTGTCCATGAATTTTTTATCCAGAATGTAGTAGACACCCTGTATTCTAAACTTTATGTCTTCTTATTTTCGTGCAAAAAATAACACATTTGAACTCTTAAAAACCCTACTACATTTGTCCAGTTTTTACCGCAAATCTATGCTTGACATTAACGTGATAGGCATACTTTTTTATGACCTATTTTGTAAGATACATTGTCATTAAACATTGAAAGAAAAAATATCGCGTTTACGTCAAACATTTACGTTACCACTGCGGCAAAAACTTAGCAAAATTATTCTAAATGTTTATGTACTAGTTTTTCGATTAATAAAATAGAATTTCAAACACAAATATTGTACTTTATATTTCTCCTTTGTAATCACTTATTATTTTACCATGTACAATTTGGAACTAGCAATATCAGTTGTCTAAAAAACTCTACAAAACGGGTTTAGTGAATTTGTAGTTTTAAAGAATTCAAATGGGTTATTTTCTGCAAGAAACAAAACAGACATAAAAGGTTTAACTAGTAAAAAGAGTTTGACAAGCGTTAGCAATATTTTATCCCTATAAATTTCAACAGTGCAGCAAATAAAAAGTGTGTTTTATAATGGTGAATGTATGGGCTGCGTCGGCTTCTGCCAGTAGGTGGTGGGGGAAGCTCGACCGCGCGGCCAACACTGAGCCAGCGATCCATGAGTTCGTTGCACTACCCTTCCACAGCGAGCCTTTCAAGACCGGAAAATGCCGCGCTTCTGCGCATGCGCTAGTAACTGGTGGCGTAGCAGCAGCTATTTCAGAAAGTCACGGTCACTAACCTCTAACTAGCGTCGTTGTCGTAGTATTTATCTTGACTGCACTGCAACTGCAACTAGTTCCTAACAATTATTATTCATATCGTTTGTTATTCTTTATGTTATGATCGAGTTATGTCTGAGTTGAAGTTGGGGTTAATGTTATTGATAGATTTTGATTGCTGCTGTGTTGCGGAGGTCATTTATTATCGATGATGTGCTCCTTCTTCAATGCGAAGATTCTGAGAAATATGAGTAATGGAAGCCATCAATAACACTGGAGTACTTTGTAGTTTATGTGGAAAAGTTTATTTTTAGTTTATGGACGAGAAGTACAGAAGGATTCCAATTAATAAGCCAGCTATGTTCAACAAGGCAACTGGCAAGGCCAATAAAATAAATTATTATGTATTAGCGTTGTTGAACATTTACATTTTGTTATACATTTCATTATAAGCAAGATGCCAATAATTCTCAAAAAGCTTAGACCATTAAACACGAAATGAGAATTGGGATCTTCTCTTTTGGAAAACATGTTTGGGTACAATTGAAGATAGATGAATAGATGATAACGGTAACGTAGCCCACCCAAGTTACTTAAAATGTATTTTATAAAATAAAGGAGGTGCCAGAGGTTACAGTAAGTAAAGTAACACATACATAAACATAATCTGTACAATTTCTTCATTGGAGTTAAGCGCGGGAAACCGTTCCAGTTTCAAGTAGATTGTTGCAAGAGTTGCAGTGAAGATACTAGTGTGATTTTCTGAAACAGCTGCAGCTGTTACAAGTGCTACGAATAACGCTTACTTGCGCATGCGCAGACGCGCGGCATTTTCCGGTCTTGAAAGGCTCGCCTTCCACAGGCCCACTGCATTCCAAAGCAACTGGACTTTGACTTTCTCTTTCCCCACCCCCCGCGTTGTTTGTCTACAAGGGCACTGACTTCTCACGGTCGCACGCAACCCTCACTGATCACGTGAAATAAATAACCAGTATTTGAGATGCTTCCGCATAATTGGGAAAGTTAGTTGAAAATTCTAACTAGTTAGAAGTTATTAGTTAGTCCCGTAAAAAGTAACTGATAGAAGTTATTAGTTAGTTAATTTAAAAACAAACGAATAAAATAGAAGTTAGCCAAAAAACTAATGAATAGTGCTATTCGATAGAATTTCTATTCGTTATTCCCAAGTATGATGATTTGCATATGGCCAATGGTAATACAAATATGGTTGATGATACAATTCTAATGAGGCTTAAGCAGTACCATTTCAGAGGGGGGAAATGAGGTTTTTTTCTAGTTATGTGCTCCAATCATCACTGTTTCCAGGTGGACCACAGAAATCAGGTGCAGATATTGAGGTCTCTGCAGCAAGATCTCATACAACAGAATGTCCAGGTCTAATCTAGAGTGTTACAGTATCTCAGCAGTTATCACTTGTTCCAGGCGGAACACAGAAAGCAGGTGCAGATATTGAGGTCTCTGCAGCAAGATCTCATACAACAGAATGTCCAGGTCTAATCTAGAGTGTTACAGTATCTCAGCAGTTATCACTTGTTCCAGGCGGAACACAGAAAGCAGGTGCAGATATTGAGGTCTCTGCAGCAAGATCTCATACAACAGAATGTCCAGGTCTAATCTAGAGTGTTACAGTATCTCAGCAGTTATCACTTGTTCCAGGCGGAACACAGAAAGCAGGTGCAGATATTGAGGTCTCTGCAGCAAGATCTCATACAACAAAATTTCCAGGTCTAGCCTAGAGTGTTACAGTATCTCAGCAGTTATCACTTGTTCCAGGTGGAACACAGAAAGCAGGTGCAGATATTGAGGTCTCTGCAGCAAGATCTCATACAACAGAATGTCCAGGTCTAGCCTAGTGTGTTACAGTATCTCAGCAGTTATCACTTGTTCCAGGTGGAACACAGAAAGCAGGTGCAGATATTGAGGTCTCTGCAGCAAGATCTCATACAACAAAATGTCCAGGTCTAGCCTAGAGTGTTTCAGTATCTCAGCAGTTATCACTTGTTCCAGGTGGAACACAGAAAGCAGGTGCAGATATTGAGGTCTCTGCAGCAAGATCTCATACAACAGAATGTCCAGGTCTAGCCTAGTGTGTTACAGTATCTCAGCAGTTATCACTTGTTCCAGGTGGAACACAGAAAGCAGATGCAGATATTGAGGTCTCTGCAGCAAGATCTCATACAACAAAATGTCCAGATCTAGCCTAGAGTGTTACAGTATCTCAGCAGTTATCATTTGTTCCAGGTGGAACACAGAACGCAGGTGCAGATATTGAGGTCTCTGCAGCAAGATCTCATTCAACAAAATGTCCAGGTCTAGCCTAGAGTGTTACAGTATCTCAGCAGTTATCACTTGTTCCAGGTGGAACACAGAAAGCAGGTGCAGATATTGAGGTCTCTGCAGCAAGATCTCATACAACAGAATGTCCAGATCTAGCCTAGAGTGTTACAGTATCTCAGCAGTTATCACTTGTTCCAGGTGGAACACAGAAAGCAGGTGCAGATATTGAGGTCTCTGCAGCAAGATCTCATACAACAAAATGTCCAGGTCTAGCCTAGAGTGTTACAGTATCTCAGCAGTTATCACTTGTTCCAGGTGGAACACAGAAAGCAGGTGCAGATATTGAGGTCTCTGCAGCAAGATCTCATACAACAAAATTTCCAGGTCTAGCCTAGAGTGTTACAGTATCTCAGCAGTTATCACTTGTTCCAGGTGGAACACAGAAAGCAGGTGCAGATATTGAGGTCTCTGCAGCAAGATCTCATACAACAGAATGTCCAGGTCTAGCCTAGTGTGTTACAGTATCTCAGCAGTTATCACTTGTTCCAGGTGGAACACAGAAAGCAGGTGCAGATATTGAGGTCTCTGCAGCAAGATCTCATACAACAAAATGTCCAGGTCTAGCCTAGAGTGTTACAGTATCTCAGCAGTTATCACTTGTTCCAGGTGGAACACAGAAAGCAGGTGCAGATATTGAGGTCTCTGCAGCAAGATCTCATACAACAGAATGTCCAGGTCTAGCCTAGTGTGTTACAGTATCTCAGCAGTTATCACTTGTTCCAGGTGGAACACAGAAAGCAGATGCAGATATTGAGGTCTCTGCAGCAAGATCTCATACAACAAAATGTCCAGATCTAGCCTAGAGTGTTACAGTATCTCAGCAGTTATCACTTGTTCCAGGTGGAACACAGAACGCAGGTGCAGATATTGAGGTCTCTGCAGCAAGATCTCATTCAACAAAATGTCCAGGTCTAGCCTAGAGTGTTACAGTATCTCAGCAGTTATCACTTGTTCCAGGTGGAACACAGAAAGCAGGTGCAGATATTGAGGTCTCTGCAGCAAGATCTCATACAACAAAATGTCCAGATCTAGCCTAGAGTGTTACAGTATCTCAGCAGTTATCACTTGTTCCAGGTGGAACACAGAAAGCAGGTGCAGATATTGAGGTCTCTGCAGCAAGATCTCATACAACAAAATGTCCAGGTCTAGCCTAGAGTGTTACAGTATCTCAGCAGTTATCACTTGTTCCAGGTGGAACACAGAAAGCAGGTGCAGATATTGAGGTCTCTGCAGCAAGATCTCATACAACAAAATGTCCAGGTCTAGCCTAGAGTGTTACAGTATCTCAGCAGTTATCACTTGTTCCAGGTGGAACACAGAAAGCAGGTGCAGATATTGAGGTCTCTGCAGCAAGATATCATACAACAAAATGTCCAGGTCTAGCCTAGAGTGTTACAGTATCTCAGCAGTTATCACTTGTTCCAGGTGGAACACAGAAAGCAGGTGCAGATATTGAGGTCTCTGCAGCAAGATCTCATACAACAAAATGTCCAGGTCTAGCCTAGAGTGTTACAGTATCTCAGCAGTTATCACTTGTTCCAGGTGGAACACAGAAAGCAGGTGCAGATATTGAGGTCTCTGCAGCAAGATCTCATACAACAAAATGTCCAGGTCTAGCCTAGTGTGTTACAGTCAACGATCACATAAGACCAATAGATGGAGCATGTTGGCCGCGACGTGAAGCCAGTATTTTTCACTAATCTACAACAAGATGGCGGCTGCCGGCTGTGATGAGCCCTAGTAGCACGCGCAGCTAATTAAATGTTAGTTGATAGCAATGGTATCCATGACAATACGCCTTTGTATTACAAATATTTGTGTTACTAACACAATGACCTTCAAAATACGCTTTTGATTTTTTTTCTAATGTTTACCGTTTCTTAGAAAAAGTTAGTTTACATAATTAACAACAAAAACTTTTTGGGCGAAAGGAAAATTCTGAAAAGCTACAAATCTGTTTATAATATATGTATCTACATCGTATTAAAGTTTGATAAAGTTCTGATGTTTGGTTTACAATCTACGAATTTTCAAAGTGACAAGATCATTTCTGAAACTCTTTGTACAACTCTCCTTTATATTCTGACTGTCATATTAATTTTTATGAAAGAGCTAAAAAATATTAATTTTTAGATGAATACAAAGAATAAAACGAAGAAAAGTTATATGTAATCCGTGTTTTTCTAATTAGTTTAGTAACTTTTCTGTATAGCTCCAAATTTGAGTATCTAAACTGTATTACAAGTGACGTTGTAGGCAGAATCTGCCCGCATGACGCCACGCGGCGCGGCGGGTAGCCCCTATATTACAATTTAAATTACAACCAAACTACGCCAGCTAAAAATTTAAAAAATATGACCCAAAAGGTTCAACTCTTTAGCTACAAAATCCACCGTTTTTTAACTTACCTGACCAAAAAATAAAAAAAGTAGCAGCCGACGAACTTTTTCATGTCATATTTTAAAACTCATTTAAAAGTACCGACTTTATTTGAAGATTTAAAATAGAAAATACTAACTTTTAAGCTTTTAATTAAAACCAATAGTGACATCGACTTATTGATTTCACTCATACGAAGCTTCAACCATATAACTTAAGTATAAGTAGGCTAAATGTCGAGTTATTTTGAAGCGGAACATTGAGTTTTGGTGCCGTTTTCATCGACATCTAGCGCTTCTATCCTACAACAAGATGGCGGACCTGGCTTCACCTGCTTTAATGTTAGTTAGATAGGAGTGCTCCATCTATTGGTCTTATGTGATCGTTGGTTACAGTATCTCAGCAGTTATCACTTGTTCCAGGTGGAACACAGAAATCAGGTGCAGATATTGAGGTCTCTGCAGCAAGATCTCATACAACAGAATGTCCAGGTCTAGCCTAGTGTGTTACAGTATCTCAGCAGTTATCACTTGTTCCAGGTGGAACACAGAAATCAGGTGCAGATATTGAGGTCTCTGCAGCAAGATCTCATACAACAGAATGTCCAGGTCTAGCCTAGTGTGTTACAGTATCTCAGCAGTTATCACTTGTTCCAGGTGGAACACAGAAAGCAGGTGCAGATATTGAGGTCTCTGCAGCAAGATCTCATACAACAGAATGTCCAGGTCTAGCCTAGTGTGTTACAGTATCTCAGCAGTTATCACTTGTTCCAGGTGGAACACAGAAAGCAGGTGCAGATATTGAGGTATCTGCAGCAAGATCTCATACAACAAAATGTCCAGGTCTAGCCTAGAGTGTTACAGTATCTCAGCAGTTATCACTTGTTCCAGGTGGAACACAGAAAGCAGGTGCAGATATTGAGGTCTCTGCAGCAAGATCTCATACAACAAAATGTCCAGGTCTAGCCTAGTGTGTTACAGTATCTCAGCAGTTATCACTTGTTCCAGGTGGAACACAGAAAGCAGGTGCAGATATTGAGGTCTCTGCAGCAAGATCTCATACAACAGAATGTCCAGGTCTAGCCTAGTGTGTTACAGTATCTCAGCAGTTATCACTTGTTCCAGGTGGAACACAGAAAGCAGGTGCAGATATTGAGGTCTCTGCAGCAAGATCTCATACAACAAAATGTCCAGGTCTAGCCTAGTGTGTTACAGTATCTCAGCAGTTATCACTTGTTCCAGGTGGAACACAGAAAGCAGGTGCAGATATTGAGGTCTCTGCAGCAAGATCTCGGACAACAAAATGTGGAGGTTTAACCTCTGATTCCATCAGCTCACCCATACTTTTATACCTAGTTAGTTACACAATCATTTGCTACTTTATCAATAAGTTTGTTAATTTGTAAATTTTTGTATAGTTACCACTTAATGTTATTTGTGATTTGCACATATTTTATGTGGACTGTCTGGAGCTTTAGGTTAGTCAAGTGAAGGCAGTGACCATAATACTTTATAATTTTTTGAATACTCTTTATACCAAATCAACAAAAGTAAAGGAAACAGTTCCTTTACCAATCATATTTGGGTTCTAACATGTTATTAAAACAAAACCATAGTAAATATTTTATAATGTTTTTGCTTTTGTCCAGGTTTTCTAATCCAACACAATTTGGTCTCCTTCACTGTCTTTATTTTTATTAAAGGAAGTCAAGTGGTTAGATTTATTTATGTTAGCATATGTTTAGTACATTAGTGGTTTCAAATGTACATAATTTAACCTATTCTGTTAAAAATAATATTAATTAACTTATTAACTGATGGGTTAAGTCATTGCTGAAAATTCGGTCATTTATTTTCCGAGTAGACTGAAAATAAGTAAAGTGTCTTAACCAAGTCTGAAGGATTGAGACTGGATAGCCGATTGCCATAGCATATGTTACGTTAGCTAGGACTTGTTGAAATAACGGCAACTTTGTAAAATTCAGTTATTGTGTTAGATTAAAGCTTTAAAATAAATATTTAGGCATAAGAATAGTATTTTATTGTGAAATTTTGTTACAGCGTTGTCGTTTATTCAGATATATGATATTATGTTGCTTTTTGCTAAAAAAGATTGTTATAATTTAATTTTTTATGAACTTGTTAGGAATTTTGTACTGTTTTATTTTTAACGAATTTATTCGGTCTTGAAGTTATGTGCAATTTTAACTTTATATTTTTCCAGCTTGGTTTTTTTTCTGTTGTTTAAATCTATATTATATGTTTTGGAAGGTTTTGTTAAGAGTCCAACTCAGAGAGACTGTGGTCCTACTTCTCACTCTGTAGTATTCCGGTCCCGACTTTGTCACCCAACATTGTAATTATTGACTATACAGAACGTTAGTTTGCACCCTAGATCACCTCTCAATGGTAGTTGTAACCACTTGTAAAAAGATGTCTTTTTATAACTTAAAATAAGTATGAATTAAACACAATCTTAAAACAGAGAAGATTTAATTTAATTAATATTTTTAGAAAGTTGAACCATTTTTAACATTTACTGGTCAATGTTAAATTAAATATGTTAAAATTTTGTTAAGGTTTGATTTTTTTAATACAACAAAATTTTTGCAAGATTCTTTATTGTAATTTTTAATTGAAAAAAATGCTTATTCAGTAACAACCTAATGAACTCGATAATTTGTGGTCCCTGGGGTAGTCAAGTTATCCAGAATATTGAAATTTTAATGGGTCTTCATAAATGAATGCATAACAGACTAATTTTTACACATGAATTTATTGCTTATGAGTATTTTTACATATTGAGCAAACAATTTTCAAAGAAATGTTGAATATGTAACAATTAAATCAAAATTTTCTGAACACTAGTTTGTTTTGTATGCAGCCTGTCAGCTGCAGCCTGTCGAGATAGTGAGGTTTTACTATATAACAAATATGCAGATTTTGTATTCGCAATATATAAATAACAGAACTGTTCACGTGCTACAATATGTGTATATTGTATTTTCAAAAGCTGTTGATAGTTTGTCTTGCACTGAAAGAATGTATGTAAAAAAGTTATATAAATAATACAGCTGTTTTTTATTTACATATTTTGGGCTCAACTTGGGGAAATATCTTCTATATATTACTATAGTTCGGCCGCTTAGAAAACGACCTGTACGATAATGCTAAACCAATGCTAGAGGAGGTCGCTTTCTAAGCGACCGAACTATACAAACAATTTTTAAACTTTTGAAGTGTTACTCCTTGACATTTACACAAATTTTCTAAGCTCTTTTATACAAAATATAATAGGGGTTTGATGCTATATTATATTCCATAATTGTAATTTTTAAATTTTGTTTGGTAAAAAAGTTAAAAATTATTTTATTAAATCCAAAACTACCAATTTATATTTACTAATATTCTTATACTTTTTATTTTTATTTAGAATTTTCATATCTACTCCAAAGTGTAAAATTAAATAATTATACACCAAATCTATTAACTGTCTGGTGTTAATGTGTCCGTTTATGTAGACAGAAAATAAAGATATTTGTTCAACCATTTTTGCTTTGTCAAAAATGTGTATGTGTTATATTGGTGTAAAACTGGATGTACATAATGGTTTAAGTTTACCCTACTTTTATAGCACCCCCAAATTAGTTGTGTTGAAAAAAGCATCCATTTTTTTAGTTGATTGGTGTTTAACGTAAATAAAGCGGAGAATGTTCAACGGTACATAATGATATGTTAAAACAATAACTTGGAAAACCTAGAGGCAGCCTACAGATTTTACATAAAAACCCATTACTTTCTATACTGAAGTATATATCACATCTATATGGACCAGCTGTAGCCGTGTGTATTTTAGTCAAAGAGAATGTTGTTGACTTGGTTAAATAAAAAAGTTTGTGTTAAAAAAGAAAACGAAACTTAACACCTATTTTCTTTTTTCTTTCTGAAAATGCTACAACTTTAACACGGAAATAGAATGTCTAGGCCTACTTTACGGTATTTGGTATTTCATATATAACAAAATTCAAAGTTTAAACCTTAAAATCTCTATTAAAAGTTTACTTTATAAAAATCAGTTCTGTTGCGTTAATTTTTTAAATATTGAGTCCTTTGTTTCGTCAGTTTTTAATAATTTAACTTTCTTTAATGCTTACTCACTGAAATTAACTAGAATTTGGAAAATTGCCATTAAATGAATACTTTAAATTTACAAACAATCGTCCAATCAACAAACACTTCATCGTCCAATTAGTACTAATCACTTCTTTACAATAAAATTGTGTATAGAGTATTTTTTTTCTTTTTGGTGTTAAATTATATATGAGACAGATAAATTAAATTCTTTATATCCCTGGACAAGTGAAGTAAAGGTTGCGTAGAGAATGCTTCGATCACTGTATGAGCTGATGTTTAGACGAGGGATCGGATAATCGGTAGCATCAGCTGTATTAGCTTTCTGCTGTGCTTAATGTACCATCGTAGGTAGGAATAGCTTATTATTAGGTTAGGTTTCTAAAATATTTAAAAACAGACTGTATTAGCACTTAGTAATTTTGTTCCCGCGGATGTATTTGCATGTCAGTTAAGTTATCTACCAACAAAAATTTAAGGAGATCATTATTAGCGATGATAGTTCCTTGACGGATCTTAGTTGTATTTACCTTACCAAAATATGAAAACTAAGTGACTAATATGCTAATCTAGGCTATGTTTTATATTCTGTATCATATATTATACCAATTTAGTACTTTTTACTTTTGTGCAATGTATCCTTTAAAGCCTGAGGGATAAGGATTTAAATGATATTTTTTCTGTTTCACAATATTTCAAATTGTACCCCCTTTTTTCATACAATGTTTATGTTATACAAAATACTAAGCATCATCTCAATGGTAAAATTTGACAAACCGTGTAATTGAAAATTGAATGAGAGATTTATCTCAACAATATTCTTATAGAAATGGTTGTACCAAATTTGAATAGCAATGATATTGAAAGATTTGATAGGTCAGAAGTACTAGAACACTGCCCCAACCCTGTAATCTATGCTCAATAATGTGTTCAGAGGTGCTAGATGTCAAAACACTTGTGGCTGCTACTCTACTACTCAATTATATTACTTGGTCTACTTGTTAAAAATAATCAGTTCACTAGAAATATACTCCACTCATTAAATCCAACAGATGGTAAAAGTAAATGTCAGAATTCGAAGAATTAAAAAATTCAATTTGATTTCATCTAAATACTTAATTTACACTTAAAAAATGTTTCATTGCAAAAAATGTGGATTCTTTCTAGAAGCTGAACAAATTTATTTCAAGTTTGAAACTAATTTTTAGGATCAGATTTTTTATTTAATTTAAAATATATGCAAAACCCTTTTATACAAATCAAATTAATAAAAGACAAAAGAGTCGCAGCTGCTGGTGTCTCATTCAGTTCCCCACACAAGTTGTCAGCAGTAGAAATCCATTAACTGGACTGAAGTTGTCTAACACTGTATTTATGGACTCAATATTAATCCCATATTGCATGATGAATATACTGTAACATAAACATTTGGTAAACCACTTTCTTTGACTTGTGTTACTGATTATTATAAGTATATATTGTAATGTAAGACTGAGATCATGATTGTATATCAATACATAGATGTTACATTGTACCATACATTTGTGAATACAGAAGTTTGTTGTATTTTGTAACCACCTGTTGTTATTTGAACCCTTTTGCTTATCACCTGTTATTTTGATTAGTGCAGTTTATTTGGCAATAAAGCTGTGTTTACACGAGGCCAGGTTACACGCCTCAGGTAACTTGAAATACATTAGAGGCAAAGGCAAGTAACCTGTCTGCTCCAGGCCTCTGTAAATGCGGCCTAATTCTTCACAACATTTTATTGAGATCAAACGTAGCCAAGGTGGTCGGTGAAGATTGGTGTGGAGAATTTCCAGGTCATCTAATCTAAATGTTACGAATATCATTGTAACAAAATACTCGATATAGGCTAACCATTTTTTAAGAGCTGTTTAGTCTCCGGATTACTGTATTATACTTAAAATGGTTTACAATACCTGCATATCATAACTCTTGGTTGCTGTAGTGGCAACTAGTTTCAGTCCTTACTTTGAACCATCACCAGGCCTACATGGTGTCAAGTAGTCACTTAATTTGGAGGTCATCAACAGAGTTCAATAAATAACACACATAAGACACGGGAACATAAAACGGACATACTGTTTACATGAAACACGAAACAAACTAAGGTCATTGACAAAAGTGATTGTGATCGGGCTGAAGTAAAGTTTGTTTTTGTTGAGTTTCACTTGCAATAGATAGAGGTAAACTTGTAGGTGGAAATTTGGTTGTATCTGTCATACGACCAATATATTGAACGTTGAAGCTCAAAGGTTGAAGGTGGCTGGAATGGAAACTGAATAAGATTGCAGGTTAAAAAATGATACCAATGTATATGAATTACTGAAATATTTAATAATCATATTTCTTTATACATCCTTTACAATTTTCCAAATTATTAAGTCTGTAGGAAAGTATATTTCATGAATCAAGGCAACCAAAGCCTATTGATTGAAATACATAAATATGTACAATAGTCCCCCAGGGGCATTCATCTAACAAATGGTATTGTACAAACAAGTAACAAAATAATCTAATGTCTAATATTCCCTTTGTAAACACAAATGTAAACAAATCTTTGGCATTGAAACATCACAAAAACATTAGGAAACCTACCATAGTTAGTTATTGAATGTATTTTTAATTTTTAACAATAAATTTAGCTCAAAAAGTCTCAGACAGTTGAAATGTTGAAATGATTAAGCACTGTAGTCATAAATTGCAGGGTATTCATTTGTATTTTGTTTGTTAGGCTTTCAATTATGTATTTTTATTTTTAAAAGACTACAAAGTACAAATATTAATTTCAGGTAGCTGAGTGGTTTTAGCCTGCCTAGCAATCTAAAATTCGCCGCCACTCCTGAGAAAAGCTTGGAAATTGAACGCAATTGTTCTTCATCAATTGGCTTTTGATGACACAAGTCATTTTACTCCATTCTGTAGTCAAATTTGGGTTATCTCAATTGATAATACGGTATTTTTTTGATGGTTCAAAACTGGACCCAGCTGTTCCTGATCATTGGGCTCTAAATAAATGATCCTGGCTAATGAAACAGCTGATCTTAGTCAGTAACAAAGCTACACAGATCATCTCATATTATTCATCACTCATCCTTCACACATAATATATGTGAAGGATGAGTGAAGAATAGTATTTTAATCCAAATATTATTTAGGTTAAAATATGCGCCTAGGTGGCGTCCCAATCTTAGTAATTGATAATTGGTAATATCAATATCATATTTTGCGAATAAAAACAGTACCAGTAGTTTTAAATGTTTCTACAAGTTGACAAAAACGTTACACAAATCATCTTTTTCACATGGTGTTCAGAATGTTGAGGTGTAGTTACATCACATTCAACATTAACTGTTTGAGACTTCTTGGTAACAAATGAACAAAGTAATATGAACTTATAAGCTGTAGATCACAGCTTGCAGCTGCACCAGGCGAGGAAAAGTCAAAGACAGAAGTGCACAAAGCAGATTATTGTACCGAGGTTCTTGGTCTCCGTCAGCTTCCTAATCTTGCGTTTACTCTATGTAAATATCTTCAATCGGATATGCAGTCTCAATAAACTTAGTATAAAACCTTTCAAAAGCCCTCCTGAAACCAAAATCAAATTAAAATTAGGGCAGAAATGTTTACATTACGAGAAACATTACCATAATTTGTTATTTTATTCATTTGACTGGGTATATAAATACTATGTCAAATAAATAACAAGTTGGAAAAGTTTTACCCAGTTTCACAACAAATGAAAGAATTTAGTATAATTGAGCCATTTACAGAGTAGGCAGCTATAAAATACTTTTTGAGATATTTCGTTTTGTTTTTTACCAAGATGCTTGGCAGCTTCTTTTAACCTAACATTTGCCCATTGAAACGTTTCCAGCAAAGCAAGGTGTGAGCCAGTACAATACAAGGGTGACTGTACTGATAAGAGTAGTGGCAGGTACCACTAGAAGAAAAAGCAGCATAGCACAATACTACAATCAGGTTGAATGACTTCTGCAATCGAACCAATGTCCTTGGACGGAAAGAAATCGTGAGTATCCTTTGCAATAAAGGGTAAACATCTTCAACGTCGAGTCCCATCATTCTCGTCTTCTGTAGTGACAAAATATTACATTTTCCATTTTTTTTTTAGTAAGAGTCAATTAATTTTTAAGTCGTTATATGACAGTTTGTATTTATTTTCTCTCCTTGAGGTTATTTTGAATTAGAGATCTCAAAAATATAACTTCTGATAGTTGTTGAAATTTTTTGTGATGTTTTCTAAAAAAAACTGCAACTTGTCTGAGACAAGTTTTCTATGTTGCAGTTAAATTTTTAATAGTAAAAAAGATAACTGCAAAAATTTATTTATGTAATAATTGAAAGGTTCTAAAAGAGTTCTTGTAGTTAAGACGATTATGTCACCCTATGAATTTCTCCAACTGTGTCTCTCTCCGCTGAGTAGTGTTAGTGATAAGTGATTAAGAAGGCACCTGAAGATGCCACAGAAGGTGGGGAAATGCATAGGGTGGCATAAATATTTTACCTACAAGACCTCAGGTAATACAATCATGTTCTTGAAACTGGGGAAAAATATTTAAGAGTTTGAAAAGGTGTAGCATTTGTATTGGGGCAGTATCTGACATAAGAAACACTACACTATCAAATAAAACGCGAAAATTTAACTTAATTATTGACACACTCAATTAATTATTAAGTTACTCCGGACTTTATTTTATGTTGTTAATGCATGTGGCACCCACTAACTGTTCTATTTTCAAAACACTCAGTCTTACCCTATAGACTCTGCAACAGGTCTCGTAGATTCACAGCCAAGAAACACGTGACAAGCAAACCTGTGAAGCTGAGGGTGCTTGGTGATGAAACCCAGGTACCTGTGATCTGTCGGATGAAACGCACAGAACGACACGTTCTTCAAGGAGTAGAAGTAATCGTGGCATGGAGCATTGGAACTCTGCAAACATTGAACCATTCAGATGGATGCACATTTTAATTAACACACATTGAGCGTTTCACAACAGTGAGATCAGGACTGTGAACAGGGTGGATCAGGATTGTGAAAAAGTGGCGGGGGAACTTCTCCACAAGCCACCTAAAAATTTTCTGAACAGACTTGAGTACTTTTTAAGCTAATACTGGTACAGTTTTATATATTTATAAGGATTCAAGTAAGAAACAGCTAGTTTCAAGAAAAGTACCTTTTTGCTCTTGTCAACCATCCGCAGCCCCTGATCCGACACCTCCAGTATGCAGGAGTGAGCCTTGTGTTTGGTCGACACAATCTTCTTGACAGCCTGACACAGTACAGAGTTGCCCTTGTGATTGAGAGTCTCCACTGAGCCGAGGTAGCCTAACAGAAACCTCTCTCTCTTCACCCGAGGAGCCTCCTCAAAGTCATTCAGCTCCATGTCCACTGCATAGGCTGACGGGAAGATACCCTGCTGGCCCGTCCTTAGGTTCACACCTGGAAAACAGGTAATAGGAAAATGTAGGAGGTAAAATGCACTTATGTTTGAGGACTATCTTTTTTGCAAATAATTATTTACCATCTTTATTGTTTTTTAGTCTGTAAAGTTCTGTAGTGGGAAAATCAAAAATTAAATTTTTGTAACAGACAGAGAACAATGGTATATTTGAAAAATGTTCTTATCTAAAATGTTTATTGATTGTTTTCTAGATATTTCCTGTTACATGACAGGAAGATTTAATCAAGATATCAAAGGGAAAATTATGTATCCATTTCACTTAATTCAAACTTTTTCTTCAACATTTAATAACTAAACCCACATTGTTTAATGAAAACACTGTATTAAATCTGAGTTTCCTCCTTTTCAATCAATTTCCCTTGTCACCTTCCCTCTTCTTTTTTCCCGTTATGAATTCTTCTATCTATACTATATTTCCCTTTTTTCCATCATCCTGTTACCTTGAATACTTATCTCTTTGTCAATGACCATCTAACCTGGATTGATTGTGCCAAACGGATTTTTTTCTGAATTATTATTTACAAACATTATGACAGATTAGGCAGTCGTGAATCTACTAATCTCAAAACATTCCTGGATTGATTACAACTAGGGTTTAATCTCGAGGCAGCCCTCAACTTCCTGCTTAAACATGTCATCAAGAACCTTGAACTTTGTGAGAGAACATTGTAGAGCCACAGACAAAGCCTCAGAATCACCTTTTGTGTTCGTTTAGCAACCCCCACTTTTTGTTCAACTTTTGCTGTTCCCCTTTTCTCCTAATAGTTCCGGTCTCCTTCATCCCTTTTCCTCACAACTTCTACACTTACCTTCACACCACAGGTCATCAGCTTCTTTCTGTACATAGATCGGGTCTCCTATTTCCACCTCCATTTCGTCCCGATGTCGTGGGATGAACTTGTGCAGTCCTCGATGAGTTGGCTCTAGTAACTCAAGCTGAGTATGTGTGAAAGGAAGTCCTGCTGAACTGTTGTGAGAAAAAGAAAGTATTTATTATGGATCCGTACAAATAGTGCTGTATTGTGTACAATACCAAAACACCACATAATTTTGAACTATGAAATTCATTGTCATTTTTAGCAGCATTTGGTGGGAATTGCAGTATTGCAGAATAAGAATTGGGTTTGATTCTACAAATGCATAGGTAGTTGCTGTAAAATAATGTTCGCCTTTTTGGTGTTTAGTGATGTAAAGATTGAAAATAATAAAAAATAGTATGCGTGAATTGCCTCAAAGTAAGAGGGATATTTAAAGAACTCTGATTTTTATCTTTCTGACAATACTTGCCCTATTTCCGATAACTACACAACCACTCGCCATTGCATTATGCTGCAGTGGTAAGATTGTTGACTGCTTTGAAAATGTTTATTTCTGTATTTTTGTTGTTTTACCTTATCTACTCAGTGTTTTTCCTCTTATACAGTACACTATGTTGCTAGGACTTTATTTTAATCAGTATGATTTGATTAGTCACAGATGGAACAAAAACCATATCTATTCTTATAGGAAGTATATCCTATAAAATATGTTACAATGGTGATCAATTTCGATCAGTCACTCTGGTCATCAGGCCCAATTGAAGACTCATTCAATACCTATAATAGCATCAACATGTCAAATTCTAATCAAGGAGTTTTTTCATTCACTTAACTCTGAAAATCGCTCTTCTCAAAATGGACCAAAAGACTGAACTGAGATTTTTTTCAAGGTTTCTTTTACACAGCAAGTGTAGATTGAGTAAACAGCTATGTAAACTTTGTGAATTGAGGCGTTGAGAGGCCAAGGGAGATATGTGACTTTTTAAAAAATGTTGTCATGGTAACGGGTTTTGTTAAAAAAGGGTGGAATTTCAACAAATAATTCACTTATATCCCCTGGCCTCCAAACTAAACACCTAAGAGTTGGAAGCCAAGGGGTATAAGTGAATTTATTTTTATTTTTATTTTATTTTTTATGACTATGAAAAAAATACAATGACATTTTTAAAAAGTCACATATCTCCCTTGGCCTCTCGACGCCTCAATTATGATCACCTGGAGGGGGAGCCGGGAGTGTCAGAGTCAGTTGGTGCGATGGTTGGCTGAGGAGATGTTGATTTGAGTCCATCCGGGCTGTGAGCCGTCGAGTGACCCGAGTCCACATCTGTACTTTGGAACCTGGAACAAGATTAAGGAACTTGTAAATGCAAGCAACTTAGTGATTAAATAAACCAAATTGTAGCTAAAACTTTGATAATTCGTCAAAATCTAAGTCCTTTCACAAAATGAAAAGAAAAAAGCTCAGTCACCACGCACATAATATTGGAAAAAGAATTAATCTTTTAGGCAGATTAAGATTTTGTGTAACTCAAAGAATGGTCTCGACTCTTGAACTCAAACTCCTTCATCTCATTCAGAATGGATTCACATATTGATTCATGGTTGATAAGGTATGAAAAGTGCCATAGTTCACAAGCTATCCTTTCAGTTTGACTTATTTAAAAAGCTGGTGAATTCAACAATAATCAGTAATTGACAACAGAAAACTATTATAGGCTCAGTTTCAACTGCATTGATTGATATTCAGAGTCTGGTTACAACTTTAACATGAGGATGGGAATGCCTAGTTTCATCACCTGTCAGAGTCGGGGCTGTCTGCGTCGCGCAAGTATCCGTGACACTTCAGCAGAAGCAGCGACCTCGGTGGGTTGACTGAGATCTGTAGTGACAACGCATCACCTAACTCTTCAGCTAGACTCAGCACTGATGCTGGCAAACCACATCAAACAATCAGCAACTTGGTTGAATAAATATAGAGCACTGTATCAGACATGCCATCTATATGGGCCAGATGTAGCTATTTTTAAAACAATCAAATAGAATAATTGTTAAAGTTAAATTTTCCCTCTTCCTTCTCCAAGTTCAGCTGATCCGTCAGCTGTTGTTAAGCGATCGACCTGCGGGATAAAAATAGTTTTCCCCTATCGTGAGGAGGCAGGACTTTTCGAGTTCCACGAAATGTCCGACTTTGGTTGACTATGGACGATTTGTGCGATGTATGTGTGTGATTGTTTATGGCGAGTCCATGACATAACTACTAGATAAAAAGGTGTAGTAAAGCCCCCAAACAATCTTCATAATAGAATGACCGCCTTAAAGCATGTCATTTGAAAACATAACGTTGAATAAATTTAGTGGTATTTCGTCCCACCCTGATGATTTCTTATTTTTGAAAGATTTATTAAAATTATTAAATCTTTCAAAAATAAGAAATCATCAGGGTGGGACGAAATACCACTAAATTTGGTCAAAAATGCTTCTAAATTCATTGCAGAACCACTCTCTATAATTATAAATCAATCATTCCTCAATAGTAGTTTTCCTGAACACTTAAAATATGCTGAACTAAAACCTCTTTTCAAAAATGGAGAGAGACAAAATCCAGACAATTATCGTCCAGTCTCACTTTTACCGACATTCTCTAAAGTTTTTGAAAAATGTGCTTCTTACCAAATATCTTCTTTTATGGAAACCCACAATACGGTATTTTGTCTAACAAACAGTTTGGGTTTAGAAAGGGTCGAAGCACCATGAGAGCGCTCTCAGACTTTGTTGAGGAGGTGTCATGGGCCTTGGATGAGTCGCATAGCACAATGGGGGTGTTTTGTGACTAATCCAAGGCGTTGACTGTGTCAATCATGATATCCTCATTAAAAAACTAGAGTCGTATCCCTTTTCTGGAAATTCAGTGTCATGGTTGAAATCTTACTTAAATAATCGCTATCAGAGAACAGTCATTTGTAAAAATAATTTAAAAGTAAAGTCAGAATGGCAAAAAATTAAAATAGGTGTGCCTCAAGGTTCGATTTTGGGGCCTCTTCTATTTCTTATATATATCAATGATCTTCCAAAAAATGTTTCAAATAATCTAATTCTGTATGCAGATGATACTACTGCAGTAGTTAAAACAAAAAACAATGAGGGATTAAAACATAAAATTGAAGAAAGCCTAACCGAATTGGGGAAGTGGTTTGAGATCAATGGATTGAAAATTAATGAAGAGAAAACCAAATTTGTAAGATTTTGTTCACCTCAATCAATGGCACACACTGATCAATCTCAACCAACTGATGATAATGTAAAATTTTTAGGTCTATATATTGATAAACACTTGACCTGGAGTAAGTGCATTCAGTCAGTAATTGGAAAATTAAATTCAGCCTGTTTTCAAATGTTATGCTTAAGAAATTCTATAGACCTGAAAACTTCTGTCATGCTCTATTATGCTTACTTTTATTCAATAGTACAGTATGAAATTGAATTTTGGGGGGTTCGCCTCTGAAATTGAAAAAGTTTTTAAAATTCAAAAAAAGTTTATAAGAATTATGACTTTTTTACCATGGAAATCTTCGTGCAAAACAGTTTTTAAAGAATTGAATATTATGACTGTTCCAAATTTGATTATTTACAAAACATTGTTAGCGGTGCATTCAAATTTTGATGACTACATTAGCGAAAACTTTGACCACATATATAACACTAGATTTAAAAATAATTTCCAATATCCGAGACACCGACTGAAGCTTGTAGAAAAAACACCTAAATACATGGAGAAAAAACTTTTTAATAAACTACCCTCAACTCTAAAAAATGTAATTAATAATAAATCTTTTAAAAGCAGCCTTGCTGATTTTCTGATTAGCAAGACGTATTACAGTGTTAATGATTACCTCAATGAAACTAACCAATCAATATGACTCTATTTTGTATGACATAGAAACTAATTTTTTTTTCTGTCATCGTTTAACAAATTTTGCCAACTTGTTTACAAACATTTTTTATGCATAAGACATATTGTTGTACATTAGGTTAAGTTAGTAATAATCTTGACAATGTCATCTGTTTTTTAGCTGTGCTATGATTTAAAACGTTGATGTGACAATAAAGAATTATTTATTTAATAGTTAAATGAGTCTTTCTCAGAGTGAACAGTGTGCTAGTTATTGTTACCATGATAGTGATAGTTAACCCAACTTAGTGCTGTAGATTACAAAGAGTTGTCTTTTCAGTTTGGCTTGGTAAAATGTAAAAAGTTGAAGAAATAAGTTGACATTACCAAAACTGGCTAAATCTATATAACATGAGATTGAAATGTATATAACCTTCATTAACCAGGCTAGTTATGGATCCAAAGTTGTTTAAAGAAAAATTAGGATTCCTATATATTTGTGAATATGTTTCTTTTTTAACAGAACTAAAAATAGCATCTAAAATTTCTTATTTTATTATTTTGTAACATAATCTATTCAGAAATCTGTCACTAATTGAATACTCAAGCGTTGTACATAATATAAAATGACAAAAGTATTCACATCTTTGCAATTGGTCTTTAAACAATGTACTATATTTGGATGTGTCTGGAGAACTGTTATGCAAGTGTTTCTATCATTACTTACATTTTTTGTTTTTTGGAATTTCAGGTAGTTTTCTCCGTTTTCGTTCGCCGCTGGGTCTCTCAGGCCAAGCAAGCCGTGTCTCTGGGACATGTCCACTGTCAGGTACGAACTGGGGCCTGAACATACATCAAGTTAGATAGCACAAATATAGCGCACATATTGGCAAAATGTACTTTTAAACGTCCCTAAGGACCTTCAGAAAGTATAATTTCTTCAAAATTTTAAGAACTTTAAGATTCTATGTTGAACCAAGGTGTGTTGATGTATTGATGGTGTAATAGTTAGTGTTACTTCAGTTTGAGATGAATGGGTTTGATCCATGTTGTATATCTATACACATTTTAAAGGTTTGACCCAATTTCCCATCAATTTGAGACTCTCATAAAAAGTACCAGTGATGTACTATCCAAGCCATATTGTTATGTGTCATTGTCTGTGTTATATTTTTGTACTAGATAACAGAACAAAAGCAAAAAAATTACATAACAGGATAGTGGAAGAGGAGAACTACAATCAAATTAAAATAAATTATAACTATGGTAAATTAAAATGTGTGATTTTATAAGGTGCTATTCAAAAGTATTTAGAGTGTATTCAACTTAAATGATACATAATTCATGTTCCTCGTAATGTTGTAATTTATGTGTGTTCATGTTCATGTTGTGTGTGCAGTTTGTGTAATGTGTGTAATTATTGTAATTTATGAAATATTACATTAATCTTTATATTAAAATCTTATTCAAAAACAGTTTATACAAAGGAGAACGTTTGGACTGGATTAAGTTTTTCACCTGGAGACTTCACTGGTGGAGTAATCATCCTCTGAGGCAGGTTTGACAGGTCGGAGGTCAACTCCTAGAGGTTCTGCCACAGCCTCCCCTGGGCTGGTCTGAGGTGAAGGAGATTCTTCCTCCACCATCACATCATGGACCAGCCTGTGGAGAGCAGTATTACCTTAATTCAGACTATATGGTCTGTCTCTTCTATACATTTTAGCGAATTTCCCATACAGGGAATAAGCTATTACCGTAGGTATCATGGTAAGATTTAGACCTGGGACCAATTTACTTTTTCATTTTGAGTAAGTATCCTTTTGAGATAAAATTTGCTTTATCAATTGGATTCTTGTTATTTTGCCAGATTTTTCTCAACCTTCTTTTTTCCTCAATTTTCTGTTAAACGAAAATAAAAGACAGTAGTTGATGTTCTCGCAGAATTTTGAATACAAGTTGTAAATAAGCCAACTGCGTCTTCTAAATTTTGATTGCTTTGTAATTGAATTTTTAATTTAAATTGTTGTATATTTCTTGACGAAAAAGGTCCCAAGTTTTTAACCAAAGTATCAAAGTATTTAACCAAGTTTTCCTCTCTTTTCACTAAAACTCTAAATATCTCAAAGAAACCTCAAGATTTACAAAGAAGAAAATAGTTCAAGGTAAAATCTCTTCCTTAACAATCATTTGCCTACTAATCAAGCTGATGCTAAATTGTATTCTAACTGCTCTGATTCTCTCCTCTAATCTTTCACTTGGTTTACACAATATCACAACTTTGGTTCAAATACGATTTTTCTCTTAGTTTTTTTTTTTTTTACTACAGGTTATCCTTGTTATCCTTGCTATTTTTGTAAGAGTAAACACGTTTTTTATCTATTTCTATAACTGTAATATTTTTAAGCCTAGGTTTATAGGTGACTGAAGACTGAAACAGTAACTCCAATATTTTCAGCTCAAATGTAATATAAAACATTGCATCATCAAAATATGTTGTCTGTAAATTGAATTATAACATAAAGTTTAGCCAATTACTATCTATTTCAATGGTAGCCTTTTATTCTTTTGTTTTCATTACTTGCAAAGTACTTAATTATTCTGGTCTGGTACGTTTGTTATGAATTAATAATAGTTATTATTGAATTAAAATAAATTATTTATGTAGTTAATATTTTTCTATGAATGTAACAACATCCATAAATAAAAAAACAACAACAATACAATTCAATCTTGTAATATCTTTTACAAATAATATATCCACATACAATATATTATAGCAATGTATAGATGTACTCTGACACCAATGAACTTATTTCACGGCAAAAGATGTATGAAGAAATCGTTTTCATACCGAGGTCACAAGTAATGTAGTTGCACTGTTAATTAACATACTGTTAATTGTTAATGGCAAATTATTCTTACAAAAAGTTGTGCAACAATACAATAAATGCTTGTTTGTTGCAATAATAAGATATTTTATATAACGAAATAATCCAAGAATGTCAAGTTAAACCTAAAATAAACACCTATTTTTAATTGTTTAATTAAGGAGCCTAAATAAGTAAAAGTTATTTATGGAGCAATCTATTTACCTTTATAATATCAATTTTACCAACTCCATTCATCAATAGGCTAGCATATTTTTATACCTTTTGTGTTAAGTTTACACCTTTAATTCCATATTTTAAACATTATCTAACGACAAAATTTGTTCATTTTTAACGGCAACAAAATCGTTTAGGACCTACTATGTCATATCGTTGTAATATTTTTATAATAATTTTTGCTTTAAAGACAATAAAGAAAGTACAATTAAATTCCTTAGCACAGTACACTATAAGTGAGATATAGGCAAATAATGCAGATAAGGTTCAATAATGAATGAGTTGCTAAATTTAGCTAAAACGTACAGAGAAAATGTCTCAAAATACAGACTACCGGTAGGGCATTTATTTGACTGTACAAATATCCTTGAAAGCGTCAGCTAGGTATATTTTCAAAAATTAATTTTCACAAGTGTACTAGAGGAAATCAATTTTAGGGCTTACCCATTTGAAAATATCAATGACCGTGGCAATGGGTCGAGCCTTACACACTACACAGTCTCCCAAGGTCAAACCCGGGACTGTCAGATATTACAAATGCGTAGCGAAATAGTTATTAAATTGACAAGAACTTACGTGTATGTTTGGGCGGGCGCCTTTAGATGTTGGGGAAGTGGTTCAAAACAATTTCTGAACTCCTCGAACTCCGAGTCGGCCATTTTGCCGATGTGGCGCCGTCGACCGCGTCGTTGTGCGCGAATATATTGATTGTTGCCCAGACTCTGAGGATTCTTCAATCTTCACTTCGGTCTTCATTCTTCACTTTTGTCCCTGTGTTTACCTCAAGTTTATGTAAAGTAGGTCATCAATGAAGCTGACATTTAGCTCACATTCTTGTGTGATTTATTGTTTGACATTCGGTTTTGGCAAGTGTATTAGATTTGTGATGGGAGTTTTCGTTGAATATTTTACATTTAATCGTTCTAAATTCTTTAAAAAATTTGTAGTAACTTATTGTTTTACTATCGTGGCCTGGAACGAAGGATATTTGTTTAGTAATGAAATAATTTTTGTTGGTATTTTTTACCGACATCGGAATCGAGTTCTAAAAATCAAATGATGCAATCGTGCATTTAGTTTTCCCAAACAATGTGTAGGGAATAATTTCTATATGCATTAGCCTATGGCACAAAACACACTTTTCTCAAGTTGCTGTAATAGCTCTTTACTAATTTTACCCGTACTTCCCAACTGCACAAACAGTTACACTCTTACATTGATGACGTAAACAAATCAATGCCGCATACTTTTTTCTTCTTTTCGGTTTAATTTAACCAAACTCGTCAGATTGAACCAAACAGAATAATGTACTGGTGTGTAGTAGAATCGTAATTCGTTTCCAAAATAATGTAAACATGGAAAATAGTCTTAAAGTAAAAATTATGTTTTTACTTTGCAAACTTTTTGGGCGTCCAAGTTGAGTATTTCGAGGGGTTTTTCAGAACATGACTAGGCCTAAGCCTAAATGTTGTATTTAGCCTGGTTTACGATCTATCTTTGTGGAGTGACTGGAGTGTGTTATATTTCATCCCAATCTGTTCAGCAGTTTGTTGCATTCGCTCGAACGAAAACACGGACAAAGCAACAATCATCTCTCTATTGTATAATACTTGTATTCGATATTGTATTTACAAAAAAAAATGTAAATAATTGAATATAATACTAAGATTAAATTGTAAACATATCCTATCCCTTCCACTTCAATCATTCAAACTAAAGCAACTTGTCAATTGCTTTAGTTGAATTTTTAAGCAGATTCATGACGAAAGGAAATTTACGCTAACTTGTTTGGTCATAAGATGGATAAGACTGTTTACTGAATAAGTTGCAGACAAGGATTGTAGGGCTTGTAAATAAAACGTTCTTCAAAAGAGAAAATGTTGCTGTTTTATTTTTATCTAATATGAGTATGTGCAGCTTTGTTATTTACATATTGTGATTAAAGTGTTAATCAATTAATTGCCTCTTCAGCCAGGATCAAAATTCAAAATCCTATCAAGTACCTCTTGATTTTTTTTACGATTACATTGGTAAACAACAATTGAGAGACAATTTTGTGTCTCAAATTTCCTGGTATACATCACTCATCTTTAATTTTTTTTTCGGTTTGAAATACGCCTTAGAAAATGTACTATCTCCTATATCTGTCAGTGATGCAATATGTTTCCCAAACAGATCACTTAAACAGTAAATGAATTCAGATTTTTAAAATTAACCAAATTTCCCAAATTTTAGAAATTGCATTTTACGTGACCAAAATAAAAATGGATTCTAATTCAAATAAGAACTGCAAAACACAATTATTGTTCTTGTATTATTGTGTTGTGCTGTTGTACCATTTCGGTTAGGCTAACTAAATCCACCTTCAAAGGCTGTGGAAAAATTTTAAACAGATAACTTAATATGCGACCCACTTATAAAACAATCTATACTATTATAACATTAAGGGGGTGTCTGCCTGTCTGTCTGTGCGGTTCTCACGACTAAAATTCTAAAACGATACACCCAAAATTAAGCACAAAGATGGTCTGCATATCTAGGAATGTCTTAGGACTATTCACTTCCCTGAGTTCCTCTCGGGCTACGCCCCTTGGATGTCCAAAATGTTGCGGTGTCGAGGTATTTAAAAGTAAGTATTAATTGGTATCCGTGGAAGCATGAGAAAATTCACAATGTTTACCTTTGCATTGGCATTCAATGTAAACAATCAGAACTGGCATATGCTTATTTCACAGTTTCAGACAGCTGATCCAAAGAAATTAATATTATATTTTATACAACTATGGGGTAGGATTTTTATTATAGTTGCGGCAGTGTCTAGGATTCGAACCCACGACATCGCTGCCTTGGGACCGAAGTCAGTGACGCTACCTACTAAGCCACCAACTCACACCACTCATTTAACCTAAAACTTTATCATAGATTATTTATTCTAAATCTATGTCAATGATTATAAAACAGATTTTTCTTCCCGTTGCGAAGCACGGGTACATCATCTAATTATAAATTTATTAATATTATCAATTACACTGAGAAACTCACAACTGAAGATAGCAAGGATGATGTTTTTGAAAATGCAATGTTTAGTCCAAAACACTATCGTTTGAAAAATTTTATATTATTTAGAACTGAAGTTTAGGCCTATTATTCAAAAGAGACTTTTCTGGATCGAATGTTGAAAACTACTTAATCAATTCCACTCACGGCCTATTTCCGTATTTAATTTTGTTGAAGGATGCCCCTTCACATAAATATATTTCATACAACTCAATTAGCTCTCTTTACAATACTACTAAATTGGTACAATTTATTTTTATTGGTTCTCCTATTCACGAGTTTTTAAACATAGCTATAATTCGTAGACCTTTTTTTATTCTGCAGCTAAAAGTTAAATAATGAAACTATATGTCATAAAATATGTTTAAGTTTTTTAATTGCAGAAAAGTAGGGGTGTGTGGTAGTTCAGTGCTATTATAATTTATGTAGACTACTATTTGGGTCAGGCTCAAAATAAACAATCTCGATACCTAGTATTTACAAAAGATAGTAATGTTTGAAGAATCTGTTATAATAGCTAACATCTTTATTCACAAAGTCTTTGTACAAATTTTTTACATTAATAGTCAAAGGGCCCGAATGGTCATTCACTAGTGCACTCGCCCTACTATTTTTTTTACTTTGCACGTTCTGTAATTCGTGAATCAATTGGTAAGTTTGCATTATTGATGGAAAAAATAAATGTACACCACAAAAATATTATTTAAAAAAAGTTTATTTACATCACGATGAAATGTATTTACAAAACTTACTCTACACCTACTCATTCTGGCTGAGTGGCTCCTCTTGCCCAAAATATTACAAGTAAGAGGAACGACTTCTAAATAAACATAATAAACTGCATTTTGTTATGTTGAAAGCTAGAGATATATGTTGCATCACAACTCGATGAATACAGAAACTACTATGTTCAGTTGTATGCACAAGCTGTCTGTCACATGTACTATGTATTCCTTATAAAAGTAGATAAATTAACAAAAGCGGTTGGCCCGCTTGAACAAAAGGATGTTTACTGTAGATAAAAGTACCAGATGACAAAAATAGGTGAATGACAACAAGAGAAACATTACAACACTGTGTCATCAGATCATGATGGCACTTGGTCACCAAAACTGCTCAATACTTTGAGAGGGCTTTTCTGACAACCCAAAGCATGATGAGTGCCATGTAGAATTACTGAGACTCCCTTGAGCATGTATGATAGTGGTGGTCGCTGTTTCGGATCGAGAGCTTTCAGGCAATATTTGCACTTTTTGATCTTTATGGTCCAATTGATGAATTTCTTGGCTTACACCTGAAACAAAAGTAACAGTTTTAAGTGAATACGAATATTTGAGAGACACAATTTAATCTTATTGTTTTTACTGGTAAAAGGTGTAAGTTTACCACTATATTGGCATAGCCTCCTCCGGCCATGGTATTTAGATTCAGACTCCTTCATAGATTTATCGTCATTAAAGAGAAGCTGTAGACAATTTTAAGGTTTGTTTATTTTTATAACACTTAATTTTAATTGTATTGGATTCTCTTTATTGAAAAAGTTTTAATATTATATTACGTTATTCGTCCTGAAAGTAGGTGTTTACTGGACGAGTGTGTTCGTTCCTGTGCGAGACGAAGTTGAGTGCAGGATTGCCATACGAGTCCGATAAATACATTTTGGACAAGTGACGTACGATATTTACTCCAAACATAAATAATACTAAGCTAACTTAACAAATCTTCAAATATTCCCACCGACTAAAGGAATTACAACCACTACCGTTACTCCATAGCCTCTTTTATGTTTTTGTTATAACCACTCATTACCAAATATAATCAGCTGATTGGTGTCCGGTAAAAACTCATTACAGTACATTAGTACGTAATGAAATCCCATTGGATTAAGCTGTCGGCAAACAGCTGTTTTCTGGACTAAATCTTTGTGTGGGAAGTTCGTTAAAACAGTGTACTGTGGTGTAAGCATTTTTTTGCAAGTCTGTTAATAACGAAGAGCAGCTGATATAGCCGAAATCATTATTTAAAAGTCCTATGATCAAGAACACTGCTGGATTCATTTGATATTACATTTAAGAGCTGGGTTTCAAACTTGTTTGGATGGCTTCAATTCTTTTATTTAGAGATACTTTACCACATTAATTGTGAACTGGCAGGAGGCAATGTTCCCTGAAGAGTCAGTCGCAATGTAGTTTATTGCATGTAAACCTCTTGAGAAGACTGTGCCTGGCCTCTAAAAAAATTAAAACATACTTTGTAGACTGATAATAAATACACCTAGTGTATTGTCATGTATACAATGTTGGATTGTTTTCAAGTACCTATATGCCTATATGATATCACAAAGAGCAATACATAATGTCATCTTATAGTTATACATTATCGATCAACTTCACTGCTAAAAACAAATTGGTGTTATTGATTCTATCTGTACATCTTGTAAATAATTTACAAAAAACAATTTTACTCTAAAGTTACTCAAAAGATCTTGTATTTTGAATAAAAAATCCCACAAATTAAGTAGAAAATTTAGAATAAAAGTATAGAGTGTTTATAATAAAGAGCAATAGCAATACCTGAGATTTGTAGAGGTAAGCAACTTTGACATTATCTGTTACATCTGGTTCCCTCCAGGCTGCCAATGTTGAGTTTTGACCTTCCAGAACAAAGATTTTCATATCTTCCGGACAACTGTGTATTGTAGGTTTCTCCACATCTAATGAAACAGTAATTTAAAGTTAATTTAAAATTCAAAGAGTGAATATGCTTATTTTGAATCAATTCAATAAAATTATACAACAAATCAGAAATCTATTTGTTTTTTTCAGACTTCAGTAACAGTCAACATTTTGATACAAAATTATTTTGCTGTAACATTTAAACCTTTGTGGTTTAGGGCATTTTTATTAAGCTGTAGACAGATATATTACTGCATTAAATTATCAATAATTATTATCAATCATCGAGAGGGGACGTCATAGGTGTGTATTCTACCCCAAATATGAGTGAATAATGAGTGTAGTAAGGTAAGATGATCTGTGTGGATTTTTTACTGACTATGATCAGATGTTTCATTAGCCAGAATCATTTATTTAAAGCCCAATGATCAGGAATAGCTGGGTCCAGTTTCGAACCATCAAAAAAGCTACTGAATTTTCTCAGGATTGAACCAGTGACCTTTTTGATTGTTTGTCAAGCACTATAACCACTCATTTACCCAGCCAGTTTATTTAATAACAATAGTTTATTGATAATCATTGTTAGAGGCTCAAATTTGCCCATGTTAAACAACTAATTTAAAAACAAAACAAACAAATTTTATTTGGCAAGTCTACAACTCTTCTTGAATTAATTATAAGCTTGGGTTCAATTACGTAACTCATTCATAAAAATTCTGTCTTACTGCTTTCCTTAAGATTTCCATTACTAAATTGAGACAGGACTTACTGCACACACTACACCCTCTGTGGGAAATACATTTGTAAACGAATGTATTAAATACATTATATGTTTACTATAATTTATTGTTTTCCTAAATCAAATTACAGTACATCCGATGCTAGTATACGCATTGTTAGTATTCATTATTCATTTTGAAGGTTTCTTTTGGCTGCTGTCTATGAAAGTATTACAATATATTAATTAACTGTCTTTAAATTATCAAACAGCTCTTACCCTTAACTTGGATGGAAGTTGTACATTTTGCCACATAGTTTGACGAAGGACTAACAGCAAAGAACTGCACCGAGACTGTACCAACTGAAAGAACTTGTTGTAAATTCTTTCCCCATGGTGGTTTAGAAGTTACATGTCTGAAAATTTTAAGTAAAACACATAATTATGGTTCTGTTGAAGAATAAAGCATAGTATTGTTCTGTAGCAACTCTAATTTTCTCCCAATTTTTAACAAAGTACATAATCATATTTTTGCGCTGATGTAGATGAGGAACGGAAATAAATAAGTAAGCTTATGCTACGAGATTAACTCCGTGCCACAATTCATTTAGTAAAACAGTTTAAAGCAACAATCAAAAAGTCATACAAAAAGATTAGTGGTGGGATGAATTCCTCACAATGTTTTTTGAAATGTTGGCAAAGATGTTTTCTTAAACGTTCACTGATTTAAAAATCTCTTTTAACATTCCAAAACATTGCCAATGGGAAATTTGTTACTACAATTTTTTTTTTATTGGAACCCAGAAAAAATAGAAAAGAGGCAGTAAGAAATTCATCTGTAGAAAAATATAAAGTTCAGCAATTTTCTTAACATTTATAACACAATCTAATTACGTAAATGGTCGACTGATGCATGCTGTTTGACTAGTCTAGCCTTTCTCGTTGTTAGACAATATTATTGCTTATACTCTCTCTCTAGAGATATACACCATGGTAAACATTATGACTAGTACTGGAACTAATTTTCTTGAAGTGCTTGAAGAACTCACATAACTAAGAAGTTATAATATAAACTGTTGTGTAAAACATAGGAAAAAGGAGTCGAGTATTTTTTTTTTTATTCATTATAATAACATTTAAAAACTATACACGTTCAGTTTTATATTGATTGTAAATGCTCATAGACACTTTGTTAACTTAAGACTTTGAGACAAAAGTGATTTTAGGATGTGTATATACAATTATTTACTTTTCCCAGTCCATATTTGTTGTTGGCTGCTGAATGTTCACAATTGTGCTGTTTCTTCCTTGAGGCAAATTCAGTCTTATCGTAGGAGGACATTTTATGTAAGGTCGAATTTGTGCTGAAACAATTAAAATTTACCAACTGAAATTGTATAATAGGTCAAACAGTTTTACATCATGAATAAATTATCATAGAAGTGGTCATAATAATTGTTGGGTAGGAATGAATTATTCAAAAATTCTAAGAGCAAAACTATATAATTAAAATATCTAACTGTTTCTGTTTTATTTCTTTGTGGGTAGAATTTTAAATCTAAAACTTTTAGAACGTCCGATAAGTTTAGTAGATAGTTTTTATTTTAGCGAATTTCCCATATAGGGAATAAGCTATTACCGTAGGTCTCATAGTAAGACCTAGACCCGGGACCGATTTACTTTTTCGTTTTGAGGTCCCCAGAGGCCAAAATCACCATCCGTTCAAATTCATCTAATATATAAAATTCTCGTGTCACAGTGTTTGTCTGCAAACTCCTCCGGAACGACTTCACCGATCGTTATGAAATTTGGTGTGTAAATTCTGTAGGTATGCGAATCGGACGTAAACTATTTCCCGTTTCGAAATTCTTAAAAGGGCTCCGCCCCAGTGGCTCTGGAGTTTCCCATGTTAACCTTATGAGAAATGGAATTAATGAATCTTAACAGCTGTTTCAATTAAACAAGTTGGTTCTGTTCTATGATGTTCAATAGCATTAAAGTTACAAGGATTACCAACAGGGTGCAGCACTATTATTTCTTTTACATTTATGACAACAGCTAATTTGCAACCAAAAGGTGAGTGAGCGTAGCGAACGAACTTCAACCTGGAGGCGAGTTAGCGTAGCGAACGAGCTAACCTGAAGGCAAGTGAGCGCAGCGAACGAGCTCCAACCTAAAGGTGAGTGAGCGTAGCAAACGAGCTCCAACCCAAAGGTGAGTGAGCGTAGCGAACGAACTTCAACCAGGACGTGATTGAGCGATGAGAACGAGATCATCTTGAAAATTAAACGTAACGGTACTTTCTTTCCATCGGTCTGTCTTAGGGGAAACCTATAACTTAGGCGATACGAAGTTCGCCGGGTCAGCTAGTATATATATCTATATATGTATGTATATATATGTATATATATATATATGTATGTATATATATGTATATATATATATGTATGTATATATATGTATATATATATGTATATATATATATGTCCGTTAGCGCGATAACTCGAGCAAAATTGATCCGATTTTGATGAAATTTGGTACAAACGTGTAAACCTACATTTATTCGAACGAGTTCGCGAACCAGCATAATCGGACCATGGGATCAGGGGCTTATGGGGGGTTTTATGGGGTAAAAATGGGTTTTTCTAATTTTTGACCCTAAAAACTTTAAATTTCTAAATTTCTCTCTAGACCATTTTGAAGAGCTTAAAAAAACAAATAATTTAGTATATTGAAGTTTTTTTGAATGTTCATTGACTACGGAGAAAATTAAAAAATTTAAAATTTAAAATTCCCATGTTATTCTTATGGAGAATAAATAAACTGTTCTAGTTTGTTTGTATATGGATATATTTTAATCAAATTTGGCAATTTGGCTTATTTCATACTAAGCTATCAATATTTCAATTGAAAAAACACACCTCAACATCTTCTTCGCAAAAAACAGGTCGACAACAGACGCAATTTATCACCTTGTATCGACTGTGGTCAGCGCACTGGATAGAGGTGAGAAAGCTTTGGGATTCTTCTTCGACCTGACCAAAGCATTCGACACAGTGGATCATGACCTTCTCAAGCAGAAGTTACACTCTTATGGAATTAGAGGGCTGTCACTACAATGGATCTCGTCTTACCTTGCCAACCGAAGTCAATATGTGGAGGTGAAAGCAGTGGATAGCACTGGGTGTCTACGCCCTCACAGATCCTCAAAAAAAAAAAAAAAATCAAGTACTGGCACGATCGTCAGTGGAGTGCCTCAGGGGTCGGTTCTTGGTCCGGTACTGTTCCTCCTCTTTATTAACGACCTCCCATCAGTTGTTCAAAAGGGTGAAATATGTCTTTTTGCTGACGACACCTCTCTCGCTGTCTCCAGCCCAAACCAACTCGAACTAGACATGTATGCCTTTATACAAGCCAGTTGCTTGTTGCAGTGGTTCGACGAAAATCTCCTCAAAATCAATCCAACAAAAACTCAGCTCGTTGAATTCTCAATTAGGAAAACCAAAAACAAACAAAATTTTATTTTGGACGACACTGAAACTGAAACCACTGCTCAAGTAAAATTCCTGGGTTTGTTGTTGGACGAGAACTTGTGTTTCAAACCCCACATTGATTCTGTCTGTAGAAAGATCAGTTCAGAAATTTTTCTTCTGCGCCAACTAGCAAAATTTTCAAACAAAGATGTACTTCTTACTGCTTACTACGGTGTACTTTATCCACACATGATATATGCAGTTGCACTATGGGGAGGTGAAAGCACAAGAACCCATTTCCTTTTTCGCCTTCAAAGGAGAGCTATCAGAATAATTCACGGCCTTCCCTACAAACAAACTTGTAGAGCTGTATTTAAATCATCCGCAATTCTAACTTTTCCCTGTATTTACATTTTAGAAGTCCTCACTTTTCTGAAGTCAAATTATTCTCATTTCCACACCACAACCACCCACTCATATCTGCTTCGCAATACTTTCAATCTGAGAATTCCAGCCCATTCAACCACATTCTTTGAAAGACATCTAAACTATAATGCCATCAAACTGTTCAATGCTCTCCCACTTCAAATCAAGTCCACATCAGATCCGGGATGCTTCAAAAGGCACTTGAGGTAATTTCTCGTGGGTAAAGGCTACTACAGTGTCCGCGCCTTTCTCGCTGACGGACAGTCCTAATGAATTTTAATTATTTTAAAAGTTAGTTAATAGTTATTTTTAGTAAATTTGACTTGGCTAATGCATTTGTAATGTTAATCTAGCTAAATAAATGAGTTATTCAAGTTATTCGAGTTATTCTCCGTAGCAGCAAACCTAACTACTCACTAAAATTAATGTTATTTAAATAGGAAATAAATCTGAAAATTTATAGGGAATATTTTAGTAGAAATCAAGCCGGGTAAATGGAAATTCGCTAAGTATGCAGGTTTGCTGCGAAGGGGGTATTTTAGTATGTATGAGTATTTAGCCGACAAAACATATTTAAATACACAAGTGAATCATTTAAGAATATCAGACATATGATTTGCTCTGTTATGTAAAAAATTAGTCCAAATACGGTACAGCTAGTCAAGAGTTTCAATAATTTTTTATTAGATTTGTGTTTTTACAGTAGCGTTTCTCAGCTGAAAGTTCTGCATATAAATAGTAAATTGAGATGAATAAAACAAGACAAAACAACAACAAACAAGATAAAAGTAAAATAAGTTTAAATAAAGATAAAGATGAAGAACAAACCTATGCATTGAAAAGACCCTGACCAAGACCCATTGAGACAGGTTGTGACCCGTGGTCCATCAAGCTTGTAGCCGGGTCTACATCCGACCCGACATTCTGACCCGGCTGGGTAGTACAAGGTATCTTGCTTAGTAGTCAATCCGCAGTCAAGTTTCATAGGGCTCTTGTCAGGAAACATAGGAGCACACCCTAGAATGTAAAGACAGACTGATTATAGGTAGACAATCTAATTAGGAGCATCAACTTAAAACTCAATTCTTGGCGTGCTATGTAAGAGGATTGAATAATGTTTAGATTAAAATTAAATTAATATCATAATTAGTTAGGTTTGGTATTTTATTTTTTAACTGCAATCCCATCACTCAAGATTTCCCTTTAAAATTGGTAAGATAATCATCAAGAACAATTTATCAGATAGGTACAGTTAATTTCAAACCAAGATTTTATATCATAGTAATTATTGCTGTGTCCAAGTGTCCGCTGGTGTTCTTATTGCAGTTATGTTGCCATCCTAAAATAACCGTAAATGTAATCAAATAGACAATAAGTTATTGGAAAAGGAGTTAAATGAGCCAATAAACAGTTTCAAACCATTTCTATGTGCTACAACATAATGGGTAAAAAGTCTTGTACCTTACTTACCAAGTGCTTTCTCCTCAATTGTTGACGGACAAGTTATTGATTCACTCTCACTTAAATCACAACCAGCACTTTGATAGCAGTCAATCATCTGCACACATTTTGTTTTGTTTACAAGTACATATCCAGTTTCACAGCAACACCTGTTTTCTTTCTTTACGGTAAAATTTCCATGTTCACATTGCTCCTCTTCTACTTCATTTTCCTTTACACAAACAGAACCGTTGACCAGAACAAACCCAGGATTACACTCACATGAGAAACCGCCATCTAAGTTATTACAAATCTGGCTGCAGTTGGAAATGTTTAGAAAGCATTCATTTAAATCCACACAAGAAACACCATCAGAGGCCAAAGTGTATCCAGGTTTACACTCACATTTGAAACTTCCCTTGGAATTTTGGCAAATTTGTTCACAAATGTTATTGGCACATTCGTCAACGTCAATACATTCAGTTAACGTTTCAGACAATTTATAACTAGCATGACAACCACATTTGTAACTACCCTCTGTATTTATACAAATTTGATCACACACAGAAACATTGTTGGCACATTCATTCATATCGAGACATGTTTGAGAAGGTTCGATTTTTTCAAATCCCGTAAAACAGGTACAAGAGAAAGAACCCTCTGTGTTTTGACAAATTTGAGTACAATTTCCATTATTGTTGAGACATTCATTAATGTCAGTGCATTGTTGTGTGTCAATTTGATAGATGTATCCTTCTAAACATGAAAGTACATAAGGTTCACAGGTAACACTGTCATTGGTCAATGTAAATCCTTCTGGACATTCACATATTGGGTAACCATCGTTGTCAATGCAGATGTGAGAGCATCCTCCATTGTTTGTTTCACATGCATTGGCAGGCACACAAATATGATCATCCTTCAAGAAGTGGTTTTCCGGGCACTCACACTGGTAGCTACCCACAGAGTTAACACATTTATGTGAACACGTTGTGTCAATCTCATTGTTTTCTGAGCACTCATCAATGTCTGCACAAGTTCTCGAGTCCAGCCCCATGGTATATCCGAGTGGACATTCACAACGAAAGCTCCCCAATGTGTTGGTACATACGTGTGAGCATAAGCTAGCGCCTTCATCTACGGTAAAAGAACATTCATCGATGTCTTCACAGATAGATCCATTTGCTTCTCTAAACCCTGGAGGACAATTGCATGAGTAACTTCCCTCAGTATTGATACATGTTTTATTGGAAGAACAGATGTTTTCCTCTTGGCATTCGTCAATGTCCAAGCAAGATTTAAGATCACTGTCGAGGTAGTAACCGTCTCTGCAGTGACAGATGAAACTCTCTTCATTATTTGTGCACAATTGAGAACACAAATTTCCACCACTTTCACAGTTTCTAGTTTTCGTCTTAAAATATTCCGGGCAAGAACAAATTGAGTCTTCAATCCCTTCAAGATGGCACTGCTTTAAACAGTCTCCTCTACTACACGTTTTTTTGTCAGGCAATAATGAATACCCTGTAGGACAAGTGCAATAGAAGGCTCCCTCCTCATTTATACAATTGTGAGAACAATTAGCTGTATTTTCCTCACACTCGTCAATGTCAACACATGTGGTGTCATTTTCCAAAGTGTAACCTTCATCACAAACACATATTGCTTGGTCATCCTCAATAAGGCAATCATGAGAGCAGTTTTTTCTCTGGCATACGTCCTCTTTTGGGTGACAAGTTCTGTGGTCTGAGGCAAGTTCGTAGTCAGAAGGACATTGACAGCTGTAGCTTCCCAAAATGTTCTGGCAGATATGAGAACAAAGATGTCCTTCGGCAAACTCTGAACACTCATCAAGGTCAATGCAAGTGCTTCCATTATCGGCCAAGACAAATCCAATGGGACAAGAACACCTGAAGGAGCCTGGGGTGTTTATGCAAGTGTGGGAACAAGTGGATGTATTTTCCGTACACTCGTCAGTATCTGAAACAAAACATGGTCAATCACTGTGTGTTGAAATATAAATTTGAAACAAAGATCTATCTGATTTTAAAAGATTTAATTGGATTAATTTCACAGTGGTCCTAAGTTCTTAACAAATACTGTTAACAGTTCAACACATTTTTAGGATTACTTTTCTTAAAAAATCACCAAGCGATAACAAAATGATTTTCTTTCCAATTTAATACACTAGCCATAATACCATTTAATATGAAGACGAAACAGAGGTATAATGAATAAGTGTTAGAATAGAGTGAGGTGTGTTATGTTTCTTTTGTAAGGACCACTTAACAGCCCAATTATTATAAGGACGGCTGGGTCCAGTTTCAACCTACTGACTTTTATCATAGACAAAAAGAATTAAATGTTTTATCAAGATCAAACTCTAGTGACTTTGCTTATTACGCAAGAACTTCCACTCAGCTAATCAGATTTTCTATTTTGGAAACCAATCGGAAACAGTTTATCGTCATAGTTGTACCCAATAACCAAAAATTACCTTTACAAACACCATCAGTCATGACATAGCCAGCACTGCAAATATTTTGACTAGAGCATGTGAACGAGCCGATGGTATTAACACAGCCATGGTTGCAGGGAGCAATACCTCTCTCACATTCATTTATATCTGAAGAATAAAAAATATAATTAATAATATTCCTGCAGAGTTGGTACATTTAATGGATTATAAAGTAAATATACTGCAGCAAAAAGTAATAATAAATTAGCAGTAGTTTTATAGAACAGTATCATCACCTTTAACTGTAAACGAATTGTGCCTCTAATGAGATCTAAGGGTTTCTGTGGTGGCTTCCTGAGATTGATAGCTCCTCACCTCCACCCCAAAACCAGTCTAGTGGCTTCTTGCCCTCTGTTCATTTTGTATGTGTATGTTCCAGTATCTTTGGTGAGTGAGAACTATCATAACATTCTTTTGCCATATAACGATTTCTATGTAAAGAACATTAGCTGGATTTAAACAGTAAAACTTTGGAGGAAAATATAACAAACCAATAACAACAAAACTTTTCAATAAGGATCAAGAATGATCCCAAATATTCGCAGCCTATATGGTAAATTTTTAGAGACATGAGTCATCCCAGATAAATAATCAAAAAGTTCTAATAAATAAAGAACTCAAAACTCATTAAAAGTTACGTAGAACATTAATAACAGAGTATGTTTCATCACAAAATTACGACAAAATGCATATGTGTGTTTGAAGCTTGTATGGCTTTGTGTTGTTAACCGCTTTGGAATCTTAACTGTGGTTGACTAACCATGGCAAGTCTTCCAGTCTGTGCCCAGTTCATAGCCAGGCGGACACAAGCAGAAGGCTGATCCGCGTGTGTTGACACATGCATGAGAGCAGTTGAGACGATGGACTGGGTCGCTGCATTCGTTGATGTCCGCACAACTAACACCGTCTTCGGCCAGCTTTGAGCCAGGGAAACCCTCGCAGGAACATACAAAGCTACCGTCCACATTGTGACACTGTCCTTGGCACGGTCCATGGCCGTTACGAGAAAGACACTCGTTGATATCTAAAATTCAGAAAAGTATCTTTGAGAGTGTAGGTTTTCTATTGATTTTTGTGTTCTCATATCACTACGGTAAGCTGTAAAGCTAGTACATCAATTGATTATATCCTAAAAGATAGTTTGTCATTATTTACATTATCCTATATCTATATCTATAAAAGTTTACATTACAACAATGAGGTAGTTGAGTGCTTAAGATTAATACGAATGTAAAGCAATTGAGTGTAAAACAGAGTGAGATCGTCTATGTAGCTTTAAAGCAATAAAATTGTGACTGACTATGAACAGCCATTTCTTAATAACCATTTAACAAATTATCATCAAGGACAGTTTGGTCTAGTTTTGAGTCATTGGAAAAATAATTACTCTTCTCTGTGACTTAATGTCAGGCAAGCATTATGATCACACACATACAGCTAACCTGTCATCAGTGCCGGATTTACCACTAGGCCGATTAGGCCGCGGCCTAGGGCCGCAGAGCAAAAGGGGGCCGCAGAGGATTGGGAAAAAACATTTGTTTAGATAAAATAAAATAAAAAAAAATTAATTAAACCACCAGTTACCACGATCACAGGTGACCATAATGATGTCTCCGTGGACCGAGAGAGATGTTCACGATTATGCCGCGGCCGCGGGTGACGGGGATGTGTCCTTAATGATCGCAGCCCGCAGGAGACGTTCACGATTTAGCCGCGGCCGCGGGTGACGGGGATGTGTCCTTATGATCGCAGCCCGAAGGAGACGTTCACGATTTAGCCGCGGCCGCGGGTGACGGGGATGTGTCCTTATGATCGCAGCCCGAAGGAGACGTTCACGATTTAGATGCTGTATCGAGTTGTCAATGATGATGTCCCAGTGATTGCGGCCCGTGTGCGGGAGATGTTCACGATTTCGCCGCGGTCACAAGTGTCGATGATGATGTCCCCGTGATTGCGGTCCGCGGCAGATGTTCATGATTTCACCACGGCCGCGAGTGTTGATGATGATGTCCCCGTGATCGCGGTTCACGGGAGATGTTATTGATTTCGCCGCGGCTGGGGGTGTCAATGAGGACGTTCCCGTGATGGCTTCCCGAGTGGGATGTTTACGATTTCGGCACGGCCGCGGGTGACAATGATGAAGTCGTCATGATCGCAGTCCACGGGAGAGGTTTTTAACACGACTTTGCCACGATCGCAAGTTTCGATGATGATGTCCCCGTGATTGCGGCCCGTGGGAGATGTTCACGATTTTACTGCGGTCCCGGATAACTATGATGGCTTTGACTTGGCTTAGGAGAGATGTCCATGATTTCATCCAGGATCACGGGGGCCGATGATGATGTTCCCTTGATGTATAGGAGGTAGTCACTATTACTTCCGCGATCGCAAGGAATTTTCACCACAGGGGGAGGGCCGCTCAAGTAATTTGGCCTAGGGCCGCAAGTACCCCAAATCCGGCACTGCCTGTCATTTTTTTAGTTATGAAGTTCCTAAATAAACATTTTTCTGTTTTGGTAGTATTTCTTTTTTATTTAGAGCTATAGAATATAACAACTTACAGATGAAATTTTCCACAATCAAAATAGTACCAGAAAGACAAGCAATCCATAATTTTTTTACAGCAAACAGTGCTACCAACCAACACAGGAGGATCTGTCAGTAGCTAGCCTGTACCCTGGGGGACAGCCACAGTAGAATGAACCAGGAGTGTTGTGGCAGGACTGTTGACACCCTCCATTGTTGTCAAAACACTCATTCTCATCTACACATAAACAAACACACAAAGGATCTGAACTCTCATCATAAATGGTTTGAATTAGACTTCAATTATTTAGATCCGATCCCGCGATCCGTGACAGCAAAGTGGTCACAAAATTTAGTAATAACCAAAACTTAGATTTATATAGTTCAAAAACAATATTTCAGTATATAATTTTGGTATGATTATATTATAAATCCAAAACGTCACTAAAAACCTCTGTTATTAAAATTAACTTTAACTTTAACTCATTTAAAAGCATTGTTTTGGATTTTGAAGGGGCCGGACCAGACCAAATCAGACAAGTCCAGCTCTAGCTTAAGTGTCTCCTACAAGCTCCAAGCACATGTGGATATTTTATAATTCAAAATATTTTAAGGCTCTATGAATTAGATGTAAATAATTTCCAATAAACTTACCTATACACTGTTTCCCATTTTGACGAAATCCCTTGAAACAGAAACATTTGGGTTTACCACCGACTTCTTTACAACCATGGTCACAACCGGCATTGATGCAGCCAATCTTCTCTAAAAACGACAAACCGCTATTAACTGACTACAGTCTTATGTAGATAGACGTTCATTACAAGTGTAAGTCTACAGAATAATAAGGGAGGCAAATCTTCTTTCTTTTCTATATATAAATGTGAAATTCCGATCAACGCATAGGCCAAACTATAGCACCCAGAAGCATGAGATTTTGCATACATATTCCTCTCGTAGCATATGCAGACAATAAGAAGTGATTTTACAAAATTCCCAAAGGGCCCCGTTCCACAGAATGTCAAAGTTAGCATGGAGTTCGTATAGGAAGAATAATTTGTTTTGGGTTTTTGTTTACATTATTGCAGATGAGAACTGTTTGAAATTACAGTAGTTGTCTGAATTTATTTAATCATCAGCTGTTGGAATAAAAATTAAGTTCACTAAGGTTATTTCAGACCATATAAACATCATAGTTGTAAAATTAACCTAATAGACGTTCATTACAAGTGTAAGTCTACAGAATAATAATAAGGGAGGCAAATGTTTTAATATTTCATAAATATATTTTAATGCATGTAGTTATTGTTCCCTACTTACTTCTACGAGTCAGACATATGGGCAATGTTCCAATCCACTTGCTGTTCTGACAGCCCAGGTTGCGATTGTGAGGATTGTGTAGTTTGTATCCTGCCACACATCGGTAAATCGCCACCAAATACTTCTGACTACCCGATTTCCTTCTGTGAGAATGAAATAAGCAGAATTTAATTTAATCCATATTGTGATTTTCTTGTAAGATTTTATTACAAAAATCAATAAAATCATTGTCATTTTTGTTTTATTGTCTTTACCTTGAGACACCAACATACTAAGTGAATTTTTTTTTAATAAGGATGCAATATGAGTGTAGAATAGAGTTTGATTATCAGTTTAGTTTTGTTATTGACTAAGATCAGCTGTTTATTTAGCAGGGAAGGGACCATACATTTAAAAGTTCAAAGATCAAGAAGAGCTGGGTTCAGTACTGAACCATCCAAAAGCTAATGTCTTTTCTCAGCATAAAACCTTTAGATCATCAGACAAGCAGGATAAATGATTTGCCAAGATGTTGTTTTTTATGGCAATTTGCTATATGCACAGTACAGTTGGTATTGCAATGGCATTGCCAATGTCTTCTCTTTAGCATTTGGCCAAATCAAATTAACTTCTTTTTTTCTTATTAAGTACTCAAAGTACTCAAACTCAAACTAGTATAAGGTACAGTTACAAGTTATAAACAGAAGTATCATGACGAATATAAAAACTATTACATAACATGTTTACATAGGTATTGTAATTTTTATACAATATGTATTACAGCATCTTTTTTCTAAAGCTTTTGTTCACACAAAGCCAGTAGGCAGACACTTTACCTGCCTCAGGTAACTTGAAATCAATTAACTAAAGTAGGCTAAATAATTAAATACAATAACTACCGGTACGATGCCTACCAGCACAGAAAACATACTGTTTTCTGTGCTACCAGCCACCACACTCAGCTGTATGAGAGCGTTGTGAGTCTTTGGTAATGAATGTGTTAAAGTGCATTTTTAAAGCAGTTGCTCTAATAAAAAAATCACTTTGATCATTCAAATGCCCTATCCCTTTGCGACCAGAGACCATATAAGTTCACCCCTGTCTTTTTCTTACCTTACCTAACAAACTTGGGTCCAACAGAATTCGGCACTTTTGGTGGTCTTACAAATTTAGGAATTCCGTTGGTTGTACCCAACAAGCAAGATGTGTCAAAACTCTTCTCCGGCGAAGAATCATTCCCTGAAACATATAAATTCTTTATATGATTTCATAACACCAAATAATAGTAGATTTTTAAATATATGTAAACACTCATTTAAGTTGGTTAACAATTAGTAGAGTTTCAGAAATTAGCATTGTTTTGATTGTTTTGGATTCATCATATGAAATTGCTGGGATACAAAAATATACCTTCAGCAATGGCTGATGTATCCATCCTCTTGTCTTTTCGTTTTCTCTTCCTTTTCTTTCTCATTTGCTTGGTTTTGATCACTCTTCTGGCTGATACGCTTCTCTCAGTTGATGGTAGCTCTTCACGGCTGTCAATTTGAAAATCTTAATATTTTTCACTAGCTATCACAATTACAGTAATATAAGTACATATAATCAACATAATATTGTCTAGTCTATTTAAATATAGGTACAAACTATCCTGAAGGGAACCTTTTCTTGCTGTTTTAATCCTACATACAAATTATATATTTCTAATATCCTTAAATTTAACTCAACGAAAACATGTTCAAGATAGCTTCTGTTAAAGTGTGACACAATTGAAGTTTTATTTCTCTTTTAGTTTTTCCTTTGACTTCAGACAGAACATACAACCCATTGCCACGTAAAATCTGTAGCTAGTTTTAGTTGAATTGTTACTCCAACACAGTGGGTTGAGTAAAATAACTGATTTCTATGAATTCGCCAACCACTAATTCTTTGACTGAATACTTTACAACCAACTGTATATGAAGTCAAGGTAATTTATACAGTGTATCTGCACAATGACAATGACAATGACAAATTCTTTATTTAACCTGCCCTGAGTTAGACCAGAGGTCCACTCTTCCCCCAGGACAGGAACAACAAATATACAAACAACATATACATGTACAGAGTTGTGGACTATGAAAATCTAAAATTTACTTTTAATAAGTAAAAAACACAAATTATATAACAATACAGATGTGTAAAAAAGAAATTAACTTACACTTACAAATCAAATCAAAACATTACATTGATATAACTAAAGATTTTATCACCTAAAACTATTATGGGATTGTCAAACAAAATGAGGATACCTAACATTTATACATGTGTAAAAATTAATAGTTGAAAAATAAACACACTACATCTTCATTACATAATGATTTTATATCTTTGTAATAGAGTGAAAATTTAAAAACGTACGTTTTCAGGAAAAGCACTTTGCAAATTTTTTTCCCCTTTTTTTCAAAACTTTTATTATTATTTTTATTTCACTAACATTTGAAGTTTCATAAAATGTCGATGGTAACGCAATATCTTTGGTATTTTTTTTTAAAGAGCATCTTTAGTGGAAAAAACACAAAATCCTGTCACGACCATAACAGACGTTTAAATGAATATTAAAAATAGTTAATATTATTTTTATAACTATGTTTTGCTATAAACTAATTTACTTTTATGACCATTATACAATATAAAGGTCACTGAGCTTTTGGTATATTTGGTCTTTCTAGAAAAAAATAAAAAAACTCAAAAAATTGAAAAAAAGCCAATAAAATCTTTTTAAGTTTGTATAACGCCGAAAAAACTTACCTGAGACCCGAAAAATCGCTATGTTTGTATAAGGGTGTGCTTCTTTTGTGTATAAAACATTGAAATATGACGATATTTTAATTTTTGAAATTTTTATGATAGAAATCATAAACGTGATGGTCAGGGACAAGCGGTACGGTCGTGAATTTTCTGAAATAATCTAAATCTTTCTAAACAATCCTTCAATTATACTGTTAGTTATAATAAAAATAAGTGTTTCAATTGAACTAAACTGTTCAAATTACAATTATATTAAAGTTATTGTCACGACCAAACACACTATAATCCATAAGGCTGGATTGGTCGTGAAAAAACCCGAGATGGTCGTGAAACTTTGGTCGTGAATTTACGTGTTATTTGGCTCTGTTCTGGCGGTAGCCCTGCACCTCATGTTCGAGGATACAAAGTGAACTTCTAGGTTAATCTATCAATTGAAATATCTTATAAACAAAAATTAACACCATGTCTACTACATCGAATGACTACGTACGGTCATGGACACACCAAAATTACAAAAAACACAATCTTTCCTTTATTAATCTTGTAATTCCTAATTTCAACTCGAAACGACCGACACTACAATCCTGACGTACACCCCGAACTAGTCTCTAAAACCAACTGACTCCATCGACGCCAGGCTTGCCACTGTCGTGCTCCAAAATTGAAAATTTTTCCCAAATGGTCGTGACGCCAAATCGAGGGACAGACTTATTTTGTCATGGTAGTCAGTTTGCAATGACAATAAAATTATAATATGCTCCTTTTTTGTAAGTTTAATAACCATTGATGACAAAAAAATATGGCTTTATATATTTCGGCATGAATAATTAGTCTAAAAACAGCGTGAAAGTTGGAAAATGTACCCTAGGGACACGTCATGGTCGTGAATTTAGAGACTTTAAAAATACGAAAAAAATACCTAGAACCTATTTAAAACCAAATAAATGTGTGTAACATGTTGCCCCCGTCCCAAAAAATATTAAAACACATAATAATAAACTACATATCCAGTATCTACAAAGTAAAAGGCCAGGGACATGAAAACGTACGTTTTTAAATTTTCACTCAATAACAGATTTTTTACTGCTTTAGAAAAACTTTTAGGGTTATTAAGGTTTTTTATCTCACTATCTAAATTATTGATAAGTCTAATCGATAATACATCAACATACATAAGTCTAATCGATGCACAGTGAAAAGTAGTGTGTACAGTACAGGATACTCAAAACTAAATGAAAAATTTCCATAATGTGATTTTTGTCCACTAATATTTTAAATCTATGGTTGTAATACTTATAACTTGTACAGTAAACACTTTAACATTGTGACTGACCTGACCAGAATGCCCTGGTCCCGAGCCGTCCCATCAGTCTGCTCACCTGTGTGGACATTCAAAAGGTTAATTAACCAACCAGTTCCATTCATCTCAGCTCTAATAACTTACTTTGCTCCTTAATAGGCTGGTTTGATCTGTCAAAGTAGTATTTAGCATTACATTAGATTGAACAACATATAAACAGGACCACTTTCAAATCAATGCATTTGGACTGGCTTATCAACTAATATATGTCTTTTGATGGGTGTTTATTTATTTTTGATTATAGGGGCAGAGAGATGTATTAGTGGAAATAACTACTTTTAAATTTTTCCTTTAAAAAAAAAACATTCTGAAATTGTAATAATATTTTAGGTTCTATTCTTTACGTACCGTATTGTAACTGTAGAAATGTATTTTAGGATACAAAAATAAAACAGAAGGCTTAAATGAACTCTAAAGCCCTTCATGGCCTTTAGCTCTGCTAGAAATAATATTATTAAGCGTGAAATGCATAATAGGACACTAGTTAATGCATCTGCAAAATAAATAAATTTGGCAGTAAACCATGTGATGCTAATCCAAAATCTTTATTTATAAAAATATCACCCTTTACCAGGTGAGGGACTGTCGCGCACCTTGCCACCGCAGTCGCATCCCATAAAAAGCTCCTTTACTGTACACGTCCACTCTATTCCCGACACAAAAGGAACTACTTTAGACTGTTCTACTTTTGACTGCATAAACAAAAGCAGGTAGCTTACATATGTGTATCAATGTATTTTAAAAAGAGTTTATGATGTAACACAAAATATACTACCTACAGTATTAAAAAAAAAGTTTATCCAAAAACTCACTTCTGAATTTTTTTATGAAATTAACATTATTCTTCACAAAAAATAAATACAGTACTGTACAAGAAAAGTAATCATTAAACTATTGTCAGAAAGTACAGAGTAAAATTTATAAGTAAGTATTAACAATGATATGATATGGGTAAATAAATAGTTACACCTGAATGTCTTGTGACAGCTACACACGAAGGTAAAGGTGTGGTCCATACTCCTCTAAGACACACACTGTAGAGATGACCAGTCCTGTAGTATCCTGGGTCACAGGAGTATGTCACCATGAGTCCTGCTGTCCTCTGTAGTAAAACTCTCACTCTGCCATGATCTGGAGCACCTCTCTCACTACACCCGGGGTGTCCTGCAACATGTCATACACTGTAATTTCCTGGGCCTACAGGAGTAGGTCACTATGAGCCCTGCTGTCCTCTGTAGTATAATATATAACATCAAATGTATACTAATTGTTTTAAGAGATTAGGATAGACAAGAAAAAGGTACAATAAAACTCTTAGGTAGGAAGAAAACTCTGGTATTGAATCATTTTGAGACCTGTGCCTCTTCAGGACCTTCCCATTTCATTACTGTGCACTGTCAGCAGCCACAAATTTATTGTAAGTTTCAATCAGACTTCTGAATTAAACATGACTTGGAGATAGTGTGGGCGGAAGGTCTACAATGAGCAGACCACATAGTATCAGCAGTATTTCTACTGAATATGTATGGGCTTGTTATAATGATGGGTAAACATATTTTATAAATACAAATAACCTATACGGTTATAAGAGCGATTTTCACTGGAAAAAGGTTTTTATGGATTCCAATTTTTTTTTATATTTTGGTAGATGTGTTAACCTCTTTTTTTACTGTCTTTTACTCTTGTTGTTGTTCTAACCATTACATTTGTAGCTATTTACTGTTAACAATATATAAATTATTGTAATTAGAGCTATCCATTGGAAATAAATAATATAATTAAAGAAGAATATTCAACCTTGATTATTAAAACACACTAGGTTAGGTAGTTCAACCGAGAATTCCTTTGTACTAAAGAGACAATAACAACATAGGATAAAACAATATGTTTACTGTCTATTTAGAATACTCCACGAGAACTACAATTTTACTGAAAGAATGTGCCACATACAAAAAAATTTGGCAAATTGATTGAAAGCCTTACTTTGTGTAATAACCTGACTTTGAGGTTAGAGCTTTGAGGTCAGAAGAACTTTGGTTATCTCTACTCCGATTAAGAATCCACAAAACCATTGTGCCCGAAAAACTGAAAATTTAAATTCTCTTTTCCATTCAGTGACCTTGTAATCAAGTCAAATGGAGTCAAGGTTTTTTTTAAGGGGACGGTATACAGGGTGACAATTAAGTATTATGATGACTGTATAACTTTAAAACGAAAAAAAAGATATCACAAATTACTGGTAATAGTAAGCTCCTTTTTGTGAATATTTTGATCGGTTGTCACCTATGAGGGACTGCTCATAGGGAGTAAGTTGAAAATCTTAAGGGTAAGCATAGGTACCTAGGTATTTAAAAAATGTAAATCAAATTAAAGGTCTTATTGAACTAAAAAAAATGCCTCAATTCGGACCTCAAATAGACAACCGAGTAAAAAATGGCATCCGTTCAAAGATTTCTTGAATCTGCCGTTTTGAATCTTTAAACGGCTGCCATTTTTTACTCAGTTCTTCGTTTGAGCTCAAATTTGCGGCATTTTATCCTCCTAATAAAGACCTTTAATTTGATAAGCATATCAACCAATGATTATTAAGTACATAAGCTTCTTTCGACTTCCTGAGGAGGTAGCGTACTATAATTGAAATAGCATTGCAAATTCAATGAATCTTTGAACAGGGGTGTAATTTTTCCTCATTTGAGGTTTGGTTTGCGGCATGTTTTTTAGTTCAACAAGACCTTAAATTTGAAGTAGGCTACATATCAACATATGCTTACCTGGCCACCTCCCATAGAGTATATACGATCAGCATATACGCAAAAAAGTACCTTACCAGTAATAATATGAAAAATTTGATTTAAGATATCTTTTTTCATTTTAAAGTTATAAAGTCGTCCTAAGACTTACTTGACACCCTGTATATAGGTTTCACTATCTGGTCTAGTGGTCTACACTGAAACATCTTATACTGTGTGACACGCCCATGCAGAATGGTTTTTACAATGCTTCCCCATCACACTAAGATCCTAGAGCTTATTTGAGTCCTCGAATCGGGGATGCGGAATACTATCCCCCGGAAAACTACCCCCCGAGGTGAAACGTGACGTCACAAAATCTGCTAACTAACCAATATGGAAGCCATACCCGCGACGGGGTAGCGGATTTCTACCCCCGGATATTTACCCCCATGAAAAAACGCCTACGTCATTTTGACGTCACGAGGGGCGGGGCCTATACACGGTCGAGAAACAGCCCGCGACTGGAAATCTACCCCCGGACATCTACCCCCGGACATCTACCCCCGGAAATCTACCCCCAGACATCTACCACCGTTGTCAGCTACGCTACGTATCGGCCAATATGCATTGTTGTAATTGATTTTATTAATTGGTTTACGTAGATCAACGGCTCTTCGGTTAATCATTACCCTCTAATATATAGTATTAAGCATGTGATATGTCATTGTCTTGTTTAACATTATCTATCTTCCTATTTCAATAAGCTGTAACAGTCCTTTTTCACCCGACCTACTTCGTCGATTTTTACGATTGAGGTGTCATTTTAAAGCTTAAGACCCATTGAAAGATCAACATGGCAACTCATAAGGCCCAATGCTAAATATTTTTAACTTTTAGATTCAATTTTCTCACAAGTTTATGTTTCTACAGGAAATACAAACACATAGGTGTATTTAGGCATAGGTGTATTTAAAAATCAAAACTACTCCTAATACAAAATGTAATCAAAGTCTTAGTTCCGTTTCCGAGATCCGAGATTTATACAATAATTGATAATTTAAAGTAATGGGGTATATGTTACAACTAGCTGTATACCCGTTCTACGGACGGGATCATTTAGCCAGTTGAAATCTTCTTATAATCAGAACAGCAGCTCCTTTGCATATATTAAGTGTGCATTTTCCTCAGATATGCAGGCAAAACTTCGTATACAGCACTGTTTCAGCGCCTTTTCCCCGGTTATCAAAACTCAAATCGAATTTTACACACAGACACAGAATCTCCGGTTAACGACTTGACTGATACCTAGAAATTTTATTTCATTTACAATTACACATTATTGCACTTACAATCCGTTATGTGAGGCACACAATTTAGTCTCACTTGGTTTTGGATTTTCTTACAAAACCGTGATCAAAAATGGTTGCAGTATTTGTAAACAACATTTAATGTAAACATATCCAGTGACAGCTAGAAAAAATCATCTTCATCCAAACAGCTGTTATCATATTATATCATATGTCTTATTCTCTAAACAGATTATTAGTATTTCATAAATGACGTATGTGGTTAACATTAGGGGAAAACTTGACAAAATCGCACAAAATTGGGGGTTTGAACGTCCATTATTTTAATTCAAAAATAGTGAGGCCACATTTTAATTTCTAAAGGCATTTTTGCCAATCCAGTGAATACAAAAACGACTATTTGAATTGAATCCCGATAAGATCCATCTTATGTCGTTTTTGAGGAGAAGTTCGCGTGAAAAGCCTTCTGGGCCGTTACAGACAGACAGACGGTCAGAAATTGAGAAAATACTTGTTTAACGTAAGAATCACCAAAAAGTATCATAATTTCTGAGCAATGTACAGACAAAACTCTAATCTTATTTAAATAGATTAGTAAAACCAAAAGTAACGATCAGCTGATGTTAAAAATGCCTTCCATATCCCGAAATGTACCATTTTAAACTTTTAAATTACCTTCATATTATCCGTTATTTCCCAAACAGCTTTGACAAATATCATAAAATATGTTTATGTTTTTTTTCAATTAATTCTTTGTGTAAACAACTAGACTTTTAGGCCAATGCAAAACTCCAAGGGATTAGGCTACTTCGTATTACTCTAGAGGATAATTGATAATGAAATAATTAATTAATTTATTGATCAACCAGTGGCAGGCTTTTTATCAACATTTAATCGTATTGTATTTGTACCTCTATTAATCAGAAAATAACCTTCTTCAATGATATGTATTAAATTTCACGATCTGCGCTCGTGCATGCGCCGTTAGCTTATACTGTATGTGAAAGTTGGTCAACCATTTAAATCACTGTCTGGAAATAAATCAAATGCTTAAGGGTCAACCTTTTGAAGCCCTTTATCAAAATATCGTTTTAATTACCATTTTGCGTTGCGCTGGATCTTAAGATTAAAGATTACACCTCAATCATAAAAATCGGTGAAGAGGTTCGGGTGAAAAAGGGCTGTTACAGCTTATTTCATTAGGAAGATAGATAATTTTAAACAAGACAATGACATATCACATGCTTAATACTATATATTAGAGGGTAACGATTAACCGAAGAGCCGTTGATTTACATAAAGCAATTAATAAAATCAATTACAACAATGCATATTGGCCGATACGTGGCAGAGCTGACCACGTGGGGTAGATTTCCGGGGGTAGATGTCTGGGGGTAGATGTCCGGGGGTAGATGTCCGGGGGTAGATTTCCAGTCGCGGGCTGTTACTCGACCGTGTATAGGCTCCGCCCCTCGTGACGTCAAAATGACGTAGGCGTTTTTTCATGGGGGTAAATATCCGGGGGTAGAAATCCGGCGACCCTCCGCGACTGGAATACTACCCCCCCCCCTAGACATATCATGCTATGTAATTTTAATTGTAATTCGAGTAATTCGGTTGGATAATAGAAAAGGCATGTGGTGAATATAAAACAGATTTTTGAAATGCTACAGCAAGTTTGGTTGGTTAGGTTAGGTTAGATTAGAACTGTTTGACAACTAAATTTGAGTGTCCGTGACTGGAAAACTACCCCCCCCCGGTCTCTGACGTCAATATGACGTAGGAACCTGCTTGGGGGGTAGTTTTCCGGGGGGCGGTCTTCCGGCGACCCCTCGAATCAATAAGTCTAGAACTTATAGAACCGGAGCTCAGCAGCCAGCCCTAAGTCTCTAATCGCTAATAGCCTCCTAATCACTTCACAATGGCAGTGACTTACTTTGTGTTCGCATTGTAAGCTGAAAAATGCAGGGTGATTGTAGAGTGGACTTAGGACAACTGTCTAAATCCTGGTCTTGTTTGTTGCTATCTAACAACGTCAACCTTTTGTTAGATCGCATCATTAAATTGACAGCCCAATGATGGGGGTTCAAAATCAATCTCGCTTGGAATCACACAACAACGTTGTTACGGAGTTCAGCTATTTCTTCAGCTGGAATCATTTATTAAAATCCCACTGATCAAGGACAGCTAGGGCCAGTTCAGAACTATGAAATATCTACAGACCTTTATCAGGACAGGCGCCTCTGTCAGGCTAACACTATAACCCCTAACCAACCCCAGGCAGGACCCAGGCAGGCAACTTAAATATGAGCTAAACTATGACCGCTGGACGCAATTACTGATGAGCACTAAAAATGAAGAACGGTTTAGTAAAATCGCGCCCCTAGTAAAATGTATTATGACAATGGAAAATAGTCAAGATGTGTGCATAAGACGAAAAAATGTGAAAGAAACTATTGGAATCCTTGCGTTCATACTAACGCATATTATTATACTTAGCGCTTGTAAACCGCCATAAAATGTTCACAAATCTTTGCCATCTCTACATCTGAATTCACCCTTGAAATGCACGTGTGTGTCAGTCTAATCCAAATGATTGAATGACCGCTATTCGCTAATAATCCCCTAATGAAGGACGTGTTCAAGTGGGATTTATCCGACAATTTCTCACCGCAGTACTACGTGGGAGTTATCGGATGTGAAGGGTTAATGCAGCGTGCTGGACTCGCCCCGGTGACGTCAGCGTCGACCACAGCTTGTCTCATGCATTACGTATCGAGGAGGTATGACAGCCGCACGAGTCGCTTTACATATTGAGTGCCTCACTTTGTCCAGAGTTTACATTGTTAAATAGCCAGTGCGTCCTGAATAATCATCTGCGGTTTGAGAACTTGCCGCAGTTTATGCTGCGAAGAGAGTACGTCACAACGGTGCGAAAAAAACTGGATCTTTTTGTTTAGTTGTAACGAAGAAGCCGTTTTTCACTTTAACGCGAATATACTGTACTGTAGATGGGTTGTTGGGTGGGTTTAATGCTCGCATGATATTAAAAGGTCTTCGGTTAGATCCTGAGAAAAATCAATACGGTAGGTTTTACGGATGGTTCGAAACTAACGGGACCTGCTAGCATAGACCAACCATCAAAAGTAGACTTCTCATCCCATTGTAAATTTTGAAGCTCGTGTCTACTTCATGTTCAGTGGTGGCTAGTGTCGACGAAATTGTGTTTCTATTATTTTAGAGTTAATTTCATGTCAGTTACTTTACACCGATATTCACTACTATCTACACTGTTTCTTCATTCATATTCAAATGAAAACACGCATAAATGTGCGTCGCTGTCTCAAAAATAATGATTGATGATCGATTAAGGTTTCTATAAGTTAGCATTTAAGGTGTCTGTTAGTTATCCTGTAACCTTCTGTGTAAGGGTGAAGCTAAGTCTTTAACTTAACCTGTAATTTTCTTTGTAAGTTTCTGTAATTTAACTCTATAACTTTTAGAGTAAGATTTCTCTAGGTTAGCCGTTCTTGCACTTGTGTGGTCCAATGTCATAAAGTACGAAAGTAGAATGTTCTTGGATAATGAACACGTACAAATCGGACAAGCAGGGATTACGCCTCTTTCACACGACGCGGCGCGCGCCGTGCGGCGCCCGCCGGATCCGGCGTAGGGCTATGGGAGTATATGAGTCCCTTCACACTATGTCCGGCGCGCGCCGCGCGGCGAATTCGCCGCACGGCGCGCGAGTTACCGCCGGATGCACCTTGAGCCGGACGACAGCGCCGCGCGGCGTCCACGCCGGACCACTTGGTGAAGGTGCATTGGTTCTTATGGGAGCTTTCACACGGTGCGGCGCGCGCCGCACGGCCCAACCCCTACGCTGTCTCAATTTAGGCAAACAACCTGACCAAGAAGGTGCAACAGTTAATTAAGAAATTATATATCGTTGTATCGGAAAATAATATATTTAAAGCTATTACAAAACATATATTTTTATGTTCATCCCATGCAAATCGGTCTACTTAAAGTATTAAAACAAATTTTTTTCTTTAATAACTAGAGGAGAATATTTAGTATTAAGTTAATAATTTAGTAATTTATACGTAATGTAACATTTTTTTAACTTCTAGAATACAATATTTTCAGATATGACGAATACTTATATATAATACGTGAAGGCGATTTCTATAAAATACTACTCCTCTGTTAATAATGGACGGATTTTTACAAACGATGTGTCAAAATTAAGTATTTGTTGTGTACCCTTTCACCAATTCCTGTAGTAAAAGTCCTCGGGCTTTGCCCTCCGGCCATGAAAATCCCAATGTATATCTTATGAAGACAAGATTTTGTTTAGTTAAACCATAGACTAACCAACACAAGTAGACTTCTCATCCCATTGTTAATTTTGAAGCTCGTTTTTCATGTCTAGTTCATGTACGCCATACTGGGCGCTAGTGTCGACGAAATTTTGTTTCTATTATTTTAGGGGGAGTATTTTTTATCTATGGTTAAACAGACGAATAATTAGTATTAATTACAACTGTTCATAGTACACACATGATGCACAGAGAGTTTTCGTTTTCAGTTTCGATAGATGGAGTGGAGTGAGCGTTCGTTTTCAGAGTGAGTTCGTCTCCAGTTTCGATAACTGGAGTGGAGTGATTGGTTACATTATCTATGAGTTGACTCTTTTAAGTCGACGGAAATTGTGACAATTATTCGTAAAAAAACTACTTTAATATTTTGCAATTGCTCGAATTCGAGCAACAGGTGCACTAGTTTTTATATTTTAAATTAGCCTACAGTATTAATTTTATTTGAACTTTTAAGTGGAGTATTCATTTAAAAGCCACAACTGAACGGAAATTAAATTAGCCTACAGTATTCATTTTATTTGAACTTTTAAGTGGAGTATTAATTTAAAAGCCACAACTGAACAGAAAATAATAAATATTTAGGAGGGCCGTACGGCGCGCGCCGCACGAAACCATACTAGTGTGAAGACACACGCTTGTCCGGCGTAGCGCCGCACGGCGGACGCCGCACGGCGCGCGCCGCTTCGTGTGAAAGAGGCGTTAGTCTATTAACGAGGCAGTTGTGGACTAGCCGGCGGTGTCGTGATACCGATCAGCTGATCACCAGGGCGAGGGGGGGTGAGAGCACAACAGCGCATGCTTCGTGTCGAGACATGCGTGGGGCGCGAGATTTACCGCGTAGCCGCAAAACACATTAGATTAGCAGAAACAGCTGGTCAGTGGTTCGTGCAGTATTGGTCTCTCAACGATCGTTATCTTGTGCGGAACCGATATCACCGTTACAAGAAGTTGGATGTTGCTGAGGCGAGCCAGTTGAGATGTTCTAGTTGATTTGAAAGGAGTTTCAAACAAATTTTTGGATAACGAAAACATGATGTTTGTAAACATATTTTAAAGGTGTATAAGTGGTCCAAACACCAATGGCGGAAGAAATATAAACAAATAAGATTTAACATGTAAATACAAAAAATAATAACCCGTCACAGCAAACCTGCAAACTACATATTTTGAAATTTGAGCAATCAATTGGATTTTCACTAATATACTTCCTTAAAAGGACCTTCCTTTAAAGATTTATTTTCCATTTAAATAACAGTACCTGGGGACCGAGCCATTGCTCGGTAGTTAATTTCCATTGTACCCCTATATCGAGTAATCTTCGGTGTAATCTTTGCTCTATAGTAAGAACAATTTTTTTCTTTTGTACTGTATTTTGTAATTTGCTAGAATACGGATAGCTTGTTATATACAAACACATGTTACAAGTCATTTGTTTATTCTTTGTTTGAAGTTCATTGATGATGATGGTGAGTTAATGTTGTTCAAAGGTTTATTGCGTAAAGTTGGAATACACTACCCTCTGTAGTGTATTCCAACTTATGTTGGTGTTTGTGTATTGTTAGTTGTAATGTGTTAGTTAAGTTTTTTCAACTGAGGGCGGGATCAGATTCCAGATCCCGAAACGTTGTGTATTGTGTTTTACCATCGTGATGGAAAATGTCCGCAATAGATATTTTGTTTACTTTTCCTCGTTATTTTGTTCAGCCAACTTGGTTACTTGGCGATTCATAAGGCCAATGTTAAAGAATGTTGACTTTTAATTTCATTTTTCACGTAACTTAATTAGATTTTTGTTGACAGTTGTGTAACTGCACTAAACACGTTTTTAGGCCAGATTTAAATTATTTACAACATTTGAAGGAAATCGTCCAAACCGTTTTCGAGATCTTTGTGCAAGCATACATACAAGCATACATTGCTCATATAAGAAATGTTTACCAAATGTGATCAAAATAAGTAACCTGCGATTGTTTCCTTTTTCTCCATAAGAATAACGAATAACATTGGAATGTTTAATTCAGGGTTTTTATTGGGATTTCCTCCCAACGAGAAACAATATTTGCAAACAAAAATGACAATGATATTTTAGCTAATACTTTTACTTAAAAAGCCCTTTCAAACTACCTACTTCACAGATTTAGTTTTGCTAAAGTCCAAACGATAAATATTCTGAAAGGTTGGAGACCGACAATTGCTGAATTTTAATAGCATGGCATAACACGGAATTCAGAACTTGAAGTCATACATATTAAAACGAATCCGCAATGGTGAGAAACGAATGCCAGCTCTGTGACGTCATTTTTAGTCAGCTGACAGCCCTCTTGTCATCAGCTGATCGTTTTCAGACATTGTTGGAATTCATGAGCAGTTTTTCATTATGTGGACCTGAGGACAATCTATTTCTATTTCCAGCCTCACTTACCTACCTAAAATTGTTCTTATTCAAGGCGAGGAGGGGCTACCTCTCCCCAAAAGAAAACACTTGATTAAAAAAGCTTTTGATGCTTTACAAGGTATTATAAAAGAACAATAATACTTCCAAAATAAATCAAGGTATGTTAAAAGATTATATAATTACAATTAAAGTAATTGCAATGCAATAAAGGGAAAAAGAGATATATTTAAAAAAGTTAATTCAATATGGAGCCTTAATCAATAATGATTTTAAACCATTACACTAATAACATGATTGTCATTTATTATTTTTATCAGTTTATATAACCATAAAGATCTTAGAGACGCATAAAATACGTATATTGTTAATCAAGTTTTGAAAAGAATAGGCTTTAAGACAGACGAATCATTTGTTCAAAAGAAATTTTATACAGTTTAGTTGTTTGAGGTGCCAACCAATAGAATAAGGATTTGCCATTCCTGAACAATATACTGCCTTCGTGCACAACTGTATGATGTTGGTGGTTTTATGCTTAAAAGTACATTTGATATTGTAAAATCTAAAAAGCCTCGTGGATTCATTTAGTAATTTGGAGGGTAAACTAAAACTTGCTCAAACTCGTGATCCGACTAACCCGTAATTTGGTCTGGATTGTTCGCCTCGGGAGACACTCTTACAGTTTTGATATTATTAAAGAACCCGACATTTTATAGTGTTAGGCCCCTGAGCAATTCTGGGAGGGGCTGACGTTACTGACTGTAGAACGAAACAAAACGTTGGTGGTGAACTAGATAAAACAAATGTGAGACACATAACACATTAACCAAACAATATGTGAATTGTGAATATTAGCATAGACTAACCAACACAAAAAGTACTAAAGGGAGTATGTTTTATCTATGATATTAGGTAAAACATAATAGACTACAAGGCATTTATACATTTATACATACATTTATTTGGGTATGTTTTTATCTACTGTTTGATATGGTGGTGGGTATTCGTGGTTGGTTGGTTGTTTTAATATGGTTGGTATTAATATAGTATTAGTACCATATTGTGTTGTAAATAACAACCATTTTTTGAGTAGAGTAAGTTTTATTTGTATTTCGTTGTGATATTTCGCTAAATATGTTTTCACCACACTAGGATGTTTTTAGCTGTTTTACATACTTAATTGGTGGCTGAAAGTTACGTTTTGCTGGTCGTGCCAGCTGTCATCGTCATTTGGGGACCGAGCAGGTTTTTACATCCCTAGAGCCGCAAAATCAGCTGCCCGCTTACTTTTTTAAAACAGGAATGCATATTAAATCATAGACAAAAAGAAATATATTAAATACACAATCAGTATCCATAGCATTGCAATAGAATTGTTTTTATTTTCACCGCTGCCTAGCAACTGTTTATTATTATTTTTGCTGATTCCTCAAATTATTTCTTAACATAACCTTAAAGTTGTACCTGTGTTGACAGTGTGCATTATTATTGTGGTGAATAGTGGTAGGCCCTAATAGTGGTATAGTGTGGTGGAAAGTGGCGTTCGTACCACGGACCGAAATGGTTTTGCCGGCTCGAGATAGTTTCAGCTCATTTTCAGCTCTAGGTACGAAATGTACTATTACAGTACAATAATACCGTAACACATGTAACCGAGTAGTTTGGATGTGAATGACGTCTACTCTACTCCTAGAATAGTAACGAACAATATATCTAGTAGATCGTCAACACAAATCTTGCTTAATTCATCCCACAATCCTAGTTGAGATCATGCCATGATTCATCTGCTAATTCCGTTCCTAGGAAATAGCACAGTGAGTTATTAGGCACTGTCCACTTTTTGACTAATGGGAACAACTGTCTTCACTGCATAGCTAATACTTCTACAGTCCAAGCTTTGTCACAAACAAGGGCATATCTGCGGCCTTAAAAAGTGGCATTCACACTGTTTTGTTGAACTCAGACTTTATTTCACTTTGGTAGGTAGCAAAAAAAACTAACATAGATAAACTAAATGAACTTGCAGTATTTAAAGTCAGTTTTACGAATTAGTGGTTTTAAATAGTTCATTATGTATTAGTTCGCAAATATTCCTTTAACACTTGATGTCTAACTTTACACTTATTTTGTAAAAAAGTTTGTGAAATACCTATAGCGAAAATTACAAGTCGTCTCAATGCTGCACTTCTAAATATGTTTAAACAACAAAAATTTGTTGTATTACAACGTTTGAGTCAAGAATATGTCTTGCTCTAACTAAATTTTCACTAATTTTCAATAAAAACAATGTCAATGTCACGTTAAAATTTTGAATACGATTTCATAAAACAGTTTTAACCACAACAATCACACAATTTACTTCGCTAATATTTAGCATCTCGATCGCGTTTATATACATAACATGGCAAAAATGCCCATTGTACTGTAAATTTATCATCCCCCCCCCGTTTTGTGACCACTGCTTTCGAGCCTTGAAATCCATTATCAATCTGTGTGATTACCAAGTTATTAAAAAACTCCTCTCCATCCCCGTTGTGCTGATTTAATTTATATTGAATTATTAATCTTAAAATCGGTTTAAGGGGAGATACAGAAGATGCAGAATTACTTTATAGCACAGGTCCAGTCGATTACATGCTCTGAACTAAACTACACGATTTCATTAGGTCACATCTATCTCGCTAGTCGCCAGTCCCACACCGTTGTCATGTTTTATTCAAAACCCCGATTGAAAATTACAACAACCTCCAAGCGGTCGTCAATAAAGAGATATCATTTGTCAACAGTTGATTTGCGATCAGTTTCAATTATCTACATGATTTGTTTTTCAGTTGCTGCTTCGCCGCTGGTCTGTTCAGTTGACAGAGTTGCATTTGCATAAAATGAAATGCTGCATTGCGAACCGCTGCCCTTTTATGGTCAATTGATTGGACGTTCAAGTGGTTTGGATGGTTCGTAGATGGGATTTTATGGTTTGTTGGATTGTAATGGTTGATTTGTACTGACAGTGATTTTCGGGATTAATGTCTTTATACCAAATCAGCCAATATAGTCGTGGCAATTTCTCCCGTGGTGTATCTAGGGACGGTGACATGACATCTATTTATTTCCCTATATGTATACCTATTTATTCAAGATAATCTTTGTAAAGTGATATTGTATAATGTTGATGTGTTGACTTTAGAGATATGTAGACACTCCGTTATCTTGTATCGGTATATATTGTAGTTAGTTTAGAATGAAGATTATCGTAGTTGAGCTACCGATAGTGTATAAGGGCAAATTACTGATTTCTGCCGAATACATTGTCTTTTAACCAAACCGAACTGATAACGATAACTAACTGTAAACTGTAGGATATTTTATGTAGGCCTAACATTAATTACAGTATTAACATATCAAAGGCTATGAGAGAAAGTCAAATCTTTACAGCAGTTAGTGCTTAATCAGCAATGCATATTTAGCTTTTATATTTAATGGTTAAATTGGCCACGACTGGCTCATACAGATAGTATGTCTATCCTGGTATCCAATGGTTAAATTCAATAGTGGCACTTTTCGTCGCTAAAACATATACATAAAGTGGTTGCGTAGAATGCTAAAATATATTGCATATCGAATATATAATTTGTTTTAACTTACGGATTTATAAGTATATTAATATATAGAATTGGAACGAAGTCATAATGTTTCAAAAGTACCGGCAACGCCCCAACAGGCTTGCCAACTGCCTCGAGCAAACAGGAAAATTGCCATCTCGCATTCATACAGGCATTTATGTTAGTTTTTGGTGTTCCTCAGTTCGATTCCCCTGTTCCCTGTGCCCAGTTCCGCCCCTGGCCTGTCCCTATGATTGGGTGTTTAATTGGAACAGCTTCAGTGGCGGACCGCCAACCGTTACAGTTTCCGGTTCATTTTTGTCAGGTGTACCGACTTATTGAATGGCCCCACTAATTTCCCGCTTTGGTTGGTTGATCAAAAACCGCCGGTTTTATAAGTGCGGTTGAAATATACGTAAATTTCTAAGTTAATTACTACACATCTCTAATTTGTTGCTAATTTTCGATACAATATGTTTTATTCTCCATTGCTTGGAGTCTCGGAGTAATGTATTTAATTGAAAATGTTAAAATTAGGCCTGGTTAAACTTTTAGAAAAACAAGAAAACTGAAAATGAAATTTATCATATTACACCAAGTAAAAAAGCTCCTTCATAAGAACAGGCCTAATATATGGTTGTTGAGCTCATAATTTGAAAACAAACCAAATTTTGTTGTCGATGGCAATATCAATAATTAATTACATTCGTTATTTGGAGTGTATCTAGTTATGGTAAACTTAAGAATTTGGTTGTCTTTTGAGCCGGGATGACAAATCCGGAATGGCAATTTAGTCGAAAACGTCATTAAAAGAGTCGGACTCCCATCCTTGGCGTCAACGTACAATGAATGGAACGATTCACTATGGTAACATAACATTATTTCCTGAAAACCCCCTACTCACTCAACGACTTTATAACTATTTAAACCGATTAACGAAGTGCGAACGATGACGAAGTGAATAACTCCTGTAGAATCAGACGAATAGTGTGTCCATGCAATATACGTAGTTATTATAGCTATGTACAGGGTGTCCCACGAGAGGTGTCTCAAATTGATTGCGGGAAAACGGCTTAACGTCCAAGGACGATATAAAATGATTTCCCACTAAATCAACCCCAAGGAATAACGTAAAAATATTTGGTACTTCAGTATTAAACGGAGGCCACATTTTGTCAGCGCGCTGCGGCGGTTATGTTAGGTTGGGTTATCATAATAGAAAGTATCGTTCGATTCATAACGAAGCGAGGAAAGTCCTACACACATAATATTTACGATAACCCAACCTAACATAACCGCCGCAGCGCGCTGACAAAATGTGGCCTCCGTTTAATACTGAAGTACCAAATAGTTTTATCTTTTTTCAAATACAGGGTGTGCCAAAAACTGAGTGTCACTAGTTCGAATCTCGGAATTTTCAAATGTAAAAATATGTCATGTTATACATAATTTTAAAGGTATTAAATAGACAGACAATTTGTTGAAAACAGAAATTAATGATCTTTTTTCGTTTCAAAATGGCGGCAGTTTTTTTGAAAGAAATCTATATTTTTTTATACTGTGTGTTTCCTATACCAATGCATTTAGCCCTTCTCCGGTTGAATTTTCTTACTCGTTGTGAAATTAGCTTTACTGTGATATGCAACAAGTAACGGTTTTTAATAATAAAAATAAAAAAAAATATTTTTGAAAATTTTCAAATGCTCATTGTTCAAAATTTTCAAATAACAACATATCTCATGTGTCACATCATTTGATAGGTTTTTCAATTCCTAACAGCTTTGTAATTTACACTTACTTCGTATCTCTTTTAGTTTTTTTATAAATAACAAAAAACCTAATTTTTCTATATCAAATGCATGTTATTTGGGTGTAACACTTAAAGGTCCCATTTCGTTTAGTGTTAAACCATGTCAAACAAATAACATGCTTTTTATTTCATTCTTGTACGTTAAGCCGTTTTCCCCTAATCAATTTGTGACACCTCTCGTGGGACACTCTGTACAATTAATTATTCTCCGGAAACCGCTTCGTCCCACGAACCTCTAATCATTTGAACATTCGCTGAAAAAGTGGAGAACTCCTGCAATTCCAAATTAGTTCAGAGACAACTTCTAATCCCGCGGGCTCCCGTGGTGGCGTCATCAATTTAATAAAACCCAAGATTTACGACAAGGGAGGCGTTAAACCCGCGTAAACTGATTAGCCTTTATCGCAAATTAGCACCAAAACAGGAGCGGGAGGCCGGACGGTAAATGAAACACGTTAATATTCCGTCCACGGCGTTGGGCTAATAAACCCAACTGTCGAGATGTTTTGATATCGACCAATTAGCTTGATATTTCCCAACCGGTCTAAACCCGCCATCCATTGATAAAAAGTTGCGACTTTTCGGATCGAATTTGCACGCTTAACGGCGGACAAGCGGCTTAGTGCGGATTCCACGGAAGTAACAGCTTTGATCCGAGCGAAATTCGGTTTCAATAGATTTTTTGCTTGCAAGAAATTCCAAATCCATAGCGCTATTTTGACATAAAGTTTGTTTCATTTGACGCTGGGTGGGAAAATCTAACAAATCGGAGAGGAATTGTAAACAAGGAAGTTTAAAGTATTGTGATTGTGTTCATTAAGGCTCAACTGGTGTGATTTATTTTACTCCTGCTTTAGATTCGAGGCAGGATATTTTTCTTTAAGAACATACGAGTATTCAGTATAATGTGGAAACTAAAATGATTAATCCAAATATACTTGGTTATACTTGTATTTCAAGCAATCCTTACAAAGTACAAACTATGCATACAATCTATGACTTTAAAATCCAATAATTTCTCCATTTCTCACTTCGGTAAGAATCGCAATCTCCTTCAATTGAGATCAATTGAGAAGAATGGCTAATATAGTGTTAAGCTTGCTCTTCTTGACCTGAAGTGCTATAATAAGACTATTGACCTAAATCGTCTTTTTATTGCGTAGTAGAATTGTTATTACCAAACATAAATGTTCCGGATAGAGAAATATACTCTAGTTTGCTCGAAATTGTTTTGAAGTTGGGTTTTTTGATTATTTCGGTTGGTTCAAGGGTGATAACGGGGGTTTTCAGGAGCCAATGCTATCTTGTTCCAGTCGTCGAGGAAAAGGTTTTACCTTGCAACCAAATTTATAAAAGAAATCGCTTCAAAAATATGTTTGATCAGTCTAACAGTTTTTATTGTAGTCTTTCAATAAGTTTTGAATGTACTTATTTTTTCTGAAACTGTTTTTAAAAGTTAGAACTAATCATTATCAACGTGAAAAAGTCTAAAGCAGTACAATATTAGTTAACTTTTTATTTTACATTTTCCTTCGGTGGGACCTGGCCTCCTTCCTCTTGCGGGCTCTCATGGGTATAATATTGCGAACTAGGCTAAACGTAAAGCTGTCACTCAGATAAGAGGGGTCCGTACCCTTCCCTCTAAATGTTCAAATCTCTAAAATCAAAATATTTCCGGGATAAGTTTTCCCAGAGACAAAAACATTTTCCGAAGCCTCTTTATTCTCACGAGTGTAGACTAATCAAAAAGCTATTAATGTAGTGGGAGGGTGTGCGCCTTGATTGAGTAAGCAATTAAACATCTCCAAAGTCTTGACCTCTGGAAAACGCTAATTTAATAACGCGGTGAGATGAAAGTGTTCAACAGCTGTTAGTTTAGTTGAGCAATTGGTCACCCGGCGCGCTGTCTTCACCCCTCTAGCAAATGTTGGGAGTTCAACCTTCAACTTCAACCATTGGATTTGGAGTTTGTATATTGAAAGTACACCTCTCCCTTCTGATCATAAATTAAAAGGAAACCATAACAATAGCTGGTTTACCAACCAGTTCGTCTATGTGAGCGTTGAGACTACCTAATGCATCTTAATCCGTTCCACCATAGATAAAACATGTTTTATCTATGGTTCCACCCACGAATATTAAAACAGAAAACCATACAAAACTGTTTATGGGTCAGCTGAAGAGTTGAAAGGTTAGTTCTATTCATGTGGGTAGTTATAGATAGTTAACTATTTGTTTTCTAAATATTTTACCAAACCTAAAAAAATAAAACTACTTATTTACAAAGTATTTATTGTCGTATCGCATTATGACCATTTTTTTATTCTGTGTTCGCTGATTATGACCAGAGAGTAAAGCACAAATCAATTATGGACTCTGGCCTAAAATTAACTGAATAAGCGCTCTCGAACGCCACTAATATGAATACATCTAAAACTATCATACGTTTTTACAATATTATGACGAATCTACTCTTATTTAATTTTTATTCAGCTTTAAATATGCAAAAACCAGCAAAGAATGATTTTTCCTTCCCCAAAATCTGTTTCTACCTTAATCGCGGATCACTTTTCCACACGTTTTACATCAGCACATCACATTCAGCTTTGACTTAGCCTGGCTGTCCATTGCCAGGTACAGTCACAACTTTGTCCACGGACAGTTCTGTACTCCGTACTCCAGCTTACGACGGAGACCCGAGACCGCCCTCACTGTAAGGTGAAGGCCGTTCTTGGTCGCACTTAATGAAATATTTATAACTCATTCTACTTAAAATACTGCTCCCCTTGTATACGAGTGTTTGTCGTCTGCCTAGTCGAGAAATAACTAAGTTCGCTCTTGGTACAGCATCTTCCACAGACTATCATTGCATCTGTGAAGTGTCGTGGTGTCTATACAATAGTCTAAATCATAACTTAAAGATCTGAGTGACATCAACAACAAGTTATTGTTTTTCAAACTGCACGAAATCTGCCACTCGTCGCTATGACAATATGTTTATGATAACAATAATTTTTAAATGTGGACTTTTATAAATTAAGCTAAAATGTATTTCACGTTTTTACTCTTTAACATGTAATTTCGAATCAAACAATCCATGAAGATTTCAAAATACCTACAGTGATTGAAGAAATAACAAGAATTAGCAAGAAATATCAAGAAAAACTCGAAACCCACCCAAACAATATAGCCGTAAACTTGCTGGGAAACAGTGAATTTCCCAACAGACTGAAAATTGTTAAAGTTCTTGAACTCCCATACCGATTTGTATAGTTATAGTTACATGACATGACTATTTATTTTTTGCAAGATCTTTCACTGGGGAGATTCTTGGTCAAGTCACTTAATTATATTATACCTTTTACAGATTGTTCACAGTACTGGACAGATTTTAAAATAAAATAAAGTTTAAAAAACATGTATTTGGTATCTAGGAATGTTGAGCCATGAAGATTATACATATACCACATATTATACCTAAACCTTCTACCAATTTATCACCCTTATCAATAATTTAATAGCCTCTTAGAGAAGGTAATGAAGGTAATGATTTAGGCAAAATTTTCTAAAACCATAACCTTCTCTAAGAGGCTCTAAGAATTCTAAAGTGTGCTTCTGTCATGTTATAGAGTGTTTTTTTGTTCTTTGCTAAATACGGGATACACTTATATAAACTTATATAAACTCGGCAATCCAACAACTGAGAACATATGTTAACTATCGTAATTGGTTGTGTATACAGTACAACAATTAGCTACAAAACAGATGTTCTTATTTGTGTAACTGAGCAAAAGTTTTACACACGCATAGCCTAGGTAGTCTAAGAACCTGGAGATATGAAGAATATGGTATGGGTTTAAGAAACTTGTGAATCTGTTTTCGTGTATTAATTGACACGTTTAATCAGCTGTAATACTAACTGTACAATAATTTGTATTTATTTAATTACAACCATATATCCTACTAGGCTGGAGGTTACAACGCAGAAGAACATAATAAACAGCTGATTGTGACAGACCAACTAACGCCCTCTGTCCAACAATCACCCGTTAAAATTAATGAATGTGATTCTGCTTTGTTATGAAAATGACACGTGTCTTTCTGATTGTCTATCACTGCTGCAGCCTGACCTACCTACTTACGAATACAACTCTGCTTGTTTAAGAGAGCGAATTTTCCTTTACGCAGTTTGTAATTGGTCTGAGCGTTCGTCGAATGTCCTGTATTCATTTTTAGCAAGTATACTCAAACAACGCACTAAGCACTTGTGATTAATAAATTAATTTAAAAAACGCTCTGAGACTATTATACAATTATACAACAGTACTAATAGTATTTTTCATCACAAGTGCCTAAAGTAGCTGGCAACAATGGTCAAAAGTTGTGTGGTTGGTGTAGAAGAAATGAAATGGTAGATTTTGTAATTTGAGTCAATCGAATATTGAACTGAATGTTTGTTACTTGGATACACCATTACATGAGAGTAAAATCAGCGAAATGTATACTTCTCTGTGTCGGTAGTACTATAAATTTATAAGCAAATACAGCTTCGTGATCAAATTCCAACAAACTATGATTGGGGTAATGTTCTAAACAACTACTTACAGCTTCCATGTTCACGAATATATTCCATATTATGCTAAGTATTTTTAATGTTAGAGGAATCTTCGTTTAAATAATTAATTTCAATTTGTTCAGTGATTTATTTGCAAAGAGTGTAAAAACAATTGACGAAACAGACCAAATGACTTTTGCGATGCAAATAAAAATCACAAATTCTATAGATATAGAGATTAAACTTAAAATCTATCTATCATCTATCTGAGGAAAAGTTATGCTGATTTGACACTTCTGGAAAACAAACTGTGGCATATATGTCCGTCCATATACCAGAAACCACATCATTGTCTCATATTGTAACATTGAGACAAAGGCTCAGTGCTGAGTAACACTAACATTGGTGAATGAAGAGTTGAATGGAGTGAGGTGCATTAGACAATTATAGCTTGATTTTATCATCATAATGTACTACACCGCACCACCGGTGTATGTACTTAAAAAAATCAAATTCGAAATTTAAATCTATTTATTTATGATAATAAAACAGCTTGGCCTCGCAAAGTTAACATAACTTGTCGGCGAGGTACAATTGATCCACAAAAAATAACAAAAAAACTGTTCATATTTTCTTTTTTACAAAAATTTATCTAGCACTGCTAACCGTGGCGGTATGTGGCAGATTCTATTTGTCTATGGTGGCAGGCACCTGTCCATACAGAATAATTGGCAGCATAAATTAACTTAACGTTTAATTTGAAAAAGGTGTGTTTGTTATATATAGATTTAATTAGGCCTACTATATTTGAGCAAATTCCCCTATATGGAAGAAGCTAGACCCAGGACTGATTTACTTTTTCGTTTTGATGTCCCTAGAGGCCAAAAACACAATTCGTTCAAATTTATGTCTAAGCCAGTGTCCGGGTACACTATAATTCTATTGATTATGGCCCGATTTTAGTTACATTCGGCAAGAAAGTTATTTATTTCAGGTGGATAAACCTGATTGAGTTCGCTAACCAGCAAGATCGGGTAATGGGAACGAGGTGATTAATTTTTTCAGATTTTTTCACATTTTTACCTTTAAAACATACACAGCCATCGTGTAAAAAAATGTGTATTATGTTGTAAAATTAAATGTTTTAGAGAAAGTTAAAAAAAGCCGTATATAAAAATTTATATATTTTTAAGTTGTTCTCATGGAGGAAAGGAAACTTTTGTAGTTTGCTTGTTTATGGAAATATTTTGTTTCAATTTGGCATATTTAGAAATGTTATCCTATACTATTAACATTTTATCAGAAAACACGTTCCCTGTAGCAGAAATTTAAGTACTCGTTAAATCCAATGGTTATTAATTGGGAATTAATATGACTTGGTCATGAAATATTTTAGTAAAAATCTAATCAGACAAATTGAAATTCATTTAGTCTGCAGGTTTGCTGCAGCCGGGATATCATTACTCTACAACATATTTTTATTTATATAAAATCACCCCTATATGCTAGGATTAGACTGAGAATGTAATTATATTTTTAAAATCATAGCATCATGCAAAAATTATTCGTAGACTGACGTAACAATACCTTGTATGTGAGAGAGAACGCAGAGTAGGAACACTCCGACGCCTGGGAGATGCAGCATCATACTGGACCAGGAACATTGGAACTGTGGAACACAACTATGGGACTACATTGTACACTGCACTGCATGCTCTCCCTTCCACCAGGGACTTACTCAGCATGGCCATACAGTTTATTAAACATACTTATAGACTGAGACTGAAGTAGGGCATGTGTTTATTTTCTCGATGCACGTGCTTGTTCACGACTAAACATTGTTTTTCACAGGACAAATTTCAAAATTTATCACAGAGATACTCCCTCATTGACTCACAAACCTTTGAAAATTGAACATACTCCATTATGAATAAAACATACAGTATTTGATTAAAGAATTTAGATACTGATGGATAAACTTAGATTGAACGATAGATGTAGATAGATAATTAAGAGAGAAAAACTAGATGATGTTTTTAGTGGACTGTATTTCTTTTAAACTGAACAAAAAGTAAACATGATATAAAATAAGACCAGCTGTTAGAAACAGTGAATTAGAAAAAATAACTTTAAACATTCTCCCCCCCATTGCACCGAAGGAGCAATAAATATTAATCACTGACTTCAATTGGAAGAGGACAAAGCTTGACTATTGGTCTTTTCAATGAGGTACTTGATGTTCTCAGAGTGGCTACTCGGGTAAGTCCATCACGACCTGGATGAAGTTCAGTCACTCTTGCTAGCGGCCACTTTGATGGTGGTAATTGCTCATCAACAACAAGAACCACTGATCCGAGTTTTATTGAACAGGAAGGAAATCTCCATTTGTATATTGCTTGAAGTTGTTGAAGGTACTCCCGAGACCACTTCTTCCAAAATGATTCCAACATTTGGCGAGTTAATTTCCATCGAGTAAGTCTTGATGTGGGTTGGTTTTCTTGATTAGGTTCTGGGATAGTAGTTAAAGATTCGCCAACTAAAAAGTGCGCAGGGGTTAGGATTGCTAGATCGTCTGGATCTTCTGTAAGCTGGCAGAGAGGGCGAGAATTGAGTACAGCTTCTATTTGTACCAGCACTGTCGAAAATTCTTCGTAAGTTAGTAGGTGGGTCTTCATAACTCTTTTGAGATGGTATTTAACTGATTTAACACCAGCTTCCCAATGACCTCCAAAATGTGGAGCAGCAGGAGGGTTGAATTTCCATTCAGTTCCATCATTAGCAAGCAGGGATTTGAGTTGACCTGATTCTGCTGAAGACGATGAAAACAACCTTTTCAGTTCTTTGTCAGCTCCTACAAATGTTGTCCCGCAGTCACTCGTTAAAGTAGCACAGATGCCTCGACGGCTGGTGAATCGTTTGTAAGCCGCTATGAAGGCTTCTGCTGAGTAGTTGGAAACCAACTCTAGATGAATAGCTGAGGTCGCCGAGCAGATGAACACCGCAATATAACCTTTGTAGGTTTTTGCTCTCTTTCCATGCCATGTTTTGATTACAAAAGGGCCTGCGTAATCTACACCAGAGTGCAAAAAGGGACGTGATGGTGATGTTCTTGTAGGAGGAAGCTGCCCCATTAATTGTTGAGCTCTTTGAGAGCGATAACGAGCACAAGTAACACACTTTAACAGTTCTCGTTTGACGATAGGTCTACCTCCAACAACCCAGAACTTCTGACGAACGGTTGCAAGTGTACAACGGGTGCCACTATGCAGAGTCCTGAGATGAGCATCATCTATCACTAGTTTTGAGAACTTAGAATTCTTCGGAAGGATATAAGGATGCTTTGAATCATATTCTAATGAAGATTGTTCAAGTCTGCCTCCAACTCTCATTAAACCAGTGTTATCGACAAAGGGGTTAAGACTTATAAGATTAGATTTTTCTAAAGGTCTGTTGTTTTGTAACCGCGCAAGCTCATTTTTGAAGGCATGTTTTTGAATGAGTTTTACCCACAACAAAAGGGATGAGTTGAGATCTTGAGGAGTTAAAAAAGATTGACAATTAGTAGGGATGGATTTTTTTGTTTTGGCAATGAACTTTTGACACCAGGCAGTAACACGTAATAGTTTTGACAGTGTTGAGAAGCGCTCTAGCATTTCTGGTTCTGGTTCAAAGTTTAAAATGTGGCAAGTTGATTGAGGGATTCGCAGTTCAGATTTCGCTGCTTGAGCTGGATCAAACGTCGTGGATGGCCATTCATAAACATCTTTATTCAGCCACGGAGGACCCGTCCACCAAAGCTTATGGTTGCTAAGGATTTTAGCAGTAACACCTCGTGAAGCACAGTCGGCTGGATTTTCATTTCCTGCTACATACCTCCACTTAGCGAGCGGTTCTGTCTCTTGTATAACACTTACTCTGTTACGCACAAAGTCTTTCCATTTTGAAGGTTGATTTGTGATCCAGGTTAGGGAAACCATAGAGTCAGTCCATAACCATGCTTGGGTAGATTCTAAGTTGAGCATTTTCCGAACATACTTTACAAGTTTTACTAGTAGTGTAGCAGCAGTGAGTTCCAGTCGAGGAATCGACATTGTCTTGAGAGGAGCTACTTTAGTTTTAGAAATAACTAAACTAACAGTGATATTTTCACGATTAACGATTCTTAGGTAGACTACAGCACTCATTGCAAGCTTAGAAGCATCTGAAAATCCATGAATTTCTACCGAAGATAGTTGGGTAAGACCAAGATAACGAGGTACTTTAACTAATGGCAAATATTGTAGGTCAGCTTCAAGGAGTTTCCATTGGTCTTGCAAGTGATTAGGTAAAAGTTGGTCCCAATGAATTTTTACTAGCCAAAGTTGTTGCATGAAGTGTTTGAACCTTATGATAATAGGAGAGACAAAACCCAAGGGATCGAATAACTGACCTATTTGAGAAAGAACGTTTCTTTTTGTGCATTTGTCTTTTGGACTTAGAGTAGGAAGAAACTGAAAATCGTCGCTGAATCGATTCCATGTAAGTCCAAGAGTACGTATACTGGAGGATTTGTTTATCAATAAGGAATTGCCTTTTTCGCAATTACTTTCCGATATGTATGATAGTACATTTTGATCATTGCTGATCCACTTCTGTAAAGGAAAACAACCTAATTTGCAAAGCTCGTCAGTCTGTTTTACTACTTCTCTGCACTCTTCAATCGAGTCTGCACCACCAAAAATGTCATCCATATATCTCCCTCTTGTCAACATTTCACTAGCTTGGGGATATGCATCACCGTGATCGACGATAAGCTGATTCATTGTTCTTAGGGCGAGAAAAGGAGCGCATGATAACCCATATGTAACAGTCTGTAGTTGAAATTTTCTAAGATGACCATTTTCCATCCAGAGAATTCTTTGAAGATCTCGATCACTAGGATGTACTAGAATCTGGCGATACATTTTCTCGATATCAGTGGCAAATACGAATTTATAGCGCCTAAACCAAGTGAGAATATCAGGTAGTTCTGTTTGGAGTTTTGGACCACTGTAGAGTACGTCATTCAAAGATAATCCTGAACTAGTTGGGAATGAGGCATTGAAAACTACTCTTAATTTAGTCGTCGTGCTAGAAGGACGCAAAACACCATGATGAGGTAGGTAATATATGGGAATGGTAGAATCTATTTCTTCAATAGTTTCAGACATGTGACCAAGGTCCTTGTATTCTTCTATGAAATTAGTATACAAGTTTTTGTACTCAAGATCGTTTGAGAGACGAGTATTTAGCTTTGTTAAAATTTGAAAGGCTGACGATTGAGATTCTCCAAGCTGATTGACTGTTTCCTTCAGGGGAAGTCGGACTTGATAGCGACCGGAAGGTTCTCTAGAAAAGGTTGATTGATAATGTTCCTCACATACTTGATCATCAGGAGACTTGACTGATTCTTTAATTTGAGGAATTTCTTCCTGTACCCAAAATTTTTGAAGAAAATCATCAAGTTTGTTTTCAATCAAGCAATGAAACATTGATGAGGTAGATTTATTTTCCGTCATTCCAGTAGGTCCAGACAAGATCCAACCGAAAATTGTTGCTTGTGCTACTGGGGAGAGGGGTGGACCTTTAATTAGACCAGGAAGGATAATAGACGTGTAGATGTCTGCTCCTAGGACTAAATCTACAGATTCAGACTTCATGAAGGCAGGATCAGCTAGTTGAAGTCCCTTTATATGATTCCACGATGAATGATTTGGTGTTATCGATGGCAAATTTGATGTGAGATTTGAAAGGATGTGACAAGATAAAGAGCAGCTAACTTTGGTATCATACAGAGAACTAAGATTGATTGAAACTATACCACGAGTGGTTGGGGCTTGATGTCCACCGATACCAACAAGAGATACTGAGGAGTATGAACGCTTCAGATTGAGAGTTTGTACTAAGTATTCACTGATGAAAGAGATTTCAGATCCTTGGTCGATTAAAGCTCTGGCAATAACACTATTTCCCTCAGGACCAATTACCTTAACTTGAGCGGTTGCTAGGAGCACAGATTGTCGATTAATTTCCTTAAATGGAAGCATGTGATTAGAGGAGACGTGTGAGCTTGATGATGTGTTATCTGTAGATGAGATGAATTTGTTAGGGATGAGAGAACTTGACTTTTTTATATGAGGTATATTTGTAGTCTGGCTAACAGCGTCATGAATTAGAGTGTGATGTCTTTTCTTACATTGTAAACAAGATTTATTTGAGTGACAGTCCTTTAACAAATGTGAACCAAGACAGTTGAAACATAATCTTTTGTTCACAAGAACCTCTTTTCGTTGACTAGGTACTTTTTCACGAAACTCCTTGCAAAATGCTAAATAGTGATCTTTACTACACAGTTGACAATCATTTCCTATATTGGACTGAGATTTTGCTACAATTTGTGCTGAATGTACTTTAAGATTTTGATGAGGTTTACCTTTACATTGTAGTGTAGTTACCGTTACATCGCTTGGTGGTGTTGCTCGTGACTCAATACTTTCCAGGGCTCGAATACGACCTTCGATGAAGGTCTGAAGATCTTCTAGGGTGGAGGGTTCTGTTGAGACTCCGTAACGAATCTCCCATGCTTCGTGTGTCTCTGGGTCTAGTCGTTGTACAATCATGTACACCAAGATGTGATCCCATTTATCTGTAGGAGATCCTAGCGCTTTGAGGGAACCTAAAGACTCATTGATAGTAGACATGAGGTGATTGAGACCACTAGCAGATTTATTTTCTAGAGGTTTTAAATTAAATATATCATCCAAATGCCTTTTGATTAAAACACGTTTGTTTTCATATCTAGTCACAAGTTTTTCCCAAGCTGGCATGAAATTTTCTCCTGTTATTTGTAAATTGGTTAGCAATTGAGCAGCATCACCTGACAAACTGGTTTTGAGATAGTGTAACTTAGCTACATCAGTTAAGTTAGGATTTTGGATCACCAGTGAAGAAAAAAGATCATGGAAAGGTTTCCAAGACTGGTAACTTCCTGAGAATTGAGGTAGAGATATTTTAGGTAGTATAGGTTGATTTGATTTACTCATAGAACTAGATGTATTGATATCAGATGTGCTTTGATTTTGTTGAGAATTTACCGATAGCTCATCTAAGAGAACAAGCATTGCAGATTTGCTTACCATATATGCTTCAAGTGCTTGACTGTAGTGATCTTCATTTATGTAGGCTAGGTCTTTTAGTATGTCAGCTTTTGACTCACATATTTTCTCGTGATCCCTCTCGAATTTCCTCCATTCTGCTTCGATAACATCAATCCGGGTTTGTACTTGAGGCTTCAATATAGTTGTTATATCCTTTTCCTTGAAATAGTCTGTGGCTTTTTCTAAGATTTTTAAGCGTGTTGCTTGAAGACCTAGTTTGGATTCTAGGGACATAACTTCAACTGAGAACAGGAAATTTTCTTGATTACTTATTTATTCCGGGTCAGAAGGACCAAATGATTAAAGAATTTAGATACTGATGGATAAACTTAGATTGAACGATAGATGTAGATAGATAATTAAGAGAGAAAAACTAGATGATGTTTTTAGTGGACTGTATTTCTTTTAAACTGAACAAAAAGTAAACATGATATAAAATAAGACCAGCTGTTAGAAACAGTGAATTAGAAAAAATAACTTTAAACAGTATTCGTTCGTGGATTGAACGCCCCTTGTAAATACTCATAAACTCAGACACTTACTTGTAAAATACCTTTTCTCCAAAAAAGAACCGTATACACAGCAACTAATGTGTTCTAGTTTAGGAACAATGACTGGGTACATACAGTCTTTGTCTTTATATTCTTTATGCGATGCTTTAATTTCTTTAAGTACGGTATTGTTTTTGTTAGTAAAGGTTCGGTTGTTGTAATATTCTTATTTTGTATTTATATTTTCAAAGAAATTGTTTGAGGACTGTCACCAGTGAAGACGGACATTTCCCTAATTATTTTTATATTGTATTTTGATTAATCTTTTTTGCATGCTAAATGCTACGATTTTTCGTCATACTGCAGCAAAATCAGCCGTTTTTAATGCATGCGTTGCGGGTCTTAAGTACAATTAATTCTTTCTCTAGTCTAGGGAGTAAAAATCTTGTTTAGCCCCTAGAGAGTAAAATCAGCTGTTGTCAACTCAGTTGTAAATTTCAATTGTAAACATTCTCATGTATCGACAGTATGTATCGAGGGTTTAATCAATTGTAGTGAATTGTTGTATTTTTGTAACTAATTCAACATATGGTTCAACATATTGATATTGATAGCATATAATATACACCAACACAATCGTAATAGACGAGACGATTTAATCACTTACTGAACCCAGCTGTTTGTTTCAATTAGCAAATTAAATTGAAAAAAAAAACTAGTTTTGAGAGGTTATCATGACGATTATTATTTTAGTTTTATATAATATTTTGTTAAAATAATGGTACAATATGACGAAAAATAGTTCACCACACGGGCAAAAAGTGTCTTTTCAACCCTCGTTCATTTTCCGACTTCGGCTTCGCCTCGATCGTAAAATTTGAGCTCGGGTCGTAAAGAGACACTTTAGGCCCTAGTGATGAAAAACTATTTCGTAGCAGTATGATAAAATGTTGTATCGGTAGTATTTTGAACCTATAGCTGAAGTGGAGTTTTTTGTTCGAGGGCCTATTTCGGTCATAGTGCAGAGTACCCTACACAAAAAACGTCACTTAAAGAAATATTATATCAGTCGACTACAAGATGGCTAATAAACGAAACATCGGAAGCATTTGTAATGGACGTAAAGACAGTTATTATGGGTTATGTAGTTTATTGATCATGTAAATAATGTTTAAATGAAATCAATTAAGAGTAAAACTGTTAAGTGTAAAATAAATACACATTCAATAGGCCAGATTATTTGTGTACAGCAATAGCTTTATCTGCATTTTTCCTCGGTTGGCTGTTGTATTGTGATATGTTTAAAACGTATAATTAATGTTTATTTTACCTCGGGTGAAAAATAGCGCTCGTGCCACGCTTGGAATGTTCAAGCTCTCGTACTGTATTCAAGTTCTAGCTCACCTAACTGATGTCGAATTTTATTAAAAGCACTGAGGACTGAAAAAGATCTTATGCTATAATTAATCTCGGTTTCGAGTAATATGTATACTCTCCTTTTACGTTTGTAAAAATAAAATAAGGCAACGAAATGCCAACTGGTAAACTCCCAATTCTTCGACTCCGTGCATAGCATAACAGATGGGCATATCTCTGGCATTTCAAATATTTCAGGAGTTTTTTCAGGGGAATTTTTCAGGAGATATTTTCTACAATACTGTGTCCTATTCTTTTTGCATTTATGACAACAGCTAAGTTTTTTGCTGTATACCAAGCAGCAAAAAAAGCTGTGAGGACTTTTTCTATTGTTTAGGTGCAGTGGTAGAACATTATGGATATGGGAGATGTGCTATACAATAGTATACAGTAAGTTATACCATTGATTATACAGAGAAACAATTTCTGTGTATAGTCAATGGTTATATTAAACCAAAATTGTCTTAAAATGTGTCTTCTCTCATTGCAAACACAAAGCACGAGTGTAACTGCAATAAGCATTTTTATACCACATGCGCCAACCCCGTACGAAGGACGAGTACTCTGCTAGTATTCTCATAATCATAAAACTAAAGAATCTCGGAAGCAGAACCTGTAGCTCTTAACCTCTGCTCTTTGAATTGTCAAATTAAAGTATTTACAGCCGACTTCAATTAATATATTTGTTTATTTACATTCTTCCAATAGCTCCATAAGCTTATCATACAGACTCTACAAGCCCTAAGTAAATGAAAAACTAAATATGAGTACATGTTAATCGAGTCAACGAATAAAAAATCATTAAAATCGGTTCAGCTATAAATTGGCTCAAATCTGCTGCCTGACAAATCTAAAAACAGGTATGAGTTAGAGTTTTCCCCTGTTATCATCTCATAAAGGCTACGATCACATTGCCCGCACGCTCCACACGCTCGCACGTGCAAGCGACGCGAGCTCGCACAACTTGCTCTCACGAGTTGGGATGCTCACATTACTTGCACGGTTTTTTCGGTTAGTACCTTTACATTTTTTATAGTCGTCTTTAGTTGTTCGTGCCCTTTTGTCGTTTCCGGCGTAAAAGAATGTCATGTTTGGAATCAGCGCTGAATTTAGAATAGAATGGAAATAATTCAAAAAGGTCGGGTGCAGACAAAATGCATATTTAATTTAGGCCCTACCATTTTCTGTTTTATAGATATGTACACAAATCTTGGTACCATTAAATCTAGAAATTAAAAAAAAAATTTTTCCATGGTAGAAAATTATAGACCAACTACTATCACGCATTTTCATATTTTATTTTGAAAGAAACAAAAACCCTAGAATATTATAGATCATCTTCGAAAACTCGGAAATAGAGTGGACAGCCATAGATAAAACAGAATCTGTTTTATTATTGGTACAAGTAGAAATCCCCCGCATCGAGCCCCGCGATCTGATTGGTCGAGAGCTCGATGACGTCACTAAGATGGTGGAAGGAGTAGGGCAAATAGGGTTTGGCGGGAGCTGGGATGGAACCCGGACCGGTGGCATGAGAAGTTGTTTCGCTAACCACTGAGCCATGGCGCTCGATGTTAGACCATGTGTCGAGGTCGTATACGAGGGCCGGCTTCGAGGGCCGGCATCGGGGGTCGGTGTCGTGGATGTTTTTTTTTCTTTGGCACGAGATGATCGAGGTTCTGCTTTTCTCCACCAGAGTGTGTTTATACTGTTGTTGTTTTTTAGCGAATTTCCCTATAGGGAAGTAGCTATTACCGTAGGTGGCACGGTAAGACCTAGACCCGAGACCGATTTACTTTTTCATTTTGATGTCCCCAGAGGCCAAAAACACCATTCGTTCAAATTTTTATATATATATATATATATATATATAGATTTATATATATATATATACGTCCGTGAACGCGATAACTTGAGTAATTTTTGTCCGATTTTGATGAAATTTGGTTTAAAGGTGTAAAGTGGGATAAACTTGAATGAGTTCGCGAACCAGCACGATCGGACCATGGGAACGGGGCTTTACGGGGGGTTTTATGGGGTAAAAATTGGTTTTTCTCACTTTTGACCCTCAAAACACAAAATTTCCCAATTCCTCTTAAGACCTTTTTAAAGAGCTTAAAAAAAACAAATAATTTTGTATATAAAAGTATTTCTGTTCGATTATTAGTTACCGAGAAAATAAAAAAAATTGTAAATTTAAAATTACCATGTTATTCTTATGGAGAATATTGTCAAATGTTGTAATTTGCTTGTTTATGGATATTTTTTTATCAAATTTGGCAAATTTATTTATTTTGTACTAAGCAATCAATATTTTACTCCATAACACACTTTATTAGTTTCCTTGTAGCAGCAAACCTAGGTACTCGTTAAACCTAATGTTATTAAAATATATTTAACTGAAAATCAATTCAGACAAATGGAAATTCGCTTAGTCGGCAGGTTTGCTGCAGCGGGTGTATTTTCTCTGTTGTGCTGGCTATAATATTAACATGGGAACATCGTGGTTCTGTCCTTCTCCACCAGGGTGTGTTGATACCGTGGTTGTGTTTTTCTCCACCGGCACCAGGTTTGACTGGTCTGAATCTAATGGTGTATTTTAATATTGAATTGTATGATATTTTACTCTTACAGTTGGACAAACTGGGTTGTTTTATGGTTGTATCTCTATTTGTGTTAATAATAATATTACGCTTGGTGTTTTGAGATATATAAGATGTTACTGTTGTCACAATGATCACCTTAATCATTCTATTATCATAAGTTGATTAACGAGTGCTAATTACAATCTTGTTTGATTTATTTCTTGTAAACTTTAAATTTTGCATTCTTTGAAAAACTGAAATGACTTGATTCTTATAATGTAATAAAATGACAAAAAGGAGAGTGAAAGTAAAAATATGGTTGAATAAAAAATGGGTTTATTACATTGAAAGATTACATGTTAAATATTGTTTATGGAAAAGTGCCAATAAATGTTTACTAATACTAACATAAAATCAACAATAATTAACAAAAGATATTTTTACATATATACAGTAAAAATAATATTAACATACAGTACATGAATGCATTTGAGGTAAAACATAATAAACAGTATAAAATTGTATCGTCATACATTTGTAAGCAATTTTTCATGTTTTAACTTTCTAGTTTATTGGGTAGTTTAAAATTGATTGCAATATAAACTTAAAATTAAATAGAAGTTGGTCACAAAATACATCAAACAGTGCCAACACACTCTGGTGGAGAAAAGCAGAACCACAATCGATTCAATACAACCATAAACAAAAACAATAGGTTTAGACCAGTCGACCTAGGTATCAACACACTCTAGTGGAGAAGGACAGTACCACGTTTTTCCCATTACAGAGAAAAACAGACGATATCAGCAGACTCTGGTGGAGAAAAGCAGAACCACGATCATCTCGTGCCAAAGAAAAAAAAACATCCACGACACCGACCCCCGATGCCGGCCCTCGAAGCCGGCCCTCGTATACGACCTCGACACAAGGTCTAACTCTAACATCGAGCGCCTTGGCTCAGTGGCTAGCGTTTCGGCTTCTCATGCCACCGGCCCGGGTTCCATCCCACCTCCCGCCAAACACTTTTTGCCCTACTCCTTCCACCATCTTAGTGACGTCATCGAGCTCTCGACCAATCAGATCGCGGGGCTCGATGCGGGGGATTTCTACTGGTACAGCAAAACTGAATATTCATCACATGCTAACTCATATTTTACAACATATTCAGCACGATTTCAATAATTAAGACTTACTATAATTTTAAAGATTTTTTAAAGAGCTGCAGACAAAATCATAAAGCCTGCGTCGTCTGCTAAAAGGAAAATGATCACAATTTTCTTGTGAAAAATCACCTTGTAAACAAATTCCGTGTGGCCACCTATTTCTTTATCCAACTATACAATATTAATTTTTAATCAAACACGATTTTACAGTAAAACAGTAACTTTGTTGGCTTAAAAAGCCTTAGATTGAAACTGGGGGCTAATTGCCACCCTCTGGTTATAAGTTGCTACACATACCCGCGGTGTTATTTCGATAATAAATGTCAATCAATGCCAATGGCCGAATTTGTGTTCTACACAATTCATAACAATTTCCATAACACTCCCTTACTTTAATTAACCTTATTATTACCACTATCAATTAAGTTGGTGATTGGCGACGTCACTTATGTGCATATTTTAACCCATATATGAGTGAGGGGTGAGGGATGAGGGTAGAATGGAATCTGATGCCTGTGTAGCTTTTTTAATTAACTAAAGATGGTCTGTTTCATTAGTCAGGACCATTTATTAAAAGCCTTATGATCAAAGACAGCTGGGTTAAGTTTAGAACCATCAAAAAGCTACACACTAACACACTTTTCTTAGGATCGAACCGGCGACCTTTTGTTTACCAGGCGAGCACTATAAAAATTTAATGAAATGAAATGCTTATTGTCGTTAAAACTGAGTACAAAGTTCATGACAATCGTCAAAAGAAAAACAAAACAATCAAGATGGCAACTAAAATAACTAAAACCAAAGTAGCATATGTAATCTTTGCTAAAACTAAATCTCTAAACCAAAGTACTCTTCATGTTTATACAGGCAAGCCTGGGTTAGAGTAGTTTTTAAAACATGTTTAAATTTCACGCTAATCAGCTTATTAACTTTCAATAAAGCATTATTAAAACATGATATGTGTTATTCTCTTTTAAACAACTTCTTATCATTCTAATTTAACAATTTATATAATCATATATATGTTTTGCATAATAATGGCATAATCTATGATCATTGCTCCTCGGAGTCTCTCCAGAGTCCAGATTTGTTGTAGGTTATGGTTATATAGTGCAGGAATTCGGTGCACATAGACAAAGAGAGCAGATGAGAGAGAAAGAGAATACAGATCTGCAAATGGCAGGAGTCGCCTTGTCAGTTTGTTTATTTTGTCGTAATGAGATGTTTTTGTCATAGGCCTTAATTCGTTGTTCTGTTTTGGCGGAAAAGTTGCTTTAGAAATCCCATTCAACCAAAAATTGCCAATCAGTTTAGTTTGTTGCTGATCCAGCTTCGTAATGGAAGTGTGTTCTTTTTAAAAATTTGCCGCTCTCAAGACCAGACTCCGAAGAGGTTCAGGGTAAGTGATTTTTGTTTTTTGGAAAATTAGCTATACACCATGCAACTTAATGCATTATGACACTCCTAACAGTGATAAAAGCCGTTGAAACAATAGTGCATTAATACAAAGTCTTTTGATGGGTATATTTTGTTTGGAAAACCCAAGGCTATCTAACTAAATGTTGAGTCTAAGTAGGCTTGTAGCCTAGGGCAACATTTTATTGGGGGCTTAAACCACTTAGGATGTATGCATAAGGACTTCGTTCAGTAAGTTAAGGTCTTAGCTTAGCAGTTCAAAGAGTTCTCTGACCGTTTCCATTAATAAATTGGTTTGGCAAGCCTTTTATTATATTTCCATCCAAGTTACGGTATAGGATTACCAGGGTCTATTGTCTATTCTGGTATTTTTAACACTGCCGATAGTTGTAGAACGATTGTTGAAACTGTCCTGAGTTAAAACTGTAAATGTCTTAACTCAGGCTCTTAAGCCTGGTTTACACGGGTAGAGTATGGAAGGTGAGTCAGTGTGCGATTTGCCACTCACTCTCTAACTTGCTTGTTGTAGACATGCAGGCAAGTCGAGTAACGGGCGAGTATAGTGGTTTAGTTTAAAACCGAGTTGCTCGGCCCATTAACTCCCCCGACCACCATGATTTGCACTTGATACATCTGTTTATTACTTTCGAGTGAGTCAGTAATCAGTATTGAGGTTAGTTCAGTAGGTAGGTAAGTTATTGTAAGTTAGGTCTCTCACAGTCAGACACTCAATGGTTCAGTTGGTCCTGTCCTGTGTGGCATTGTTTTGCTGTAGGCCTATGTAAATAACTCTTATAAAATTAAGTTTTAAAAATCTTTGTACCTAAAACTAAATTAAATCTATGTACCGGTAACAGTTTTTAGGGTCAAAAATGGGAAAAACCAATTTTTACCCCATAAACCACCGTTCCCATAGTCCGATCATGCTGGTTTGCGAACTCAATTAAATGTAGTACTTTAGGTTTACACGTTTGTACCAAATTTCATCAAAATTGGATCATTTTACTCAAGTTATCGCGCTAACGGACACATACCTACCTAAATTTATATAATTTATGTACCGATAGGCCTATAAATAGATGTACCGTAGGTATTTACCGTATATAAGTTGACGTATATGAATTCAAACGGATAATATTTTTGGCCTCTTGGAACCTCAAAATAAAAAAGTAAATCGGTTCCGGGTCCAGGTATATGGGAAATTTGCTAAAAGCTAAGCAACTGAGATGCTAAAAACTAAATTTAAGTGGTGATTCAGTTTTAATTAGGCCTATAATAATCTAATTCAGTGATTTGTTCTAAATTCAGCATTAAACACTTGACTTGCCATTTTAATCTCAAATATTTAACACGAAAGCTACGGTATTTGGAATAGGCTACCCTACACCAATCCCACAGAGAAGTAATAAAAATTAAATTACTTCTCTGTTCCTACACTGTCCCCGTCCAAAATAGGAATGCTTGTGGACAGTCTAGTCAAGTATTAAGCTAGGCGCCCACCGGGCAACCCAGCGGGTGACGCGACGCGGCACGGCGCGACGCGGAGAAAAACTTCCGTCCGCTTCTCCAGGGTTCGCACCCACCAAGCAACTCTAGCGGAAGCGCGGGGCAGCGCGGAGAATTATTCTTTTGGAGGGGATGCACAGTGCACTTCGATTCGGACCCGAACACTCCCGAAGGGCTCACGATACTTTCCGAAAACACCCGAATGAGCGGCAGACGAGGGGCAGACGCCGTTTCCGTGCCTCTACCCCACGCCCACCAGGCAACTCAACGGAGGCGCGGCAACACTAGAGGAAGAAATTCTCCACCGAATTCTCACTGCCGGATTCGAGAAGAAGTTTTTTTTCCGCGCCGCGTTGCGCCACCCGCTGGGTTGCTAGGTGGGCGTCAGTCCAGAAGATAACATGGCACGGATACGTGGCAACTTTTTTCCACGGCGTCGCGCCGCGCCCAGGAATTCGAGCCGGATTCGAGAAGAAGTTTTTTTTCCGCGCCGCGTTGCGCCACCCGCTGAGTTGCCCGGTGGGCGCCTAGCTTTAGGCGAGTTGAAGAAATCATCAACTGAGACAAGTAAATGGGCCGAACAACTCGCCTGCCTTACTCGACCTGTGTAAACCAGGCTTTAGGGGACTAACCCTATTAGGAAAATGCTCTCAGAGTACTTAATTATTTTGAGTCTTAACCTCGGTCCACCAACTAGATTTCTTTTTGTTGTTAGTAGGCCTATGTGAGAAAAAATTAAAACAAATAAACGACACTGTTTTACCAGTTTACCTTTGCTGCAGGTGGATTGAGGTTAGGCCCTAAGTATAAAGGTTTATGCTACATGTTTTATATTGGCCACATATTTCACAGTTGAAGGTTTGATTTGTTGATACAGTACACGCTCGATTAGCTGAGCCCAGGTTATCGTAGCCTTAGGTTATCCAAGGTCGTTTTAGGTCTAAATAACTTATATATTTTTTTATATTTCTGATCAGAAAACAATAAATACATTTTTAGGAATGGAGTTGTTTTTGTTGAAAGTAAGGTAAAAAAAAAAAAAAACTATAAAAAATAGCAATTATTTGTGATTTCTTAGAATAAAAACTTTTAATAGGTAGGCCTACCAACTAATGATTATAGGTGTTATATTAACATACAAATGATCCACATTAACCTAGGAAATGAAAATCACGGTTGCCCACTAACCATTGGTAAGCGAGACAAGTCGTCTGTAGAACGTCAACAAAAGCTGTGTGGTATTTCTGTTTGTGCACTGCCGCCTCGTATCACCTCTTGCCAGTGTTTGTCATTACAATGTTTAAATATTGACATGATTGTGTCAAGTATTATAGTTAAAATCTAACTCAAACTAAATTAATTTCATTTTAGAATTTAGCCTCCGGATTACGTTGAATATATTAAAATGGTGTAAATACCTGCTTCGTGGTAATCCTAATGTTGCTAGTGTCGCAACTAGTTTCGACTTTTTACAAAGTCATCTTCAGGCGAAGGCGTCAAGGATGTCAAATGGTGGTCACTTCATATGAAGGTCGTCAATACACATAAATGTACATAAAAACACGAACACGAACACGGACATTAACACGTAAAAACGGTACATTTAACACGATTAAACGAACAACGGTAACTGTAAAGGAATGATGTGACACGACCGGGATGGATGCAAGGTCTAGACTACCGGTCAACGTGGTCGGTCGGTGCGATGACGTCACTCCTTTTGTCTTGTTATCAGTCAGCTGTTGTAGGTCCCATCCCATTCATTCCTGACTCTTTCTCTAGTACTTTGATAGCCGTATCATAAATATAATTTGATTGGAAGGAAAGCTTGTCGTTTAAGATGTTTTGTCTGTCAAGTTTTACAGCTCGGTATATTTCGAATTCTTCTAGTGTGTTTCTATTAAAATGGTTGTTAGATAGATGCAGTACTGTCATGTTGTTGTCGATATTTGTATAATTATGGTTATCTGAGACTAAATGTTCGGCATAAGTTGAGGTTTGAGCGGATGTTGTTTTTCTTGGTAAATGTTCTCTGAATCTTTTTTTGAAGGAACGAGCTGTCTGGCCAATATAGTATTTAGAGCAGTTGTCACAATTTATCTTATAAACGCCAGTCTTATCGAAAATTAGAGTTGTCGTTTGGGGCCGTTCTTTTAATAAAGACCCAAGTTTGTTTACTGTTTTAAACGATACAGTGACGTTGTTTTTGGCCATAATATTTTTGAATTTAGTACTTAGAGATGAGCCGTACTCCGTTGAAACATAGGTTTTTTTATCTTTTGTTTTTGATGTTTTTCTTTTTTGGTGTTTGAGAATTAATTTATCAATAATATTGCTCTGATAACCGTTAGCGACAGCAATGTGTTTGAGAATGTTTATTTCATCGTTGTAGTTCGATGGACTCATTGGCACTGAAAGCAATCTATGTACAAAGCTATTGTAGGCGGCTATTTTTTGTGAATGGGGATGATGAGAGTCTGCGTGGATGGTTTGGTCTGTAATAGTTGGTTTTCGGTAAATTTTGAAGGTAAATGCTGAGTTCTGTTTTGTTATGGTTAGATCTAAAAAATTCAAACTGTTGTTTTCCTCCTCTTCAAGCGTGAATTTCATATTTTTGTGTATGTTACACAGATAGTTGTTCAACAAAGATAGTTGTCTACTATTGCCGTTGAATAGTACGATGGTATCATCGACGTATCTGTGGTAAAAAACTATTTTATCCCTATAACGGTTGTCAGGTGAAAATAGATGTTCATTTTCAAAACTGTTTAAAAATATTTCTGCTAGGATGCTGGAGAGTGGGGAGCCCATGGCTAATCCTTCCTTTTGGTTGTAAAAAATACTATATTGGCCAGACAGCTCGTTCCTTCAAAAAAAGATTCAGAGAACATTTACCAAGAAAAACAACATCCGCTCAAACCTCAACTTATGCCGAACATTTAGTCTCAGATAACCATAATTATACAAATATCGACAACAACATGACAGTACTGCATCTATCTAACAACCATTTTAATAGAAACACACTAGAAGAATTCGAAATATACCGAGCTGTAAAACTTGACAGACAAAACATCTTAAACGACAAGCTTTCCTTCCAATCAAATTATATTTATGATACGGCTATCAAAGTACTAGAGAAAGAGTCAGGAATGAATGGGATGGGACCTACAACAGCTGACTGATAACAAGACAAAAGGAGTGACGTCATCGCACCGACCGACCACGTTGACCGGTAGTCTAGACCTTGCATCCATCCCGGTCGTGTCACATCATTCCTTTACAGTTACCGTTGTTCGTTTAATCGTGTTAAATGTACCGTTTTTACGTGTTAATGTCCGTGTTCGTGTTCGTGTTTTTATGTACATTTATGTGTATTGACGACCTTCATATGAAGTGACCACCATTTGACATCCTTGACGCCTTCGCCTGAAGATGACTTTGTAAAAAGTCGAAACTAGTTGCGACACTAGCAACATTAGGATTACCACGAAGCAGGTATTTACACCATTTTAATAAATTAATTTTATACTTACTTTTAAAACTATAGGGATCCACCTTATTCTGTGTTTATTTAATCCTGTAGAGTGTTGACTTAGCATAATTTAATAAATACTGTATTTAAGAATTTAAGATAGCTAGGCTAGTAATTTTTTATTCAAGAAGGTCTTAAGCATGTTTTATTTATTTTTTTTCCTTAATAACACACCCTTATTTAAACAAACATTTCTCATTAAAATACCTACTATTGATAATGTTGTATTCATTAGGCTATGCATTTTTATTTAAACATAGGTATAAGTAACTTTACAAGTCTTTAACTTCCTAATGTGGAATCGTAACCCCTAACCTCAAAATCTTAGAGTCCTCCGTGTTATCCAAGATTCTCAGTACCTGAGGTAGTCTCGGTCCCAACAACCTCGGTTGATTGGGAGTGTACTGTCTTCATGTTTTTAAATTTTATCTTATGTTAAAAACATTTTTGTTATTGCCAAAATTATGGACTTAAGTTACAGCTTAGTTAAGTTAGGCCATTGTGTTTTTGTTTAACTTATCAGCCTAATTGATGTCCTGTTGTAATATAAATTTTGAAAAGTTGAAAGCGTTAAAATACTGAATGAACCCTGTGTTATTTTCAGAAACTGAAGCCCAATGTGGTGTGTCCGGAAAAAGAGTACGATAGCAACATATCACTCAGCACATGTGAGTTTTCCTAATTTGTTTACTTTCCAAACGTTCCTAAATTTAGTACCTGATCTCATTGTTTGATATTAAATTATGTTTCTGTTTGGTTATAAAATCTCAAGTCAATTAAATAATTTCAGTATGCTAGTTAGGTAGTAGGGATTTATAAGCATCGATAGGTCAACCATCGATGATCAACATCGATTTACTTATAACATCAATGGAAAACATTGATGTCAATGGATTTTTTTTCAGTGTTTTGTCTGCTCTCTGTACTGCCTCAGCTAATAAACCTATTAGTATAGCCCACTCTACTAGCATTGATTAAACACACTCCCTTGCGTTGGTTGATCTATGCTACTAGCTAGACTGGCAGTTTCTCTTTCACATATTTGCAAGACGAAATATCGGTATTATGCTGGAGAGCAGGAGTGTTGCTGCTATAATGTTATTACAAAATGTATAAACTGAGTTTTAGGTAGCATTTAGAACAAGCACCTCACAAATGTTGTTATCTTACTTACAGTGGCGGTTCTAGGACCTTGTCAAGGGGGGGGGCTTCCGGGGGGTTTGAGGGGTGTGGAGCATACAGCACCCACCAATTAGGCAGGGGGGTCTGGGGGTCCCCTTTTTGGAATTTTCAAAGCCGTTTGGTGACTTTCTAAAGCCATTTTTAACACCTTAAACCGTGCCCAATTGTCCAAAAACTCCCGTTTCACCTGTTGTTTGTCAAGAACAAATAGACATTTAAAAAATTAAACTATGACGATTGCATTCATGAATTTCAAAACACACTGTAGACTACGGCCATATACTCCTAAAAGCCGTTGGGTGACTTTCTACAGCCAGTTTTAACTTCTAGATAGTGTGCAAAACCTCCCATTTCCCCCATTTATTTGTCATGAATAAGTAGACATTTTTAAAACTAACTGACGATTGCATTCATATATCTCAAAACATATTGTAGGCTACGGCCATATCCTCCTAAAAGCTGTTTACTGATTTTCTTAAGGCATTATTAATGAGATGTTGTAGCGGTCTTTTAATGACTTGGCAGTTCAGTTTGGTCCCAACCGTAATTATTATAAGTAGGCCTAGATGAACAATAGAAGTAACATGGCATTTAGGGAATAATTCATGCACTGTTACGTGCATCTCTTGGATGTCTCTGTTGTTGCACAGAAGTAGCACAGTATAATGTGATTTGACTTTGTAAAAATGTCTAGTTTGCTTGCATGTAGAATATAACTTAAGGCCTCAAAATATTTTTATGGCTGTGTTTTAGGTATGATTATTGTGAGCTGAAGCCAATGGCCTTACAGTCGACTGGGTCGTGGATTGCCAGGGAGCAGCACAAGAACAGCGACCAACAACTGTTTGTGGCTGAACAGCGGCCACCACCCAAGGTCGCCAACAAGCAACACACCCAGACAGAAAGGTAGGCCTACAGATTAGTACTCTTTGGGTTCAACCAGTGGTTGTACTCTCATGTTGTTTAGTCTCAGCCCACCTGTAATTATTCCACTTAACATTGAGAATCAATGTTTCTTGATTTCGGACATTTTAAAAAATACATGTGCTTTTTGTGCAGATCTTTCAGTCTGGTACTGTACCTTTATTGTTATTTAACATAACTTAAACTCTAAAAGATTTACTACACTATACCTACCTGTTCACATAAAACTTTAAACCAATGGTGATACAGAATTATGTTCCAGAAAATTTATGCATAATTGAGGTTACCTCTCTGTACCACAGTAATCATTAATTTGGACATTGTATAAGTATATAAGTACATTCCAATGTTACCCAGACTGAATATCAAATTAAATAATTTATTAATAACAACCTAGAGAATGTAAGAGGATTTTTTTAATTGACTTAATTTTTTCTCTTATTTATACACTAAATGTTTCTGATTTGCAGGTTCACTCAGACTGAGTACAGAGCTAATTGTGTGGAGGTTATCGGTACAGGGAAAGACACAGTCATGTTCGAGCAATCATTACAACAACAACCACAGGCTGTACCAGTGCAGATGTACTCAACCATAGACAAGAAAGACTTGACTCCAGACAAAGGGAATAACCTAACAGAATTTCCTTTCTGTTACAATGTTTTACAAAAAGTCCATCAGACGCAAGGGGGTAGTCCGACTACTACAGCTGTAGCAAGTATATCAGCAGATGACAAAACTTGCTACAGGTTCGATGTAGCCCAACCTTTCAGTTACAACTACGCATTGGTCAATCAAATGTCTCTAGCTGCCGCAGCTTCTACTGCTACATTCAAGTGTGATGTTTGTGGTCTAGTGTTTGCTCATCTCTCTCTGTTGAATCATCACAAACGTATACATAATAACAACGGTGATGTATCTCCCGAAAGGAATTTTACGAATGAAAATCAAAATGAGGTTATCAAAGTTCAGTTGAAAACCTCCGCATCCAAACCTAGGAATTGTAACAGGTGTGGAGGTGAAGTAGACTGTGATCATTCAAACAACCTTAAAAAGAAAGTTTCAAAATATGTTAAGTGCGAAAATTGTCAATCCGGACCGACCTCCACAACAACTTCAACTACTACTAATGGTTCGTTTCAGTCTGCTTCGTCTTCCCCTGAACCCACCGACAGTCCGCCAGATGTAGTCAATATCCCAAGTAAAAATATGCATTTGGTCAAACACGGTCTGGCCACTGTAACCAAATGTCACAAATGTAACGGTTCAGGTATTATATTTGTTGGAGGGGCGAGGCCTCCTCCTAATGATAAACCTTTCCGTTGCAACGTTTGCGATGGATCTTTTTCGAGGTACTCTTCTTTGTGGAGTCATAAAAGACTTCACTCCGGAGACAAGCCGTTTAAGTGTGACATGTGTGGATTAACCTTTGCGAGGGCAGCTTACCTGAAGAATCATCTCCGTGTGCACAGCGGTGAGAAGCCCTACAAGTGCAACGTTTGTGGGATGCAGTTCTCTCAGAGTCCTCATCTGAAGAACCACGAACGCATCCACAGTGGCGAGAGGCCCTATCAGTGTGAGGTGTGTGAGAAAACATTCGCCCGACATTCTACATTGTGGAACCATAGGCGAATCCACACCGGTGAAAAGCCCTACAGGTGTAATATATGCGGCTCTGCCTTCAACCAAGCCACTCATCTGAAGAACCACGGCAAAGTTCATACCGGTGAGAAACCTCATCGCTGCGATATTTGTGAAGTGGGATTTTCTGACAGGTTTGCCCTAAAAAGACATCGGTTAATACATGAAAAATACGGCCGCACATCTAACAACACACAGACTCCCTCTCAACAAGCTCAGCAAACATCAACCACCCAGCAGTCTACATCACAGATGGGGGAGTTGTACAAATGTGAGGTCGCTTTTCCCGGTCAACAACCCAGTGAAGTAGGTGTTAGCACATCTGTCGGCTTCTCAGGATCCAACCAACCCTCTTCCACCAGCAGAGCGTCGCAACCGCAACAGACGGAAATGTACAAGTGTGACGTGGGAACATCTGTGTCATTTCCACCTACAGCACAACAATCAGCTCAATCTTCAAACTCAACCTCGGTTGATGCTGCCAACAATACACTTCCCTTCCAAGGCCAACAAGCCTCTCAGCAGCAGAATGGCCAACAAACTACTCAAATGAGTGAAATGTACAAATATGACGTCAGTACTTCCGTAGCTTTCCCGGGCCAGACACAACCCCCTCAGACCCAAACTCAGGCCATCACTACAACGCACACACAGTATGATGTTGGCACTTCCACTGTTACTTACTCAGGTCAAAGTCAGCAATCAGTGTCCCAGGAGGGAGCATCACAATCCTCTACATCTGTGTGTGTAGACTCAAATAATTTTAGCGAAACGATCATTGGTTCGTAAAATCTCCCTAAATATTAGTTTTCTAAGGTTAGAACCTTAAGTACATTGTTATAAATCGTAACATTTCTGCTGAAATTGTTTCTTACTAAAGTTTACTTTATATAGATTCTATTTTAACATTTAGTTCTGTTAATTTTGAAGCAAGGACTTTTATTAGTTTTATTGCCCTGTTTGTGTCCAGCTATTCTTTGCCATAACAAGTAGGACAGCAGTCTCATTCTATTTTTTTACATTTTCACTATCATCTACCAATTTATCCACCAAAAGCATTTTGTTACAGGAAAATTACTATAATACTATCATTGCTCCTGCTTAGCTCTGGTTAGTTAAACTAGGTACTTAGATCAAAATTAAGACAATGGTCTTTAGTACTGTTGCAAACCTGTGTTATAGTTCGTCCGCTTAGAAAACGACCTGCGCGCTAATACTAAACCAATGCTGGAGGAGGTTCTAAGCGGCCGAACTATAGTTGTTTCTCCTGTCTCTCTTCACATATTCCCCAACAGTGACACATCAAAGTCATGTGGATTGAAACATTTCAAAGAGAGTAAAACAAACCCCTTCCCACTCAAAGTCCAGCCGCTTTGCCCACTTCATCACCATGTCAATGTCTCCAAAACCATACTGAAGTTACATGTATTTCAATCCTGGTGTTTTCCTCTGGCATTTCTTATCAAGGGTTCTTCCATAGATGGAAAGTTTAAAAATTATAAACCAAGTGTTACGAGTTAGTTTCCTCATACAGAAAATTGTAATTTAAGATAAGACCATGAACTTATGATGTTGTGATTAGGATGTTATTATGTTAAGTTCGCTATAGTTTATATTTTGATCATTGTTAATGACCAAGGCAATACTAAATAAACAGGCCGTAATTCTCCTCAGGCATGACGTCATCATAGGCGACGGCAATGACGTAATGTAATTTTTTTAGTTATATTTTTGTTTACCAAGAAAATATTAAAACAAGCAGCTCATCACAAACGGCAAAAATAACGTCATTGCCGTCGCCTACCATGACGTCATGTCGGAGGAGCATTACGGCCTGTTTATTTAGTGTGGCCTTGTTATGACTCAAGTCACGATAATACTATGAAATTTAAAAAAATAGTTCTATATTTTTGTATTGTTTTTGTAGTCTACCTATACACTTTAGTTCTACTGATCATGTAAATTTAAAAACTTGATTCAATAGTTGCATAATTACAATTTAAATCAATTGTTTTATTTTTTATTAGTTCTACATCAAGTGTAACTTAATTTAATTTTTTTAATATACATCAAGTGTAACAAAAAGTTACATTAAGTAATATATTTTGATATTTACTTTTGATAAGATTATTTCATGTATATAAACATAATATCATAGATGAATTTGCCACTAAAATTTGGAATGAAGGTGTGCTGTAATTTATATTAGACTTTCAATTGTGAAAATGAAGTCCTAAAAGGATCAATAAGTATTACTTTGACATAGCTATTTTTTTATTTTGTAAATAACACAGCTTTGGCTTAGGTGTGAAGTGTAAATATTCGATCTTATACAAATTGTAAGTATTATTAGTGTCAATTGTATGTGCATGTCAAGGACATGATTTGTTTTGATTTTGTATAAACTTTTATAATAAATTGACTAAATGTAGGATTTTAATTTGTGTTTTTAGTACCTATATCTTTCCAAATCGGTTAAAACGAGCCTTGCTGAAAATTCAGTTGATCTAACTTAGAAATAGATATTCATTGTAAGCTCGCTGTTGTATTTAATAAGTGTGAGTGATGTCACCCCAGTATAAAAACCACATTAAGTAGCGGTGTAAGCAAGTTTTGTACATTCTAAGCAAATGTGAGCTGACTGAGCCCGCAAAAATTATTTTTGGTTTGGCTTGGCACATAGGCGTAGAGATTATGTGTCTGCAATACATAAGTTCACATGATCCATTATGCTAGATTATTACAGGTTTGATAAAAATGAACACTTATTCTTGGCTTTAAAGTCTATTTACTTGGTGAACATTTTTTATCTAGTGAGGCCTTATCTCGTCTATCATGGTGATAAGTGGCAAAAGTCTCTCCCACCAACAAAGGGAAGACTAGTGTTGCTTCTGCATATACCTGAAAAAATGTCATTGAAAAATAAGCTGACAACAAAATTGGTTCTACAACTTAAAAGCTCAAAATTTTAGTTATTTTCTGACAATGGTAAGGCAAAACTTTTGATGGAAAAAATTAATACTAGAGAGAAGAATATGAAAAAAATCAGATCACAAACTAGAACATATTGTTAATTCTATCTACAGCTCACAGACCGATGATATAATCTAATTAGCAATTTAGTAAGTTGCAAAAAATCATGAAACTGAACCATTCCGAGAGTAAAGTGTGTTTCATTTAAATTGGAGATTATTATTATAGCTAATTTAATATTTATTTAATGAACACGCTTTTCACAGTCAATATTATTGATGTGTCAAAACCGAATTGCAAATCTCAAAACCATCAAAACTTTGGGAATGTTTCAGTATCAAAATCAAAAGTTTTGAAATTGAATATTTTGACACTTAGATTTTTGAAACTGCTGATAGTTTTTGTGTCATTATTGTTTATAAAACTGTTAACACACAAGCTGGTAGCAATGGAACAAACATATCACCATTAACAGTTAACACTAATGAATAAGTAAATTGTATTCTGAACTGCAAAAGGCATCTGAAATATAGGAACAACGTACAATTCAGTTTCATATCGATATTTATTAATCACAAAGAAATATTGACCACTAAATGTTCTAATAATCATGTTTATGTTGGTGTCAGGAGTTTTATTTTAACGTTATTTGTTTATAAAAAATCATGTTGTTTTGGGTTTGAAGTTTATCAGATACATATTTATATTATTAAGTCTGGATCAGGAGTTGATCTCTTTTTTTTATTGCAAAATGAGCATTGAATCATTCTGTAGTTTTTCTACCTTGACCGGGTAATTATATTTCGTGTTAAGGTTTTGAGATTCGGGTTTTGACCATCACTAGTCAATTATATTTCTAAACAATTAGATAGATTGTACCTGGTACAAAGTGTTTTTGGAAAAAGGTTATTGATAGGAAGAGCTAAGGATGAGTCGATATAAACACATATACACATACAAAATTGAAATAGTTGATGGCCACAGACTACTAAGTACTAATTAATCACAAAGAAAGGAAGATTGCAATGGTGGTGTAGAATGTTAAAGTGGTTATTGGAAGCAAGTATTATTCTTCAGTATCTCTTTATTTTTCCATTTTTCGATATTGTCCCCTGTTATTTTTTTTACCTAAGAAGTATATACTGTAACAAATAATTAAGCACAAGAATCTTCGATGACTTACTTTGACTGGAGTTGCAGTTTTCTTAATCTTGCCCCAAGACACAGCTTCATCAGGTCGAGCACCACTGTCACTGCCATCAAACTCTGAAGCTGTGTTGATGAATACTGCGTAATCCGCTCCATTTCTCTATAATATACAATCTTTATTTGAAATATTTTCACATCATGACAAAAACTTTAAATCTCTGAGGTAGAACGTATCATTCTCTGTCCCAGTAAAACCGTGCTAAGTGAATGGGTCCAGAAACGATCACACCTGGGACATTTCCAGACGAGCACTATTTAACCACTAGACAACCTAGATAAATTTAATTTTTATTGTTTAGTTTTTACCTAAAAATATTAATTAATGAGAAACCAATTTAACTTGTTGTTCCTCAATCAACTCCTTCAATGTTGTTGTAATAACAAAATGCTCACCGAGTGCTTAGGTTTTCTTAGCTTATACAGGCATTTTATCCCAGTAAATCAAACACCCTCCCACTATAAGTATTGGTATTAGTGAAAGTTCACAGTAATAATACATTATTGTTTCAGTTAACCTATATTAAACAGAGTAGTATTGCACTATACCATGAGATTGGCGTTGCAGATATGATGTTTGATCACTCCGCCTCCTAAAATGACGACACCAGAGTTAACGGCTTTCATGGCAATGGTGTTGAGTCTGCGGAGGTCTGAAATGAATATAGAGCTACTTGAGTGAATGAGACTAGTTGGTGTGAGATGGAGCATTTAACAACTATAACGTCAAGGTATGAGGTGTAATTATCAACACAAATAAAAAAATAAAAAATAAAAAAAAAACAATATCAGAAATACTTATACTTATACTTTAATACTTTTCACTGACACATACTTTCTCCTGTTTAGCATGTCAACAACCTTTTATCATGAGTAAGCGGTGGGAGTAACTATATTTAACTGGGGAAAATCACAACAGTCTGCATCAAAGTTTTTATAGCAATGGGGGTTGTACTGTGATTAGATTTACGCTTGACAAGACTATAACATAGGCCTACTAAATTTTTATCAAAATAGGTTCAGGCGGCTTTTGTGAAACTTCAGCTTTTTCTGTTATCTATGGGTATTTTTGGGAAAATCACAAGTGAAAATAAAATTTAAAAAAAAGCAAGGAGAAACTACGGATTAGTACCCAAATGCCAAATTTAATTTTGAATGATAAACCATCAAAGTATCTGTATTTCATACAGAAGTAAGAAAAATAACATCTTAAAGTTAGAATTATAAACATTAAATGATTGATTATCTTAAAAGTTGACTTATATCTATAGGGGAAACAAGTTTAAAATGAAACAAAACATAATAACAAATATTAAATTGTGGTAAATGGGGGATTAAGGGTAATAGGTTTTTGAGCATAGAGTGAAATAACACGTGTATCTTTTTGGGATTTAGAGAATAGCATACATATGGGGATGGATGGGGCACGCACTCACGATTAGTGTCCCATATCACAGTTTGTATGGGGAATTGGGTTACACACTCGCGATTATTGTCTATTTTGCAGGCACGGTTACTGTGTGTCTTCTACCGGTTCTTGTTCTGTGGGATCTTGGTGAGTCGGTTCTATATACATCTATAGGTGTGAAATATGATATGGTCCATAAATTGTTTAGTTCATGTTTTTTTTTAGCTGCAAATTCCTGGTGTTTCAGAGAATATATGTTTATATTGGAGAATCAGGTTACCTAACTCGGCTCGTTGCGTATCAATCAATAATTTGTTATCTTTTAAATATTCTTGAACTTCGGATTCAGTTATGCTGTCCATCAATTGATTATTATTATTTGATTGGTGCTTGTAATGAAAATCTTCTTTATGTATATTTTTATTGTTGTAACTGCCATTAATATCGGGATCTGACCTGTGGCTGTAATTATCGACGATGGAACAAGTGATTCCTTCAGTAGAAACTTGATCAAACTTCATTACAATATCTTGGTTATTTATATTCATTTTTATATTATTATTAACAAAGTTCACCTTCGCCTTCATGCTTTCTAAGCTATCACATCCTAAAATCACTGGTCTATAAAGATATGGTACGAGCATAAACTGTAGATTGATGGTTTGTCCACTGATATTAACTGGAATAGTAGCAATTTAACAATTTATAGTAACAATTTATAGCAATAGTAACAATTTATTCTTATATAAGATATAGGTGATACATTTGGTTTTTGAGCCTGTACGTATTGTGGTGTTAGTTAAAAGTAACTGTTTGAATTTTCCCATTATATGTTGGTTTTCTTTAACAAAATTCTCAAAAAATGCAAGCTATATTAGCACCGCTATCGATTAATGTGTATGTTGAACATATGGATATTTGAATTGGAATTTTGGGACAATTGATGGAATACGTATTTTGTGTATTTTCTGGCTTATTATTTTCCTCTTCGTTGTTTATCAAAAATTCTTGGTCGCAATAAATGTTATTTAAAATTACAATGTTTCCTATTTCTTTGTTTATGTTCTGGTTAGTATTTTTTTCATTGCTTGGCCGTCTGAGGTTTGGATGAGTTTTCGCTGCGAATTCTGCAGAGAGGTGAGATGTGTCCTCCTCGCTGCACCGGCCGTGAATTGCTGTGCTTAGGAGTTTGAAGTCCCTGCAGCCTGGTGATTTGGGGAACTGGGTATTGATGGGTTCTGTCGACTTTTTTTTTGCCGAACATACCGCACACTTGGTTATGTTCTTGTGTGGCATAATTACGAGGTGGCGATCTGTTTGGTTGATTTTGTTGTCCGCGTTGTTGATGGGTGGATGGTATGGAGTTCTGTTCTCTTGACTTTGATATCTGTTCTGGTCATGTTCCTGGTATATGTTATGGTGATATGGTGGATGATGGTTTTGGTGATGGTTGGGACGGTAGGCGTGTGATTGATGTTGCTGTCTCTTCTGCTACAGTAGACTCCCTCTTATCCGAACTCCTCGGGATGAGGCCAGTCCGGATAACGGGTTTTCCTGTTAAACTGACGTCCCCAAAAACTCATTTAAACGAACCGTTTACTGTGATATTCGACTTAAATTTAGGAGACCATTGTATACAAACACGTAATCATTGGTCTCAAATCTTTCCCACGAGAACAGTCGTTTCAGTACCGCACACTTCCTGCCGATCTAGTCTGGTTAAACCAATGTGCTGATACAAATTTTTTGGTTAAAGAGATGTCATTTCCGCCGAGTTTAGTCCGGTTAAAAGGTGTCCGGATAAGAGGGAGTCTACTGTATGTTGATTTATTCTGTCTCGATTGTTGTCTTGTTCTCTAGGAGGCTGAGGATTTGGGTTCCTGGTTCTTCCAGGAAACTAAATTTAAACTAAAATGAATGAATGTAACGCATAGGCTATATTGACGGGTAACATTGCAGTCTTCATACAAATACTACTTATTGCTTAGGAAGTGGCAAACCAAGGTCTGTAAAAGGCTAAATATGACAGACAAATTAAAAGTCATTGTTTGCACCTTATAAATCTAAAATACCCTAACTAAAGATCGAGGATTGATGCTCCGGTTAAAAGTTTAACCAATTAAATATCAATGATCCTACAGTATAAGTTGAATTGACACATAAGATCTAAATCTATTTCTATAGTTCGGCCGCTTAGAAAGCGACCTCCTCCAGCATTGGTTTAGCATTAGCACGCAGGTCGTTTTCTAAGCGGCCGAACTATAGTTTATATTACCTTGAAGAATGTCGACTACTAATCCTGGGTTTTTATATGAGTGGAAAAACATCATATCTCCCAGGCTACCGTCTGTAAGGGCAGGACTGAAAACTGGAATTTGATTTTTTGCTGCCCAATAATATATGGAACTTTGGTCATTGATCTCCAGGCCAAGTCTTTCTATAACTTTAGATGGTGTCCAAAGAGTTCCCTGCGAATCAAAATCATAAGTGAATGAAATTTAAGAATACATTTTAAAATAACTTACTTAGTATTCTATACTTTATTAAAATTAGTAATATAGGTTATTACAAAGCTATTACGCAACAAGGCCGTGAAGTAGGTGTTTACAGAATGAGCATGGTAGTTCCTGTGCTTGTCAAGTGCAGGATTTAAGGTGAATACCGTTAATACCTTCCCAAGTGAGTTGCAAACTTTTTCCCACACCACCAGCAACAAAATATACATACAATTACAACACTGTTAAGAACATGCAGTTTTAGTAGAATAAGGAACAAATTTAAAAGCCTTTTTTATCCTTATTGCGTTCTTTTTATATGTTGTAAAACTTGACATCATGTCTTTGTGCCTTGTTCTGTTAAATAAACCAATATATAAAAAAATAGAAATAGATATTAAATATTGGCAGTAGGTCTTAGTTGTAGATTAACATTTTTTAAATGTGAAGTACAGTAATACTATGATCTACTTATTTACTATTGCCAGTAAAATACGTAGCCTAATCTTAAGTCGGTTAACCCTCCGAGTGTTAAGCGTCGCGTAATCGACGCACAACACACCCGCCGTGGTGTTATGCGTCGCTTTTGCGACCCACAAACATCGTTTACGGCGAAGGCTCTGGGACTGACTGAATCAGATTGAACTGGATCGAGATTGGTATCGTTGTTTTGATTGGTATCGTTGTTTTCGGCATATTCTGAGCTTTCTCCTGATGTCTGTTTCTAGACGCTATTCATTTTAGTTCCGAAAATATTGTAGAAGACAGCTGACGTGCGTATTTCTAAACAACTTGGTTAACCCCGCACAGATGACTGATGTGTTTTATTACGTTTATTAGCGAATTTCCCGATATAGGGAATAAGCTATTACCGTAGTACTCATGGTAAGACCTGGACGCGGGACCGATTTTTTTCCCCAGAGGCCAAAAACACCATCCGTTCAAATTCATATATATATATATATATATACAGAGTGTTTTTTTAAAAACTTGCATCTTTATTTATGTAAAACCGCAATAGATAGAAATATGCAGTTTGCGGGAATCATCTATTGACGTAGGGGGACCAATTGTTTTGAATTCAACGTTACATTCACATTACCCCCCTGCCCCCAACTTAATTTTTTTAAATAGCAAGGTACCCCTTGTGATATCAAATAAAAGAGCATGAAAAAAGAAAATGTTTGATGAAAAAAAATTGAAAATCGGTTCATAAATTTGTGAGATATTTCCCCCCTCACCCCCCCGGAACTTAATTTTTTTTAATAGCAAAGTACCCCTTGTGACATATCAAATGAAAGAGCATGAAAAAAGAAAAATTTTGGCGAAATTTATTTTTCATTTGATATGTCACAAGGGCGGGTACCTTGCTATTAAAAAACAAGTTATGGGTAGGGGAAAAGGGGGGTGATTATCTCACAAATTCATGAGCCGATTTAAAATTTTTTTTCACCAAAAATTTTCTTTTTTCATGCTCTTTCATTTGATATGTCACAAGGGGTACTTTGCTATTAAAAAAAAATTAAGTTCGGGGGGGTGAGGGGGGGAATATCTCACAAATTTATGAACCGATTTTCAATTTTTTTTCATCAAACATTTTCTTTTTTTGTGCTCTTTTATTTGATATGTCACAAGGGGTACCTTGCTATTTAAAAAAAATAAGTTGGTGGCAGGGGGGGAAAGGGGGGGAATGTGAATGTAACGTTGAATTCAAAACAATTGGTCCCCCTACGTCAATAGATGATTCCCGCAAACTGCATATTTCTATCTATTGCGGTTTTTACATAAATAAAGATGCAAGTTTTTAAAAAAACACTGTATATATATATATATATATATATATGTGTCCGTCAGCACGATAACTCGAGCAAAAATGATCCGATTTTGATGAAAATTGGTACAAACGTGTAAAAGTACGTTTATTCGAACGAGTTCGCGATCCAGCATGATCGGACCATGGGAACGGGGGTTTACGGGGGGTTTTATGGGGTAAAAATAGGTTTTTCCCATTTTTGACCCATAAAACATAAAATTTAGCTATTTCTTTCCAAACCATTTTGTAGAGCTTAAAAAAACAAATAATTTAGTATATTGAAGCGCTATTATGCGCTTAATGGTTACGGAGAAAATTCCAAAAAATTGTAAATTTAAAATTCCCATGTTATTCTTATGCAGAATAAGTAAACTGTTGTAGTTTGCTTGTTTGTGAACATATTTTGATCAAATTTGGAAAAGTTTTTATTTCTTACTAACTATCTACACATTTTACAAAAAAAATCAGTTTTACCCTCCCTGATGCAGCAAACCTAAGTACTTGTTAAACTAATTCTATTTAAATCAAGAATAAATGTTTTATTTTTAAGTAGACATTTTAGTGTAAATCCAATCAGTCAAATGGAAATTCGCTTAGTCTGCAGGTTTGCTGCGGCGGGGGTATCATTGTTTTAGTGTTAAAAATCACAAGTAGTGATATACGTGGTGCATTATAAGAAGATTTAAGTGATTTTGAAGGGCTGGTTGATGATCCTGAAGAAGTAGGTACCGTAGTGATATTGATGTAAATTATCAGCCAGATTCCTAGCTATGAATGGCTATGCATTCTATGTACCGAAATATGTTTTTTGCCCATAACTTATTTATTTGCAAACCTACTTCCTTATATTATTATATTTTTGGAATCCTCATAAAATTCTGAACAAAGTGGCAATTTTAAAATATTTGTAGATCTATAAAATTATAACAATTTATTGAGCCCAAACATAAATTTTTTCATTTATTTTATAATTTTTGAGAAATGTTAACCCAAAAAATTGTTGAACATTTTTTATGTAATGTTTTATATGTTACATTGAAGCCCATAATTTTCCAAACAAAATGATATATAAAACAGTATACTTTACATTGTTTTTAAGTTTCTATGATACATTTTAATAAAACCCTGTGATTGTGCAATAAATGGGCGAACATTAAGACCAAAACTATGGACACTTGGAGGGTTAAAGTAGCACACTATTATAATATTGTAATCACATAATAAATATATTCTGTTTCAAACCGTCATTGTTTAATTTATATAAAAAAATCTATTAAATAAAGCTTTACCCAGCCTGGCAGGAGTCGTACAGAACTATAAACAAAAAGCAATAATGTCGGCATTATTTTTTCAATGGCTATTTTTATGGTAAATAACTTTATTTTGAAAATGGGAACAGTTCTAAGAGGATTTGTTTATACTGATGGATAACTAATAACTAACATTCTCCCTCGCTTCCATTTAACAATTACCTTGGTTTTCTGTTCTTCTAACATAGTATCCAGATGTGGCATGACCCAATCTTCAAACAGGCAATAGTTGTCGTTGGGCACAAGAAGATTTCCGATCCGATTGATGCCTTTGTCCCTCAGTACGCTTCCTTTGAGGTGAAAGTCACCGATGTATGTTGGAGCAAGACATTTGATCAGGTCTTCTTCCACACCACCTGCTGTGGTGACGATGCAGTCTACCAGCCGATGCTGAACCAGAAACCGTATTGAGTCTCGAACTCCGGACGATACCATGTTGGAAGTGAATCCCAAGAAGATTGTACAACTTGACCGGCGTCTGATGAAGTCATCATCCTCCAGTGAGTCTTCTTGCTCATCGCTCAACGGAATGTCCCTGCATTTCAACTAAACATGGTAAACAGAATAGCACACAAGTCTGCGTTACTAAAAATAATCAAGTAGAAACTAAAATCTACCTATTCAAAAAACTTTAGGATGCTATAGGCCTACCTAAAAATAAAAAAAAGAACAAGAGGTCAGTTTTAAAACTGTTTTCTTCCAAGCAATACACAGATTTGACACCTAACTTATTGATCCCTATTTTTAAGAAAAAGTTATATTAGGCTATTTGGATTTGTGTATATCAACCATTTTCGGATGGTTTCATTGCTAGACGCCCTGAAGACCTAAAAGAAATATTTCAGACTATTGAAGAGGAGGCTTGTCGTATGGGTCTGGAAATAAATGAGGAAAAGGCACACTACATGAAAATGTCTGAAGCAGAGGCCAGAAGGAGAATCCAAAACTTGGATGTAGGCAATTATTGTTTGTGTGGATAGGTTTGTTTACCTTGGGGCAGATCTGAATAGCAAAAACAGTTGGCCAAGAAATCACAAACTGAATCATGGCTGGTAACAGGGCATATTATGCTAACCTTGGGATCCTCAAATCCAAGCTAATGGACCCGCAAGACAACGATGAAGCTGTATAAGACTCTCATTAGGCCGATTGTTACGTACGGTGCAGAAACCTGGTCCCTTTCTGCAGTGAACACAAACGCACTGAGAGTGTTCTAAAGGAAGAATACATGGAGCGGTGAAGGAAGGGGATAGATATAGGATATTGAAAAATGTATAAATAAATGACATTTTGTAAGGGGAATTGTGCACTTCATCAAAGCGAGAAGGATCAGTTGGTTAGGCCATGTGGAGAGAATGCCTCAAGGAAGACAGCGCCTAGAACTATTGTGCCAGAACATGGAAGGGACTAGGAGAAGGGGTAGGCTGAGAAGCAAGAAGATGGCTTGATGAAGTGGAGGATGACTTGAGAATGTTGAGAGTGAGGAATTGGAAAGAGATGGCGTAAGATCGAGGCGATTGGAGGCAATTTGTAGCAGAAGCCAAAGGTCACCAAGGCCTGTAGAGCTACGGAAGTAAGTAAGTAACCATTTTCGTATGGGCAGTCACTTGACTTAGGGGGGGGGGGGGCAAAATATTTAAAAAAAAAATTTACTTTTATTTTCTATTTTTTTTAAAATTGTAAATTTATACTAGTACTCTAAAAAAATATAGTATAACAAATGACTTCTTAGTAACATTAATAAATTGTTACAACTAAATTAATGGTGCATATTTATTATACATAAATATTCGCTACCCGCCTTTAACAACAGAATAAGTTAACAGCGATAAACGGTATCAGCAATCTGACACACTTTCTCCCATAAGCTTGTCAACAACCTTTATTATGGGTAAGTGGTGGGAGTAACTATGATATTTTTTAGGGAAAATCACAAAATTTGCAATAACCTTTGAACCGTAATTGTTACAGCAATCGGGGGGTTGCACTATTTTGTTTGGATTTTACCATAAAACATTAGTTTTAATCAAAATCGGCTTTTGTATAATTGGCTTTTGCTAGTAGCAATAGATTTGGAACCGTAATTTTGACAGGAATGGGATTTGTAACATTTTAGAGAAAATCTGATTTTTCCGTTTTTATGAGGTGTATGGGTTTTTATAAAAAAAATCACCATTAAAAATAAAAATTTTGAAAAATTAAAAAACCCCTGGAGATACTATAGATTAGCACCTACATACAAAATTTCATCAAAATCAGATTACAGGTGTGGTCTGTAGCTCTGTACACATTCACACACACGGACATCACATCGAAAACCACTTTTCTGGGTTCAGGGGGACCCAAAACCGGTAAATCGATTCAAAACTCAAACTCAAAAATTTTGACAAACACAATACTTTCTCCATATAGCCTACCATGTATAGGGAGAGAAAGTAAAAAAGTGGTAAAGTTATTTAGCCTATATTAAAATATTTAATTTGTAAAAGAACGTTCTATATGCCTAACTTTTTCTGGTACTGAATTCCAGTAGGTCTTACAAAATAACCCAAATAAATAAGAAAAAACACACCTAAAGCCTAGCATACCATATTTTGAATTTCTTCTACAGCCAGACCAAAATTCGTCGCTTGAAACCCACAAAAACGGTAAGTTTCCAAAAGTGCCTTGTAATCAATTCCATTATTCCAGTCATATCCTGTGAAATAAAAGAAAAACATCACTATAAATAACAGTTAGATAATTATGGTCTTCTATAGACTGTATATTGACTTTTACCATCACTAAAATATGCATCCTGATGAACAACATTGAGCATTAGCATAGTAACACATATCAATCTTAAAGAAATGTGGTTGTGTTAATAGCCTAGGGGCTAGCGTTTAGGATTTACCGGTCGAGTTACTGGTTTGATGTCTGGCACAGGTAGGTACCCAGAGGATAGAGATGTTGGACCATTTTCCCTTAGCAGGGTTTATATTTTATACTAAGCTATTAATATTTTAATATAATACACACTATTAGTTTCCCTGTAGCAGCAAACCTAGGTACTCGTTAAACATAAATGTTAATTTAGGCCTAATTGAAAATCAATCCAGGCAAATAGAAATTCGCTTAATTAGCAGGTTTGCTGCAGCGGGGGTATTTTAGTAAAATATAATAGCTTAATATAAAATAAATTAATATGCCAAGTTTGATCAAAATATATACATAAACACAAAAACTACAACATTTTACAATATTCTCTCTCTATAAGAACTAGCTGTTAGTCATTCCATCCCCATGTTAAAGTTGTAGCCAGGTTTTTAATAAAATTTGTCTTAGTTGATGTGAGCCACCTACAGATTGTGCTGATCTAAATTACTGATTTATGCCAATTACACGATGGTTTTTACCAAGTCAAACTGATGGAATGACTTATTATGTGCTATAGCAACTGTTGTGACCCAGCAACTATGTCAGTAACAAAAAATAAGGTACAAAATAGAGTTTTACACACTAGCGTAATCTCTGGCTGGCTCACACAACCACATTCTTTTTTAGTAAACAACTAGCTGTGTGCCCGTTCTACGTACGGGGATCTTATAGTATTCAGTTGAAACCTTCTTATATGAAGAACAGCAGTTGGTTTGCATATTTTCAGATATGCTGGTAAAACTATCTTCTATATATATAAAAGGCAAAGCCCTCACTGACTGACTCACTCACTCATCACTAATTCTCCCACTTCCCACTTACCCAGGAGGCTGAAATTTGGTACACTGATTCAATAGGCATTAAATAGGAAAACTAAGTGGTTTTTATTCTGATCGGACTCTCGGGCTCCGCCCCAGTGGCTCTGGAGTTTCCCATGTTAACCTAATGAGTACTCATATTTAAATGGAATTAATGAATCTTAACAGCTGTTTCAATTAAACAAGTTGGTTCTGTTCTATGATGTTCAATAGCATTTAAGTTACAAGGATTACCAACAGAGTGCAGCACTATTATTTTTTTTAATATTTGACAACAGCTAATTTGAAACCAAAAGGTGAGTGAGCGTAGCGAACGAACTTCAACCCGGAGGCGAGTTAGCGTAGCGAACGAGCTAACTTGAAGGCAAGTGAGCGCAGCGAACGAGCTCCAACCTAAAGGTGAGTGAGCGTAGCAAACGAGCTCACATATGAAGTTAAACAGGGCAAAGCCCGCGGGTACAGCTAGTTATACATAAACCTTCGCAAATACAGTATCTGACAGTTTCAAGCCAAAATAAACGCAATTAAATGTCACCCGGATCGTGTTGGTCCGTATGTTAAATCCAATGATTAAACTAAAATATGCTTTTTATAGATCTACTAGCTGGACCCGGCAGACGTTGTCTTGCCTTTGACTATTTATAATTTAAGTACCGGTACCGTAACGTTTAATTGTCTTATTGTATATGAAGTGCTTATATAACTAAATTAAAATACGTACAACAACTAATGAAACACATATAGTACAATGGATAACCGATTCCTTATTATTGCTCTTATATTAATGCTAGTGGGTAGACAATATTTTTGGTCTTTCTATTCGGCTCAATCACGTCCTGGTTGAAGTTCGTTCGCTACGCTCACTCACCTTTAGGTTGGAGCTCGTTCGCTGCGTTCACTTGCCTTCAGGTTAGCTCATTCGCTACGCTCACTTGCCTTCAGGTTAGCACGTTCACTACGCTAACTCGCCTCCAGGTTGAAGTTCGTTCGCTATGCTCACTCACCTTTTGGTTGCAAATTAGCTGTTGTCATAGATGTAAAAGAAATAATAGTGCTGCACCCTGTTGGTAATCCGTGTAACTTTAATGCTATTGAACATCATAGAAAAGAACCAACTTGTTTAATTGAAACAATTGATTCAATTTCTCATAAGGTTTAAGATTCCATTTCTCATAAGGTTAACATGGGAAAATCCAGAGCCACTGGGGCGGAGCCGATTGGACGGATCACGAAATTGATGGTGTATAAACCTATTCCATGAAATTCTACACGTATGTACCAAGTTTCGTGGCAATCGGTTCAGCGGTGTCTGAGTTTATCACTGCCATATATATATATATACAAACATCCTCTTTTATACTTATAGATGAGGCATATCCCTAAGGTAGGCCTATAATTGAAAGTTACTTTCCACAATGGTTAAAAGTATTTAAAGTAGGCTACTACCTGAACCTCACCATTTAACACTTTATTCCGGTTGACCTTTTTATCATCAAAGGTGCTCTTGTCCTTTCCGTGAAACACTGAGAAATAAGGACATTAATGTGTCACCAACAGACATATACACAAAAATACAGAATTTAATTAGGGAATTTGCTATGATTTAAGCATACCTAACAAAGTACATACCTATAAAATAAGTAGAATAATACAAAATCTTTGTTAATGTCATCAAATTTTATCATAACAATTTATATTTGCTTAGTTCGGAGATGAACCGAAATGCTGTCGAAATGACGGCTTACTATATGAAATGAAGTACTATTATAGACGATTTAGATTGGTAATTTATAATACGTACCCAAGAGATGGGCTATGGGCCTATTAGCTGTAAGGTCCAGCTATTGCATCATACGGTGAGTAGGAACAGAAAGTGACATAGACATTGGAAAAGCGAGTTTATCATCATCCGTAAACCTCTGTTACAATTACCCACTGCAGTTGTGATTTTTTGCTTTACACAACCGCCATCGAAGCGCCGTCAATTAGTGAAACCTTGTTAGTAAGCTATTGGCGACGATCATTAATAAATTCAAGTTTCCCAGCCATATACAACACTGATTCAAGGTCTTCTTTCTGGTTATCAAAACTCAAGAACAATTTTATACACAAAGAATCTCTGGTTCCTGACCTGGATGATGCCTAGTTATTTAATTTCATTTACGGTTACACTATATTTTTCCACTTGCGATTAATTCAATCCGTTATGTAAGAAAAACGTTTTTAATCTCACTTGGATGGGATTTGCCTTCAAAACAAGATCGGAAGTGGTTGCGGTATTTGTAAACAACATTTGTAAACATATCAGTGACATCTAGAAAAAATAATCTTGATCCGAACAGCTGTTCGTTATTTCATAGATCATTATGTGATAAAAATTGGACGAAAACTTGACAAAAATCGCACAAAACTGCATTTTTGACCGTCCGTAATTTTATTTACTAAGTAGGGAATACAATCTGGGGAAATACTGGAGATTGGATAATCCTAGAATCCCTAGATATATGCAATTGGCTAACTAATTACATTCATCAAAGACTGGCTTAAAGGTCTAAATACTTCGACAATGATCATAATTTACCTTTTACTAAAGGAGTTCCTGATGGCAATCCAGAGCACTCAACAAACACTGCCTCTTTGGCTTTGATTGGAATATTTTTGTCAATTTCTTGAATTATTGTTTCATCACATTTATCATCTTCCTTGCAATCCATCGGTGCCTTAAATCATAGACAGACTTTTCTGGCTATATCCTGGGAAATGCTATGCTAAGTATAATTAAATTAAATTAATTCCAATCAATTCCACAATCCACATCCAACAAACATTGAAGTGTGAGTGAAGTGTGTAAAATAGAGTAAGGTGGTACTCATTTGTTTACGACATTTGCAATTACACTTGTCACAAAATATAACTTTTAAGTTGACAGAATCTAATATTGTCTTTACATTAAACTAGAAAAGAAAGTTTCATGTTTCTAAGGTTCAGTCAGATGATAATTCAATATGGCTCAGTGTTCAATACGCCATAACGCAAGATACGTGCGTGTGAGGTTATGTTTACAAGTTACGTATGGTTTGAAATTGGTTTTGCTTTTTTGCAGAATCGAAAAGCAGAAGAACAGCAACCAGCATTGAGCATAATTTTAGCTCAGTGGCACGGCCGCCTTTAACTAGGCCGCGGCCTGGTAGAATTGGCAACGTCGCAAGTGGTGTTGTTCAGTGACAGACGTCCCATAAGATAACATGGCGGACAGGTGACATCAGCTCATTAATTCGCACTTTATTGATTTAAATTTAAATTTATGGACATAAATTTATTAAAATATAGAAAAAAAAAACAATGATAAAACATACAGAATTGAAGACCGAAACAATATGAACTAAAAATCTATATCTGTACATTTTTAGGGGAGTCAATATTGTCAAAGTCCAGTAACCAATCTTTCGTAAATACACAAATACCATTAGCTGCTTCCAAACAAAACAGCTGTTACAACACCAATTGCAACGTTGCCAGTTCGAAGGCCGCGGCCTGGAGTTAAAGGCGGCCGTGTCAGTGGCAACCAGCAATACTCATGGTGGAAGGAAAAAGCATAGGCGTTCTATTCCCGTCATATGCTGACGTCACCCAGATTGAAAACACCATTTTACCCTCTAAATCATGGATACAACCATAGACTAAGGAGAATAAATAATAATAATAAGGAGGATAAATAATAAGGAGAATTCTCCTTAGTCTATGATACTCATCACTTAGTCATACTCAAGGGAGTATGTTTTAACATAGATAAAAAATACTCCTCAAGGAGGAGTATGTTTTATAGACTTCTCATCCCATTGTAAATTTTGAAGCTCGTTTTTCATGTCTAGTTCATGTACGCCACACTGGGCGCTAGTGTCGACGAAATTTTGTTTCTATTATTTTAGGGTTAATTTCTTGATTTGTGCTTTACTGTTTGGTTAAATAACTAGGGGACAATTAATTGTTTATAATTACGTCGTATTATTTGGTTAAACGAGGTTTTAAATGACTGTATTAACGGGAAACAAATTGTAAACAAAACACGACCTCTACATAAACCGTACAGAACTAACAATAAAATTGTCTTCAGCTGTTCCATTAGGATGATAAATCTACTAAGGGAGTATGTTTTATGGTTTTATCTATGGTTGAATGTTGATCTAGGCGGCCGTGATGTTGATACTCAGCATGCTTCTTTACTCTATGTCATAAACCTCTGTTTTTGACCTTGTTTCACTCCACTTCCTTTTCCTTGTTTGTTTTTGGTTGTTTGATTGATTGACTAACATAAATAAAAACAGAACTAAGTTATTGCTCCAATAAATTAATAACTCGATAAAAACCAACATTTATATTCAACTTCCATCTTCATTCTTCAAACAGTGCAAACTTGGTTTTAAAGTTTTTTTTTATTATTTTTGTGGCAATAATAATCGATCATTTTTATTTTCAACCCGTTAGGTTCGGTCTAACCTCAAGAAAGTTCCAAGAAATGGAAAACAATTCGTCAGAAATTCTGCTACATTGTAATAATTTATACTGATGGTAAGCTATATAGGCCTAGGTTAGGCTTCTTGAGAAATAGCAATTGACCTATTTCTTTTAGATTTGATCTCGTTTTAATATCATGTTAAGTTAAGTTTGAGGTAGGATCCTAGGCTAAGTAAAGTTAGTACCAGAGTGCTAACTTAAAAACTAGGCCTAACTAAGTTAAGTAGTTATGCTTAATCATTTGTTCTAACTTACTGAACAACTTGAGAAGTAAAACATCAAAATAGGCCTATACCTACTATCTAGCCTAATCAAATTAATCATGCAGGCTTATCTAATCTAAATTAGTCAGTCAGCTAATTGAGGAACATTTTATTTTCACTTATAAGTCCTAATTTAGTAGGCCTAACCTACACATTTTTACAAGATAGCAAGTCCACGTAAGTTATCTGAAGGTTAATGGTTCACATTGACCGGTTAAACACTTCAAAATTGCATCCTTTTTTTCTCTACACCAGTTGATCATTCCGACCACTACTTAAATTAATTGATTATATCTCAAGGTTGTTTTAAAAACAGCTGTCCAACTAAGATAGGTTAAATCTTGACTTAGGCTAACTTATCTAACTTTAGGCTTCTACTTATCTTCGAATAGCCTAGCTTTATGGCGATATCTTAACGTGTCTATTAAGCCCATAAGTTAGGCTACTGGGACTGTTTTAGGATGCCCTGGTGAATACCCTTAGGTTACCTCCAGGTCAAAGGGGAGGCCGGGGCTTCGTAGCCACTATTCAATGACTTTTACACTTATATTGCAAGTACCGGTACTCTCAGAATAAATAGCAAATGCTGGAGTTGGAATCACCGTATGCCAGACTGATAAATTGCATAGGCCTATCTCATGGGTGAAATTAAACATCGGTGGTTACTGGCTAAAAATAGAAAACACCCATGGAAGAGGAGACAGTCACAACCACAATCCTTACCGCGTCCCACCACACAGACATAGACGGCTGCTATACTGGCATTGGACGTTACTCAAGGACATCAGGCTACTGTATTTCAGAACTCACTAAGGGGGGGGGGAGGTAGATCTTTGGTTTTAACATTGAAATTGAATTGTAAGTTTTGAGACAATATGTTCCCTATCCTATATTACATATTTCTGCCCAACCTTTAAGTCAATTTCTATGAATTTGAACATTTTTTATTAAGAATGGTCAATTTTATACCCCTCCAAATTGCTCGAGTGTGCGGATGCATAACTCGCACACCCCTCAGGCCTGCCCTGAACCTAAGTACCTGCAGCTTTGACAGATATTTATAACTTAGTCTTCTTCAAGTTCAAGCAGCCATTGTTGAGATTAAGTTATGGGTTTGAATTTTGATGCTGGTGAGCTAGTGGTTTTTATATGTCTTTGGAAGATGTAGAAAAGTTATCTTTGCGAGGTGCCAATGGATGTAGTTTACGGAATAAGACAGTAACTTATTGTTAGCAACCTGAATGATAACTTACTGCTTAAATCAGTCAGGCCATTGAGAATTAATTAGATTTGAGACCACAGAAAGTACAAGAAGTCTGGCTTGTGACACAACCTTCAGGAACACCTAACTTGGACCTATTTTAGAAGGTGGGATTTTAGGAGACCATGGAGCTGGATCTGAGTGGTGCGGCAGTTAGGAGAAAGGACATTGTTTCAACTGTCTACGGAAGCATGGTTTCTGGATAAATCCAATAGCCGCAGGAGCTGATTTTACATGTTCTTTTGAGGCGGAAATCAGCTTGGGTGATATTAAATATCTCTTTAACTAACCCTGGATTTAAGTTACTGACCGCCCCAACAAAAATAATTTGGTAATTTTATCTTACCTAAATTTTAAAACTTTTTTGCATTCACGCCAGTAGGCAGACACAATTTTTTCAGTAAAGTCAATTCAAACTGCATTTTAAAAGAAAACATTGCAGCGATAAGCATTGATACAAGCAGTTAAGTTTTTCATTCATATGATTAAAAAACCACACTGTATTTTATAGGCTACATATACACATGGTCGTTGTCCGTTTTAACCAAGCACTTAGGTTATCCGGCCTAGGCCCAGTCCTGCAAGGTTAAGAGAAGAGTGAGAACGAATAGATACCGTACTGACGCAGAACACTTTGACCTTGTCTTGGCTACCAAACACTATGATTCTAAAGGGAGTTGTAGAGGTGGAGGATTGTTGTAATTTTGAACAAAAGGTAAACGCTTTATAGGCGGCTGTCATGGATGTTGTAGGCTATTTTTGGTCTTTTCACAGACCTGCTAAGGTTTGTGTGCTAAGCTTTCTTGCATATTTCATTAATTTCAGTTACCGTAATTAAACTCTGACACCATGATAGTTTTAAGTTTTAATCACAAAATTTGTACAAAATGATTCACTTCACAAACTAGATCAAATTGACCCAAAATGTATTTTAACTTTGACAACGACCAAGACACCTGATCTAAAATCATAACTTTATTTTGTTTCTAGATATCATCAGGGACTGAGTGAATAGATCCCGACATGGTTGACTATAGGAAACAATGGATAAAAAATAGAGTACTGACATTTTTGGATGAAGAGGATGAAAATCTTTTTGACCAAATGTGTGCCAGGCATGGTAATAAAATAGGAAGGTCGTTAACAGATTATTTGGAGGACAATATTGTCGGCACACATGATCTGGAAAGAAGGTTATTTGTTGTGTACAAAACTTACTATGATAAAGTTATCCATGAAGAGGTTCTTGTGCCAGAGCAAGGTAATTTTAGGCCTATATTTGATGTACAGTAGTTTGTTGACCCAATAGGCCTATAGATTTTTGATCAACAGGAACCTTATCTTGCAACAAGCTTGGTGGAGGTGCTTGGACCCCGAGTCCACCCCTCCATCAATACATACATATGTACAAATACCGTACTAGCAATAAGACTCCTAATGAAAATGATAAATGTATACCTACTTATTATTGAAAGTAGGCTCATGATTGATATTTTAGCTATCGATTAATTTCAAGTACCGGTACTCTATATTCAATGGTGAAATAAAAGATGGTTATGGCCAGTAGTTTTCTTATAAGAAACCTCTGCTGTCAGAGATTCTGATTTAAGGTTCTTTATAACTCTTGTGAATAGGCTACCCTAATACTGTTTTTTTTTTTTTTTTTTTTTTTTTTTTTTTTGTAAACGGGGTGAGTTTCTACTAAGTGCGTTTAATTTTTACCAGTTAGGCTATTCTACTCACTAAAAGGAACAGAAAATGCCAAACAAAAATTTTCCAACCCCACCCGCTAGGCTGTAATGGCCAATTATATAAATTTTTACAATTACCTGTAGTAGCTTCACTAAAACGAGCATAGAAATTAAGCAAATAGCCTACACGTTCAGCATAATAACTTATAGCAGTGAAAAGAGCGTTAAATTTCATACAAAACCATTGCAACATCTTTAACATACAACCATATTTTTACCATCGTTTGTTTATAGATGGTACTTTCCAAACTGATGATTAGTATTTCATAAATGATGTATGTGGTAAATATTGGGAGAAAAATTGACAAAAATCGCACAATTTGGGTTTTTGAACGACTGTTATTTTATTTACAAAGTAGTGAGGCCATATTTTAATGGCTAAAGATACTCTCACCAATCCAGTGAATACAGTAAAATTGTTTGAATCTTGATAGGTACCTACTCTAGTTGTCTCGGAGTAGGCCGCGTAAATTGGCAATTTGGCATTACAGACACAATGACAGATATAGACAGACCAGACAGAAATTGAGATTAGACTCGTTTCGCCTTTGGCTATGAGACGTAAAAATAACCAAAAACTACACGATTCTAGGCAATGTGCAGACAAAACTGTAATTTTATTTATATAGATTTGTAATATTGTGGGAATTTTTGGTAATTTACTTTGTTCTTTGTTTAGGTGCAGTGGTAGAACAATATTATAGCTATATGGTAGACGTGTGCATACCGTAAACTAAAATAACCAAAGTCCTCCCCCATTGCAAACACAAAGCACGAATATAACTGTAATAAGCATTTTATACTGCTTATACGCCAACCCCGTACAAAGGACGGGTACTCTGCTAGTATTTTATAGTGCTAAATTATTTTTTGAATACAGGAGATAGGCATCGTTACTTATCTAATTACACGCAGAAGGCATGTACAGTAGCGATCTCCAATTATCCGAACTCTAATTAACTTAATCGCCGATTATCTGAATCGCTTACTCCAACAGTTTTAAAAATGTAAGGCTGCAGTAATAAGTTTTGCAAAATATCAAAGAATTGTCATTTTAAACACATTTAGCCAGTGTGTAATTTTAGACTTTGATGGAACTCTATTAACTTAACCCTCGAGCGGGCGCTTGCAGAGTTTTCCTCCGCACTTGTAGTTTTTGTTAATATAAATATGCATAATGGGTGTCGGCAGTCGTGTCCGGCTCTACACTTCACGCACCTCATCCTGGGAATGCCCAAAAGTTATTTTTACCCCCGAATTCCTCCTCATTTTGTTGTCAGTTGCAATTCAGTGACGTGATGTCAGTTTTCGGAGGTTTACTCCGCGTGCGCCCTATCGCGTAAGTCCTTAGCGCAGAGTTTATTCCCTCATGCGCTATTGTCAAACTGTGTGTATATTTTATACATACAAAATTATAAACATGTTCAAATGTATTATTTAATTTATAATTATTATCAAATATATTTTGTTTGCATGTATATGTATAATTGCATTATTGCGGAACAAAACTCCGCACGCGCCCTCTCTCGTAACATACCTTTAAACTAGAAAATTGTTCAATATTATTATTTGAAATGTTACTCATATAAAGTTAAACAAATAATGTTAATAACAAATAAATTAGGTTTCTGATTAGGTTATTAAACATTTTATTTATATATAATATTTCGTTATAACAACAAGTAAAATGGGTAAAATTTATGCTATTTAGTGTTGCGGAATAAAAGTCTGCATGCGCCCTCTCCTGTTTTACTGGTGAAGCGCCTCCTTGAGGGTTAATAAGAATAACATGTATAGAACACTTGTACTATGAGCATTGTAAACTGTAAAAATGTTCTGATTTCATTTATTATTAATTAAAAGTTCATTTAGTACTGATAATGAGGATTTTTCTTTAAAATTCCCGGAATTCCATTAAAACTCCAACTATCCAAATTTTTTATTATCTGAATGGGGTCTGGTCCCTATTGAATCGGAGTTCTAGTGTATGTATACAGTACTACAGTATACCATTAATGCCCATAACTTTGAAATTGTCAACTTTTTATTCAGGGAAAGGTTTTGAACAAATGGCCTGGGTAAGAGATGTTAATGAACTAAAAATGAAACAGAAACAATTTTTAACTAATACTCTGGGAAAATGTAATAGATTGTAGGTTAGATTAGTTTGTAAATATACCATTCAGTGTATAAATTATGATCGAACATGTTTAGAATAAAGCCAAGTTCATTCTTAAATGATTTTTATTCATTCTTAGCTTGTCTGTAATAATAATAATAATAATATGCTTGCATATTATTACTGCTTGTCTGTGCTTGCAGTGTTGCGAGTCCCACCTCCACCTGTGGAGACAGAACCCGAGCCAGAAACTTCACCTCCGCCGTCTCCCTCGGGGAAGAAGAGAAAAGGGAAGAAAGGGAAGTCAGGGTCTGCCAATAAAGGGAGGAAGAGGAAATCTTCCAAAGATTCACAATCAGTAGTGGAAGAAGAAGAGAGTAAGTTGAATGCTGATGAAGGGGAAACAAAAGCGGAAGAAACAGCAGATGAAGAACCGGTAACCGAGGGAGAAGAAAATCAGGAGAAAGAGGAGGGTCAGGACAAGACTGTGACCATTGTTGAGGATAAGTCTGATGGCGATGAGAGAAAATCTGCCAAAAAAGGAAAGAAGGATAAGAAGAAGAAAGGGAGAAAGAGTCCTCCGACAGGTAAGTAAAATTATTATGCTTTTTTCCATCACACTTTCTTACAAACTGCTGGGTCGTTTTGGATAATTCCTCTTGTTTCCTTGATATTGTTGTATTTAGAAAGGGATGGTAGAGGACTTGTGTCAAACACAGTCTATAAGGCGGTTTCACACTGGCATCCGCGGACGAAGAAATCGTCCGCAGACGGATGGGAAAATAAATCGCTGCCCATGTTATCAGATGGGACCGTTCACACCACCCATTGAAACGTAGCATCCATCCGCGGACGCAGAAATTCGTCCGTGGACGATTTGGCGGAATCGCTCTGGGAGCGATTTTTCTAAAACGTCCGCGGACGATCACGCCCTCGCGCATGCGCAGACAGAGCAGTAGCTCTCAGCGAGGCATGTGTCACTCGCATCACAGTGTTCAGTAGTTTGTGTTTACAGTCATAGTGTTCATCTAGTTGTTGTTTTGTGTCCTCCCTTGTTGTTTGTTGTCCTCCCTTGTTGTTTGTTATGGCTTAATTAATTGAGGCTGTCCGTGCCTACCCAGTTATCTGGGATACAACTATAGAAATTTATAGAGATCCGACAAGGTAACGGTAGCACCAGCATTAATTTTGTTTTGTTCAAACCGCCGTATGGCTTTCCGCTAAAGACCGTACACTATGACTATTTGCATTATTACAATGATTCACCAAATCGCTGCCGCTTACTGTTAATCGGATGAACCCACTTTCTCCTTTATGAAAACTAGCTGTTACCCACGGGCTTCCCCCCGTTTGACATCATAAGTATTAATAAAACTATTGATTGGTTAAGTTAACCTGAAATAAACAAAATACAGTAAAAGAAACAAATAATCACACCTGATTTCAATAAGGTAATAAATTGAAAGAATAACAAACAAATAAGTACAGCTGAGGTATTTTTAACATTAGGTATACAAAAAGTTCCCTTTAGAAAGGAATTACGACCTTAAAGGGAAATTTATGACATAATGGATAATTTTGCGCAAGGTTTCTTGTCATGACGAACATTTTAAGTTTATGTTTTATGGGGGTGTGACTTGTAGTTTTCTCAAAAGTTCATGGGTACTTTTGGCTTTATATATAGATGAGTACAAAAGTACAACCTCGTCGTCACTATCATCACTACTTGAATCAAGCCACAGAACAGAAAATCCGGGTTGACACCATGGGACAGAAGGCTCAGACATTTTGCACACCTCCACTGAGTTGTAAGAGGAAGTATGATTAATCTATGATTGTAGTAGGAATGGCCAACTTCCCTATGCACATGCGCGAATGAGTGGACGTTTGAAACGTAGCTCGCAATGTGAAGGGGGCGCGTAGCATCCATCCGAATCATTTCATCCGTCCGCGGACGAAATTATCGTCCGCGGATGCCAGTGTGAAACCGCCTATAGTACAGCCAATCAGTTTTGTAGATCATCCTTGAAGCTATTTTTCCTTTAGATTGATGGACATTAAAACTAAGTAAATAGGATCTACACATATATAATTGGATATTAAGATAGAGTTAGTCAAAATTATCTTACAAATAGCATAGGCATATTAGTTTTAGGATTGCAGCACAGTCATTAAAAATAACTCTAAACCATGAGTATGTCTTAAAGTAAAGTTTTAGCCTAAATTACTTTTTTACTACCGATTTCATTTGTTCGGTTAACAAATAAAAGTGTTTATGATAATTTACTTTCTGATTCAGTAGAGCATAAGCTCATCATGCAAGATAACTAAATAATTGTGTATAAATTATTCTTCTTTATTGTGTCTAGGCCTATCTCATGTGAATTGTTTTCAGTCATGGAAACTCTGCCACCAACAGAAGAAGAAATAGCTCCTCCAGAACCAGAAATTATCTACGTTAAGGTGAGAATCTTTGAATATGTATAGGAGCAACATTTGTAATTGAACTGTTCATTCTTTTTACTTTCAACTACTTAATATTTTGCATAGAAATTACATGTGTGTGACCCTCTGTAATCCGGCATTGTAGCACTCCAGTAATCTGGCGTCTTTTGACAGGTGTGGTCTTCGCGGTCTTCATTAAAATTTGTCAACCACATAGACATTACCATCATCTTCCGCAATCGCAGCAACATTCTTTCTTTTTTGTACAGAGGGCCAGGCTTACAAGTTACAATGGGATTGCATCGCAGCTGGAACAGCTTATTGTGCACCCTCATTCAGGTCCTCATTCTCCGTCAAATCCCAGATCCTTTGGTGAACCATAAGATCCTTTTGACTATGGTAGCCTGTTCTTTCCTTTGATCTCCAGCCGATAGGCCAAGGGATACCATATACAGACCCTGTAGGGCTGGGCGCATAAATATCACGTGGAAGGCTGTCTCCTCCTCCTCACCACATTTCCTCTCTAAGAGGCTTTCAACTTGAATTCTCATTTTGTGTCTTCCTTTTCAGCCCAAGGACATCTGCCGCTATCGTACCGGTAGGTGTCTACAGCATTCTCTTTGACTGTATGTTGCCTTCTATTCTTTCACAGCTCCTTTGATGTTCTATGCCCATCCACTGGCAAACAGTTCTCCGTGCTGTGTTGTAAGCAATACCACACATCAGCTCTGAACCCATGAGTGGGCTTTCAGCTCCTTTGTTTGCCCACTTGTCAGCTCCCTCATTGCCAGCAATACCTTTGTATCCTGGAACCTAACTAAGGACCTTGTTGTTCTCTCCCAGGGCTTTCATGGCCTGATGACAGTCCCATACTGCCTTAGAGGTCAAGTCAAAACTGTCAACAGCCATTAGCACTGCTTTGCTGTCCGAGTTCATGTATATGGTGTGGCATGTCAGGCCTCGCTTCAAAAAACACTTTTAAAACACTTCGCACACTCGACAGGGCAACAACTTTTTCCTGGAATACAGTGGCCAGTTTCCCCAGGCTTACGCAAAACTGCGCTTTGGGTCTAACTCTAAGGATCCCCGCCCCAGTGCACATTGGCTTTTTCGAGCCATCCGTATACCAAGTGATCCCCTTTTCATGTATTCAGGTTAACCTTTATCCCAGACAGCCCTGTCAACAATGTTGACATTTTTAGCCTCTGGATCACGTAATCTAATATATAAAATTCTCGTGTCACAGTGTTTGTCTGCAAACTCCTCCGGAACGACTTCACCGATCGTTATGAAATTTGGTGTGTAAATTCTGTAGGTATGCGAATCGGACGTAAACTATTTCCCGTTTCGAAATTCTTAAAAGGGCTCCGCCCCAGTGGCTCTGGAGTTTCCCATGTTAACCTTATGAGAATTGGAATCAATGAATCTTAACAGCTGTTTCAATTAAACAAGTTGGTTCTGTTCTATGATGTTCAATAGCATTAAAGTTACAAGGATTACCAACAGGGTGCAGCACTATTATTTCTTTTACATTTATGACAACAGCTAATTTGCAACCAAAAGGTGAGTGAGCGTAGCGAACGAACTTCAACCTGGAGGCGAGTTAGCGTAGCGAACGAGCTAACCTGAAGGCAAGTGAGCGCAGCGAACGAGCTCCAACCTAAAGGTGAGTGAGCGTAGCGAACGAGCTCCAACCCAAAGGTGAGTGAGCGTAGAGAACGAACTTCAACCTGGAGGCGAGTTAGCGTAGCGAACGAGCTAACCTGAAGGCAAGTGAGCGCAGCGAACGAGCTCCAACCTAAAGGTGAGTGAGCGTAGCGAACGAGCTCCAACCCAAAGGTGAGTGAGCGTAGCGAACGAACTTCAACCAGGACGTGATTGAGCGATGCGAACGAGATCATCTTGAAAATTAAACGTAACGGTACTTTCTTTCCATCGGTCTGTCTTTGGGGAAACCTATAACTTAGGCGATACGAAGTTCGCCGGGTCAGCTAGTTTACTAATAAAAAGGTTAAATACCTGTAGTACTGTCAGTGATCCAGGAATTTAGGTCAGCGACCCAGGTTTCGAACCTAAAGGTTCATTTTCAAGCAGGTGCCATAGTTAAAACACATAATCCTCTTCATAACTGTGGAGAGTCGTTATAACACATAAGACACAAACACGAAAACACTAAACATTAAACAAAATTGGCCAATTATAATACTGGTACGGTAAGCGTGCGTGGTGTAGCCGGCAAAAGATGACTCATTGCTTGAAAAGATGCTCACTATTGCTTTGATTAATCATTTTATAGCCCCAAACACATGCTACATGTGTACATCATGTACTCAAGCTGCAGCATGAACAGATTATAATTAATTTTGGTTTGTTGTAGAAAATTATAGAAAAAGTAGTGAAAACACCGCAGTTGCATGGACATTTTGGAACCATGACCAATTATGATGTAGGCAAGAAACACCGATTTGTGTATTTCATCAGGAAAACAGCCGAAGGGATCCCTTGTCCGGACATGTTACAAGAAGCCTTCTCAGAGATGCCTGGCCACTTCCAAGTGGGCGCTACTACGAGTGATATGCTGTCCACTCTTACACTCATGATTGTCGGGGTAAGCCTGTAAAGTAACCAGATAAAAAACAAGGTTTGTTATTGTATTGAACCTAATGCATGATTAGAACGGTGTTTGATGGTTTTATGTGGGTAGTTAACAAATCAAGGCCGATTCATAAAAAAATTGTATTCCCTTAGTCTTGCTAGCCACACTTCCAATTAAGTTTAAAATTTCTTTGTTCACAAATAATGCAGAGTAAGGTAAATATTAGTACAGTGCCACTATTAAAATACCCCCGCCGCAGCAAACCTGCAGACTAAACGTTAATATATTATTTCAAAACCTAAAGCTTAAACTAGTGGCTGCATGAAAAGTTAAACAGCCTAACCTTTAAGTCTTCTTAACTTGGCCTGCGCGGCGACTGCAGTTGCAGTTTCCCGCCGTCAGATACAGCAGTAAGCAGTAAGTCAGTGTTACCATTGATTATACAGAGCTGATATACAGGGTGTCTGGTGTCTTGCAACCACATATGCGTTATATTACTTTTATAACGTTATAAAAGTAATACAACATGTGTCATATCTCATTCCGTTTTCGGTCTATCTGTATGTATGTGATTTTAACTAAAACATTCATAACTCATTAACTGCTTGAGCTACAGCGTTGAAATTCTGTAAATATGTTTATCTTATTGACCACTTTTTTGTGCTAAATACGAATAAAAGCTTTTGAACCGTTTTAAAATGGCGGATTAAAATAAATAGTTTATGCCAAATTCCATGAAAACCGTTAATTTTACAAACTATTTGCACATCATGTAAAATTTAGTAAATTTCATTTAAATTACAACGATATCTTATAAGTTTAGTTTGGACAAAGAATAACTGAAAAATTATTATTTTTTGTACTTACCTACTGTTTTCTCAATTTAAACAATGTTAAAAAGTAGTTTTATCAATTTAACATTTTGTATATTTTTAAGCCTGTACCACCCTCTGACTGGTTTCCATACCCCGCAGACCCCCTGGAAGGTTGCCTCCCCAAACTTTGTCTCTGGATCCGCCTCTGGAAAGAAGTAGACATTTAATGTATTTCACAGTTGTAGCCAGTTTCAGAATCAAAATGAAAGTAATTGTCAAGTGCATTGCAGAGTGATTTCTATCAAATATTTTTAAAGTTGTTATGCAGGCCAAACTGATAGGCCAAACTTGTTGTAAACTATATCTTTTATGTCAGATCATCCATCACAGTGACAAAACTTAAAAGTTCATATGTAATTTTAGACGGTACTCTGTGACATGCTCTATTTAGATAAAAAATAAAATAGCTACTTTTTGGTCCATATCGATTAGATGTCTACTTCAGTATTCTAAAGTCAATGGTAGAACGTTTGCCTATCTGGTTCCCTGTGGTCTGGTAGGTGTTTCAACCCCTTGTGAAGCGCCAGTTCCTAGAGCCCCACATGGAGGAGGCTGCTGAAGTAGACTTGCAGGACACAGAGCGCAAAGGTCCTCCGGTGCAAACGGTATTCAACACTCCATCAGACTACCGACAGATGGCGCTGGATATCAGGCGAGAATTGGAGCGTGAAGAAGGGTCAGCTGTGGACGACGACGATGACGGTGTCGGGGTGAGTGCAAACTATATTTGATTAGGGTGGTGATGTTGATGTTATACGTTTCTTTTGTGAGCACTGGTTAAGTTAAGGTAGCCTATATGTGTTTAGAATAAATTCCATTCCTGCTATAATAGGCACCCTATAATAGAGCTTTGCACAAGTGCTGTTTTCATTCAAACTCCACTTTTTTATACTGCCAATTATTTGCTGTCCTTCTAGACGTGATCCTTGCTGATTTGGTGATCAAGACAGTGGAGTACGTGTTTACAATCACGATAGCTTAATCTGGTCTCGAGTTCAATTTTCTGACTTGGTGTTAGATTTCTTGAGTTAGTAGGCTAGGCTCAGCTTGGCTGAAAATTGGAGCCACTAACATACCCATATAATAGTTTAATAACTCCTTATTGATTTAACAAACAAGTTTCAATGAATGAGCCTTAATAGCTTAGTGCCTTGGATTTAGATTTGTAAGAAGGTCTCCCATAGTCCCATGTGATTTGTTCTAAGACAAATCAGCACAATCACATCATACTGAAGTTTTCTTTTACTACTTTAATAATAATCTGTGGTGTTGTCTGAAGAAGTCATAATATACAGGGTGAAAATAAAGTCCGGGGATGGTTAAATATTTCAAAAATTAATAGAGATAGAGCTTTAAAACTTGCTTAACAGTTACTGGGCATTAAGATAATTTAAACACATTATTCAAAGATACGCTACCTCCTCAAGGGGACGGCCTGCATGGAGTCAGAAGAAAATTTTAAATGCAAGCATAGGTTGATATACACATCAAATTAAAGGTTTTTTTTTTCATTCAAATGCAATACCGCAAACCCGAACTCAAATTGACAACTATGTCAAAAACTACAGCTTTTCAAAGATGCATTGAATTTGCATTGCTATTATACACTACCTCCTGAGGGCGCCCACTAGAAGTTTGAAGAAACGTTGTTTTATGAAACGTAGCTTTATGTGCATATTGACCTATTCATTCGTTTGATAAACGTATGAATAGGTCGATATGCACATAAAGCTAAAGGTCTCTAATAGTAGAATTCAATGCCATAAATTTGAGCTCAAAGAACAACTGAGTAAAAAATGGCAGCCGTTCAAAGAATTCAAGAAATCTTTAAACTGCTGCCATTTTTGACTTGGTTGTCCGTTTGAGAACAGATTTTCGGCACCATATTCTACTAGTGAAGACCTTTAATTTTATGTGCATATCAACCTATGCTTACATTTAACATTTTCTTCTGACTCCTAGCGGGCCATCCCCCTGAGGAGGCAGTGTATCAGCGAATCATGTGTTAAAATGATTTTAATGTCCAGTAATTCTGCACAAAATTTTGAAGCTCTATCTTTATTACTTTTTGAAATATTTAACTGTCCCGGGACTTTTTTCCACCCTGTATATTGGTCATCTTATTTAGACTCTGTGTATGTTCAGATTGACCTGGATATGCTGCTGAGACAGAGAGAACACATGCGTGACTCGTATGTAGCTGTGATGGTGTATCCGATGACTACACTACCAGTTGGTCAGACAGTGTCTGATGCCACCATCACCACCCTGTATACTTGGTCATCTTATTTTGACACTGTGTATGTTCAGATTGACCTCGACATGCTGCTGAGACAGAGAGAACACATGCGTGACTCGTCTGTAGGTGTGATGGTGTATCCGATGACTACACTACCAGTTGGTCAGACAGTGTCTGATGCCACCATCCCCACCCTGTATGGTCATCTTATTTAGACACTGTGTATGTTCAGATTGACCTGGACATGCTGCTGAGACAGAGAGAACACATGCGTGACTCGTCTGTAGGTGTGATGGTGTATCCGATGACTACACTACCAGTTGGTCATCTTATTTTGACACTGTGTATGTTCAGATTGACCTGGACATGCTGCTGAGACAGAGAGAACACATGCGTGACTCGTCTGTAGGTGTGATGGTGTATCCGATGACTACACTACCAGTTGGTCATCTTATTTTGACACTGTGTATGTTCAGATTGACCTGGACATGCTGCTGAGACAGAGAGAACACATGCGTGACTTGTCTGTAGGTGTGATGGTGTATCCGATGACTACACTACCAGTTGGTCATCTTATTTTGACACTGTGTATGTTCAGATTTACCTGGACATGCTGCTGAGACAGAGAGAACACATGCGTGACTCGTCTGTAGGTGTGATGGTGTATCCGATGACTACACTACCAGTTGGTCATCTTATTTTGACACTGTGTATGTTCAGATTGACCTGGACATGCTGCTGAGACAGAGAGAACACATGCGTGACTCGTCTGTAGGTGTGATGGTGTATCCGATGACTACACTACCAGTTGGTCATCTTATTTTGACACTGTGTATGTTCAGATTGACCTGGACATGCTGCTGAGACAGAGAGAACACATGCGTGACTCGTCTGTAGGTGTGATGGTGTATCCGATGACTACACTACCAGTTGGTCATCTTATTTTGACACTGTGTATGTTCAGATTGACCTGGACATGCTGCTGAGACAGAGAGAACACATGCGTGACTCGTCTGTAGCTGTGATGGTGTATCCGATGACTACACTACCAGTTGGTCAGAAAGTGTCCGATGCCACCATCACCACCGTCGTCAGTGACGCAGAGGTCATCAAACAGGGACTGATGGCTGGGCTGCAGAAACTACTGGACACATGCTACTGGTAAATATTAACATGGGTAATTAGCTATGGATAGCTACTCATAAAAACAGTACAATTGAGTATTCCGTCTAGAAGTGTGATTGTGTCAATTTTGTGCTGTCTGAACATTGCGGGAGATTGTAAAACATTTCTGATAAAACTGTTAAATCTACTTAACAGTTTTATCATAAATGTTTTACAATCTCCAACAATTTTCAGGAAAGCGTTTCTGTGACTCTATTCATGTATGTATATATTTGATTTGATTTGATTTTTGGTAGAATTGGATCTTGTGTGATGAGAGAATGATAGTCTTCTTAATTCTAAAATTGTCCTTGAACATCTCACTAGAGAGTTTGTATACATCAGTCTAAATTATTCTACAAATAACAGTAGTCCAGTAAATATAGCTCCTAACAACTTGATAACCCAGATTTCTTAGTGAACCTGCAAGGAATTATCCATAAGGTATGGAACCCATTGCTGTTCTTTTGAGTTTCCCAGCAACCTTGGTGACAAACTATAAAACACACGGTCTAGTGGTAGAACGCGGTACTCCAGTCACAGGGGTCCCGGGTTCAAATTCCGCCAAATCACCGATAGATTTTATCTAGGTGATAATGCCGCAACCCCTAGATCTAGCTTAAAGTAATGTGAAAAACAACCCCAAGCTTATGCCTAGTTTCCTAAAAAAAAAGTTCAAACAAAGAACATTGGCTTTGCCTGTTGTACTACTCACGAAAACTTGCACAGAACCGGTATGGATCATAAACATTTAAACGAATGACGTTGCTGGCCCATATCATATACTGATAGCATTAACATATGATTTAGACAATTTCATTAAAGCAATGTTAAATAATGTTTATTTTCGAGCCAACAACGTCATTTGTTTATGTTTATGATCCATACCGGTTCTGTTCAAGTAATCGTGCGACTGCTACTTATGGACAAGGACATTTGAATCACGCTTACCTGTCAACTGAAGTGCTAGCTCCTGAACTGTAGATTCAGTATGTGTGTCAGTCAGCACCAAGTAATCTGTTGAACCTTTGACAGGACCATGGAGCACATAATTGGCAGTAACATGTTGACCATACCTCAGCTGCCAGAGCTGGGACCAGGCTACTCTAGTCAACAGCTGGCCGAGGATACTGACATTGTACAGACATATGAGAAGCTGGTCTCTGAGTGGGAGCAGCAGCTCATGGACTCCCTTAGAATATTTACTGCTAAGGTTAGAGGGTCCTCTTGTTATTTATAATTAACAAAGTTTTCCTCACAAAATAACATGTCTCAGTTTTTGTAAGTAATTTGCTTTTACAACAGCTTTTCTTGATTGTTTTGCCTCTGTATGACATGAGATTTTCCCTGCATTCAGTCTGTCTGTACTCCTAGAGATTGGTAGCTCCTTCAAACTTACCACTCAGAGCTTGGCCTGGGAGTATAGCCTGTGGGCAGGATCAGTTTAGTGTAATACTCTCCTTGTTTTATAACTGGATCCTAGAGGTTAAAACAGGTATATTCTTGCCATCGGGTAAAACATTTCAGAAATGAAAAAAGTAGGGATGGACGAATTTGGATTTTTTTTTAGTTTGAGACATGACGGGATTTTTTATTTCTCATAAAATGTTGAGACAGATCGAGACGGGATTTCCTTCTCGTACATAAAGGGAAATGCATGTTTGACATTTTAACCTGATTTCAAAACATATTGTTAAATACCTACTGATTTATGACAGATGACTGGTTAAATACAATAATAATAATAATAATAGGCTAGAATATTTAAAACCTTTTATTAACAAACATCAGTACAGAAATAAATAAATATTAATTAGGCCTACCTTATTAAAAATAGGAAAGATGGTGATATTAGTCAGGATATAGTTCAACTTAAAAAATATGTACCAAATTTATCAGTCTAAAACACCAGTCTTACTAGTAGTATCAAGTAACAATTTTTCAGTCTTGTGTTATTTTTAGAATGATTTAGGAGTAACTTGTTTTGGCTATGTTTACAGTAGTAAAACATGTCTCACACTGTTTTTACACTTAACAAAACTTCTCATCTGATATCAAAACCAAATATTATAAAACAATTAAAGATATTGTTATGTAAAGTTTTGTAAAGTATTGTTTACGTGTTATGTAAACATGTAAAGAATTAATTAAATAAGAACGCATTTGCAAAGGAAAAGCAACAACAACGCGATCCTGTATTGTGGGTATTGCATTGACTTGCAGGCGTTTTAAATGTTTTTTTTTATCTTGTCTTGAAAAAGTCTTGATGAAAATAAAATCTCGTCTCGTAGAACAAGATTTAAACTTCCCGAAAATTTTGAAATTATGAGACCTGTCCAACCCTAAAAAGAAGTGATTAGCGAGCTGGATTAAACCATACTTCTTGTTGTTAATCCATATTATGATAGCTTTGATGATGATGATAGGCAAGGTGAGTGGATGGATTTTTACTTGAGGACAATGACTTCTTCAGTGAAACAGTAATTTTAGTTGACTATGCAGTTGACTTCAACTGGCTTACTTAACAATTTCTAAAACCTTACAGTTTCTGTAGGAATAAAAGAAGCAATGTGTATTGTTTAGTCATCCTCAGCACCTATCTAAATAGAATATGATGTATTATTTCACAAACAGACGATCTTATATGGAATTTTTTCTTTACTGTGATACAGCACATCTTGATTTTCTGCATTATTGTGTTTCTGGATTTTCAAGACCCTCAGGAAAAGATTTCATTCTAGAAAACAAACACTAATTTGTTCCTTATCTCAATTATCACCTTAAAATGCTACCCTCAAGTCCCATTGTGTGTTACGTTGTATAGAAAACCATTGTAATATTTGTGATTATGATTTTCAAAGGTTTTTAAATCTAACTAATCCTCAACTCTGACTACCTAAACTTTTCTTCTTTATCTACTTGCCTTATCATCACAATCATAATCATCTTCATCAACATAATATTTCTCTCTCGATTTTACTATCACATTGACTTTGACTCTTGATTGGGTGAATCAATAAGAAGGAAATTGGTTTAAAAAATGATAAATACACAGAGGAAATACAGTTGGAGGTTAATGGTAATTTGTTAGATGATCCGTATATTATAGCATGTCATTTTAACCGCCATTTTATTGATACAGTTGATAATTTAGGAATATCAAAACCTCCTGTGACTGATTGTGAAAATAATCAGACTGTACCCCAAACACTTTTACTGGACCTTCATCCAACACAGACCACAGAAGTTTGTGAAATAATACGTAGTTTAAGCAATTCGAGCTCTGTTGGCTGGGATGAGGTCCCAACAAAACTTATAAAAATGTCAGAACCATTAATAGCCCCAGTTCTTAGTATAATAGTCAATCAGTGCTTCAGTACAGGTCAGTTCCCAGATAAGCTTAAATTATCTGAGGTAAAACCAATATTCAAGAAAGGAATTAAAACAGATACAACAAATTACAGACCTATTTCTATTTTAAGTAATTTTTCCAAAATATTTGAAAAAGCAATAAATTCACGCATTACCAATTTCTTAGAAAGTAATAATCTTTTTTCAAAATCACAATTCGGTTTTAGGAAAAATCAATCTACTACATCTGCATTGACTGGGTTGGTTAACATGGTCACAGAAGCATTGGAAGGGAAACAAAGTACTGCAGGAATTTTCTGTGACCTATCAAGTGCGTTCGACTGTGTTAATCACAAGATTTTAGCAAATAAACTAAAGAAAGTAGGTATTGGAGGTAAAGTCATGGAACTACTCTCAAACTACTTAAATAATAGAAAACAACGGACAGTCATTTTAAAAAGTAAGAGAAAATTTGTATCAAGATGGGAAAAGGTCATCCATGGAGTTCCCCAGGGTTCAATACTGGGACCTTTATTATTCCTGATATTTATCAATGACATTGATTCTCACATATCTGGTGATATTTTCTTATATGCTGATGACACCAACGTTATAGTTCAAAATTCAAATATTCAACAATTGGAAATCTCCATTAAACAGACTATAGAAGAACTGCAAGATTGGTTCACAAAAAACTGTTTACTAATGAATAATTCAAAAACACGTATAATGCATTTTAAAGTAAAAAATTGTAAAAATTCTGACTTTTTATCTGATAATATATTAAACTTAGCGGATACTCATAAAGTTTTAGGCATTCATGTTGATTCAAAATTAAAATGGGACGACCATATACAATTCTTAACAAAAAAGCTCAACTCTTTTCGTTTTGCATTAAGTGTAGTTAATGATACAACATCTACTGATATTGGTAAACTAGTATATTACGCCTACATGGAATCTAGACTCAGATATGGTATTGTTCTTTGGGGATCCAATTCCAAAACGAAAAAACTTCTCAATGCACAGAAATCAGTGGTGAGGACAATGGCAAAAGTTTCCAAAAGAAAAAGCTGTAGATCATTATTTAAAGAATTTGGAATTTTAACAGTAACAGGTTTATATATATTAGAAATTGTCAAGTTACTCTACAATAATCAGGACAGCTTTGATAAGTATAAATTTAACCATAACTATTTCACACGTCACTCAAACTTATTTCAATATCCACACCATAGACTTTCTCTGTATGAAAATAGTCCAAATTACATGGCAATCAAAATTTTTAACAAACTATCAAAAATCATAAGCAAAAATTCATCAAAAAATGTCTTCAAAACCTTACATAAATTATTATTGGAAAAGTCTTACTATAGCATTGAAGAATTTTTTCTTGATAGTTTTGAAGGGTAGGTTGGCCACGGTTTATGAAAGATTGCTGTAGTAGAATTAAATACAGGACAAAAGCCTATATCCTGTTCTGATACAGACCAGACTGGTATTTAGTCTTGTAATTTGAGCTTAGTTTTAGGAATTTACAGATAAATTTTTTCTTTTTGTTCAGTATTACTATTATATTTTTAAAGTGTTAATAATTGTAATTAGTTTTATCAAAAATATAACAGTTTAGTATTAGTTTTATAAATATTGACAAAACTCCTATCTATGTACATTGTACTCCAAAAGATGTTATGAGTTAATAAAGAATTTGAATTTGAATTTAATCATACAGTTCCAACTACAATTAAAAAAATCGAATGAAAAACTTGTTGTGTTGGCTGTTGTTCTAAAAAGTTGCACACAGTTAGTTTTTACACAACTCAGTACATACGCAGAAGCTTCTGCACTTTTCGTTTATATTTTATATTGGTATTTTCCCTCTCCCGTAACAAGTAAATTATGTCATATTTTGTCAAATTAAAATAATTCACTGTTTTTAAATATTTTTTGTACTATGTCATTTGTTAGTAGCTTATGCTTATGAACAATAAAAACGTTTCAATTTTTCTCCAGAAACCAGAAGACGAAGGACCGATAGCTGAGTACACATACTGGCATGAGCGAGAGATAGGTCTGGGTGTGTTGGTGGAACAGTTGAAGAACACCAAGGTAGTGGCTGTGGTGAACGTCCTCAACGCTGCCAAGTCTGACAAAGGTGCCGAGTTTGGGGAGATCAGAGGCGATGTGCTGCGGTCTTACATTGAGGCTAGGGACAACGATAAGTTCCTCTATACAGTGCTGCGTTACTTCAAGGTAGATATTTCCTACAAGTATGATAAATAAGTTTGGCTGTTGGGAACTCATGTACAGAACACAGTTGGTGCTGTCTTTGTAGTAGTCATCTATAACGTGCTTGCTGTTATTAGATCTAGACAGTGATCTACAGTACAGCTTTATTATGGGTGTACAAGTGAAGAAAAATAGTAACACGAGTCACGTTATTAAAACTACGAAATGACGAGGTTGACATAAAATTCTGCCGGGCATGCGTTTAGGAGGAGCAATGGTAAACTGGGAGAAGGTATCAGCGTGTTTTTTCTGGGTTTCTGAAAGAGTGAAAGGGTGATGGAATGATCTTGGCAACCAATAAGATTTTTTTAAATATTATTTGATATAACATCACATATCAGGTGATGTGTCTCAGAAGGCTCAAACAAAAACAAAAATTTGATTTTACGATCAATTTTTCACATACCTACACATTCTACGTACTACAATATAGAAAAAATAACTTATTAATAAAAATAAACACGCCTGCCTTAAAAATAAGGTTGCCAATGACACAGAAAAATATACACTTAAAATATTTAAGGATTATAACAGCTATAAGACTGTTTAAAATTGTGTTTTATAGTTCTTTAGTGAAAGGTAAAACACCAGACAGATGCCATCAAGAATTTAAAGAGAAAAAAACAAGAATGTCCTATCTCCTGTATTTATTTTAAAACTCTTACATCGCCTACTAATTAAGTTGTGTTGCCCATCAGATCCTGACAGAGTCTGATGACTTTGAGGAGATGGCCGAGTGTCTTCCTGGCCTGTTTGAAGGCCTCCAGATGATATGGATACTATCAAGGTACTACAGCAATGACAACGCCATGGTCCCGCTGCTTCAGAGAATCAAGTTTGTGCTCTGTCAACAAGTCACCGATACCCTGGATGTTGGGACGCTCTTCAAGTATGTCCGTAGATTAAAATACTATTCAGCCGGTCATGTAATTTAAATTCTTGACCACTTCTAGGTGTCTCAATTGTTATCCTAGAACACTAGGAACTAGCTCACAACTGTTTTTAGACATTACGTCAGGCTATGGCCAGAGGGTCACAACATTATCATGCAGCTAATGTATGTTATCGGCGATTGGCGGGATCAGGGACTGAAGGCTTGCTCTCCACCAACTTGGAACAGCTCGTTCCCCAATGTACCGGTGTCAAAACTGTAATACTTTACTTTGAAATGGTGACCATACGACAGTATGTATTCTAAACCAAGTATGAATGGATATGAGTGTAGAATGAGTGATGATCTTATTGATCTTGTAGTCTTGTTAGTGACTAAGACCGGCATTATCTCTTGGTTTAATTCCAAAACATGAAATTTTCTGATATTTACTGCTACAAATTACAAAATTCCCTCCCCTATGATATTTTTGTGAAGAATAACGCTGTAAGTATACTGGCTTTGGTATGCAGACTTAAATCCCATCATAGTGTACATTTCATAATCACTTCACAGTTTTGGTAAATAAGGGGATAGTTAATAAAGTAATATCATCTGATAAATAAAGTACACAATTTATTTCCAGAACAGCTAGTATAGGTACCTATGCCTTTAAAAAACTATATTAAACTTATTCTTTCAAACATGATTTATAAAGACTTCTCCCTTCTACGAGTAGTTTAAAATTCCCCAACTCATTCAGCAATGGGCTTTTTAGCTTCTCCTGTATACCTTCGGATCACCAAAATCCTGCAGCAGCATAATAAAGATGTTTATCAATAGCGAAGAAAGCTAAAAAAGATGCAGGATAACAGTTAAAATTATATTGCTATATGTTTTCCCAATTTTTTTTTATCTGTTGCAATAAATGAATTTTCAAAATCATCAAAAAATTTACTATTTAAGTTCATTACATTTAAGTATGGATGATTGGGTACACAATTTGGAAACGTATTGATAAAATGATTTAAATACAGCACACACATTATATGTTAAAAAATTTACAGGATTTTTTAAAAGAAATTATTAAAGGGATAGAACAGGGGTCTTCAAACTTTTTTACTCAAGGGCCCCATTGACAGTTTTTGGTGGAAAGGCCGGACCGTTAACATTTCAGTGTAGAAAATAGCCCCACTCCAAATAATCCACAGAGTGGTAGTTTTCTAATTAGGAGCTCAGCAAAGAAGTTTGAATATTTCTTGCTGATTTTTTGTTCCTTTGACTAACTAAAATTCTTTACGTTTTTGTACAAATGACGCTGTGACCAAACAAAATTTGACCTACCTCACATAGTTTTTTATTGATATATAAATAGTGTGTGTCATAATTTAACTTTATTATAACATAATTAATTAGGCTTCAAATAGAGAAAAAGTTCATATAAATTAATTTAACATTATATTTACCATGATATTAGTATTTGTTTTATAATGGAAGTTTTTAAGTAGGAAAAATGAAAACACAGGATGACATAACACCAAATATTTTCAATGTACTTTACTTGATTGAACATTCAATTGTAATAACGATAAGAATAATTGACAATGTGTTTGTAGGAGTGTTCAGCTAAAATTAACAGTAACAGTAGAATAATTTTTGGGGATAATTTTGTAATTGGCACTTTAATGTCAGCTAAATCATGATTAAAGTTTTTTCTTTTAGTCCTGTTTTCAATTCTAGGGTTCACTTAGCTCAGAAGATCTGTATGCCTATAAGATAGCTCGATAACTAGGTACAAGTTTACAGCTAATTTTCTCTTATTAAAAAAAAACCTAGGTGTACTATACACATATTTAAACAGGGTATCTTTTGTCTATATCCTCAATGATTGGGTTCTTTTGATAGTGTTTTTGAAAGTATGTTTTATGACTTGATCTTGATGTACTGTGTTAACTTACTGTTAACAGTAATCCAGGATTTATTTTAAAAAACCCCGTGCTGTTAAAGTCGTTCTTACTGCTGTGTAGATGTATCAGCATAGCACGAAGCTGAAAAATATCAATTCAATTATATAAAAGTGTTTTACTGTAAAAATACAAAATATCTAATAAATTATTTTCTTCAGTTATACAATTTAACTAGCATGTTTGAGTAATTGTGGACAAATTCAATTCTCTTCATACACTTTTGGCTCTTATCCATTTTGAGCAACTTTGAAAGAACAATTTCATTAAAGGAACTTACATTGTATTTGGTCTTCTTTTGCATGCATGATACAGGTTTGCATACATTCTCGAAAGCAATATTCTCAAGCTAGAAACAAACATAGAAAATTCAATTACTGTATGTTGTTGATGTTAACTATATAACATAATTTGTAAGATATAAATTGTAGAGAGACTTACTTTTTACTTTTTTTCATAACCATATCAAACACGACAAACACATTTCAAAGATATTAGTTCTGGTATTTTCGTTTTGTGTAGCCTCAATAACAACAAAAATCTGGAGGTACTGCTGACTGCATACAATGGGCTCATTTATCCCCATTTAGCAAACACCGTTCCTATTTGGGGACATGAGTGTCAGCAAACTATAAAGTTTTGTTCAAACTAAAAAAAAGAATAGCTGTGAGAATTATTTTTTCTCTGCAAAAGTGTAAATCCTGCTGTGAATATTTTGCCAATTCAAAATTTTTGACCTTTCCATCATCACCTTTAAGAATATGTTAGGGAAATTCTTAAATCCCTAACATTTATAAAACAAGGATTTTCTCAATTTGACTTTACAGTAAAAAACACCACTGCGAAACCTGCACACACTACCAATCCCTAAACATTATACAGTTTTTTTTTTTTTTTTTTTTTTTTTTTTTTTTAAGACTTAGACACTTACAGTACAATGGCATTAAACTTTTCAACTCACTTCCACTTTCTCTTATGCTAGAATCAAACCTTTTAAAATTTAAAAACTTATAAAATCTTCACATCAGCTCTAGGAATGCTATTGTAAATATTAATTTATAAGATTCTACTATTATTTATAAGTACCATGTAAGCCATTTTGTAAATCTCTGTTGAAATTTGTAAGTCTCATGTAAGGCATGTTTTATAATAAAGTTATGACTTGGCTAATGCAACCCGTTTTATTAGTTCTGACAGAAAAAAATGGATTTGATTTGTATCTGGATGCCTAAAAATCCTTTTTTTTTAATAAAACACACTCTTTTACTCAATAAAAAACCATTAAAAATGTAATTTAATGTGTAACTTCTAGAAAAAAGTGTATTTAATGTGTTAACTTCTATAAAAAAGTGAATAATAAAAAAAAAAACTTAATACTTGATTAATACTTGGTTTACTTGATATGCGATAGAATGCTAACATGGGAAATACAAATTACATAAAAATACCTTCTTTCCTTGAACTGGAATATACCATTTATACTTTGTAAAAGTTTTAATATCGATTATTCATAGTAATGAGTGTAGCTGATGAGTCGTAGATGAATAAAATTGTGGATGATGCAAACTTCACCTAATATGCCTGGGACCTAACCAACATTGACTTTAAACTTAAAATATATAGCGAAGCTTTAGTACAGTTTTATGTGATAATAAAACCTTTAAATGAAGTTTAAAAACCTTTTAACTTTGTTTCACACATTTCTATTTACCAAACAAATAATATGTGAAAGAGTATGATTAGGCCTACTAAATAAAACAAATAAAAAAAACACTGATAAACTCATTGGTTGTAATTGTAATCACTGACTCATCGGTGGTCAGTGAAGTAAACATCGGCGGCTACTCTACAGTCTGCCCGCGAGATGAAGGGCCGCCTCGCACCTAACATCTTGGTGTTCGTTAATCCTTTTGTAGAAGCGAGAGTCTATTGTACATGTTTTATTAATACTGTAATTACAGGATTTTTAAGGTTATTGATTTGATATTTACTTGTTGAACACTCTCAAAATTGTGGATGATCTGTGAAGGGGGTAAGGGGGTATTTTCCTTGGTGATGAGATTGTTATATCAACATATAGAAAGAAAGATAGCACTAAACTCATCGAGAGTGGAAATGTATATACGCAATATAAAAACTAATCTTAAAATAAAGTGTACATACCTCTAAAGTTATAGAATGAGCAGTGAAGATTAAAAACGCTATACAAACTAAGTTATCAATGTTTAAGCTTAGAAATGTATATCCAAATGCGTCTGAAAATGTTTCACTGTAGTAATTGACATAATATCTAAAAACCACCAGGAAGCATCCCATAAAAAGGGGAAATGTCAGTTTAGATGATATGCAACGCAGTAATCGACTAACGTGCAAATATGCGCTGTAGATTATTGTAACATCAATGTCAAAAGTCTCAGACCTAACGGCCTCTCTGAAGGTACCAAATGTAAAACTAATGCTGTAATATATTGTACTAAATATCAATATTGGTCTGTAAGAAACACACTCTAACTGTATCATGGACACATAGGTAACCATTTTAGACGAATGTTCAAACAGATATGTTATTAAGATTGAATGTAAATGTAGTCCAACAAAGATAGTACTAAGTATCATGTAGAATTGCTTTGACTTTGTTTTGTTGAAATTTAAATTAACTATATTCAATATTTCATCCACTTCACTGTAGTTTCTGTTGACAATTTTGAGAATTCTAGACAGTGTGAAACTAACTACTAATTGAATAGAGAATGTTAAAAACCATGTGAGTATTATTCCGATCACAATATCCGAGTGATCGGAGCAATATAAGCCGTAGTCTATCATTGTGATGGACACCCATGTAAATACTAACATTGAGGCAACTCCTTTTGTAGCCGTGAGTACTTTAGAGGGAATTTCCAAAACCTGTATAGTCTCGAAATTGCCTAGCAAAATGTTTAAAATTAAATAAAGTTTGAAGTTTTTGTAAAATTCTGCCATCACTGGACAAACGCTTGTTTCCACTACTTTAACTTCCAGAGATAATTGTTTTCCTGATGGAGTATTTAGGTGTTTGTTTAATACAATTGGTGTAGCTCAACCATAGCTACTTAAGTAAATAACACCCATTTTGTTATTATGCAGCATTTTCTTTCAAGCATAATTTCCTTTGATAACTAATAGTATTAGGTGAAATTATGTAAGACGTAAGTGGGACTGTTTTCAATTAGAACCATTTACAAAACCGATGATAATGTAAGTAGGTAAAGGTATTGTCCTCCTGTTTCTTTTGTATATCTGTTTTTCTCTTGGCCTTAATAACAAATAAAATAAAAATCATCTTTATTTCATAATATGATGATACAGTAGAACCTCTTTATCCGAACTAATTGGGACCAGGGGTAGTTCGGACTATTGAACAGTTCGGATTACATAACATATTGTTGCTTTTACATAACAATAGCTAAAACATGGCTAAAATTGATCAACATTATTTTGGGGAATGTGAAAAAATGTTTTATAAAGTAAAATACAGTGTTTATTTAATACAGTAGTAAACATGGTGAATAAACAGTACTGTAAATTAAATACAGTATACAATAAAGAACTGCAGTACTGTGTATAGAGTACAGCAATGAGGGGTTCGGATTAGTGGACGTTCGGATTACGGGGGTTCGGATTAAAGAGGTTCTACTGTAATACTATTTGTAATATGAAACATAATATGAAACAATCTGATAACTCAATGACTAAGGATTTACAAGTCGTGTATTTTACAGACAGCCTCTAGGTCTGGTGATGACCAGGACTAACGGAGCAGTTCAACTGTTGCACCAGTGGAAGTCTTCGTACTTGGAGACTAGGATGAAGATTGAGGCTTCTGCCAAGAGCCACAGATGGGAGTTTGACAAACGCAAGCTCTTCTCAGAGACCGACTACATGGCTTTGGTGGCTAAGGACTTGAACACTGCGGCAAACGTAATCAAACTTAACATTTACTATTTGTATAGAAGTAACAATTTTTTTAATGTACTGTATAAGATTAACTTTATTATTTCTTGAACAATTGTGTTGCTTCACTTTAGTGTGTGAGAAAGAGAAATTAGATCTTTAGCACACACACAAAAATATGAAGGGTTAGGACTATTTTTCTTTAAAAGCGTAGATTCTTACATTTAAATTGCCTCTGGTGTAGAAACTAGGAAAATAATTGAATTTAATTTAGGAGCCAGTGCAATGCCTAAAGAGTGTTACTTTAAAAAAATGTCAAAAGCTTGTTTGTGTTTATTCTCTCTTTTTTAATTATTCAAATTAAACATAGAGTATACATTATGAGCTCCATTTGTTTGAAATGATCCTGAAAGCACAAGATGTTTTTCCAAAGAAATTGAAATTTAGTAACGACGCATAGCATAATGTCTTTAGAGGCTTATAGTACCGAAACAGATTTTGTTGTTACATAATAAATTGTTTTTTCAACTCTCTCAAGTATTGTTAACATATTTTTGTGCATACCATTTGATCCTGATTCTTGTGTTAAAAAATAATACTTGTGTGACGTCGTAACTTGACAGGAGACGGGACTAGTGAAAATAAAATTAAAAACTACATAATTAGTTAATACCACGGGCTGCACGGACCGGGATAGAGGTGTAACGGTTGCTGGACCAGAACAGACTGAAGTAGTGGTTAGATACACGGGTATAGCGTGGTCGCGGCAGCCAATGGGAATTTATTAAAAATCACCTGATATGACGTCACAGACGTGGCGTGATATGGTGTGATGTACACACACACTAACACACATTTACGTTTTATACAAATCTGGTTTCCTACAAGAAACGCTGTTTTACAAATATTGAATACATAAAATCATCAAATATACTACAACTTATTTTGGTGAATTTTTTAAACAACCAATGACTGTTTCACACAATGTACATTGGTGTGAAACTATATTTATCTTATTTCACATACAGTTTTAGTTTTGTTTATTTGAATGGTTGGTTTTCCGCAGGTGATCCAAGAGTTCTACAACATCTTTGGGCCAGAGCTCAAGTCCATCATCAGTGACCCTGGCCAGATAGATGCTGTGGTCAAGCGGGTCGAGGCTCTCACACTACCCATAGAGGAGGCAGATTTCAACATCTTCTCTCCAGAGTTCAAGGAACATTGGGACGCCATCATGAATGGTTTTAACCAAGAAGTAGTTTCATTGGAAAACGAAGCCAAGTATTTCATCAACGATTCGTTCACTTTGCTAAGGTCTGTTTAATGTGTTCTGAGTGTCTCTTTGCATATTTGTGTAATTTGGAATATTAATGGTGATTTCTCAATAGTATGTCTTGAGACGCTTCAGTATTGGTATTGGATTGTCACATTGTGCAAACAATTCATTCAACACTTTCAGTGTTCTCGTGTTGTAATAAATATTTGTTGATGTTTTAATAATCATGCTATTGGTAATATGTGCTACCTGCTTTTCGTTTTGATGGCAAGTGTATAAACTTACATGTTCTAGTTTTAAAACTTAGAACAGGTGCTAATTTTAGGTTCTTTCCTCCCCAAGCTCTGAAATAAAGGTTGGTAGATGAAAAGAAATGTGTCAGACAAGACACCTGAATATTTTGAATTGCAGATCATCTGAAGAAGCGCTCGACATACTACTGAAATTCAAACATATCAAGACCAGACAAGCAATCCAAAAGCAGCTCATGAAGAAATTTGATCCAATTTTAGAACAGTTTACCAAGGAAGTGGCTACAGTTGAAAGAGTATTTACTGTAAGTAGAAAGTTGAGATAGTAGATATTGTAAATTTTGCTCCTGAAAGAATTCCAGTTTTGCAAAAAATAATAAAAAGAAATCAGGTTTTCAGATTTTGTATTGTTTATTTCCTTGATACTTAGCCGTCTTCTACTGGAAGCAGTGATGTGTCTTGGTCTTCATATTTTCTTGACGATCTATTCATTATAAAATTTGTCTAGAGAGTAAAAAGGTCTCTTGATTAGGATCTATTAAATTTGTTCTTAAGTATACTTTTGATCCTCCTTTTTTATTTGTGTTTGTATTGGTAATTATTGTAGAGAAACCTTGAAACACTTTTTTCAAGGATGGTTTCAAATTATCAATGATGACTCAAAGATGAGTAGAGCCGGCTTGTTTATCCACAATGACTAACCTAAATGTTTTAATAATCCTTCCTTTTCATATTAATTTATAGTATCCCTTTAAACTTGATTTTAAAATATTTTTGTAATTTTTACTGTGATTGGCAGAAAGGAAAAAGACACCCACCACTTTTAAGAGATTACCCGCCCGTGGCAGGCGCCATTACTTGGGAGAGACAACTGTACCATCGACTCAAGAAACCTGTGCTAATCTTTCAAAATGTCAAGGAGTTTGAAAACTCAGATCTGAAGAAACATGTAAGTAATGATTGTACAGTAATGTTATGTTGACAACGTACAGAAATATATTTTACCATAAGTAAATTTAGTAAGAACTCTTGACTTCTTATTTATGCTAAAATAAAAATTGTTAAAAAAATTAATAATTAAATAAAAATTATGCTATAAAAATTTTTCTTTAAAAACGCATCGCTATTATACTTTTTTACTAAACTGAAATGACAACACAGTTATTTGTATTTTAAACAAGAATCAATTAAAGGAATTTAGAAAGAATAAACAATTTGTGTAGCTTAACAACAAATTGTTCTTATGCTAGGATCACAAAAAAAGCAAGATAATCACTCAGCTAAATCCCACTATAACCCTCAAAAAGTGGAACTGAACCAGAAACCTTTGGGTTATAAAGGGAACAACTTACTACTAACATACCCAGCTATATTAATTTAAACATAAATAAATATATTCTTAGACAAAAAAAAGAACAAATTGGTTACCTAACTAGTTCAAACAAAAGTCTTAAAAGAAATACAGATTGTCGTATCAATTAGAAAATTACTGAATTGTCAGTATCTTTAAACGGGTCTGACTTAGGGGAGGTACGATTGAGGCATTAGTTCAAAATTCCTCCGTGAACAGCGCTGTAGTAGAGAGCATTTTGGCAATGAAGGTTTACTAATCGCAAAAATAGTTCTGTTCATAAAATAAAATTATAAATGCCTCAAATTCAATTTTATAATTTTTTAATTACAAAATTACTATCATAACCTAACCGAACAAACCAAACTTGCTGATAATGAAATAATATAAAAAAGTTTATAAATAGAAAAAATAATTCTGATTCTGTTCATTAAATAAAACTAGAAACTGCTCAATTAAAATTTTATATAGACTTAATAATAAATTAAACTGTCATAACTGAACCAAACCAACCGAACTTGCTGATAATGAAAAAATCTTGGTCAAAAAGTTAGTGACACAAGCGGGAATCGAACCCGGGACTCTCAGCATATCAGTCCGGCACGCTAACCACTAGACAATCGAGGCCGATGGCTGCAAACCATATTGTTACGGTAATGGTGTTCCCTCAGCTAATGAGAAGCCCACAGCTGTCGTAAGCTCGTCTATACCTCCCCTGAGTAAATACCATCTTTAAACTATGACTTAAACTAGCTTATAAGATCTTTTTGGTGTAGAATCGCTTGAGAAATAAGTAAATTATATTGGACAAACCCAATAAGGAGTAAACAGTGGCAGGAATATTGAAAAACTTATATAAGCTTATATTTGTATCAAACATCAAGAAAGTTACAAATGAATAGATAAATAAATAAATCAATCAATCAATATTAAACTCATCAAGGCGATCTTTCATGTATGGAAAGTGAATTGGAAAAGTAAAATAAGTTGTTGATTGAACAATAATTCACAGAGGTTTATGAAATTAATACCCATCACTGCAGCAAACCTGCAGACTAAGCAAAATACTACTTACCTAGCTGGATTCCTACTAAAATACTCCTTTAAAAATTTGTCAGATTTATTTCCTATTTAAATAACATTAATTTTAATGAGTACTTAGGTTTGCTGATACAGGGAAGGTAATGAGGTGTGTTTTTAAATTGAAATGTTGATAGCGTAGTATGAAATAAACAAAAAAACATTGTAGCGTTAAATTATTTAATTCTATTAGGTTTGATATATCCAGAGTGTTTTTTTCAAAACGTTACCCAAATAACACACTACAACTACCATGAGACACTTTTTAACAACAAAACAAGCTAATATGGTGGTATCCCTGTTTTCTTTACTTCATTGCCAATTAGCTAATATGCAACATTACAGCTATCTATGAGGTTTAGTGGTGACTGGTGATGATAATTTATTGTAAATAAGACGTAATATTGTTTTTTGCATGCTCAGAGTTTGCGAAAACACCATTTTGAGACTTATTCACAATAAATTCCAATAACGGTAAAATGTAAAACTCATAGAACATAGAACTATGTAACATTGAATATCAGCTGATTGGCAATGATATATTGAATACAGGGATACCAAAATGTGGTCTTGTTTTTTTTTATTAAACAGAGACTTATGGTACTAGTAATTAGGGTTTTGTTGAAAAAAAGAAGAAAAAAACACCCTGTATATAAAAGGTTGCAAATAAACCAAAGAATATAATTTAAAATTTACACACCAGGCCTTTGACGAATATTTGACACTGGCCAAACAAATGCGAGCCTATGAAAACCTCAAGTACAATCAATGGATTGACAGATCAGTCCCTCTGGTTGCCAACACTTTGAAGGAAAATGTCATTGTACTCGTTCCTCTCGAGAAGGAGATGGGTAAGAAGGGATAAAATAATCATCATCATCACGTAGCAACTATTGAAAAGACCTTGTGCACAATTTGTTTAAACTCCACTAGACTGTTGTTTTATCTTGTATTTTGTAGAGTTGTATTTTGTTTTGAGTTTTATTAAGTCATTCAGTATCATGTGTAAGGAGCAATAGTAGTTCAAATTTTAATTTCCCTTGTTTATATTTAGTGTATAATGGCTTATAGTTTTGTAAAAGTTATGATATTCAAAAGCATATTTTGATTTTCACTACCTATGTATAAACATTTATTATTCCAAAATTCCTAAGAGAAAATCAGTGTTTCCTAAATTAAGTTAATCAAGTACCCCCAAGAAAACAAATGGGATCAACTAAATTTGTACATACACCTCTCAATTGTTTATTGTTACACCTGTTCTTGTCAAGTTATCTTGTTAAAGTTTTATTTTTATCAGTCAATTACACCCGTGATAACCCCTGGTTACACCCCTGTGTGTGGCATCTGAGGCCTTTTCAAATCAAACAGTACAACTGTTGTTTGACATTCTGTAATGAAGGTAGCACCACCTCCAAAAGTCTCTCTGTGGTTTTTATTTTGCTATTTTCCAGTTTAGGATGGGTTTGTGTAAATCTTATTATATTTTAGGTAGGCCCTACTTCCACCCCTGAGGACAAGATAAGATACCAAATTGTCGTGAAAACCACTTTTTTACAGATCGTATTTGAAAGTGTCAGCAATAATCCCGCAATTAGCATAAACCTAATCTCACCAAAATTATTGTAATTTAAGAAAAGTAGTTTTAACTGGTTGCATTTAAATTTTAGATATTGAAAAAACTGGGCAGAAGGCACCAAAACAAAGTGTGGTTCCCAAAAAATCACTTGGAAGTAAACTGAAGTTATTGGGAAGTCAGAAAGAGGTGGGCCAAAAAGAAACTTTGTCGAAGTCTTCAATGTTGACTCTTGCCAAGAGAGGAGATGTGTCGTCCTCTCCGACAACTACAAGTCAGTACAGCGCCAGCGAGTTGTCAGCCAAGGAGGGGCTGGGGCTGGGGGCGTTGTGTATGACCATGAAGTGGGTCGGCAAACACAGACAGAAGTCACTCCCACCATGTGAGTACAGACTAAGTACTAGACAAATATTGCATGAAATAAAAATTTGCTAAAATTGTTTTATTTTAATTATTGAATGAATTTGTTTGTGGAATTATTTTTCTGAAGTTACTGACTCCCGCAGGATTTTTGTTAGGATGGTAGGTTTGCCTGAATTTGAAATAGCCCACTCTGGAACAAGAAATACAACTTGCACTACATGTGTTACATATAAAAGTTTTAGGCAAGATAAATATTTCCTGATACATTTTCAAATAAAAAGGTATCACTTACTTGTATCATTTTACATTTTATAAATTTTTTCCTATTCAAATAAATTCCCTTATAATTCTTTATAATTGATGTTGATCATCAAACATATTACTATTAGTTAACATATTAGTATTAAGTTTTATGGCAATCCAATTTTATCTTGTTTATTGTTCTTAAATGAAATATTTTATGTGAGTTATTATTGGCATATGTATTTGTATTCCTTAGTCTATTACAATACTACTCTCGAAAAACGTTGCCTTGAAAGAAGATGAAATAAGGTGAAATTTATTTCACAACACTAATCTTGGAAGATATCAATACAAAATTGTAAATTTTCCTCATGTTTTGCTGTTTTTATCCTTTTGAAACTGTGATTATTTTGACACTATTTATTGTACAATGTACATAAAAATGAATAAAGATATTTGAATTGAATTAATTGTGAATATTCAAATTAACATTACAAGTGATACTAAGTGTTATTAGAGTGTATGAATTTAACAAACAAAATGTTTACGACTTCTTATAGAAAATGTTATAAATTATCAATGGCAATATGTAAAATAAAATCCCACCCCCACAAAAAGTTTCAGTGGCACAGGTGCACCGCTGTCCCTCCCTATTATGAATCCCTTCCCGTTGTGGTGTAATCACTAATCATGCTTGTGTCTTCTTAAATTTATATTCAACGCCAGAGCATAGGTTGAAAATAAAATGCTGATTGAAAAGAAGAACAGTATGACAAATATACTTACTATATGAAATTACAACACATCTTTATAAAAAATTTGGATTGATAAAAAATTTAAAAACAAATGATACATTTAAAAATTCTTTTCATTCCAACATCAGTGGACGCCTCGCTGCTTAAACACAACCCAATCAACGATGTCTACACTAAGCCCTGGTCTGAGTTTGTGGGAAATGCTATGCTGGCTGAGAAGAAACTGGGTATTAAGGTTGGTGAATGTCACTGTCAGTTGAACTGAGAATAACTAGTTTGAGGTTTTATGTAGCCTATAAATTTTCTTTTTTTTATTCATCTAGAACAAAATTGAAAAACACAGTGTGTATTTTTAACTATTCTATAAACCTGCATATTATTGTTCCATTTTTGATCAAATGTAGGTAGGTTTACCTGTATTAAGAGCTAAGACTATTGTTGATTAGATTGGTACAGTTAAGATGTAAAATACTCTGTAATGCTGTTAATACCCTTTTATCATTTTTTGTCTGTTAATTGGTACTCTGATAATATTATTATAATTTCCTTTTATAAGCCTAAGTTCTTCAGGGAGCTGTTCTTCAAACTTATATGCATATTTTGCTATGGGTGTAACATATTCAGGGATCTTTTGGCACAGTTCTATCATAAAACGATAACTATACCGATAATTGGTTCCCTGCTGCTTGAGAAACATGGAAACCATGCTTTGTAATAACACAGTTCAGGGCCAAGTAGTTCACCATGCAAAAAAGATGAATTGAAAATGCATCTGTATATAAAAAAGGTAGTATTCATACAATAACTCTTGTATGATCTCTCTAAGTTGTTTGTCACCCCAGGTAAACTTTGACCCGGAGATGTTGGAGATAGTAGCAGAAGCAGAGCTACTGGAGACACTGGGGTTTGGTCTGCCCAACACCATCCTTACAGTCACTACACAGAAGGAGCGAATACATGCCAAACTGGACGCTCTGCATAAGATGGTCAAGGAGTACACTAACCTCATAGACAGACTGGACACTCCTCAGGTACAGTCAAGTCTAACAATTACCGTAGTGTATATTAGTGCTTCACTTGTCATTTTAATACTTTATTACGTGACTGATGTAATTTGTGGAGCAGAAGCAGTATCAATTCTGTATCATTTGGTCCTGGTAGTGATGTTTTTATATTAAAACTGAAATATCTAAACCAATGAAAATTTGAAAAAGTTAGGATTTGAAAATTAAAACTTAAATTAACAATATATTTTATTTTAATAATTTTTTCAGGATAAATCACTCCTGTGTGCCTTTTTAATGTTAAGACCAAGCAAGCCTTCAAGCCTCTTGTTACCGGTTGTCTATCTTCAATATTGAAATTTGAGATATAATCTGAATTAGAAACCAGAATTATAAATATTTTACTGTTTACTTTGTTATAGACGAATTGTACAGTGATTGAAAATCATTAATTTCTTTTCCTTTACCTCTCCCTTAGATTTCTTTTATAATAATTTATCAAGGCTTAAGAACTTTGACACCATGCATCACTACTGCATCACCTTTACAGGGCATCAAAGATACGTGTTTAATCTCTATCACTACTTCTGTAACTAATCAACTTAACATTTTGCTTCAGTTGTTGTTCATGAAAGAACACTTGAGAGAGGTGGAGAAGCATATACAGCCGGGCCTGACTCGCTACACTTGGCTCTCCCTGGGAATTGAGGAGTACGCAAAAGACGCACTCAACAAGCTGCGCAATGTGACGTCCCGCGTCAACCAGATGGAGGACGTGTCACTCAATGTTGACAAGAAGATACTAAGCCTCGGACAGTTTGATATGTTCTCATTCCCTCCAATTACAGACAACAACAACAGATTGCCTTGCAAGGTTAGTGCAATTCGTCTAAAGTTATTATCTTTCAAGTAAGAGTTTTTTTTTAAGATTCATTAAAATACCTTTCATAATTTTGTTTAGATTTTAAGGTTTGGAAACACTAAAATCAAGTATTAAACTATTGATACCTGTATCGCAAAGAGTTACTGTTCAAAGAGTTTTTCCAACTAATATCCACTCTTCAAGCTATTGTTTGGGTAATGTGTTAGGTTATGTTGTTTGAAAACAACAAAACTCCAAAATTTTGAATGGGTATTTAATGAAAGAAAAAAAATTGTGTATACAATAAACAATACCAGAGGTTTTTCTCTCTCATCTCTTACTGACTCTCATCACTGCAACCGACACTTTCTCAGACTGATTGGAATGTAACTATAAAACAGTTTAGTATAAAATTTTAAGGGATATTATTTTTCAAAATTATAGTGTAGTGTTGCAAGTATCCTTATATATAATACGTGAAGGCGATTTCTACGAAACACTACTCCTCCGTTAATAATGGATGGATTTTTACAAACGATGTGTCAAATCAAAATAAAGTATCTTTTGTGTAGACGCCCCCTTTCACCAATTCCTGTAATAAAAGTCTTTGGGCTTTGCCCCACAGGTCATCAAAATCCCAATGTATTTCTTATGAAGAAAAGATTTTGTTTAGGGTCTACTTAAACAGACGAGTAATTTGTATTAATTGCATACTATAACATCTGTTATAGTAAACACATGATATATTTACAAGAGCGTTCGTTTTCAGTTTTTAAGTCATCAGAAATTATGACTGTTATTCGTTTTGAAATAATGCCTGTTGTACTTAGCAATTGCTCGAATTCAAGCAACAGGTGCATTCGTACTTACTAATAGCTGAACATTCATACGATTCTTACAGGTGAAAACCCCTTATGCTAAACTACTTTATAATGCATTTCATTTTCTGACAAAATTTTTCAAAAAGAACTCACTTTGCAAAGAAATTAAATTTTATTCTCTCCTTTACTTGTTCAAGGTGTAGATAAATTGTTCACAAAAAAAACAAATTTTTTCTGTCGCAGGACTTCTTCTCACACGTTGAACAGCAGCGGACTGAGAGCATGTCCAAGCTGTTGACAACGTACAACATGGTGGGACCCATCCTGCGGAAACTGGAGGGGCTCGTGCTGCAAACTAGCTCGGGAAGATCTCCTCTCATGGCATTCTTCTACAACAGCTGTGAGAAGAAAACATTCAACACACTCATCAAGTGAGCCGAGCTTATTGTTGGGAAAATAATATTGAACTTGTGTGCTTAAAAATGGAGACTGCCTGTGTCTTCATAGTTAGTAATTTCTGTGTAGAATCCTCTTCAGTCAGAGAATTGTGGTTGAAATAAATTACAAGAGTTACAGTTAAAAAGAGGTTAAGTTGAATAAGGTGCTAGTTTTTCTAATGAATAAAATTAATGTAATTTAAATGGTAATTTCAACAGCTTGGAGAGCCACTTAGGGTTGTCAGAGTGTCACAACCATTATTACCATTTAGTCTAATTTCAAACTATTCCTCCTCTAACTTTCGAAAGATTTTTTTAAAGTGAATTAACATTGTTTTGAAATTTCATCCAGCTATCAGATATATACACGGTATAACGCAGTAAATAGATTTTTTAAGCTGACACTGTAGTGTCGTGGTTTGTTGTTGAGGTAGAGTGGCTGTGTTGTATAGGTAACAATGGGACGTTTGTATTTATTTGATTTTCCGTTGCAATAATGCAGTCTCAGGAGCTCTTCCTACAGGTGACATATTTCCTGTTGTTCAGAATTAATTTTTTTCACCCAATTTGAATTTATAGTTAAATGGCATAAAAGAAAATTTCTATGTGGGGAAATAAAAGTCCTAAACCCATAGCAAACGGATCAGCAATAATAGATTAAGTGAACTAAAACTTTGTCACTTCAAATGAGCGATCCTCATAAAAACTTCTGTTACTATTTATAAAACCACAGACCCTTTCTCTTCAACCATCAATGTCACTACAGGGTTGTGTGTGTTTAAATAAAGAAATTCACAGCGCTCCAACCTGAATAGCAAATTAAGAGTTGCATTTTTTTCTCATCTAAAAGGTAGTCAGAGAATGTAATAGCTCTGATGTGTTGCTAGGCTGATGATCAACAACCTGGAGAAATTCAACAAGCAGCTCAACTCGAGGTCTGCGCTGTTCTCTATAGAGTGTCTGTTGGCTCCACCAGACGTGGTCACAAGACCAACAGCCTACCAGGTGTACAACATGATGGTCGGCTGCTCCAAGGACTTCATGGAAAGGTGACAAACTTGACAAGGATATCTTTTTGCAACATTTTTATAGATTAGAATTATTTCACCTTTTCCTTCAATTTCTATTCTTTAATTTAGTATTTTTCTCAATAGAAATTCACCTTACATACCTTTTACCTTTTACCTTTTACCTTCGATGTCTTCACCACAATCCGTAGATCGGGGAATCGTCATAGTTCTTCCGTCTGGACGGGATTTTTCTGTATATTCACGAAGTGAGCTGGCGTATGTGTGTGTAAGAATGTTCCTCTATGTACTCGTTTATGTTGTAATATGGTCTATTGGTGAGGTATTTTTTTAAGTGTTGGACAAATGTTTTATTGTTGTGTAGATGTTTAAATTGTTGTGGTAGCAAGTTGTAGAATTTTGAGCCAGTGTATTGTGGTGTATTGCTGAATTTAGAGAGTCTATGTTGGGGTAGATCTATGTTTGCTTTGTGTCTTGTATTATGTGTATGGAGTTCTTGTCTGCGGACAGGTGTTAAGTTTATGGAATAAATGATGGTTTCAAGGATATACAGTGATGTGATGGTAAGGATGTTGAGTCGGATGAAGTGTGGTTTGCAGTGTTCATTTGGGTCCAACCTCAAGATTGTTCTTACGGTTTTTTCTGTAGAATTAATATTCTTTCGAGGTTTTTGGCAGATGTAGAACCCCATGCGGCAATGCCATATCTCAAGTGTGGAGCGAAGATGGAGTGGTAGGCTATCATTGTAGTGTCCAGATCGGTGGTGTTGCAGATTCTACGGAGTACAAAGAGTGCAGTAGACAGTTTTTTACTAAGGTAATCTATATGGATCTGCCAGCTTAGGTTTTCGTCAATGTAGATACCCAGGAATTTAGTTGAGACAACCGTGGGAATGCTCAGTCCGGACCAATCGTCTGTTCTTTTATTGTTATTGTTTATTCGGAAGTTGATGTGTACTGTTTTTGTTTTGTTCTTGTTGATAATGAGGTTTATATCTTCACAGGCTGTTGTTGCTTGATCCATTGTTGATTTTATTAAGTTAATGTTGGATGCTTGACGATTTGTTGGAACAACAATAGTGGTGTCATCGGCAAAAAGTATGCATTTTTGGTCGTTGTCAAAACTGGAGGGGAGGCTATTGATGTAAATGATGAAGAGGAGGGGACCCAATATGGAACCTTGGGGAATTCCTCTTGATGTATTTCTAAGTGATGATTTGGTGGTGTAAATGGTGTTATGGTGTTGACTTTCAATTTCTACATATTGGTATCTATCTGTCAGATAACTGTCGATCCATTCCAGTGCTTTGCCTTGGATATTCATGCTGATTAATTTGGTTCTGAGGATATCCCAATCAAGAGTGTCGAAGGCTTTCTGTAGATCAAGGAAGATTCCAGAGGCATTTTTTCTTTCTTCCCAAATATCGGTGATATGAGTGACTAGTTTTGAGATTGCGGTAGTGGTGCTGAGGTTCTTCCTGAAGCCATGTTGGCATACGGAGAGGAGGTTGTTGGAGTCCAGGTGTGTGATAATTTGATTATATATTGCTCTCTCTAGGAGTTTGGAGATAACGGGCAGGTTAGAAATGGGCCTGTAATTGTTTGGGTCTCTAGCTTCACCTTTCTTATATATCGGATGAATTTTAGCAATTTTGAGTTTTTTGGGAATTTTAGCCTGTAATATTGACTCATTTATTATGTATCTAATTGGATTCCTTAATTCTTCCTGGCAAAATTTCAACATTTTCCCTGTTATTGTGTCAAAGCCTGATGAGTTGTTTGCCTTTAGGCTCTTGAAGAGATTGTCTAGTTCTTTTTCAGTAATGGGTTGAAAGGAATGCAATGCTGGTATCTCGTTAGTTTGGTCCGGTATTTGAGTTATATCCGAGGTTCTATGCAGGTTTGGAGTGGAGAGTCACATAATACAAAAACTACATATTTATCCATTCAAAACTCACAACAACATAACAAGGACATTGTTTTATAGCTCATACAATACTTTTAGACCAGAGATATTCTGTAGTTGACCATTCATAGGCTAGGTGCTAGGTTTAACAGAAATATTAACATAACACAATATTTTTAGATCCTACTAATGTATATTTACTATTCATTCAGTTATATAGTTGAGTACCTGACATGGAGCTTACCTGACAATCAAAAGGCTGCAGGTTTGATCCTAAGATAAGTGAGGAACTTATTCAGGGCCCCAAACTGGACCTTATTGTATTTTATTTTTATAAAATGAAAAGGGTTCTGAGTTCTGAGTTTGAAAAATGCTGGGTAATTTAAAGAAAAGAATCAAACAAAACTGAAACGTGCAGATAATGTTCTCTTACACACTCTTAATAACAAGCACCTTCACAGCCTTGAAATACCTAAATTTTATTTGTTGGAGAAATTACACCACTTATAATTTTTTTTTAAATTATAGTTATTGTTATTACATTAGTTGTGTTGCTCACTGACAGATTGACTGGCTAGACAGCTTACTGGTTAGTGCTCGGATGGGCAGATAGATATGCATGACTTAAACACACGCACATACTGCGGACGGCGCCGAATCGGTGGATGACACATCGGTACGGCACATTGGGATGTCCTAAAAATCTTTTTCTGAACTTTCTTTCAGACGGTGGAAGGTGCGGATGGTCCTGACCCGACCGTGACGTCCTAGTATGTGCACTAGGTTTAGCAAATCAATGCTAAACATTTTTGAAAAATCCCGTACATACCGTCCGTCCGTGTCATCCCAGTGTGTTCTTGTTGTTTTAGGTGTCTTAATTTTTGAAGCGCTGGACCCAATGGCTATAACCTGTCTAACTTATTGAAGGTATACCTACCTATGATGATTCAAGTTTAGGATTCTGTTTAGTTCAAATTACGTACAAACTCTTAATGGATTCTTCAAAAAATTCAGACTACTGGTTTATCTGAGTTCAAGGGGGTCTGAGTTTTTGGAACTTAACTGTAAAAAACAAAAACAAAAGATATATATGTGGCTGTACTGTACAATGAGTGCATACGAGTGTGATTTTCTAAAGCAATTGTATTGTCATTGTTAGGTTCAAGAAGATACCTCGGTGGATGGATGGAACTTGTGTCAAATGTCCTTCTGTCCGTACTCCTGCAGGAGAACACCTCTACTCCTTCCACGATGACTTGGTCAGAGTTCAGAAGGTCAACGAACTTGTCACGCAGACCGTAGACTTTGCCCACACTATTGGGGCGGAAATAAAGAAATTCCTCAATAGGTATGTTCATATATCTGTTTTTTTTTTTTTTTTTTTTTTTTTTTTTATAGAAAATTAGACTAGGATCTCAAGTGACGTTTTGGACACAAGCTATTTAGTTAATTTTGTTCAATTAGAATTGGAAAAATGAGCAAGAGTGGAAAGGATATTTTCGGCCTCCTTGATGAACTACGTAGTGAAAAATGTACATTATTTTTCCTTTGAGCTTTTTTCTTGGAATACTTTTCAAACAGCTGACCTTTAAATAATTTCATAATGCTATGACAACTTTTAACAGAGTTACAAGACTACAGAATAATATTTTATTATTTAAAACCAAGAAGCTTTGTGTAATTTTTTGCGTAGTATTGAAAAGTATCGTTCACTACTTGTGTTGAAAGATCCATTGATCTTCTGTTTTCTTTTTATCTTAGGTGGCGAAAATATAAATATATCTGGTTGACTGATAAATCATCAAAGATTGACAAATTTGCTGCCAAGAATCCTACTCTTCTGCAGTACGATGACAATTTTACTGTATATTCAAATGTAGTGGAAGAAATGGAATCAATGCGACCGTACAAGGATATCTATTGTGTCAGGTAATGTTCTCTTTAAAACAGTCTTTAGTCAGAAATATCCCCTCAGTAGAAAAAGTTACACATGTTCTTTTCTGTAACATGCAATCAGTGGCTTTTGTATCTGATTTGTCGTAACGATTCATGTAAACTGCGTGATTACTTGAAAGTAAATACCGGTAATGTATGTTCTAATGGTTGAAATTACTGTCCAGTAACTATTACACTATAGTCCGTTCACAAAATTTAGGCGGTTTAAGGGGAATGTTTCCTGAGTTACCCCCCACTATTTTTAACTTAATCTATAGATCAGTTGATCAACTGTTGGCTGTTGTTTCAAAGTTTGGTTGAGATGGAGGGGATGGAATCGCTTCCTTCAAACGGCCTAGATTTTGTGAACATAGTATATTACAGTTATTATTGCTGTTTGTAGGTACTAGATAACAGTTGCTCAAGATGTCTTTACAAAACATATCAGTATTGAGAACAAAACTGAGTGTGGTACATTATTGCAGGTTGAATCTTGCTCCACTGTTGGAAGACGTGAAAAAACACGCAAAAGAGTGGAAAACTGAGCTTGGAGCTCGTTTGGCTGCTGGCACAAGAGACATCATGGTTGCATTCCAGAACAGGATGATTGTAAGAGCAGCTAAACAGTAAATAATTAAATAGTACTGTATTTGCAAAAAACAATATTAATATTGTAAGTTGTACAGAGAAGTAAGAAATAGAGGAAACATTCAATGGTACACTTAAGTGGTGTCTAGCACCAGTTCATGGTGACTAAATCAAATCCCATTCGTTGTCCCCTTCCGCTCTCCTTCCCCCCCCCTGGCCATCACAAACTACAGCGCTCACACTTTAGGAAGACCCTGTGCAACAACTGCATTTTCAACTGCTGTACAAATATGCTATGTGGCCATCGTTCAGGCTCTCCCTTGCTTGATACTATAACATTTCTGTCCCAACATACTGGCGAAAAGTGTACAGTTGTCCCATAAGCTTGTATCCCCTGTATCTTACTTCTCTGTGTAAATTGATATTTTATATAAAAATTTAAAATTTGTCCAATGTTATACCCCAAAAATATTTACTCAATTCTTACTATTGTCTTTTTTTAATGTATGCCTAATATTTACCTTGAACCTTAGCATTGTGTTACTTTTAGAAGTAATTTTTGAAAACAATAATGGTTTTGTTGTTGAGAATTAACTCTCATCGTTCACTCATCATTTCCAAAATACAAACCCTGGAGTGTTAGTGTCTTTAATGATATAATCTTTACATTTAACTCACTTGTAGGAGTTAAAAGAGGAGTTGGAGCTAGGAGTGAACGAGTTGGACGCATTCAAGCGTGTTCTACAGGCTATCACAGACATCGGCAACACTCTGGTGGACGCAGAGTTGACCTTCCGAGATGTAGAGGAGAGACATCACACACTGCGGCTGCAGAGTATTGAGGTGACTGTTATGTGAGAGTTTTATAGTTTATGGAAATAAAACATACACTGTATCTGGTATATGTTAGGCCTATTCTGTAGTATAAGAGCTCAATTGATAATGTGAGAGAAAAGCACTATGTAATAATTAATTCTGTGTGATGTACATTTTGTCATTGTGACATCATGACTATAATCAGTTATCGCTGCAGCATCACGCTCACCTCTTGCATTTGCTTAAAAATATTCAAATTAAATGTACCTACATGTTTTCTTTTGAGCCTTTTCATCGGTAAATCGTGGTTGTAATTCATTTCTAGTCTAATAACCTTCCCTAATAAATAACAATTTCCAGAAACAGAAAAACGTTCTTTGGGGGGGGGGGGGGGTTAAAATTTATTGGATTTATTTGAAATAAGAATCTTGCCAACAAGTGTCATTATGGGAGATGGTCGTCATCATTCAATGCAATGCAATAGATTAGCAAATGTCAGCTGCCGCTCATAACTATATTTGTCTTTTAATGAGTGCAGAATGAAGATAAAAATTGACACAGAAGACCGAATGATTGCATTATTTAGGGAACATGATCCTCAAAGGAATTAGTTATAGAATTTTTATTTTTGTTTTCTAATCTGTCTTCAGATCCCAACAGAAGACTTAGAGTTGCTGGAACAGTTGAAGTCCGAGTGGCAGGCTCTGTACGATGCTTCTCTGTACCGCAAACTCAAGATGGAGCCAGCCAAGGTGGTGTTTGCTAAGACCACGGAGGCCCTCATACAAGACTTTGTCAATGTTTGTGAACTGTTTGCCCAGCGGTTCAACCAAGAGGGACCGGGTGCTGAACATCGCAACCTCCAGCAAGGGTTCAGCCTCATGACGGTAATGGTTCAATAGTTTGAAACATACTAACAGATGAGTAACATGATTGTTTGCAGGGCAATTTTTCAGTGAAGGTAAACCTGTAGGTTGTTCTACAGGTTGAGGAGAACTCCCTCTCCTGCAAACATTTGTACCACAGTGGTTTATATTACAGTAGAACCTCGATAGTTCGGACTAAGGGGGTGTCAAACTATAGGGAGTATATTGGACATTTACACACAAGTAGTATTTAAAACACAATATAAAGCAAACAAATTTAATGGATAGTATACAACTTGATAACAATAAACAAACTTAACAACTTACATAATAACTTACATATTATATTTGGCTTTTTTTCATATAATATATTTTGTAATATTCAACTACTTTTCACTTTCCATGTAAGAAAAAAAATAAGGAAATAGGATCATTTTAGTATTGAGTTTTTAAGAATGATATATGGACCAATACAAGAAAATGGAGAATGGAGAAGAAGGCATAATAGGGAGATAAGGAATATGTACAATGATTATGATGTAGTAGCACACGTGAAAGCAAGGAGAATAAGGTGGGCAGGACACGCACTACGGAGAGAAAGAGGTTCACTACTAAAAGAAGCAAGTATAGGAAAGCCAGAAGGGAAACGACCATTAGGAAGGCCCAAGAAGAGATGGTGGGATAGTGTTTCCAAGGACGTCAGAGAAGTGGGGGCAGAAGTGGAAGAGGCAGAAGATCGAGAGAGATGGAAAGCAGTTGTTGGTGCGGCCAAATCCCGCCTTGGGCATAAATGGCCATGGGAGTGAGTGAGTGTTTTTACATGCACGAAAACAATAAGAAGAATGTAGTTTTTGACCTCGGTGAACCCATCATCGGCCTATGCCGACATGTGTTTTGTCATCCCAGCCATTGTCTAACTATAGGGAGTGTCGAACTATCGAGGTTCTACTGTACATTGGTACTGTCCAAAACGATCCTAGTTAAATAGAACCTAAGTTGGCCTAAGTCCTGTAAACCACTGTAGTTAATTACAGACAATCCAGAGGCCATTCCATCATAAAAACATGTAATATAAACAACTTTAAAACTTTTTAGGGCTGCTTGAATTTTTTGTTACGTTTCCATTAAAGTTCTCTGTCTCTACAGTTTTTATGCAGATTTCTAACTAATAAAAAAACCGTATAATATTTTCACTGGAGGTAAAAGAAATAGGACACTTTTTTCATCCACAAGTTATGATATGGGATCGGCTTAAAAAAAACAAAACTACCGGTAACAATTTTTGTCAAGTAAAGAAGTGTAATCCAAGCATGGTTGGATGGTAATTTATTGCAGCTTTCTAAATCACTCATAGGCGTATTTTATTTTTTAGTTAGTTTTAATAAAACTGGTTTACTTCTGTTTCTTTCATCAACAGGAGTACGGAGAAGAGTTTGCTGAAATGAATGAGAAGAAGAAGGAAATGCTGCAAGCTGAGAAGTTGTTTGATATTCCCATGTCAGACTACACTCTTTATGATTCTGCTTACAAAGACTTTGAAGGGATGCAGCAAATTTTTCAGATCTATCAGAACCAACAGGTGTGTTAGTTAGATATTTTCTGTTTCTGTTACTAGCTTAGGATTATGTGATAGGTTAAAAGGGCTAAAGTTAGTATGTTTCAATGTTTCTGCAAATTTACACCACAAATACTGAGGTAGTTATTTAGAGAAAAACATGTTATTGATTTTTAGAAGTTAATTTAAGAGGTTCTATGGTGGAAATCAGCACTCTCAACTACCCCAGTTTTTTTAACAAGTTTAATATAGGGACAAAATAACTAGTTCTATCCATAGTCGAAGCATGTTACATAAATGGTTCTGATGATTTAATAAGTTTACCCCCCCCCCCCTCCCCACATACAAAGTCAAACATTTCCACTTACATTATCTCTCCACATTATATACTCCAAAAAAACCTGCCACTGTAATAAAAGCTGCCACCATGAAAATTCCCTGTAAATAGTAAAAAGTTTATCGCTCCTGAATGTGAAATTTACTATTTCTGATACAAACAACATTTGCAGGCAGCAAGAGACCAGTGGGGTAAAACGCTTTGGGCAAATCTCAATCCTCAAGTTTTACTAGAGGGCATGGAGGCATTCATAAGAGAATTCAAAAGATTACCAAAACAAGTCCGTCAACTGCGACCAGGTGTTTTATTGGACATTAGAATGAAAGAATTCAAGAATTCAATCCCACTGTTTATTGAATTGAAAAACGAAGCTCTTAGAGAGAGGCATTGGAATGAGCTGATGGAAAAGACAGGTAACTTTGTATTACATAACAATTAAATCAACCAACTATCAACACAATCCTTTTTGTATGTTTAATCTGCAGGTAGCAACCTGTCAAGTATAGTATAACCAATTATAAGTATTGCTATGGTAGCTTAACCTGTAAGAAGCATAGCTGTCAAAAAGACTCCACAGTTTTTAGATGGTATATATATATATATATATATTGTTAATGACAGTGCTTGATCACTTCTTTAATGATCTAAGAAAATGGCACACCATTTAAAGTGTACATATTTTAAGAATTGAGATATTAATGCAGGGCAAGAGTGGGATGGGAATGGATGATGGATGATGTGTAGCTTTGTTACTGACTAAGATAAGCTGTTTCTTAAGGCTGGGCCATTTATTAAAAGTCTGAATATCAAGGACAGAATAATCCAGTTTTGAATAACTAAAACAGCTACTGACTTTTCAAGATTGGACTGGCTGTTGTAGAATCCAATTTGATGTTATATTTTATGTATGAACTACCGATCCAATTTGCGATTTGATAGAAACCAATATATCACATAATAGTTGTGAACTGCTGTGTTTTTTTCACACAAAGCAACTAATTTTTATGGTTAACTAGTTAAGTAATCAATCACATTGTCAAATGTTTTTGGTGTCCTATGATTGAATGCTCAATTTATTCTAGGTCAGCACTTTGACATGTCGGCTGACTGTTTTACTTTGGATGCAATGTTTGCTATGGAGCTTCATCGCTACCAAGACATTTGCGAAGAGATCATTGCCAATGCTGTCAAAGAACTGAGCATTGAGAGAGGAGTGAAAGAGATATCTCATGTAAGTTTTGTTTAATTAGTCCTTTTTATTGCGGTAATTACATACGTTGATTCATGTGAATAAAGTACATAAATTACATGTTTTGTTTATCTAGTGTTTTTGTAATATGTTTTTAAACAACTTGTTTAACCTTAGTTTTATAATATTTAAATGTTCAGGTTTGGACGACCATGGCTTTATGTGTTGTCCACCATTCCAAAGGATTCGAAGATCGAGGATACATCCTTGGTGAGATTGGAGAAATAATGCTTGCCCTCGATGACAACTGTATGAATTTACAGAGTATGGCTGCTTCCCAGTAAGTGACATAAATTCCGTGATACTATTGTAAATGTAACAATAATTTCTAGTAATTAATTTAAATCTAGTGGGTAAGCTATGTTTCAGGACAGGAACAGGATTGGATTTTCTCCCTGGGCAAACAGGTTTTAATGGCTATAACTACAAACAAAATCAATTTGTAGTTGTTATGGCATTGTTCTATAAAAACCAATAATGGGTACAACATATACTTATGTAACAAAAACCATTTGAATAAAAAATTACATATTTAGTCCAGTAGGCCTACAATTTAACTGTGGAACATCAGTCAATCACCAAAACCTATTAAAACTGCCAAGCACTGTATTTTTCAAAACTATGTTGTGTTTTAAGGCATGATATGGTTACTAGTAGCAGTATTAGCTTTAGTAATCATAAACTTTTGTAATGCGTACCTATCACACAGTGCCATCATGACCATAATCCGTGTAAATGTCATCTCATACCATAGCAACAAAACAATAGACATCCCTCCCAACCATAAAAGTTTTATGAATATTGTCGGGTGCATTTATGTGTCATTAACTATGCACCACACACACAGGTTTGTTGGCCCATTCCTGCCTGTGGTACAGAAGTGGGAGAAGAACCTGTCCACAGTCAGTGAGGTGCTGGATGAGTGGCTGGGAGTGCAGAGACGGTGGCTCTATCTGGAGGGTATCTTTGTGGGAGGAGACATCCGAACACAGCTGCCTGAGGAGGCGAGGAAGTTTGACGATATTGACCGCATCTTTAGAAAGGTCAGAAAATATTTGCAATACTTTTGGTTGTGGCACCTCTTAAACATGTAAGTTTCTAAAACTAGTACCATATTACTGAATATTTATTGCGAACTCATTTTTACATCAAAGTCAATCAATTTTAGAATGAAAGGTTGACCACCAATGTGTTTTTTTCAAATCAAATCAAATCATTCTTTATTTTGTAGTTTCATTAAGAATAATACAATGGTGTCAATAAAAATACAATAATATAACTTAAAACTAGTCAGCTACAAGAGTTTTTTTTTTGTTTTTTGTTAACAATATCATGAAAAATTTATTGCAAGTTAATGGTTCAGATCGGATTCAAGGAATTCCTTAGAGGAGTAGGCAGGTCTGTCTGTCAGCCACTTGTGAAGTTGTGTTTTCAGCGGTTTTCCCTTCAGTGACTTCAGTGATGATGGTAGGCTATTGTGGACTTTGCGGCCAGTGTAGGATGGTTTTCTGGCGTACTGCGTGGTATGATACTGGCAGAATGAAGTCGTTTCCTCGCCTGGTGTTGTAAGCGTGAAAATTAGCACTTGTTGGCAGATCAGACTCACTCACCAAAAGGACTACTGCTTTTTATTCTTTGATAATGACACCTGTCTTGTTATAGCTATGCTATGCTATGAAACGTGTTTGTGACAATTAAGTTTGATTTGAATTGATTTACCTATCTGTAGGTCTATTATTTTTTTGGACACTGACAACAATACTGAAAATATTACGTTAAATTGCTTATTATAAATAATTTATACATTATTAGTTGAAGCCTTTGGTGCAACACCATGGTGAAACAAAACAGAAATAATGTTGTAGTAAAGTTTAAATAGGTCATAGTTTAATTTTGAGTACTAAATCAATGGTGCAACTTTTTCATATTTTGAAGAAGCAAATCTTTCTCTTCCACCTCCTCCTTTGTTGCATATGCAAAGCAAGAGTTATTGCAATAAACACGTTATAAATACACACCGACCTTTTTTGAAGGACACACTCTGGTAATTATAAATGATAATGACAAATGACACTATATAATGTAACTCATTACAGGAATTTTACAATTAAATGTGTTTTCAGATAATGATAGAGACAGCTAAGAAACCATTGGTTCTGGAGCAGTGTTTAGTCCCAGGCAGACTACAGGACCTGCAGGCTCTAACTCTAGGACTGGACAACTGTCAGAAGTCACTGAATGACTATCTGGACACCAAGCGCAATGCTTTCCCTCGTTTCTTCTTCATCTCTGACGATGAACTACTGTCCATCCTCGGCAGTAGTAATCCCGAGTGTGTCCAGGAACATATTGTGAAGGTGGGTCGATTGATTTATGGTTTGCTTCATGTCTATTTATTTATTGTTGTCTAGGTTTATCTAGAAAGCAAAACTACTTGCCTTGGTCAATTTTATTTCATTATCTACTATTCCATACAAATCCCGTCTCTGAATCATGTAATGAAACTAAAATATTTTCCAATAAAAAAATAATATGGGGTATTTCTGGATAGTTAATTCGTTCTTTGCCTTCTTAAGTTTTAAGTCTTGTGTTAACTAAAGTTTAATCAATCCTCAAAGTGGAATTCAGAATGAGTTTTGGAATTCAGCTTGTACTAAAACTTTAAAGTTGATAATATCTACGCTTATCACCAAAACTACCCAAACAAAACTCCACTACAGTAAAATCTTATCTTTTAAACTGTCACTGCTCTTCACCACTGATGCACACTGCTTAGTCACATTACAAAATTAAATGGTGTTAGCTATGACGGGTTGCAACAAGTATACTTTATAAAAAGAAGAAAAGCAGGTTGAAATTAAGCTGTTACATTTTATCAATTTTGACCCACTACAATTCCACTCTCTTGTTTGTACTCTAATTCTGAACATAATCCTTCTCAGATGTTTGACAACGTGGCCAGTCTCCGTATGCACCCGGATGCCCAAAGTCACTGGGTGGTCTCAGCCATGGTGTCGTGTGAGAAGGAGGTGATGGAGTTCCGCAACGTCCAGTATGCTGGTGGCAAGGTGGAGAACTGGATGTCTCTCGTCCTGACCGAGATGAGAGTCACCAACCGCTACATCACCAAGAAAGCCATCTACGACTACGGCAAAGTGAGAAGGCCGAGGTATTATCAATGTGTGGGGTGACAAACAACAAAAAGATGTTGTAGTAGCGTTATGATCAGTATGTATATTACTTGTGTTGTAGGGTTGCGCTTTTGACGTTCAACAACTTTCAAGTAAGATATATATTTTATTTTTGTCATTTTTGTTTTCTTTTTCTTTGATCATATGATCCATTTTAATGAATTATGATTACATTATAAACTATTTCTTTAGTTATTCGATGGATTACTCCAACTTGTATGTTGCTTAAATTTAATGTCATTTGAATGTATATCTAATCTAGTCTGTTTATCATAATCTTTGACATTACGCTTAAATTCTCAATGGGACAAAAATGATTTTTTCTTTCTTAAAATTGTTGCAAGATAACATGAAATGGTTCACATTTAACATGTCTAGCTAAAACTAGCTGTCGATTTGTTTATCACATTTCACAAGGTATAAAAATTGAATACGTCGAATGTAACCAAATTTAAGTTTACAGTAGGCTTTGTTGCTTAAGTAATATTTTTTGTGCTGTGTACATTTTTTGTGTGCACAGGTTGCATTTTAGCATGGTGATTAGTTATGTTAATTTATTACGAATAATCAATACACTTTAGTGTTTAATAAACGTAACAAAAATTTAACTTGTTAAAATAAAAGTAACAACAATAATAACTAATTTAATATATGTTATGTAAATATTTTTTTATTACGAATAATCAATACACTTTAGTGTTGAGTTTTGAAAGGAATTTTTTAAGTTAAAAGGGTTGATAATTTTGTATATTAATTGACAATTTTGTATATTAATTGTGTTGCTTGAGTTGCGCTTTTGACGTTCAACAACTTTCAAGTAAGATATTTTATTTTTGTTTTCTTTTTCTTTGATCATATGATCCATTTTAATGAATAAAACTCGTTTTATGATTACATTATAAACTATTTCTTTAGTTATTCGATGGATTACTCCAACTTTTATGTTGCTTAAATTTAATGTCATTTGATGAATGTATATCTAATCTAGTCGGTTTATCATAATCTTTGACGTTGCGCTTAAATTCTCTATGGGACAAAAATGATTTTTTCTTTCTTAAAATTGATGCAAGATAACATGAAATGGTTCACATTTAACATGTCTAGCTAAAACTAGCTGTTGATCTGTTTCTCACATTTCACAAGGTATAAAAATTGAATACGTTGAATGTAACCAAATTTAAGTTTACAGTAGGCTTTGTTGCTTAAGTAATATTTTTTGTGCTGTGTACATTTTTTGTGTGCACAGGTTGCATTTTAGCATGGTGATTAGTTATTGTACGTGTTATTAAATTTACAGAAAGTAAATTAAAGACACGTCTTATAACCCTCAAAAGATATACTCCAATCAAAAGCGATCACCGCTTACCATTCTCAATGTATATTTACCGTCTTGTGAGTAACAGTATAAGCGTAAATATATATTTTAAGTGTTATAGACGTTCCTTTTATTTACTTTCCGTATTCCTTTTTGAGTATAAAAATTCATATTGAGGTACAGAGTTGAGAATTTATTTTTTCAAGATTCAAAAGTCTTGGATTTGTCCATCAGTAGATTTTATATACCTGCCTTGTGTGTGAACTAGTCTGAGATTGCTTCTTTGTAGTTATACTTTGGTTCTCACTATGTTGTAGGACAGAATGGATGCTAGACTACCAAGGAATGGTAATTCTAGCAGCTAACCAAGTGTGGTGGACTGCCGAGGCGGAAAATGTCTTCCTTAAAATTAAACAGGTAAGATTTTAATTAACTGATAAAGAATGCTATTTTTGTAATTATGTTGGTAACAAAGATGCTAAAATGCTTAGCTTAGCAGTGAAACATACATCCAATTTAATCTCCCAAAGAAATACATTGTTGCTTGGAAATGCAACTGCCCATTTATGGATATACAGGTGTCCCACGAAGAGGTTTAAACATTTGATTTGATATTTCTTGCCCATTTATATACCAAAAATTTTGAAACTTTACACAATTTATGAAGTAGGTTTTAAAACTATTCTGGGAAATGTTAAAAATTTTACCAATTTGCTTCCTATAAAAATAATTTTCTTGACTAATTATGTGATTTGTTTGCTACGTTGTATTTGTGACGCTCATTATTGAAGATGAAGAATATCGCTCAATAAATAAAACCATAACCTAACTTTCTCCGGTATAGTTTTACTGAAACTTAAGTTGAGAAATGGCTTTTTGCGTCGAACAAAAATTGAAGTGTTGTGCGTGGGCTATTGCTTTTGACAATGTCAAAGAAGCAATTAGACAGTTTCAGGTTGCCTGCCTAGGAGTTGTACAACCTAGTAATCCAACAATAACCAAGTGGAAAATCTTTTGTTAGTAACTGGTAGTGTTGTCGAAAAACACTCTAGAGGATCTAATGACGAACAAGCAGAACTGGTATGCATCAATGCTCCGCTCTCCAGGTATCGAAGTCACTAAGGAAGGTTTTTAAATCATACTTTATAATTGTGTTTCAAAATCAAAATGCTCGGTGCATAGATGGGCAAGTAATATAAAATCAAACAAACCTTTTCGTGGAACATTCTGTACATTGAATTGTTGTACCTTTATCAATTTAGCAAATCTCTGTTCTTTCTTTGTAGGCTTCAACAATTCAATTTAAACAATTGTTTTGCATCTATTTTTTTTTTTTTTTTTAGTCAAAGTTATTTATATTAGATGAGTGAACGAAGTGAACGAATCTATGTATCGTGTATAGCGGAGTCGGAGAAAAGTTGTCCGCTGGAGTGTGTGTGTGTGTGTTCGCACCTAAAACTCAAGAACCGTTGCACTTATAGCGTTCAAATTTTGCACAAATAGTTATGACACCAGTATAAAGACACCATTAAAATTCTAGACGATTCCGCTCAGTAGTAATTATAAAATACTTAAAAAACATTTTTAAATTTGTCCCATAAGAATAACATTAGGAGCTACCTTCTTCTTCTTTTTATTTGTTTACGTTTTGCGACCAACAATTTTGTTGTCTACTTAAGACAGAGAGAACGACTTTTACTCTAAGCTCTTTCATTCATGGAGGGTAAACAGTTTGGCGTCTATGAATATATATCATTATAATTTCACAGCTTTCAGAATAATGTTATTTAAGCTAATTAAATCTCACAACTTTCATAATAATAAATTGAACTTAACAATATTAGTCGGCAGTTATATACCGTTTATGTTCAGTATTAAAATTTCGCCTTTTAATTAAAAGTATATAGGTATGTACGTATTTAGAACAAAGCAGCTTTTTACATTATTCAATTTAATGTTGGCATTGAATATTAAATATTCAAAAATGTTGGTATATTTTTATACTAAAATGCTATGCGAAGGGGGGGGGGGGACAGGTCCCCGACGTAGAGAGTAGTAAAGAAAGCGGAAAGGTGAACAGTGAAAAGAAAGGAGTACGGAAACCCTTTATGACTGTTAAATTAACGTATCTGTAATACTTAAATGCTATGGAAAGATAGGGAAACAGGTCTACGATGTAGGAAGTAGTGAAGGAAATAGTGAAGGAAGTAGTCAAGGCGAGCGCTGCGGAGTGTGGGGGGCCTTTATGACAGTTAGAATAATGTATCTGCAGTTCTAAAAATGCTATGGGAAGGGAGAGAAACAGGTCCACGATGTAGGAAGTGGTGAAGGAAGTAGTCAAAGTGAGCAGTCCGGAGTGTGGGAAGCCTTTGTGACAATTAGAATAATGTATCTGCAATTCTAAAAATGCTATGGGAAGGGAGGGAAACAGGTTCACGAAACTTAGGAAGTGGTGAAGGAAGTAGTCAAGGCGAGAATTCCGGAGTGTGGGAACCCTTTGTGGCAGTTACATTAATGTATCTGCCATAATAAAATGCTATAGGAAGGGAGGGAAACAGGTCCACGACGTAAGAAGCGGTAAAGGAAGTAGTCAAGGCGAGCAGTCCGGACTGTAGAAACCCTTTGTGACAGTTAGATTAATATACCTGCAATACTAAAATGCTATAGGAAGGGAGGGAAACAGGTCCACGACGTAGGAAGTGGTAATGGAAGTAGTCGAGGCGAGCATTCTGGAGTGTAGAAACCCTTTGTGAAAGTTAGATTAGTGTAACTGCAATTCTAAAATGCTATGGGAAGGGAGGGAAACAGGTCCACGACGTAGGAAGCGGTGAAGGATGGAGTCAAGGTGAGCAGTCCGGAGTGTGGAAACCCTTTGCAAAAGTTAAATTAATCTATTTGAAATTCTAAAATGCTCTAGGAAGGGAGGGAAACAGGTCCACGACGTAGGAAGTGGTAATGGAAGTTGTCGAGGCGAGCATTCTGAAGTGTAGAAACCCTTTGTGAAAGTTAGATTAGTGTAACTGCAATTCTAAAATGCTATCGGAAGGGAGGGAAACAAGTCCACGATGTAGGAAGTGGTAATGGAAGTAGTCGAGGCGAGCAGTCCGGAGTGTAGAAACCCTTTTGACAGTTAGATTAATATACCTGCAATACTAAAATGCTATAGGAAGGGAGGGAAACAGGTCCACGACATAGGAAGTGGTAATGGAAGTAGTCGAGGCGAGCATTCTGGAGTATAAAAACCCTTTGTGATAGTTAGATTAATGTAACTGCAATTCTAAAATGCTATGGGAAGGGAGGGAAACAGGTCTACGACGTAGGAAGCGGTGAAGGATGGAGTCAAGGTGAGCAGTCCGGAGTGTGGAAACCCTTTGCAAAAGTTAAATTAATCTATTTGAAATTCTAAAATGCTCTAGGAAGGGAGGGAAACAGGTCCACGACGTAGGAAGTGGTGAAGGATGTAGTCAAGGTGAACAGTCCGGAGTGTGGAAACCCTTTGTGAAAGTTAAATTAATCTATTTGAAATTCAAAAATGCTATAGGAAGGGAGGGAAACAGGTCTACGACGTAGGAAGTTGTGAAGGAAATAGTCGAGGCGAGCATTCCGGAGTGTAGAAACCCTTTGTGATAATTAGAATAATGTACAGTATCTGCAATTCTTAAAATGCTATGGGAAGGGAGGGAAACAGGTCCACGACGTAGGAAGTGGTGAAGGAAGTAGTCAAGGTGAACAGTCCAGAGTGTGGGAACTCTTTGTGACAGTTAGATTAACGTATCTGCAATAATAAAATGCTATGAGAAGAGAGGGAAACAGGAAATACATTACGTATATTACTAATGACTTTGGTTAATTAATGGACGAGAAGTTAGGATTGTTGTTGACTGAGATTTGGTTTTTTTTAAGAGGTTGGTCCAGCCTCTTTTAACCTCGCCCGTGCGTGGATCGTTTACAGCAAAGCAATTGGTGAACCGGTACAGTACAAAGGTGAACTGTACTGATAAAATTTAGTGGCAGTGACCAGGATCCGAACTCACGACATCGCTGCCTTGGGCCCGAAGTTCGCGTGACGCTACCGACTTGAGTCACCGACTCACCATTATTTGCCCCGACTCATGGGTTGATATGCCCATACAAATAACATTATTGTGTACACCAGTGACACCGGTAAGTGTGCTAGGTGTGGGTAAACTCTTTCATTATTGCGCTCATGTTCACTCATCCTGTTACGCGCAGAATAAGCGTACTACTAGTATACTGAGTGTAAATAACCTTTATTAAGAGCTGATAAGAATGAAAATTCCGTAGATTAACTGGAAAATTGATTAAAAAACGCTCAGGAAAGCAGCTTTGCTGTAAAAGGTTATTTTATTTTTTTCATGGAGCACACATTTTTCCTATATCAATTTTATAATAGCAATAAGCTTCCTTTTCATTTTGACATTTTGGCTTAAAATACCTACTTTTTATGGTCGCCATTTCATTGAAAAGTATTAAAGTATTTCCAACTAAAAATTTTCTACCAAAACTAATATGAGGAATGAAATATTTTGCAGGGACACAAAAGAGCAATGAAGGAATACCTGACACAAATGAACAATCAGCTGGACGAGTTGGTGGTTAGAGTTAGAGGCTACTTGAGCAAAAATGACCGGAAAAAGTTCATAACTGTCTTGACCATTGATGTGCACGCCAGAGACATCATCGAGGGTTTTGTTAGGGACAGGTAAACCACTAGGAATAAAATAACGTTAATCTTATTACGATGTTAGAATCCTTTTGAAGTTTTATGGAAAGTTATTTAGGTAGTGAAGTGATTACAGTGTTTTGCTACAAATCAAGATTTAAGATAGAAGGTTGTTGGTTTGATTCGTATAAGGGCTGAATCTGGACCTAGATGTCATTTGTAATTTAACTATCACATTCTATCAAAGGATCAATATTAGATATTAACAAGATCAGGTTATAAATTGGTCCTGCACAAAGATATTAACAAGTTTCAATGTGTATGCATACTTTATGGTTATTAAAAAGAGGGAAGGTTAAGCTAAAAAAAAATCTATTTAGTTATAAAGTGATAACGGACAGAAAAATACCTTGAAATTGTCTTCAGCTTTTCCTTAGGGACGAAAAATTTAAAAGTCTATGTTTAATCCATGGTTCAGCTCTGATGTGTCTTAACAGAATTTAACTCTGATTCAAACTGAAATCTGTTACATTTTTCAAATTATGAAAACTGGAGTCTCCTATTGAATTTGATCACCAATTATCATAATTTGTTGTCACCAAATCATAATAGAAGCTTATGTTATAAGTACTTTTCATTTACTATAAGTTGTTTTACTTGTTATCAGTGTTATGGATGCTTCCGAGTTTGAATGGGAGAGCCAGCTGAGATTCTACTGGGTGAAGAATGTTGACAACCTCATTGTCAAGCAATGCTCAGGTGAATGTTGCAGATACTAATTTTATTTAGCAACTCATTATATGTTATACATTCTAAAACATTTATGTAATGATTATATGCAGATTGAACTTAGTTTTGTTCTTCCAAATCTGATTCAAAATGCAGTATTGTAATAAGTAATCGAGTTTAAGCCATATAGAAATAATTTGTTTTTTGTAATAACCTTAACTTTTAGACATTGGTCCTTGGACCTAATAATGCAACAGTCAATAATGTTTTCGATTATATGGTAATGGTCTCTGTTTTCTCACTTTTCTGGGCACCTGATGTGACATTCTCAACCTGTTCTGTAGATCGTTTTAGTTACTTGTGCTACAGTCGTCTCAATAGGATTATGTACAAACAAACCATTACATGGGTTAAAGTGAGTCTGGCATTAGCTCTTTAGAAAGTAGACCACCGACCCTGCAGTTATTGATCATTGGCTTTGAAATAACTTGTCCTGGCTAAAGAAGCAACTTACCTGAATCAGAAACAAAGCTATAATCCCATTCATTCATGCAACACTCTTTGGCTTATTATTGGCTTACTTTGTGTACACCTATGAATGTTTTCTAGGCCAATTCGAGTACGGATATGAGTACATGGGGTTGAATGGCAGACTAGTCATCACTCCACTGACTGATAGAATCTACCTGACCATCACACAGGCACTGTCCATGCAACTGGGGGGTGCTCCAGCTGGTAGGTTCTGTTGATATTATTTTAATTGTTTCTGAAATGTAAGGGTGTTACAATCTTTTGTCCATTTGTACAATATTAAGGCCCATGTGCATGGTTGTAAGTTACACACTAGTACCTTTATACTCAACCGGATACTTAGATTACACAATTGTGTGTATTTGAGGTAAAAAAAGACAAAAAAAACTCTTAAATGAACAATAAAATATGTTGTCTTGCCTCCGTTGTATCCGTTTGTTGTTGTACCAGGTCCTTGCAGCAATGGTGACACTTTTTAAATCATTTTGTTAGTGGATATATTATAAAAGTGAACAAAAGCAATGTTTACAATAGATATAGTGCCATTTACCTGTACTATTACATGATGCTCACAGATAATTTCTCATCGAGTCAGTGTGTTGTATATCCTATCGGTATTCAAATGACCAAAAATTAGCTTTGAGCAATTATAATGAACTTATTTACACATCAGTGTGCTGTAAATACATTCACTCCAGCTAGTACACAGTAAACAAAAATATATAGAAATGGTTCTGTCAAAATATACACCTAAATTACTAATATGACGATTCACATTAAGGAAGAAGTTATGGATACACATCTAACTTATCAATTAAAAGGTATTCTTTGTACAAAGCTCTAGGCCAGTGTGTTTACATCTGATTCCTATTTGTGAAGACTCCCCAGTGACAGGTATCCCTGGTCCTTTTATGTACCATCAACTGCCAGAATTCCCTTTCTGTGTTAAGTTATTATGCATCCATTCCTTCACCCATGCATTCCTAAGCCAACACTTTAACTCTATGAATTTTAAAACAAGTTGGAAACTAAGGAGTATTTGATGTTTATTGTCACAGGCCCTGCGGGCACTGGTAAGACAGAGACTACAAAGGACCTAGCCAAGGCTATGGGTCTGTTGTGTATGGTGACTAACTGTGGGGAAGGCATGGACTACCTGGCGTTTGGCAAGATACTCAGCGGTCTGTGTCAGTGTGGAGCGTGGGGCTGCTTTGATGAGTTCAACCGCATTGACATCTCAGTGCTGTCCGTCATCTCTACTCAGCTGCAGACAATACGCTCAGCACTGCTGCTGCGGGTCAAGAAGTTTGTGGTGAGTTAGCAGGGAACTGTGGTTCTTTTAAGTGTGATGGAATCATTTTGTAACATGATGTAATTATGACCAAAAACTAGGAATTTTGAATCTCAAAACCGAAATCGAAACATAACGATTTGAATCCCAAATCTTGAAACCTAAACATGAATTTTTTACTTGCTTGGATATAGTTAAAGAAAAATACAGATTAAAAACTGGAAAAATGATCCTAATACATAACACAAATATGTGACTAATACACTTTATACCTAAAATACCTATTTTTAAAAAAAACAAACCCTGACAACACATTCCCTGTTATAAACAATAATAATGAAATGTTTGCGGTTTTGGGGTTCGGTTTTTTTAAAATCATTATTATCATTTGTGTAATTAGAAGACTACTGTATACATTGAACAGTTTGAAGAGCAGAAGTTAAGACACCTGTTTAATTCCAGATTCAGTGATTTAATTTGACCTATGTTTACTAGGCACACAGTAAGCAAGATTAACAAAATGCCTGATTTTAGGTGCAACTCACAAATAAATAACCCATAGCATAAATTTCTACCTGAGTCACCAACCGTTTATTTTATATAATCATAAACCTCTCCCACCATCTCTACCATTGTCAGGTGGATTGATGAGTTGTTCAATGCTCACCGGACTTGACCAAGACAGGATTCGAACCCTCACTTTACGGTGCTGTCTTCTGGTCAAGGAGACAAGCTTCCGACCACTAAGTCGTTGATCAGACCTAACTTTAACTGTTCAGGGTCTACTGTACTAATCATGTCAATCAAAAGCACAATTTGATAGATAGTTGTAAGTGGAAGTTTAGTTATCTTACTCTTGAGTCCGTAATATCAGCTCAAAGAGTTAAAATTTCTTTTTGGTCTAAAGTTTGAAGGTCAACAAATTGCCCTGGACAACAAAGTGGGTATCTTCATTACTATGAACCCTGGGTACGCTGGTCGCACTGAGCTGCCTGAGTCTATCAAGGCATTGTTCCGTCCCGTCGTCTGCATTGTACCTGACCTTGAACTCATCTGTCTCATCATGCTCTTCTCTGAGGGCTTCCTTCAAGCTAAGGTATGTTGGTGATATGTATTTATATTTAGTATGCTTCAGAGGAAAAAAACTCTTGAGGTATGCTGAGCAAGCATCCTTAACAATAATATATACAATAGGACAGCTAACTCTGCTTCTGGTACGCTTGTGTTTTTTGTTGATGAAGGGATTGTAACTCTCTGTTTCAGTTTTGGAAACATATTCAATTCGGTTTTTTACATAATAAGTCCTATTTGTTTGTTTGAAGAGAATAATATCCTTAAATTGGGGTTTGTCACAATGTAAAGTTAAATTATAATAAACGTAACAAAAATTTAACTTGTTAAAATAAAAGTAACAACAATAATAACTAATTTAATTTATGTTATGTAAATATTTTTTTAAGTAAGCATAAAATTACAATATTGAATATTAATTTGGTGTGAAAAAATATATACCTACTAATGTATCAATTCGCTTAAGAGTCATGTTAAGTATTTGCACTATCTGTATTCTTGAGTCATCCAGAATTATGAACAGATTTTAAGAAGGATTGTGGCTCTTGCTTTTCGTTGTACCGTTAAAAATGTTCGATATAATCATAATGTACCATATAATAAGGCTACTTTCATACAGAGTAAATCTACTGTGCAAAAATTAAGATAAGTGCAAGCGACATGTCGAATAGTAAATTTTTATTTTTCAAAGCTGCAAATAATGCTATGATTTATTTTACTGTAGGTATTAGCTAAGAAGATGACAGTGCTGTACAAGCTGGCCAGAGAACAGTTGTCCAAGCAGAACCATTATGACTTTGGGCTGCGAGCTCTCAAGTCAGTACTGGTGATGGCTGGGGAACTCAAGAGAGGAGCTCCTGACCTACCTGAGAACATTGTACTCATGAGAGCTCTTAGGTATGTAATAGGGATGGACGAGATTGGATTTTTAATTTTTAGTTCGAGGCGAGACAAGACGAGATTTTTTATTTCTCATAAAATTTCGAGACGAGATCGAGACGGGATTTCCCTTCTCATACGCAACGGGAAATGCACGTTCAAAATTTTTACCTGATTTTGTAACATTGTTAGATGACTGTTTAAATACAAAAATAATGATAATAGGCAAGAATATTTACAATCTTTTATTAAAAAACATCATTTTTTATTAATCACGCCTAACTTATTAAAAATGCCTACGATTAGGAAACATAGTGATATCAGTTAGGATAGAGTTCAACTTATCCTAAAATAAAATAAATCATAAAATAAAAGCAATATTAATTTTTATAAAATAGTTACTTGTTTTGACTTTTTATAGTAATAAAACATTCCTCACACTGCTTAGACTTAACAAAACTTCTCAAATGTTATTAAAGTAATATTATTAAAATAATTAAAGTAGTATTTACATTTAAAGAATTTATTAAATAAGAACGCCTTCGCAAAGGAAACGCAACTACAACACGCTTCTGTATTGCGCGTATTGCATTGACTTTCTGCAGGCGTTTTTAATTTTTTTTTTTTTTTTTTTTTTTTTTTTTTTTATTCTCGTCTTGATAAAAATCTCGGCCAAAAAGAAATCTCGTCTCGTGTAACGAGATTTAAAATTTCCCAAAATTTCGAGACTTGACCATCCCTAGTATGTAATGTGGCTTCACTTGTCTTTGGCTGATCAACAAATTAGTTTACGTTCATTTTCTTAGACTTAAAATAGCTTAGTTGGCATTTTCTGAGTACTTTTGGTCAGACAAATCCTAACTTGTGTCAACAATGGTTAACCACCGCATTTGTGTTCAATGTCGGTAAATAGCTGTGGGATATATTAGCTTGGATTTCTCTAGCAGGTAAGCGGATGAGACTGACTTCCTTCTGTCTCAACGACATAGTGAGAACTGACCGCCGCAACGGCCGAGTGAGAACTGACTTCTTACGTACTCCCCGAAGTGGGAGCGCCGACTGACCTGTCCTGACCACAGGGCAAGTTTGGGGCTCTTTGTTGAGGAAGCAGCCTCTCTGTGCCTGTTTCCGCTGTACTGCTTTGTGCTCGTTTGACTAGTTTTCTTCCTCTGTACTCTTTATTCCGCTCCACTTGTGTCAAGGAAAACTTTGTGGTGGAGGACCTCACAACATACCATTTGACTTATATAACTTATTTTATGTTACTACAGAGACATGAATCTGCCCAAATTTGTGTTTGATGATGTGCCGCTGTTTCTGGGGCTCATCAAGGATCTGTTCCCGGGTCTTGAATGTCCCAGAGTCTCCTACCCGGAGTTTAACACAGCTGTAGAGAAGGCTCTAGTTGAATCTGGCTACATACTCATACCCAATCAGGTACATTTGGAGTTAAATACCTTATGTATCAAGTTAATGCTGAAACCAAGGCTAAAACTTAATAACATTTTTTGGGTCTAATTTCAAACATGAGTTAGTTTATAGAGGAATAAAATAAAAATAGCTGGAAAATGCAAATCCTGATTATTTTTTAATAGTCAACTGCTTGTATGATGCAAAAAGTGACAACCTTTCGTTCTGTTTGGCGACACAAAAAATGTAATACTCTTAAAAACTACATCTGAACCTTCTACCTCTGAAATCAACACCAATCTTATTCAATATTCTAAACTTCTCCCACGGTTGTGTAGACATCATCGTATCCCGCAGTCACGGAAACTTCATCATCATCTTCCGTGATAGCAGCAAAATGTTGAATATCTTCCACGGTCTTGTATACATAAACATCGTCCACCGCAATCTTGGTGAAAGCGTGAATTTTCTATTCTGAAACCTTTGCAGGCGCATTTTGCAATCACGATAGTAATAGCTCAGCTTGTCTCGGCCTATTTGATATAAAATTTTCTTTCTACTGTACTCTGAAGACCAGACTATAAAGCACCAGCTTTAAACTGTTTCTAAAAGCAGAGGTAACCTTAGCTATGCACTCGATAAAACATAAGTTATTATAGCCTTGGAAATAAATATTTTCTATGCTATCATGGAAATTTATAAATGTAGGCCTATTTTGTGTTGTGCAGGTGGACAAAGTGGTCCAGTTATATGAGACTATGATGACTCGCCACTCTACTATGATAGTTGGCCCAACTGGTGGTGGCAAGACTGTAGTTATACAAGCTCTAGCTCAGGCTCAGACCACCCTGGGTCTGCCTACTAAACTCTTCACTCTCAACCCTAAGGTAAATCAACCCTCAGCCTATGTTTGCCTTTTATGTCTGCAAAATTATACAGAGGCTTCTACATTCTGGATACTTTTTTATACCTACTGTGGTCTTATTTTCATTCAGTGTATTATGATTATTACAGTAATATTATTTTTTGGTTAAATTTTTGTTTTTGGTTTTTTTGTTACACTCATTATTTTAACAAACTGCAACACTCCTATTAGACTTATTTGTACAGCAGTACTTGCTTATATGATTAATATTTCTTTAATTCAAACACGTTTTTAATTATTTGCTTGTTAGAAATACCATATAAAATCAGTGTCGAAATAAAGTGTTGACACTCAAATAGAGTTCTTTCAATTCTTTTGACACAATAAACTAATTAAGTATGACAACTAGGGTTTTATTTAATTGACTATGTGCTAAGAAAAACACCACATTGTGTTTTACCTTGACTGGGCGATGTGTGGTGTGCAGTTTTACCTATTTGATCTCTAAACTACTTAACCACCCTAAATTTCAGCAACACACACATTCTTTCTGTGAACTTTAGTTGATTTTTTACAGTGAACTTATATACAACGTGAACATATAGGATAAGTACTGTCATGTCTTCAGTTAATTTTTTTTCTAGGTATGGACATTATTTACACATGTGAAATTGAACAACAATACAATATAATCATTGTCATCCCTTAGGTCCTGTCAACCTACAAATCAAGGTCTCCTGGTGAAAAATTTCAGAGATATAATAAACCTTTAAGTTTACTGAATATATAAAATGCTTCCAGTCATAGTTGTGCATCTACAATGAAAAGTGTGACTCATCCATTTTAAATCCCTTTATCACCAAACTTATATAATTAAAATTTTGAATAGTACTAATTTTTACTAATATTTTAGTGTTTGAACCATTCAAGTTCCTCTGCATGGTAAATATTTCCTCTTCTGTAAACAAACACCTAATTACCTCTGAAGCGTTTTGAACTGCACTTAACTTTGAGTGCTTGTTCAGGCATGTTCGGTGATCGAGCTGTATGGAGTGTTGGACCCTGACTCCCGAGACTGGACGGACGGTCTACTGTCTAACATCTACAGAGATATTAACAAACCCACTGACAAGCCTGAGCAGAGGTACATCGTGTTTGACGGCGACGTTGACGCTCTCTGGATAGAGAACATGAACTCTGTCATGGACGACAACAAACTGTTGACCCTGGCCAACGGGGAGAGAATAAGACTGCTGGAGCATTGCGCTCTTCTGTTTGAGGTAATCTATGTGATTAAGAGTATGTTTTGTTGAGTTCTGCAATTTGTAGTTGTTAAAATTAGCATAAATCACAGTACTTTCACTTAGGAAATCAGGTTGCTATTTTTTCTACGCATATCTGGTCTAGAGATAAATTTGCTGTACAGTAACCTACACAAGAAAATGGCATGAATACAAGAGAAAACACATATCTCGACCGATTCCAGATCTTAGCAATCATAGGTGTTTATGTGTCTACAGATCATGCGGATCCTTCGCTCAATAACTTGTTCTAGTTATGCCTACTTCTCTTCTTTTGAACTAACCAATTCTGCAATTCTGGCCTAAATTCAATATATTCCCAACTGTATCCTGTGCTGGTTTTACAGGTAGGTGACCTACAGTATGCGTCACCCGCCACCGTGTCTCGGGCTGGCATGGTTTATGTGGACCCTAAGAATCTGGGCTACGAGCCGTACTGGCAGCGGTGGCTCAGCCAGCTCAACCGCTCTGAGGAGGACAAGGAGACATTAGCCAGGTACAAAATACATTCTGTCCAAGATTTTATTTTTGAAAAACCTCTTTCTGAAAAGGCAGAAAGTATAACATTGTAACTACTTCTAAATAGTGGTTGACTGGTTAAATGTGTATGTCAGTTTTAAAACTGATATGTTCAACAAAGAATTAGCCAGGCAGAGTAATTTGAGGGTTGAAAGTTCAAGACTAATAAGGGTGCCCAGAGGAGGTGACCTGTGCTACTGGGATTTTTGGTGGGGGAATCTTTGTTACATATTGCCATAGATTCAAGAAGATTTTCATAAGTATTATCCCTAAAAAGTGTTTTTGTAAAATTCCTTCGTTTTATTTCATTTTTCAACACAATTTTGGATACTCGTAATTAAAATTTGTTGGTTAGAACAGTACGTGGTACTTAAATAATAAGTATTTAAAATGCTATATCGATTAGTAACAACGTTAGGTGAATAAGCAAGGCTGTATTAACTATTTTCTCCAATAAGTTATTGCTTATTAATAAGTTGTGATTTTAGATGTGGAATATTTGATATAATTTAGAAGGTCTGTGTGTTAGATTCTTTGAGACGTACGTACCTCCGTGCCTTGCCCTGATTCTGGAGGGGATGAGTGGAATGCAGCAGCTGGCACCCTTGAGAACCGTCATCCCTCAGACTGCTCTTAATATGGTAACCAACCTTTCATTTATATTTTAAAAGCTTTACTTTTAGTTTTGATTCCAACTGTAATTCATAAACATACCTTTTCTAAATTGCAATTCGAGATGTTATACAAAAGTTTGTTGTTTCACAAGAAATAGACATTTTACAGAAGAGAAGGATAAAGGAGGATAATTAACGGAGGGATTGAAGGAATATTAATAACCTGATTATTTATATTTTGTTCCTCCTAATATCTATTACTTTAAAAAATAAATTTTTAAAACAATTCAAGTTTTGCATTTCTCAATTTATTTGTGTCCTAAGATCAAATTAGCAGTGCCACAAGCTCCAAAATAATTATTTCTGTGGAATTGAGGGAAAAAGTTGTGCCCAAAAGTTATTGTCACATTATTTTAAGTATTCTTTAGACCTAATACTAAATTAATTATGCCGGTTTCACTATTGGTATGTAATATGTTAATGACCTTTCTTTACCTCCTTGAGGGAGGGTATGCCTGTTCTGGTGTTTATAGCACTTAATTGAACTTTATCTCCACAACGTTAGCCTGTGCCCAGATTCCGCCAATCAGCTGGACCGAAGCTTAGAAAAAATGTAACTTTGACAAAATCCCTAGAAAAACAACCACTAATTTGCTATATCATAATAAATTTTTAACACCAATTGATGTCTACATGATAATTTTGTGGTATACTTTTTTCCAATTATATGTCACTTGTGTTTTCATGCCGTTCGTCGCAGATCACACAGATGTGCTTCATGCTGGACGCCCTGCTAGGAGACTCGGAGGCTTGTGGGGCTGATGAGCTGGAGTGTGTGTTCATACAAGTGTTGTACAACTCACTGGGGGCAGCCATAGTGGCTGACGATCGCAAAGAGTTTGACAGTCTCATCAAGAAAACCGCTGGCTTCATGACTGTGGAGGATAGCGATACTAAATTTGCTGGATATCGTGAGTTTTAGCTGAAGAAATTTGTAAAATTTGTAGAATGTAGTCATCAAATTTGAAATTATTGGTTTTATTGGCTTATTGGTGTTGTTTCATACTAGGGATGGGTTGCTTTTTAAAGTCCAATGTAGGTTTACTGGGTTAGGGGAAAAAACAAAACCGAGAATAAGTGGAAAATGTTGGTTTTGGTTTATTGGTTGCTTTGCGATAATTTCATTGTGATTTCCGTATGGAATAATGATGCCTTTTCAATCACAGGGACGCTCCAAATTTGCCTGTAATCACAGTTGACAATGACGATGTCCTCTTGATCTTAGGAGAAGTTGAAAACTTTGTCGCGATAGTGAGAGATGAGGTTAAAAAATTAGTGCCTCGATCACAGATAGTCCTGATTCACAGGTTCAAATACTATTTTTATTTTTTTCTACTACCTAAAATATATCAGGAGTCCTATTTCGTGATTAGAGAAATCAAAATTTTTAATCTGTTTTGATCACAGTTAAAAATCAAACAAGTGGTTCAGTGATATCTTGGTGTGTTGCAGGATTCATACCAGTGAAGGAACAGACCATGTACGAGTATTACTTAGACAGAGTGAAACAGGCCTGGGTTCTGTGGAGGCTGTTAGTGGAACCCTATATCCACGACAAACACAAGAGGTTCAGTGATGTCTTGGTTTGTTGCAGGATTCATACCAGTAAAGGAACAGACCATGTACGAGTATTACTTAGACAGAGTGAAACAGGTTTGGGTTCCGTGGAGGCTGTTAGTGGAACCCTATATCCACGACAAACACAAGAGGTTCAGTGATGTCTTGGTTTGTTGCAGGATTCATACCAGTAAAGGAACAGACCATGTACGAGTATTACTTAGACAGAGTGAAACAGGTTTGGGTTCCGTGGAGGCTGTTAGTGGAACCCTATATCCACGACAAACACAAGAGGTTCAGTGATATCTTGGTGCCTACAGAAGACTCAACTAGGATAACCTGGTTGCTGTCACTCATGAATGAGGTGTTTGATGAAGTGGCATTTATTTACTTTTTGTTTTCAAACATAGTTCAATATTTATATAATACAGTAATGACATTCACAACAGGATACTTTGAATCAAATTAGGAAATTGACCCAATATTTTGGTTTGATGATTTCACTATTTATTTGAGATCTTAACCATATGAAATATTAAAATCGAATACTTTCCCTCCTTTTTTATAAGATTAAATTAATTCTGGACATTTTTTGGACAGTATTCGTCAGATTTAATGACAAAGTGGCAGTAAAATAATTTGAAAGCAGAAATATGTCATCCTATTAGTTAATATTGTCCTATTTCCAGGGCATTTTCTTTGTAACTGTGGGACTTAGACTGCATATCTCTATAACTGATAGAGATATTTTACAAAAATGCAGGGAACTGTTTAAACAATCTAAATTTTTAGCACTTTTTTGTCAAATACTGCCACATTATTTGGCCTACATCTGATCAGACTCTATCTTAATGATAGAAGCTCGGCAAGTGGCAGAAAGCGGGTGTCTACAACAGGTGACAGGGTAACTCTCATACCACTCACCGGCCATTGCCAACTTCATTGCATTGTTATATAGTCTTGCCAAGATTGCTTCCATTATTAACTCTCCTGTCAAGAGTGAATGGCGAAGTATTCAACGGCAAGGTATTCTCGGATTATCCTCTTTTTCAAGGATAGCATTTCGGCCAACTACAAGCTGTTGGCATTATTCGTACTATGGATTATCCTCTTCATCAAGGATGGCATTTCGGCCAACTAGAAGCGGTTGGCATTATTTACACACATCAGTAAATCACTCATATTAAAACCAATGCCTTGACTTCATACCTTGACAAATTCTCTGAAAAAATGTGTTAAACTATTACCGTATGCGTGTAGAAAACAAATAAAACCTTCACAATTCTCTCCTGGTAGAAGAATCAGTAGTGGCTGGATCAGAACGCAGACAGACGACTTAGGGTTGGCAATGGCAGAGTGTGTAGTGCAAGAGTTGGTCTGCCACTTAGCATCAATGCTATATTGTTACCATATTATTTATCTTTCTTTAGGCACAATTTCTGCTGCTCACCTTATATATTTGTGTAATGAATTAGATTAAAAGAAATGGGTGGAAACCTAAAAATGTAGAAAATTGTTCTTGCATGTTGGAACAATGAAATTGTTTTGTTGCAAACTTGACTCAGATGTATAATTTTATTTCATGTCTTTCCAAGTTTTACTTCAGGGAAAGAGTGTTCAAGAAGGTAATGAATAAATGCTACTTACCATCTTGTTGTATCACATTTTGATGTTAGTTTTTAGTTTTTCGTACTGAAATTTTTCAAGTTTAAAAATGAATGATTGTTATTTTTTTTATTTAGTAACCCAAATGAGATTGAGAGTAAAATATGGAAAATTTGGTTGTATTTGTGAGAACTTTTAGCTATAGTTTTGTTAGAAACGCTTTTTTTTAATTTGAAATCATGTCATATTTTGATTGTAAAGATTTCTTTGTTGTCTCCCAGGTTAAGAGGCCAGTGGTGTTGGTCGGGGAGACGGGCACTTCTAAAACAGCCACAATGATGGAGTTTTTGCGACATCTAAACGCTGAACAATATGTAACTATATTTTGTAGTTCTGTTTTAACTATTGATAGCAAAACTTTTCACAGTTTAAACTATATGTAAGTAACTGCTCACTATATTTGTATTGTGTTTCTACAAATCGATTGCAACATGATTGAAGTTACAAAGTTTTAGCAAGATAGTTTCTATTTGTGCTTACATGCCAAAATGTGCTTCAACATTTAATTCATATAGAACCAAATAACTTAAAAATGCAATGCAGCTGCTCAACAAAGGCATCTACCATGAGGAAGACAATTTTCTCAGGACCCATTTTACTTCTTAACTGTATTAGGAACAAAAAAAATGAGACCTATGTCCAAATCATGCCACGTTTTATCAAGGATCCACTCCTAATCTGGCTAACTACAAATTTTATGTTTCTATTTCTTTCCAGATGCAAGTAAATGTAAACTTTTCTTCTCGCACAACTTCACTGGACGTTCAACGCAACCTGGAAGCGTCAGTGGAGAAGAGGACGAAAGACGTATATGGTCCACCTATTGGCAAGAAGCTCATCTGTTTCATTGACGACCTTAACATGCCACAGGTGTCGTAGTTTTGTCTAACTCATCAAATCATCTCCTTTAAAATAACCTATGTAATATATATTTAGAAAAAAATAGCAAAGAATATTTTTGGATTGTACAATAGTAAATATATAACAAATTTTGTGTATCCTATCACAGAAATAGATAATTCTGTGTCCAGTTTCCACCACTAGCATTCATTTTTTATGTGTATTAATTAGCTTACTTACTGTTTATGCATTAACAAATTAAGATATTATGAAATTACATTTCATCAATTATATTTAATGTGAGTGTCATAGAGAACTCTTCTTAGGGACTCCGTGTGAATGTTACAGGTTGACAGTTATGGAACTCAGCAACCTATAGCTCTGTTGAAACTTCTCTTTGAAAAAGGCGGCTTTTATGACCGGGGCAAAGACCTGAACTGGAAACAACTAAAAGATATTTGTAAGTAAAACAGAACCTCAAACATAGACGTCATTGGTGTGTCAATGAATATAGTGTTTTATGTTACTTCTTGGACACCAATCAAATCTTAATTTTAGCAGAATATATACTATTTCTTGTATTGTTATCCTGCAGTAGCAATATCGGATGATTTAATAATATGGTATAGTACTAAAAAGCTTGCAATTATACCAGTTGTTCCAAACTAAATTGTAAATTGGCAGAGTTTGGGCATTGAGTTTCTGTGAGCCAGTCATAGATTGTGTTAGTGTTTAAATACTATTTTCTACCTACTTTTTTGTTGTTAAAGTAGTTGACCTGACATAAAGATGCTATAGCTTACAATGAGTCGTCCTATCAGTCTGACTGGACAACCATTTGCCGAATAAATTAAAACAATTGGCAGTAAATTTTTTTAAAGTTAAAATGAAAGAAATTCTACTGGATAAGGTTTATTATTCCGTCCCAGACTTTTTAGTAGACACATCCTTGGGTTAGTCATTGTACATTTTTGTTGTTGTAATTTTCTATGGTTTATGTATAAATGTTTTTATTCCATTGTATTTTATTATAAAGATTTATGTAATTGACAAGACACCAGTTACTGGTATAAGCACCTAATGTAATGTTAATTTGTGTCAATAAACTGATTTGATTTGACTTGGTAAAAAAGTCTGCACATTCAACAGAAATCAGTTATTTACATCAGCGCAATCAGTCGGTGGCTTATTTCAACTACATCCATTTTGATTTAAAGACCGGCGACAACTTTATGATAGAAGTCCTAGTTCTATCACTACTCAAAGATTTGGGTTAGCATAAAACTTACAATAGGCAGATATTATTATGATATCAGCTTTATAAATTCATTTTATGTTTGGTGTAATGGTAATGTAGGTAGAAGTGAATATATTTGTTGTTACAATACGATTAGGCCTATCATTCTGCTGGTAAACATTAGTAGAAATCTTAGCACTGTCAACACCAAAACCTCCAAAGATTCAAATGACCAATATACAGTATGACAATGTGATTGCAGGTTTCTTTGCTGCTATGGGGAAGGCAGGAGGAGGTCGCAACCAGGTTGACCCTCGCTTCATGTCTATGTTCTCTGTGTATAACATGACGTTTCCATCAGACAATACAGTAAGTTTTTGTATGATAACATATTATATTATAAGAAATGTATTGCAAATTGTTAGCTGAGAGTGGATATACATTTTGGATTGTAGTAGTTGTAGCAACTTGAGGCAGGTCGTTCTACATGGAGAATAGTTCAGCCATAAATGTTTTCCTAAAATATATCTCAACTCTAAACAAGCCACTGTATTTTGAACAACCAATTTTTTATTGTCACATCGAATTGCTCTGTAACATTTGGTTTTTCTTACACTGAGTAAAAAAATATTTATATTCAACTTCACAATACATTTAAAAGTAGCCAAAAGTGATTTAAAGGAAAACTACTTTACGTATATGATCTAGATATATATCAAGTATTGGCCTCCTACTTGGTCCAGGTTCATGATACGAGTCGATATTTTGCAGGTGAAGCACATTTATCAAAGTATCCTGACTGGCCATACACAAGAGTTCTCTCCTGACATTCAGAGTATCATCCCAAACATCGTCAAAGCTACACTGGATTTATACAAGGTAAAGTAGTTACAGTAGTTATAATCATTAATTAAAACTTCATGCCAACATTATTGTTTTACAAAAAGATTCAGTAAGGGTCATTTTTAACACATAGAAGATAACGAATCTGCATGAGGAATGTTTTTTTAACTTGCCATTTAAACAGTTTATAGTCTTTATTCTTTATATTGTATGTTGTAAATACAAATCAATTTAACTTTACAAGTTTTTGAAGACGTATTTATAAAACACTAGAAACAAACATGAACATTTTTTTATATGGACACAGGTTGAGTGAATTTGAAGAAAACCCCTCATTAGCAGGGATAAGCTTATGGAGTAAACTCCCAAGCTACATATTAAGAACAAGCCAGATTATTTAAAATTTTAGCAATTTTTTTAATAACTTAAAATTGAAAATCCAGTGTATTGTGTGAAAGAATTTATTGTACCTAATTTTAAAAGAAGTGTTGTGAAACATTTTGTATTGGCACTAAGTCACTGACAAGATGAATGAATATATTTTGATTTTACCTTATAGCAATCAGAATGTGATTGCACATGGAACTTAAAAGTTGTACTGTTATTCTATCGCAGATCATAATCGTCCAGCTGCCTCCGACCCCATCCAAGTTCCACTACATATTCAACCTGCGAGATCTGTCCCGCATTGTGGCTGGAGTCTGTCTCACATCACCCAACATCTTCACAGAGCCGGAGCACATTGTGCGGGTCTGGAGGAATGAGTTTACCAGGGTCATCTGTGACCGGCTGATCAACAAAGAGGTATAACTGCAGAGTCATTGAAATAAACTATCGTATACCTTTTTGTGGAGAGATGTGCTGGTATTCAGGACAGACAGTTTGCCTAACCTTAGAAACCTAGCTTGTTTATCAATTAGGTAGACTTACAGCTTAAAGTAGCTTCAAAGTCTTCAGGTTACAATGTTATTGTGTTGCTAAGTCAAATGGTTATTGGCAGAATTAGGACCCACTTGAACTGTCTAACCACTTGAACAAATGAGCCCCCTTTGAAGTAGGTATGTAGTTTTTGACATTTTAATACTGCTAATATTCCAATTGAACGCATGAAATATGCTGTTTTATTGTATCCAAGTCTTATTACTGTGTTTTTTAGCAGATATGTGAAATATCTCCAAATTTATCTTGGACATTAGCTTAGACTTTAGACCCTTTGATATTGGGCTATAAGTTTTACCTAGTGTTTTCTTTTTCTTTTGAAGGATCAAGAGCTGATGAACAAACACATAGAAGAGACTGTAGTGAACTATTTTGAAGACTACACCGAGTATGTGATGAGGAACCCGCTATTGTTTGGTGACTATCGCAATGCAATGCAAGAGGGAGAACACCGTGACTATGAAGATCTGCTAGATTATGATGCTGTCTTCCATCTTTTCCACGAAGTAAGAAGAAGATATCTCTTATCACCTCTAATTTGTTCAAATAATGCTTAATATTTTTAGGTAAACATATCTGAATTGTTGACAATTAATGCATTTATGCTAAAAAGACATCAAATTACTGTCACAGATTGATCATGCACTTTTTCTCAGTGTAAAAGCTGAATAATGACGAATTGAGAAATATTGGACACCTCAACCAACTGTGCTCTCCACAGTAGTATATTGACTCTCAAGTCAAAATTGAAACATCCTTTAGACATTGCTCATCTTCAGTTAAATTCAGAACACTCCAAAGATTACACTTACACAAATTTAAAATATTCTTAAATTACTTTTCGATGTTGTCTTAGAACTTTTGGTATTAGTAAATTTTGTTTTGTACTTAGGTGGTGGAAGAGTACAACGAGAAGTACACGAAGATGAATCTGGTGTTGTTTGATGACGCATTGGAGCACCTGACACGGCTACACAGGGTGATGAGGATGCACAGAGGTCATGCCATGGTGGTGGGAGTGGGTGGTTGTGGCAAGAATAGTCTCACTAGACTGGCAGCCTTCACAGCAGGTGAGGCAAATTGTTACTATATTATTCCAACAGTGTGAAAAGATCAAGATGTTGCCACAATCGAGATGATAATTATGAACATCTTGCCTTGATTAGGTTGATTGAGTTTGTTTTCAGTTTTGATAACTGGAGTGGAATGAGAGTTCGTTTTCAGTTTCAATAACTGGGAGTGATTGATTACATTATGTTTGAGTTGACTCTTTTAAATCATCGAAAATTATGACTGTATGACTGTTATTATTTTTTAAAACACGCCTGTAATACTTTGCAATCGCTCAAATTCGAGCAACAGGTGCACTTGTCTGTTATAATAGGTATTGTATTGTAATTGACTTTGTTTATATAAGCCGCAGTTATTATTCTTAAGTATTGTATGCATCTTATTGTTATTTTTTCACCCAGTATATCCAATAATATAAATATTTGAGATAATATGAAATAATATTAATTCTTTGCACATTAATATTTTACCTACAACAGTTTTTTAACACGTTCAGTGCGAGGGGCGGGAATTCTCGCCCCGCGACACCGGCAATCTCCCTCCTTGAAATACTTACTGTTACTTTGGGTGACGTAGCTCAGGAATGAAATTCAGCACTCGCTTACAAAACCCAACTTTATTAATTACTTAAAACAAAACAAAGACATAAGACATAAGATATTTATTGCTGTTGATCATTTTTACATGAGATGGGCATGGTCAATATAAATATATACAGTCAATAACATCAAATAATATCAATAATATCGATAATAATCATCAATAATATCTAAATATATTTAAATTAAAACTAAAGTTGCCACTCCAGCCTAGTACCCAAATAACAGCTTCATAAACATTAAATTAATAAAATTGGTAAACTTCATCCAAACAAACAAAAGTTAATTCTTATCATTAATTTGAAAACTTAAAATACTGTATATTATCTATGTTAGTGGCCATAAACTCATTAATAGTAAAGAATGGATTGTCTAGAAGCCATTGATACAACTTAATTTTGAAGCCTTTAAGAGGAGTGGTGTGAGCATTGTCGGGAAGCTTATTAAAAAATTTAACACAATTTACCATGTAAGAATTTCCAAACTTTGTTAACCTATGTTGAGGGATTTCAAGTTTGTTTTTATTCCTGGTATTGTGATTGTGTACCTCACGTCTAATAAAAAAAGAATTTAGATTTGTTTTTGTGAATATTAATACATGATAAATATATAAGTTAATAATTGTAGGAATCTTCAATTTTTTGAAAAGACATCTACTATGATCTCCAGGCCTGGCTTGACAAATGGTTCTAATTAATTTTTTTTGAAGAATCAGGGCATCTGAGAAATTTGCAGAGTGTCCCCAAAGTATGAGACCATAAGCAATTATGAGACTGAAAGAGTCCGAAATAGGCAGTCCTCAGATAGTCAGTAGAGATTATGGAGCTCAGTTTCCAAAACAAACAATTGACCCTTGAGAGTTTTTTACACAAATTTACAACATGGTCATTCCATGTGAGCTTTGAGTCTATGTGAATTCCTAGCAGTTTTACAGATTGATTTAGATCGATGATTGATTTTGATTGATAGTTTTGATTTTGTGAAAGACTGAGCAAAATATTCTGAGTTTTAGTCTCATTACACAGCAGTTTGTTAGCTGAGAACCATTCTTGTGCTTGGTTTTGAGCTGAGGTTATTCTGGCCTCCAAGAGGTCAAGGTTTTTACTACAAGTAAAAAACGTGGAATCATCTGCATAGATAATAGAATTTAAACCTACATTTTTGGGAAGATCATTTATTATTACAATAAAGAGAAATGGTCTGAGAACTGAGCCCTGCGGCACTCCTAAGGAGACATCACACAATGATGAGTGAGCACGAATAATATTTACATATTGCTTACGGTTCATAAAGTATGATTCAATTAATTTCAAGGAGTCGCCAGAAACACCATAAAAGTTAAGTTTAGTAAGGCTTAGGGATGGACGAGATTGGATTTTTAGTTCGAGACGAGACGAGATGAGATTTTTTATTTCTCATAAAATTTTGAGACGAGATCGAGACGGGATTTCCCTTCTCATACACAACGGGAAATGCACGTTCAAAATTTTTACCTGATTTTGTAACATTGTGAGATGACTGTTTAAATACAAAAATAATTATAATAGGCAAGAATATTTACAATCTTTTATTAAAAAACATCAGCATAACATTTTTTTATTAATCACGCCTAACTTATTAAAAATGCCTACGATTAGAAAACATAGTGATATCAGTTAGGATAGAGTTCAACTTATCCTAAAATAAAATAAATCATAAAATAAAAGCAATATTAATTTTTATAAAATAGTTACTTGTTTTGACTTTTTATAGTAGGTCGATTTGATAGGTCGAGCTGATAGGTCAGCTTCTTGATTCTTGATTCTAGTACAGTAATAAAACATTCCTCACACTGCTTACACTTAAAAAAACTTCTCAAATGTTATTAAAGTAATATTATTAAAATAATTAAAGTAATATTTACGTTTAAAGAATTAATTAAATAAGAACGCCTTCGCAAAAGAAACGCAACTACAACACGCTCTTGTATTGCGGGTATTGCATTGACTTTCTGCAGGCGTTTTTATTTATTTATTTTTTTTTTTAATTCTCGTCTCGATAAAAATCTCGTCTCGTGTAACGAGATTTAAAATTTCCCGAAATTTTGAGACTTGACCATCCCTAGAAGGCTATTGATAGGCGGTATGATGTGAATGATTACTATGCAGACTTAGTTGACAGCACAATAATTCCAAATTTGACTAATAAAGATTCCTTTGGGGATAGCCCCAAGCAGTCCAATGCTGTTATTGCTGAAGTCTAGATTTAAGTTTCACACTATATCTGAGGAACAGTTAGATAAAATAATTAATTCAGTAAAGAACAAGTGGTCATCTGGATACGATGACATCCCAACAAAAGTCATTTAGGCTTCAAAAAGAGCAATTCTTAAGCCTTTACTGCATGTTATAAATGCTTCTTTGATATCTGGAGTATTTCCCACAGAATTAAAATCTCAAAAATTATTCCAATATTTAAAAAGGGCGACAAGAAGGATCCTGCCAACTACAGACCTATTTCAATCCTACCATCATTATCAAAGTTTTTTGAAAAGTGTATGTTGATGCAACTAACTGATTATTTTGAAAAAAAAAATAGCTTATTAGATTCGGAACAGCATGGTTTTAGACAAAATAAATCAACTATTACTGCAGTCATAGCTTTTGTTGAACATATTGTGGATAAATTAGACAAAGGTGACTATACTGTTTCTGCATTTCTAGATCTGACTAAAGCGTTTGATAGTTTATCTCATTCTATTTTACTAGAAAAACTAACTTCTAATGGAATAATTGGCAAAGATTTAGCTTTATTAAAATCATACCTAATAGGTCGAAGGCAATATGTGGAAACTAAACACCTCAATGGCAATAAATTATTTAAAATAAAGTCAAAAACTAGATTAATTAAATATTCCGTTCCGCAGGGATCAGTCCTGGGACCATTCCTATTCCTTGTGTATTTAGGAAAGTTACCAGAATGTCTTTCAAATCTAACATTAAATAATAAATTTTGTATTTTTGCAGATGATATTAATCTAACGATAGCTAGTAGCAATAGAAGTAATGTTTTTGATCAATTATCCCTAGCAACAAGCAATGTTAACGAAAGACTAAGTAACTTGAACCCTTTAACTAATAAAAATAAAACAACAATAATTAAATTCTCTTGTAAAAATGGTAATTCAAGGAATGACACAGAACCAACAGACTGCCTTAATACTGTTGACAGTGTTGACCTTGCTGAAAAGTCAAAGTTCCTTGGTATTTTACTGGATAGAAAACTGTCTTGGTCAGATCATGTAAATGAGGTCTGTTCAAAAGTTAGTTCAGGAGTCTTTGCTCTGAAGAGATTGTCCTCTTTTTGTGACATCAAAACATTGCAATCAATGTATTTTTCAATGGTTCATATTGGGTATGGTCTTGAAGTATTTTTTTTAAATTTAAACAAAAACCATCATACATTGGAATACAATTTTTTAATCAATTACCAATAAAAATCAAAAATGAAACAGATGACAACAGATTTAAAAACGCTCTAAAATTACATTTGACACAAAATGCTCTCTATAAATTCAAAGATTTCTGGGCTAAGCAATAACAGCATTGACTTAAAATGTTTGAGGCCTATTGCTGTTTCACTGAACTATATTTTTGTTTTCACTGAAGTATACTTTCGTTTTATACCTACTTGAGAGATGACTGTATTATTTTGTTGTTTTGTTCTTGTGTATTGTATTTGTCTTTTATTTGTGTTTATATTTTATGTAATGATGAATTTGACACCATTCTTGTATATACAATTTTATATACTAATGAATAAAGATGTTTTGAATTGAATTGAATTGAATGTAGGTTTAAATGAATTTAAATTGTTATTTTTAATATAACTTGGTATGTATTTCAAAAATTTTGATCCATTATAGGTTGTTTTCTTTTCAAAAAATTGTAATCGATGCTGATCAGTCTGGATTTGATTCCCACTTCTTGTATTGTAAGAGTGTGTTTGATTGTTTAAAGTTACTTTTTCAGGATTGGATTTTACGTAGATGATTGAATCATAAATGTCGTCCTTCACCAATGCCAAACACCTGCTTCAATGTGAGCTCAGCCATTGCCGGGGAATATTGTAATCGTTGCCAGCCTGTAGCTTAGAATGCGAGCTTTATTCTGGTGTAGGTTGGTACTAAAATTTCCCGTAAAATCTCGTCTGGCAATGCTTTTGTCCCGGTTTTGGGGATTTTCTCTCTTCGAGCCACATTACAAATTCATTAGCTTCGAATGCAGGCAGTGCTGCTACTTTTGGGTGTTTCAGTGAACTACGTCCACTCTTGCGGTAACACAACACAATCACCGCTGCTCTTTTTTTATTCGTCAGACTGAAATATTTGAATGCCAATTGCGTTTTTCGCCGATTCGGTTGCGCGCTGGGGCTTCGCCCGGGCCTCACCGCCATTCACAAGCGCCTGTTTGAAGGTATGCCACACTGAACGTGTTAAAGTTGTTGTTTTAGTTCAGTTCTTAGAATTGAAAAGTTTCACATAACAGCATAGTTTTACTTAACAACACGGGTAACGGACTAATGAGGTTCAAGGATTGAGAGAGAAGAAGTAAAATTGTAATGCTTTGAACTTCAGCTAATCAGCTGTTTAACAATTTAATTGTGAACGATTGGTGCAATTAGTGATTGGTATAATGAGTCGTTGCATCAATGTCAGTAACTATGAGAGGTTATACACAAAAACATAACGCCTATAGAAGTTTTGAGTAGTGATTATTAATAATTAAAAACAGGTTGTATGTAAAGTAGTGTAGGCAGCTCGCGTAAATAGCATTAACACTATATTTACACTATTGTTGCTTAAAATAAATAAATAACGTCTTTATTAGCCAGCGTACATCAGATCAAAGATCTGTTTTACATGAAAACTTTTGTCAACTATAAGTAATAAAAGTAAATTAAAATACAAGTTCCTTACGAAATAAAACTACCGAAAAATATCTTTAACATTCTTTTTGAATGCTTTGTAACTTTTTATTTCACTCCTGCTGGCAAAGCATTGTAAACAAGGGGTCCAAAGTAGGAAAAGGCTTTTCTCCCCGTCTCGGTTCTGACCCGCGCTAACTGCAGCTGGCCTTCCTGGTGAGTACTGCGCTCACAAACCTCAGATCTTTGTAGCGATTTCATTTTCAGATATTGAGGCTGGTTTGTCAACAGCGTCTTATGAACTATGATTGATGTTTGAAGATCAGAGATTTGCTTAATGGACAGCGTATTTCCTTTTGATCTAAATTCACTGATATGGTCAAATTTCTACAAACCTTAAGAGCTTTATTCTGAAGCATTTGAGGCTTGTAACACAGTCACCCTCACATTGTGCGATCCAAGCCGTGCATTCGATTGTGTCAACCATACCCTGCTGGTAAGAAAGTTGGAGAGTCATGAAGTAGGTGGCACTGTCCTCAAGACAATCGAATCATATCTTTCGGGTAGGCAGCAGGTGGTCTCCATTGAGGGGGCGATTTCAGCACATCTAGAGGTAGCTTATGGAGTCCCGCAAGGATCTGTCATTGGGCCACTTCTCTTCCTACTCCTAGTCATGATAAATGATCTTGACAAGGCTGGAAATGTTGTATTGTTTGCTGACAATACCACCCTTGTGTCACGAGGATTTCATGTTGATCAGTCTGTAGCGGAAGCGGAATCTTTTTCACCACACTATGATGTTTTTGGCTGTATTACATACGTTAATTGGTGGCTGAAAGTTACGTTTTGCTGGCCATGCCAGCTGTCATTGTAATTTGGAGACCAAGCAGGTTTTTACATCCCGGGGCCACAAAATCAGCTGTCCGCTTACTTACTTAAAACATGAATGCATTTTAAATACACAATCAAAATCCATAGCATTGCAATAAAATTGTGTTATTTTCACCGTTGCCTAGTAACTATTTATTTTTATTTTCCCTGATTTCTCAAACTATTTCTTCACATAACCTTAAAGTTGTAGTTGTGTTGACTATCAGTGTGCATTATTATAGTGGCGAATAGTGATAATAGGAATAGGGTATAGTGTGGTAAAAAATAGCGTTCGTACCACGGACCGAAATGGTTTTGCGACTTCGTCTCGAACTTAAAAACTATCTCGAGCCGACAAAACCTCATTTTCGGCCCTAGGCACGAAATATACTATTACACTACTGGATGTGCTATACTATAGCATACCGTAAATTAAAAGAACCAAATTTTCTTAAACCGTGTCCTCTCCCATTGTAAACGCAGGACAAGTATAACTGCAATAAGCATTTTTACTGATATGCCAACCCCGTACAAAGGACGAGTACTCCGCTATTATATCATAAATATTTTTTTTTTTACTATTAAAAAACATATTAGGCCTATGCAGTAGATAACAAGTTTGAAAATCACAAAATCAATGTAAATTTATTTATAGATAATATTTACTTTGGTTGTACAGTTTTTGTTTTATAAATTGAAACAGTTGACAAAACAATAACAAATCTTTGTTTGTTTACGTAGGCTTCCTTTTCCTTTTCCTTTGTACTGTATTTAGTACTAGCTGTTTGCGCGGGGCTGGTAGCAGACTGGAGGTCTACGTCACGTCGTCTCCTCTACTGTTATCGCTGATGTTATCAGGTCTTCGATCAGCTGTTCCTGAGTTTAATATTGTATTAAAAATCGTTCCGAACCACCAACCGCACTAGGAACATTTTGCATAATAAAGGGTTCAGCAACAAATTAAATAACACTGGCGTTTACCAGATCAGTTGCCCAGATTGCTCATGCAAATATATAGGCCAGACGGGTCAGGCATTTGAAACCCGCTACAGAGAACACAGGCCAACTCCAAAAATGGTCAAACAAAAATCAGCCTTTGCCCAACACCTGGTCGATTCAAATCACTCAATGAGTAGCATTGACAATGGTTTAAAAATTCTACATGTCTGTGGGAAAGGTAGCAAACTTGACACCTTGGAGGAGTTCAAGATTTATAAAATTTATAATGACGAACAGTGTAAGGACCACATCCTTAACGAAAAATTACAGTTCCAGTCTCACTTGATTTTTAATACAATATTAAACTCAGGAACAGCTGATCGAAGACCTGATAACATCAGCGATAACAGTAGAGGAGACGACGTGACGTAGACCTCCAGTCTGCTACCAGCCCCGCGCCGCGCCGGACCAAATCAGTATCATGATAGCGCTATCTAAATGTTTATCGTGTATTCGTACCGTATTAATGTTTTCTGTGTTCGTGTCCGTGTTTTAAATGTGTTTTTGACGAGTTGCAAGCTTTGAAAATGTTGTCTTCGCAACGAAACATGTAAGCTGTTGAGCAATATTTTTGGACTATTTGACTGAGGTATGTAAAAAACCTATTATTGTCTTAACAATATAGTCCTGGGGCCGAAAACATGAATTTTCATAGCATAAACTAACATTTTGGAGTCCAGACAGAAAACGCTAAAATTATACATTAAGACATCAATTAAATTTAATAAGAAATTAGAAATAAGGTACAGCACTAACGATAACTATAGTTGTAAATAGTGATGTGTTTGCCAGTTTTTTTTTACCAAAATCGTAGTAGTTGATGTGAGCCACCGACAGATTGTGCTGATCTAAATTACTGATTTCTGTCGAATACATAATCGTTTTTACCAATTCAAACTAACGGAATGGCTTATTGTGAACTATAGCAACTGTTACGACCCATCAACTTGGCCAGCAACAAAAAATACGGTAGAAAATAGAGTTTTAGTCGCTAGTGCATTGTGTGACTGGCTCACACAACTACTTTCTTTTTTAACAAAAAATTGGCTACAGCTGGTCCATATAGATGGGAAGTCTACTTCAGTATCCAATAGTCAATGATGTAACGTTAACAACGTAAAGCTTTAAAAACTCAACAACCAGGTTTCGATGCTGAGTTTCACCATGATCACGTAAGTCAGCAGGATAACTTCTTGCTCACATGTCGGTCAAATTGACGTCGTTAAAAAGTTAATAAAAACAATATAGGACGTAAAAAACACATACATTTAAACACGAACAAGTATAAAACATATTACGAACGAGATCAATCTATCGAACGGGCCCGTCACGGTTATCGGCGGCAGGAGGACTGAAGACGGCACCGTGTGCGGTGGTGTGACCTTGAAGTTACTGATAACCGAGATAGTGGACTCGTCCTTTGCGCTTCCTCCCCCGTAGATGAACTCGTCCGGTGGGTTTGGGATTCCAATATTTTGTTAAATATAAGGTGCGAACTATAGTTCAGTTTATCGTTTAAAACCGATTCTTTATCCTGTTGAAGGGCTCTGTAGATATTGTGTTCCTCCAGTGTGTCCAAAATATGTCCTTTATTTTGAAATTCTAAAATTTTCATGTTGTCTTCAATTTTTGCAGCCGAATGTTCCTCATCGATTATGTGTTGTGCAAAGCTAGATTTTTGCTGCACCAATTGGGGGTTGGGCTTGTGTTCCTTTGCCCTTTTGATGAAAGAACGCCCAGTTTGGCCAGTATAATATTTTTCACAACTACCACATTTTAACTGATATACCCCGGTCCTGTCCAAATTATCTTTACCTGCAGATGAAAGTTTTGGTTTTAAAAATTGTTCAGTTTTATTAGAAGTTCTAGGGGCTGGTATAATGTTAAAAGGTTTTAATTCTTTCTTCAATAGATTATGTAATCTATGGCCGTATTCTATCGGGACATATTTGGGTTTCACGTCAGCGATTTGTTTATCATTATTGATTTTACTACCCATCTGTTTCTTCAATATTTTATTAACCATATTCGAGTCGTATCCATTGGCCCTGGCAATATGTTTAATTATATTTAACTCTGTCTGGAAATGAGCGTAGCGAACGAACTTCAACCTGGAGGCGAGTTAGCGTAGCAAACGAGCTAACCTGAAGGCAAGTGAGCGCAGCGAACGAGCTCCAACCTAAAGGTGAGTGAGCGTAGCGAACGAGCTCCAACCTAAAGATGAGTGAGCGTATAGCGAACGAACTTCAACCAGGACGTGTGAGCGCAGCGAGCGAGCTCCAACCTAAAGGTGAGTGAGCGTAGCGAACGAACTTCAACCAGGACGTGATTGAGCCATGCGAACGAGCTCACGTATGAAGTTAAACGGGGCAAAGCCCGCGGGTACAGCTAGTGCTATTATACAGGGTGATTGATATAAGTGTGCCAGCCGTTTTATTCTAAAACTATAAGAGATATCAAAAAAAGTTAAATGGTAAGTGCCTTGGATTTTTTATTTTAAAAATTTTAGTCAAGTCAAAAAAATTATTTTAGCAGCCATTTTTCCAATATGGCCGCCAACTTTGATTTTTCTTATGGAACACCCTGTATATTTTATGTATTCCGGTATAAAATGTAATTTTAAGACGATTTTATTTTTGGGATTTTTTTCATAAACCTAACCGTTTCGAAGATAATAATGTTTAAAGTTTTAAAAATTAGGCATAAGAAAGAGTTTCGATAAAGGCCTAAGCAAGCATGCCAGCTGTTTTATTCAAAAACTATTCAAAATTTCACAACTTTAACCATTATTATCTTTGAAACGGTTAGGTTTATGTAAAAAATCACAAGAACAAAATCGTCTTAAAATTACATTCTCTACCGGAATACATCATGAAATACAGGGTGTTCCATAAGAAAAATCAAAGTTGGCGGCCATATTGGAAAAAAGGCGGCTAAAAAAAATTTTTCGACTTGACTACAATTTTTAAAATAAAAAATCCAAGGCACTTACCATTTAACTTTTTTTTATATCTCTTATGGTTTTCGAATAAAACGGCTGGCACACTTATATCAATCACCCTGTATGCTGCTATTTTGTGACTGAAAGGGTGGTAAGATGAGGCGTGAATAGTCTGATCAGTTGTGGTTGGTTTTCTATAAATATTGTATTTGAATTTTGAATCATATTTCTCAATTGTGAGGTCCAAAAAATTGAGTTTGTTGTTATTTTCAACCTCTAGGGTAAACTTCAATTTCGGGGTTATATTGTTAAGATATTTGCTAAGTAGCTCTATTTGTCTATTGTTTCCATCAAAAACTACTATAGTGTCATCCACATATCTAGAGTAAAATAGGATCTTCTTGCTGTATGGATTTTTACCAGATAGGATGTGCTTATTTTCTATGTGGTTGAGATAAATTTCTGATATGATTCCTGATAACGGTGAGCCCATTGCTAGACCGTCAGGTTGTGAGTAAACCTTGTCATTAAAAGTGAAATTATTTTGCTCAAGGGTTAGTTTTAACAAATTCATGAGTTTGTTTTTTGCTTCAGTACTTAATGTAGAATTATTTGCGAGATTGTTGTCAATAATATCCAAAGTTTCTTTGATAGGTACATTTGTATATAAGTTTACAATATCAAAGGATACCAATGTGTGATGACTCTTTACTTGCATAGTTTTTGTTTTTTTCGATTAATTCTAGATTATTCTTCACACTGTGAATATGGTCAAAGGTGTAATTTTCTCTCAGAATTTTGTCAAGTTTTTTTGCCAATTTATATGATGGAGCTGACATAAAATTTACCAGGGGCCTTATCGGAACGTTCTCTTTATGTATTTTGGGCAAAGGTTAGGTGCTGACGGATTCATTATTTTTAGAGCTTTTATTTCATCTGGGCTTAGAAGAGTTTTGCTCTTATTAATAACTTGACTTATTACAGTACTATATTTCACAGTAGGGTCTTTTTCGATTTCTAAAATATTATTTGATAAGATAAAATTATTCACTTTCTCAATGTAGTCTTTTTTATAAAGTACCACGAGTGTGTTTCCTTTGTCTGCTTTAGTTATAAGAGCATTGTTCTCATTAAGTTTAATCCTAATACTGTTAAGAGCCTTTTGTTCACCATTTTGTTTTATGGTTGTTGATGTGTTCTTTTTCTGCATAGTTTTAAATTTCTTATTTACTATGGCACGGAGGTAAGTTCTTTAATCAGAGTTAGGTATTAATTTGATGGCGGTTTCAGCAGAAATAAGTTCCTCAAAAATTCCCTTTTTATTGTTTTTTGAAAAATTGTATTTGTATTGAAAAATTTTTTAAAACCATTTATTAAAAACTCACTATGTTTTGTTAAAAAAAACTTTCACTTGATGTGGTGCAGTACCGAAGTTATTAATCTCCCTTGGTTAAAATTTTTTTTAGTTTACGAAAATCAAATTTATTTCCCATTAATAGCATTATTTGTAAGCAACTTTTAATTTTAACATATTAATGACAGTTTGAAGAAACCACCTTTGTCCAAACAAAGGTTTCTTGTTTAAAAGATTACGTAATCTCTAAACGATAATCGGTACATATATCTAGCAAACATTTGGAGGAAATGTGACGAAAAAACGCACAAATCTGTGGTTTTGGACGTTTATAGTTTTACTTCCTAAGTAGGAAAAGTACTGATATCGTTGTCGAAATGTAAGTAAGTAGAAACTAAAAGTGACACATTGGAAAAGCGAGTTTAGCTACAAGATGTAAGTTAAACCTCTGCTACGATCACAGCGAAATCAGAAAGATCTTCCAAGATCGCAGCAACATCCACGATCACCCACTGCAGTAGTAATTTTGTACTTTGCACTTTACACAACTGTCCTTGAAGCGCCGTTAATGAGTGGAAACCTTTTTTGTAAGCTATTGGTGACGATGATTAAAAAATTTAAATTTCCCAGCACTAATACAACACTGATTCACGATATTTTTCCCGGTTATAAAAATTTAAGAACAATCGTTGCACTTGCGATTAATCAAACCGGTTAAGTAAGGCACAACGTTTTTAATCTCACTTGGTTTGGATGTGCTAACAAAACTTGATCGAAAATGGTTGCGGTATTTGTAAACAACTTTTAATGTAAACATATCAGTGACAGCTAGAAGTGAGAACTAATCCAAAAAGCTGATCGTTATTTCATAAAATGTACTATTACATTAGGACAAACATTAGGAGAAAACTTGACAAAAATCGAACAAAATTGGGTTTTTGATGGTTTGTTATTTTGTTTTCAAAGAAGCGAGGCCATGTTTTTATAGCCAAAGACACTCTCACCAATCCAGTAAATACAGAAAAATGATTAGAACCTTGATCGGTACACTAGTTTTCTAGGAGTAGGCCGCATAAAATGACATTTTGGCGTCACAGACGGAATGACAGAATGGACAAACAGACAGACAGACAGAAATTGAGATAAGACTCGTTTCGGCTTTCTTAGACTACGAAATGTAAAAATAACCAAAAACTGCATGATTCTAAGCAATGTACAGACAAAACTGTAATTTTATTTATATAGATTTTGCCACTGCACTGTAAGTGATTTGTTAAAAGCACATGTTACAATTCTTTTATTTACATTTTGGTAAAACTTTTTTGGCTTGCTTACCATAAGACCAATGTTAAAAATATTAAAATTTCATAAAGTTGAAAAACTAATTTTCCCAGAACAGTGGCTAGCATGGTTATTTTAGCCTGAAACTAAGATATTCCAAACAGTTTAGAGGAAATCATAGGAGCCGATTTTGAAATCATTGTGGACAAACGTTACTCGTATTATAGTATAGATAGTGTTAAGGGGGCAATAAATCAAACTAATAAATATGGAACTGAAAAGCAGTTTAATAAACTTTTGTAAATGTTTCCAAACCTTTTTACTCAGCTGAAACGTTTGTCATTAAATTCACATAGAGAACCAAAACCAAACCATATACTTTTCTTGGTAGCTTTCTTGAACAGTTCATTGAAAATGTTCTGGAAGTTTTTTGAATTGTAGATTGTTTTTACTACTCCCTCAAGATACTTCCGATGATCATCAGTTATTTCCCCCTTACCTATAGCTTCATCAAATTGAGATAGATCAAAATCACTGGATTGTGTACTATCATCCCAGAAAAGATTACATTCAAACTTATCTTTTGATTTTTTTACTATCTGAAACTTGAATGCTCTCATCTTAATTTCAATTTTAAGTTTTTTAGTAGAAAAAATGTCTCTACCAGCCCACATATTGCAGCAAGACACAAAATTAGATTTTCTTTCTTCTTTTGTTCTAATGTAGAAGTGATCAAACACCAAATCTACCATTTTACATTCAATGTTTTTCAGGTAAAGCTTATTGTCTGAAATAGAAGAATACCACCCAAGATGACAAAGTCCAATTTCTACAGTCCAATGTTTAACGCACCCACAAGTATAAGATGGTGTTTTGTCTGTGTCTAATAATTTGTATTCAATGGAACCCCAAGAAATTTTCTGATAGCTGTCAAAAACTCTCCATATGTTTCCTGCAACCTCTTCAAGAACAGTACTCTCATCTTCATACTCACCACTTGTAGAAACACAGCCAATGTTAACATTGGGAAAACTAACATGTCCATGTCTAGCTCGTCCTATGTTGAATAAAGATTTCATACATAAACACAATATTTCAGAGGACTATCCAACAGAAAACACTAATGTTAAATGAATGTTTTCTCCTAACTGTGCCATAAGTTTTTAATGCTACACATCTGTGTAAATATTACATCACTTAGTTGATGTTGACTCTACTTCGAAGCACAGTTACAATTTTTATGGATATTAATTTTTAGCGAATTTTCCTTATAATCTAGCCCCCAGACTGATTCCATTTTCATTTTGAGGTGCTCAAAGGCTAAAAACACCTTCCGTTCAAATTCACATGTATTATATTTGTTTATTTATATACATACATATGTTTACTAGTTGTTCTGCCTGTGCTTTGCAACGGGCTAAGAATACAGGGGCAACCGGAGCAACATCCCCGGGCTTCGTGGCCAGGTGCCAGTAATATCACAAAATTTAAAAATAGGTTATATGTACATAACGCATTTTGGAAAGTTATGTATAACTGAATTTTGAATATTACATTGCCTGTATTTACTAAACAAATACATATGTTTTGTCACCAATCACTTAATTTATATATGTGCAATGTTTTCCCAAACTAAATATTTTATGAAAATGGAGTAGCTGGATTTGCTTTTATATAGCCTACTACTTTTAGTTTAGTAATAATAGTTGAAGGCACTGTCCCAACTCAATTATCTTAATATAAATCAATATTTTGAATGTCATATTTCATGCAATTTTTGTATATTTATATGTATTTAGGAAAAAAATACTTACCTGCCTGTATTACATAATTATCAAATCATTCAAGGAATATAATATTTTGATGAACAAATTTAAATGTTATATGGTACATTTTTTGTAAAACTCAAATTTCATGGCTGACGTACCAATACGCAAGCCGTGATACTGTACATCACGGACTTGACGTACTGGTACGTCATCCGATGCAAATGGGTTAAAGCAAAGATATCCAGTAGGCCCTACTGTCAATCACACAACAACAAAAAAGGAATTTTGTTTTATTTGATCCATTTCTTTTATAAGTAATCTAGAAAAATTTCAATGTATCTATAGTATCTAAGGATATCATACTAAAGTAGTAGTAAATATTTGAATTTTAGCCTCCTGATCGCATTTAAATACCATAAATTGGTTTAAAATACCTGCATTATGCGATCTTGTTTGTAGCTGAGTTGTTACCGGTTTCAACTCACATTGGAGTCATCTTCAGGCAGTTAAGATGTCTTCTCGCTTCATTTGAAGGTCGTCAATAGATAATTAATAAATAAACAAAACACAAACACGTACACGGACATAAATAAGAACATATCACGCCGCCCAATTACGTTGTGCCGTGTCCCGTAGGCCTACCATTTTCTGTATTTTATAGCCTACTACCTTATTTATGTCTGTATACGTGTTTGTGTTTTGTTTATTTATTTATTATCTATTGACAACCTTCGAATGAAGTGAGAAGACATCTTAACTGCCTGAAGATTACTCCAATGTGAGTTGAAACCGGTAGCAACTCAGCTACAAACAAGATTGCATAAATGCAGGCATTTTAAACCAATTTATAGTAAATATTTAAGTATGGCAAGTATATAAGATCTTTCCAATAATAATTTTATATACAAATTTAAGGACAATTCCCCAAGGATTGTCATTTATACTTTTTGGTAGCTTATTAAACATCTTATATACTACAAGGACATGCATCGTGTTCAGTATATGACTGTTTGTTTTCCTTAGGCTGCTCCATGTTCAGCATCACGCTGAGTCGAGGCTACAATGAGGCAGCGTTCAAGGAAGACATGCGCAAACTATTTATCCAGCTTGGAGTCAACAAGAAACCAACTGTGTTTCTGTTTACAGCTGCTCAAATTGCTGAGGAAGGTAATTGATTTCATTTGATTATATAGGTTAGTAATGAAGATTATTCAGCTGCTAATTACAGTTCAGGAGGCAAGCTTAATTTATAATTTATTTGGTTTCAAATATAATGTTCTATACACTTAAACAATCTACCTGTGTGTATGTGTGTATGTGTACATTTTCAGCTAGTGGTTATAGTGGTTAGCATCTCCATCAAAATTTAGAATATTTCACAGTCACTTTCAACCAAAGGAGGCTTGATTTGGGGAGAGTTGTCATCAGTCCGAATGAAAGGAAATATTTTTACATCATACAACACAGAATCAGTTACTTTTCCATCCGTATTGATAGGCTGGAAAGTTGACCTTTACCGTGCCTAAACCCGGAAAAGTAATGTTATGTACTTTTACTGTGCACTTCAGACGGTGTGATGAAATAAACAGCTAACTGCAACGGCATATTTCATTTTCTGTAATATAAAAATATTATAATCTATGTTATATCCTAAATAAATTGTGTTATGCGTTTAAAATGTACTAATTATTCTGAGTATTATGATGTAAAGTATCGTATGTTACTCGCCCCACGAAAATCCCGCATTCACACGGTAAAACACCACTAGCGTTGTTGGCTAGTAATGTAATATACTATTATTTGTTGTGTATTGTGTAATGTTTAGTGAATCAGATTGTTTAGTGAATCAGATTGTACTCTTTCCCATTCAGGTAAACCTGTTGTCCTCAGAAAGAATCATAAAAACCTAGGCCTTGCTGCATGTTAAATCCTTAACCTTAACTTGTTATATCTTATCTTTTAGCTGTTTAACTTTGATAGTTGATAGTTTATGGGACATAACATTGCCATATTTCACAATAAGCTGGAAGGGTATGGCAAGGGAGAATAAACCTTTAACTAGCAACAATAAGATTGTAATATTTGAAAACCAAAGACAATACATTTGTGATTGACAATTTTCTTTTCTAGGTTTCTTAGAGATGATCAACAACATACTGATGATTGGGATGATTCCGGCTCTGTTCTCTGATGATGACAAAGATGGGATTATCAACCAAGTTCGTAACTCTGCCAAATCCGAGGGATATGGAATAACAAAGTATGTACTACTGTTTTGTTTTTTTCTAAATTTAATTTTGCAACCATTTACAACACACAATTTATGAACAAACACCTGGAGGGGAAATCAACTGCTCAGTAGGCATGGGTTTTGGTTTTTTTTTTCAATCGAACCCAAAATATGTTTATTGGCATTGTGCAAATGTTAAAAAAAGATCATGGGAGGTTATTTAACAAAAACAGACACCTAAATGATAAGCACCTGATCAAAAGTAAAGAGTTTATTTCAGCAAGAGGCTTATTTTTATCTCAACTAGTTTAAAATAACAGTTTTTTTTTTAATTATAATTTGATCCACCTATGTAAGTAGTTGCCAGTCAAGTCAAATAATTTCATATAAGTTGTACTGTACAATATTTTGAGCAATGAAAGCTCATCTTCAGCAGCAAATCGCACATTTGAAATAAATCCCAACTAGATTATTAGGGTCAAGGCTGTATGATTTGAATAAAAAGTATTGTTTTGCTTTTAGGGAAGGTTGCTGGCAGTATTTCATTGCCAAGTGTATAGACAACCTACATGTAGTGTTGTCCATGTCTCCATCAGGTGATGTACTTCGCACCAGATGTCGTAGTTTCCCAGGTCTCGTCAACAACACTTGTATTGACTGGATATTCTCGTGGCCACCTCAGGCCCTGTATGCTGTTGCTACACGCTTTTTAAAAGATGTAAGTATGTTATGTATAACTTCTTGATCAGTATTGTACGTGTTATTAAATTAGCTGTAAAATAAATAGATATAATAATAATCACTTGTAATAATATATTTACGCCACACTACACTGTTTTAACAAACTTCCCACGCAAGTATTTAGTCCAGAAAACAGCTGTTTGCCGCCAGCTTAATCAAATGGGATTTCATTGCGTACTACTGTACTGTAATGAGTTTTACCGGACACCAATCAGCTGATTATACTGTATTTGGGTGGCAATGAGTGGTTGTAAACAAAAACATAACCTCGCTTAGAGGTTATGACTAGAGATTTTTAGTCCTTTAGTTGGTGGTAATATATAAGGATTTGTACAGATTTAGTAGTATGGCGTAAACTATCGTACGTAACTCGTCCAAAATGTGTTTACCGGACTTGTATGGTAATCCTGTACTCGACTTTGTCTCGCACGGGAACGACCACACTCGTCCGGTAAACACTTATTATCAGGACTAGTAACGTAATATACTGATTACACTGATCCTGTTTACTCACAAGACGGTAAATACATATAAAAGATTGTATATATCTATGTATGTAAAATTCATTTGTTTATTTTAAACATGCATGTTAGTCATAGGCAGACACAATTAGGAGTAATCTTTTTTGAAAATATTACAAAATTGTTCACTGTTATTGCTTACAGTAATGGAAATTAATCCTTTAGCTGGTTGAATGACTTTAAGCACAACCCTAGTATGCAATTATTATCAATGCCCCTTCTCTAAATCCAGAAAAAATTATTCTTTATTCAGGAGTGTTTTTTTAGTATGCATAATCACATTCACAAAATTATCTTAACTTAGTTTTATTACACATATTTTTTTGGGGTATGGCACAGTAGGTAGCAAGTCCCATGTATATAATGGGATACACAAATCATTGTGATTTGTTTTCAGGTGCCAAAGATCCCAGAACAATATTTGAGTCAGATCGTGGACCACGTAGTGGAGGTCCACACTGGTGTGGCCTCATACACCGTAGAGTTTATGGTGAAACTGCGAAGAAAGAATTACCTCACTCCCAAACACTACCTTGACTTCATATCTGTGTATCTTGTTCTCTTGGAGGAGAAAAATAACTTTATTTTAGCTCAGGTAAGTTTTAAAATTATTTTTGTTACAATTTGGATTTAACAGAAACAATATGATCAGTATCGTACTACTACATTCATCGTAAAAATATTTTTTGTAGCTTTATTTAAATATGTTTGTAAAAAAAATTGGTTTATAAGAAGAACGCTGGAAACAAAATCTTATCCTCCAATCAGTATTGTCGTAATGCCCAATGATGTTTCGACATTCAAAGAAAAATATTGCAATATGTTGCAGGAGCATTTATTCTCGCTCACATCATTTTCAGCTACAAGACAAGACTAATTGTTGCATAGTAGTAGGAACTAGCTAATATAGAGATTCAAGTTTTATAACGCCAACATAGTTATAGTAGGAGAAGTAAAGTAAATGAACCTGGTTCCAAATCTGAACCATTTTGCTTGGTTGCAACTGAACCTTGCTGAAGGCTATCATTTACTAACAACCCTCGAACAAAACACCACTGTGTTTACTGAAAAGGAGAGTGATAGTCAAGTTATTGATAAATGTGAACATTGTCTTTATTGCTGGTTCATCATTTTACGTTTGCTTGGTTATAATCACTTTTTAAATAAACAACAGTTCCATACACTTTTTTGGAAATTCTGCTAGTCTTGTCATACCCTACTGTTTGTAGTGTGATCGGCTAGAGGGAGGAATGCAGAAAATTGCAGAGGCCTCAGTGCAGCTTGACGAGCTCAACGCCAAACTGGCTATACAGAAGGTGGCAGTGGCACAGAAAACTGAGGCTTGCGAAACCTTGCTTGCCAAAATATCTGCCGGTCAGTAGTGTTTACTTTGAATTTCTTTTCTATGCCATACCCCAAAAAGTTATATTTATTTTACAGAAACTGAGGTGAAAGTTTATTCTGATTTCTATATTCAATTATACAGTTCAAATCCTTTGATCTATAAAAAAACTATAAATTTAATCAAATCAGTGGTCTACAAGTTAATGAGCAAGCAGTAAAACAACTCAGCTTATAGTAGCTATTTTATAAAGGGACATAAAATACTCACTAATTTCTAAATATTTATTTACAATTACAAAAACATATTTGAGTTGTAAGGTGGTTTTATTTGTTCTTGTGCAGCGACTTTGGAGGCAAACAGCAAGAAAGAGGTTGCTACAACCAAAAGCCGAGAGATAGAGATTCAGAGCAAGGAAATCTCTGTGGAAAAGGCAGAGGCAGACACAGAACTGCAGGAGGCTCTGCCTGCACTGGAGGCAGCTAGGGAGGCTCTCTCACGTCTGGAGAAGGCAGACATCACAGAGATTAGGTGAGTGAGAAGCTTCTATGGAGTAAAAATAGCAGAGGCATATTTGAAGTATGGATAATCTGTAAGGATGGGCTCTTAAGAGTAACACTGTTGACAGGTCGTTTGCCACACCACCAGAGGCCGTGATGGTAGTGTGTGAGTGTGTAGCTATCATCCGAGGACTGAAGGATACCAGCTGGAAGGCTGCCAAGGGGATGATGACTGATCCCAACTTCCTTTCACGTCTGCGCGAGATGAAGTGTGAGAACGTCACTCAGAAACAGCAACAAGCTGTCAAAACCCTTATCAAGGTATGTATGGTCTTGAGGTATTGTTACTAGTGTGGTAAAAACAAAAAATTGTTGGTTTGTATTTGTTATAAATACTCTGTCAAACATTATACTGTATATTTTAACCACAATGATACATCTTGTAATGCAACTACATTAAAGTGTTGTAGTTTTGATCAATATTTCACTGACAATATCATGTGGCAGGGATGCAAGAAGCTGGAGGAGATGGAGAGCATCAGCAAGGCTGGGTTTGGACTGTTGACCTTTGTCAAGGCAGTGCTGGGCTTCTGTACAGTCTACAAGGAGGTGAAGCCCAAGATAGAGAGGGTGGCGCAGTTGGAGAAGGAGTTCAACTCGGCCAAACGATACCTGGACAACCTCAACAAGGAGATCTCTGCAATTGGTGATTACAATGTGCTGTATAATGTCCATGTGTCAAAGTGTCTCAAAAGTCAGTACCACAAAGTCCACAAAACGTTTGGAGCTGTTTCATAATATCCTGGAATTTCCTGTACCATTCCTTGACAATGTATTCTTTTAATGTTTTGTTTGGTATTATCAAACTCCAACAAACAGAACACTCTTTATACTTTTCTGTGTGTGTCTTTGATTACAAAAGCGCACACAACTTGATCCTAAAAGCACAAAACTATTTTAAACATTATTGCATTGGCTTTAACCTTAAAATATCGTGACAACCTTTAACTGTGTGTGTCGTGTGTTTGGGTGTGTTGCTAGCCTAGGGGTTAGCGTCTCGGACTTCGGTGCGGGAGGGACGGGTTCAATCCCCGGCACATCCACAAAACTTTAATGGGTTTGGACCGCTTTCCCTTAAAAGTGTTTGACTTCATAATAAAAAAATGCCTCTGGCGTCGACATGAGAAAAAAAAAACTGTGGAACACTTCCTTAAAAACAGTAAATAGTTTTTATTTCAATACCCAGCTGTTGTATAACTTTTTATCTCTGCCATCAATAGTTAGGATGGTTTGGCCTTAGGTCTTACAAAACTCCTCTTTATTTTATGGCATTTATCATTTGTCTGCGTAAATTCTGTTATAGTTAACCACATAGTAACTTTTTTTAACTTTAGTTACAATGCTTATCAACATTATAAAGATGCTTTGGCAGTCTTTTAATGCCTTAATACTCTGACATCTTAAAAAATCTTTATTGTACATAAGAACTTGATTTAATTAATTAATTTTACGACTACATACAAACTATTCTAGCTATCTAACGAGCAATAACAAATTCTAACACGTTTTCTTGATAATGACATGCAAAATATATGCATAAATTTGAGCAATTGAAACATTGAACAATAATTAATGTGGTATGCTATAAAAGCAAATGTTCTCTAACTACAGTGTTAGTTAGTTGATCAGCTCAGTTTTTCAAATTTGATATGTTTTCCACAGAGGCGACTTTACAAGGATTGAACGAGCAGTACATCCTAGCTATGAAAGAGAGACAAGAGATACAAGAGGAGACTGATGTGATGCAGAGACGGCTGGTGGCTGCAGACAAACTCATATCTGGCCTCAGCTCTGAGAGTCAACGGTAAGATAAGTAAACTCTTCTATGATTGATAAACACTGGGAATATTTTTGGCAAGAATGATATTTTCACTGATTGGAAAATAAATTACCATCTTTCTACATACTTTAGATGTCTGTAAGTATTTTAATGTGATGTGGACATTTGAATTCTTACTCAAATAATATTCAAGGAAATTAGAAATATGCTGCTCACATAGTTTTAGTTCCTGAGAATCCGTAGTGAAATGGTTATTATATTATAGTTTTGAGGAGTTTATCATCAGTGTTTTGAGAGTGTTTTGTCTGTCCACAGGTGGGAGCTAGAGCTACAAAGGTTACATGAAGACAAGAACTGTCTGATTGGCAACTGTCTGCTGAGTGCCGCGTTCCTGGCATACACAGGACCGTTCAGCTGGGAGTTCCGCACAGAGATGGTCTACCGCGACTGGACAGACAGTCTCAGGTCCAAGGAGATCCCGCTGGTGACTCCATTCCGTCTGGAGGCGGAACTTACTGACGACGTCACTGTGAGCAAGTGGACCTCGGAAGGGTTGCCGCCAGACGAGCTGTCCGTACAGAACGGAATCCTCACTGTCCGCGCCAGCCGTTTCCCCCTCTGCATCGACCCGCAGGAGCAAGCACTTAACTGGATCAAGAAGAAGGAGGAACCCTTCAATCTGAAAATCGTCACTTTCAACGACTCAGATTTTCTTAAACACCTGGAAATGGCTATAAAGTACGGTTTCCCGATTTTGTTTCAGGATGTGGATTTTATCGATCCTGTTGTTGATAGTGTTTTGGAAAAAATTATTAAAGGTAAGTGCTTGTTTTTTCAAATGTTAAATTTGTGTGTTGCCTGCAAAGTTGATATAGTTTAGTTTATAAAGGTTAATCAGATAGTTTGTGTTAATGAAGCAATAGAGGCTTAAGGTTATCATGGATCCGTAACTTTTATGTTTGAAGTAAATACATAAATTGATAGGTAAATTAGTTTAATAAAATAGAACTGAACTTATTCATGAGTCAAAAACTAGAAACAAAAACAATAACAAAAACAAGTTAAAAGTCAGCTGCAATTTAAACAATGTTAAAACATATCACTTCTTCCCACCAAGTTTAGGCTTCTTCAATTAACCTCCTCTGTGGCCTGAAGGTCCTTGTTGATCTTCGCAGCTGAGGAGGGACATTCGGGTGGGATAAAGCTTCTGCAGTGGATGTTCTAGATCGTAGCTGAGGAGGGACATTCGGATGTTGTGAAGCTACTGCAGGGATTGCTCTAGGGCTAGGAAATACAGCTGGTGATCCATGGTTTTCTGAATTCCGAACATGTACTTCTTCATTTCGTACTTGGAAATCTGAAGAAGACAGTAGCTGTGGTAATTGTTTAATGCAGGGGTCGTCTTCCTCTTCCGATTCATTGTCTTGGTAAAATTTCCGCATTTGACTTGTATGTCTTTTAGTGTGTCCATTAGAATCAATCAACCATGTGTTCCTACCTAACTGTCTAAGTATGGTTCCTATTTTCCATTTTACTTTCCCTTCAACAAAAGTACGAATGTACACTTTACTCCCAATAGAAAAGCCTCTGGTTTTCTTATATCGCAGCACTTCAGAAGGTTCATCTCTTGAGTTTATCTCTTGTGAAGGTTTGATAAAATCTAATTTAGTTCGCAGATTACGACCCAAGAACAAAAATGCAGGTGTTTGTCCAGTTGCAGTGTGAGGTGTAGCTCGATAGCGAAATAAATATGTCCTCAAGTTGTCTGTGAACAAGCTAGGCTCTTTATTGTACTGTAATTTGTTCATAGCTCTTTTAAAAGTATCTACATTTTTCTCCACTTGTCCATTTGAACTTGGGTGAGCTACTGGAGTCGTAATATGTTTGATATTATTACGCAAGCAGAAATCTTTAAAACCTTGCGAAGTAAATGAAGTTCCGTTGTCTGAGACGATTGTTCTAGGTATTCCATATTTACACAACAAATTCTTGAGCGCTTCTACTGTCTTTTCTGTGGTAATAGAGGACATAGGTACTATTTCTGGCCATTTCGAGAAAGCGTCAATTACTAAGAGAAACATTTGTCCGTAAAATGGTCCAGCAAAATCTAAATGGATTCGACTCCAAGGTTCACTTTCTTTAGGCCAGTTGAATAGATGTTTTTTACTTGGTAAATCTTTTGCAAACAAGTTACATTCACGGCAACGGTGACAAGTCTGTTCAATTAGAGCATCCATACCTGGCCACCATACATGACCCCGAGCCTCTGACTTCATTCTGACCATGCCATTGTGAGATTCATGCAAGTAGTTCATGATGTAAGTTCGGTATTTAGGTGGAATAACAGTTCTTATTCCCCACAGAAGACAGTTATTATGTAGAGTCAGTGCATCTTTCTTAGAAAAATAAGGCTTCAAGTTCTCATCTGGACACTTATTAGGCCAACCAACTTTTACATAGTGCATCACCTTCTTCAAAACAGGGTCCTTAACCGACTCCTCAGCGATTTCAGTACAAGTAATAGGAATCTCGGACTGCACTTCTGTTTGAATTGTCGCTACTATTGTATGGTGTCCCTCATCATTGGAATCAAAAGAATTAGGTTGAAATGACGGTAATCTACTCAAACCATCGACTTTGCCAAAATTCTTTGTAGATATGTATTCAATGTCATACGTATAGTTCGACAGTATTAGTGCCCAACGCTGAAGTCTATTGGCAGTTGTGGTAGGTACCCCTTTGTTAGATCCAAAAATTGTAAGCAAGGGTCTGTGGTCGGTCTGTAAAATGAAGTGTTTTCCCAGTAGATATGGGCGAAATTTCTTTATCGCAAAAATGATGGCCAGCCCTTCTCTTTCTATTTGAGAATAGTTCGCTTCAGTGGAAGTCAATGTTTTTGAAGCATATGCAATAGGCTTTTCAGAGTTGTCAGAAAATCTATGAAAAATTGCAGCACCGATTCCTACAGCTGATGCATCTGCAGCAAGAATGATGGGTAACTCTGGATTGTAATGTGTCAGTACAGGTGCATTCATTAACAAGTCTTTTAATTTGTTGAAACTGTGTTTACATTGATCAGTCCACAACCAGTCTACTCCTTTCTTCCGCAGTTGATTTAAAGGATAACAAACTTTTGAAAATTCTGGTATGAATTTGGAGTAGTATGTAACCATCCCTAAAAATGCCTCCAACTCTTTGACATTTGATGGCTGTGGCATATCTACAATGCCTTGAACTTTAGAATCCGAAACTTGTATGCCATTTTTAGTTATGACAAACCCAAGATATGTCACTGTTTCCTGCATAAACTTGCATTTATCTTTGTTCAATTGGAATCCGAACTCTTTAATTTTATTGAAAGTATTCTCTAGATTTTTGTAGTGTTCTTCATCATTGTGCCCTGTAACAATTATATCATCTAGATAGTTTGCTACGCCTGGCAACCCATTCAACATGTTGTACATAACTTTAGAAAATATAGCTGGAGCGGATGCGATTCCAAAACAAAGTCGCTTGTATCTGTAAAGTCCTTTGATGGTATTAATCACTAGTAAGTCTTGCGAATCTCTATCTACTGGTATTGACAAGTAGGCATCAGATAAATCTATGACTGAGAATTTTTCTCCTCCATTCAACTTAGCAAATATTTCCTCAGGTGTAGGTAGAGGAAATTTCTGAATCTTTAAAGCCTGATTCAATCCTGTTGAAAAATCTGCACAAATTCTTATTTGACCAGAAGGTTTTTTAACAACTACACAAGGTGCAGCCCAATCAGAATAGTCAATTGGTTCTATCAGATCAGCTTCTACAAGCCTGTCGATTTCCTCGCACACTTTGTCCTTTATTGCAAATGGAACTGGCCTTGCCTTCTTGTAAATAGGAGAAGCGTCTTCCTTTAAAATTAAGTGTGCCGTGAATGTTGTACAATGGCCACTTTTGTTACAAAAGAGTTCCTTATTAGAATCAATTAATTTACTTAAGCTCATTCTTGGAAGTGAACTTTGAAACCCTGACCTTGAAATGTCATCAACTTCCTTGGAAACCCATAAAGAATCACTTTGTAATGAATTAAGTGGCAATTCGTTGATTTTAAGCTCCTCGATCCAGTCTCTACCTAAAAGATCCTGAGTGCCACCTTCAGCAACGTACAGCTTTAGCTCTCATTTAGTTTTCCTGAATGCCACTTTAACTGTTTGTTCACCAATCAAGTTTATGCAATGGCCACTATAAGATGTCAGTTTTGTATTTGAATGTAACAAAGGAAATTTTCCCAATCTTTCCCAAGTTCGTTGACATATAACAGAAACACAACTTCCTGTATCTAGTTGCATATTAATTAAAATACTATTGATACAGATAGAAACCCAAATTGGAGAAAATACACTGACGTTATGACACTGAAGACCAAGAGAAAAAATAGCTTCATTTGTCAACTTAGGTGAACAATCAAGTATGTTAGAGTCGATAAAGGTCCTAGAATCTCTTTCTGTTTCATTGTCAGTGAAATTTACTTGTCGGTTGTACGTTTCTTTTCCATGTCCACCAATTTTTTTGTTTTGAAAATCTGTTCTCCTTTTAATTTTGCAAACTTTTGCTAAGTGACCTTTTGTATCACAATTATTACATATTGCATTTCTAAATCTACATTGGTTCCTAAAATGGTTACCACCACAAGAATAGCATAAATAGTTTGAATTTGTATTTAGAACCTCTCCATTGCTCTCATTATCGGAAAATGAAATCAGATTTTTCTTTGCTGAAGTAGTAAAAACTGAACTTAATGTTCTAGCAAATTCAAGTACAGTATTGAAATCTGTGTAATCTTTCTGAAGTAAATTAGCTCTAATAGAATCTTCATTAATACCCATTATGAAGGATGTAATGAGAGCATCTTGATAAAAGTCACCAGGGAAATCACAACTGCTGGCTAATTCTTTTAAGTTACTTGCAAAGGTGGACAAAGATTCAACACCTTGCTTCAGTGAAAAGAATTTTACTCTTTCGGCAACTTTAAACTTTACTGGTTTGAAATGTTTTACCAGAAGTTCATAAAGTTGTTCATAAGTGAATTCACTAATTTCTTTTGGCTTGCAAATAGTTACCAATGTTTTAAGAACTGTACTATCTAGGCAGTCAATGAATAAACATATTTTAATATCATCATTTGTAATATTGGCCAAACATAAATTTGCCTTGAATTTAATATTCCAAACATCAATGTCGCATGAATTAGGGTTAAATTTTTCACATCTAGGTTGACTTACCAACATAGGATTATTAAGAGTTGCTGGTAATGTATCTTCAGACATTATAATGAATTGACTGTGGAATTGAATAAACTATCTTGCACTCTAAGTTTTCCATAAAATCATCCTCGTCGCCAGTTTTATGTTTGAAGTAAATACATAAATTGATAGGTAAATTAGTTTAATAAAATAGAACTGAACTTATTCATGAGTCAAAAACTAGAAACAAAAACAATAACAAAAACAAGTTAAAAGTCAGCTGCAATTTAAACAATGTTAAAACATATCAGTAACAATGGATCTGTGTCATATAAAAAAGTACCTACTGTGCTTTGTTATAATAAACCATATAAATTTAAATGTAAACGTTTCCTGAATTGCTCTACATTTAATTGCAGTTCAGAGTGGGAGAACTTTCATGGTCCTAGGAGACAAGGAGGTGGATTATGATCCGAAATTCCGCATGTATTTGACCACCAAACTCGCAAACCCAACATTTGACCCTGCAGTTTACGCCAAAGCTGTTGTCATCAATTATGCTGTCACTTTATCTGTAAGTTATTTCCAAATTAGTTTAATAAGTTAGTAATAGTTTTACTCTTATGGGATAAGAATCGGCTGTAGTATAACCATTTTTGTTTAGGAAAAATATTTTTAAGGATTATCTTAAGCTGGTAAAGAAGTATATTTTACTAATTTAAATATTTCTGAGTGTTTTACACAACATTGCTAATGATCTGTTACTCCTGATAACTGCAGGGTCTGGAGGACCAGCTGTTGAGTGTGGTGGTGCGCAATGAGCGGCTAGACCTGGAGGAGAAGCGAGAGTCTCTGATACAAGAGACAAGTAGCAACAAGAATCTGCTGCAGCAACTAGAGGACAGCTTGCTGAGGGAGCTGGCGTCGTCTACAGGCAACATGCTGGACAACACTGAGCTCATACAGACCCTGGAAGAGACCAAAGCTAAGGCTTTTGAGGTGAGACAAATTATGTACCTCACCTCCCCTACAGACAGAAACTATTAGTGTATGTTATGTACGTCATGGTAAAACCTAGACCCGGGACCGTATTTACTTTTTCACAAATAATAATACAAGTTTAAGGAAATAGGCTATTTTAGTGAAAATTGAATCAGAAAAATTGAAATCCATATCAGTACAATATATCAGTGATATGTAGTGTACAGGTTTGCTGTGTGGAGGGTATTGTATGAATACATTAGGAGCAAGATAAAAGGTTAATTTGGGGTAGCTGAGTGGTTATTGTAGATCTTGTATATTAATTTGAAGGGTGCAGATTTGATTCTGAGAAAAGTCAGAAACTTTTGATTTGATGGTTTGAAACTATGCCCACTTGCCCTTGATTATTAAACTTTGGATAAAAAATGATCTTGACTAAAAAGCTGGCCTTAGTCAGTTACAAAACAGAGATCATCCCATTCAATTCTGCACTCTGTATTTATCATCAGCCTAAATAACCCATTTGTGTGTTAGTATATGAAAGAATTTATTGTTTGATTCTGATTGATTGCTTTTGATTTTGCTGATTTGAAAACTGCTATGGTTTTTTTTGTAATTAAGTAAACAAGTTACACTGAGATAATGTCAGTTTTTTAAAAGAAATTTGTGATTTGAGTTTTCATGCGATATTTTCAAATTTTCTAGTTACTTTCCCCTAAGATTTATATTTTAGTGTTTAAAAGTGGCTTAATCTGATAGTTTTACTTAGAAATCACAATTTGGCAGAATATCTTAAACTACTACATCCATTTCATTTCATTTCAATATCTTTATTCAACAATTGTACATTGTACATTGAATAGTGTCAGATTCCTAACCTAGTAAATAAAGTTATAAGCTAAAATTACAATTTATATAATACTAAGAAACTACCAATAAAATCAGGTTAATTGGGGAAACACCTCTTTAATGGAGTAAGGAGCGATTTCTATGAGATAATTTTTTAATTTGTTTTTAAATTTGATTGAGTTGCCAATGGGTTTTAAATGATTTGGAAGAAACCGTAAAAATCTTCTTCCGGCACAGGTGGGCTTTTTATTTGAAAATAAAAGATGGTTGCGACTATTTTCTCTTAGGGCTTTTCCTCTTGTATTGTAGCATAATTGTGCGTTATCTGATATACTTTCTTTCGCTATGAGAGCAGTTTCAAAAATGTATTGGGCAAACACAGTTAATATTTTAAAATTTTTGAAATGAATTTTAACATATTCATCATTTTTTAGTCCCATCATTGTTCTTAATGCCCTTTGCTGTAATTTTAAGATTCGATTAAGATTTTTCTTAGTTGTAGCTCCATATAAAGATATACCGTATGAAATGTGGCTATGGACAAGAGAATGATATATTGTTTTCAAAGTATTGATATTACATAGATATGACATCTTTTTCAAAGCAAATATCCCTGAATTTATCTTTGAGCAAACATGATCGACGTGGTCCTGCCAGGATAGATGTTTATCAACTTTTAAACCTAAAAAATCTATTTTTTCAACTTGTTTGATTTCATCGGAATCCAAAATAATCAACGGTTCTATTTTGTTTTTACATTGCTTAGTTGAAAATGATATAAAAATAGTTTTACTTTTGTTTATTTTGAGATTGTTGGATAGTAAATAATTTTTAATATTTGCAAGTTCTATAAAGGTATCTATTTCGTTATGTTCTACTGTTTTTCCTGTAATTTTTAAGTTAATGTCATCAGCATATAAACACATATTTCCACAAGGTACACACGACAGAACATTTGGAATCTTATCAATGTAGCAAAGGAATAAAACAGGGCCTAGTATTGAACCCTGAGGGACACCAAAGTGATTAAGTTTTATTTCTGATCTGTTTTTTACCAGCCAATTATTTTTATTAGACATGATTTCAACGTATTGCTTTCTTTCCGATAAATATGATTTGAACCACGCCAAAATGTGACCTCTTACTCCCATATCTTCTAGTTTGAGTATTAGAGTTTGGTGACATACCCTTTCAAAAGCCTTCGTAAGGTCCATTGATATTCCTATAACATTTTCGTGGCTATCAATTGAATTTATTATACTCTCAAAAAAACTTGAAGCAGCTGTAATTGTTGATCTGCCTGAGCGAAAACCATGTTGGCCACTAAATAGAAGGTTGTTATTTTCTATAAAAGACACTAGCCTAATTTTCATTGCCTTTTCAAATAATTTTGAAATAACTGGCAAAAGTGATATTGGTCGATAGTTTTCTACGCACTGAGGGTCCCCCTTTTTGAAAATAGGCACAACCTTAGCAACTTTTAATAATTTTGGAAAATGACCGGATATAAAAGATGAATTAATTAAATGAGTAAAAATTGGAACTAGTTCTTGTTTTGTATATTTTATTACTTTAACGGGAATTTCGTCGTGCCCACGTGAAGGTTTGTTACTTAAAGAGTTTATCAGTTTTTCTACTTCCTCACATGAAACAGGTTCACATCGAAATAATGTTTTAGATTTGACACAATTTGTTAGTACTGGCTGGTGATTATCTAACAACTTATTACAGTTTACAGAACCATTCTTTCCAGATAAACTTACAAAGTAGTCATTTAGTACATTAGATATTGCCCTGGGATCTGCAATAGTTGTTCCTTTGTACGCAATGGTCATGTCATTCACTAAGTTATTTTCTTTGTTACCTACTTCTGTATTTATAATTTTCCAGGTTGTTTTCATAACATTATCCGAGTTATTTATTTTTTTATCGTAGTGTAATCTTTTAGTTTTGTTTGCCGATTTTTTAAAAGTCTTCATTTTTGTTTTACAGAGGTTAGACAAGTTTTCGTCTTTTAATAATCTAGCTAATTTTGATGATTCCACGATTTCGTTGAATTCCTCCTTTAATGAATAAGTATACCACTCTTTACTGTTAGTTTGTTTCTTTATTACTTGTTTTGGAAATGCTGTGATAAAATGTGATTTGAAAATTTTATAAAATGTTTCGTATTTTTGTTCACAGTTTGCATTAAAAACTTCAAACCAGGACTCGTTTTGTAATGATATTTTGAAATTAATTAGATTTTCATCAGATAGGTTATAGTCTAAATACTTCAGTGACTCGTTTTTCCACGTTTTTTTGGTTAATTTATCAAGGGTCAAAATTTGAGCATCATGATCAGATAGATATGTAACCAGTCCCTCTATTTTTAGATTAGATTTGGGAATATTTGTCAAAAAGTTGTCTATTGCAGATTCCGAGGGCCCTACTACCCTTGTGGGAAAATCAACCAGATATTGCATTCCATGTCTAACTAGAACGGAGTTTAGATCCGTGGCATTCCTATCATTTCCTAATGTGTTAATATTTATGTCACCAGCCACTATAACATATTTATTCCTAGCTAGTACAATATCTAATAGCTTACTTAGCCTGTCTAAAAAAATTGGAACTTTAGAAATTGGTGATCTGTAAACTGCAACCAACAAGAATGATTCAGTATCGGATTTAAAACAAACCATGCTGCTCTCAAACTGTTTGTCATCATGTAAGGATAACACTTCAGGAATAACAACTGGACTCCACTTCACAGCTCCACGCGCAAAGATGGCAACACCACCTCCCGTCGTGGTGGTGCGGCAGTAATTAGAAAGTAATTTAAATTGATTTACATGCAATCTGGATATCTCATTTTGATTTAATTTATGCTCTGTTAAAACTACTATATCGGGGTTACTTTCGTTTAAAATAATTTCTAGTGGTTCGATGCGGCTTGCTAAATGTTGAATGTTCTGATGGAATATTTTTATTTTATTGTTATTTTTATTGATAAAAATGTTTTTGGGCGGTGTTATTTTTCTTCCATCCCTAGCACGAGCGGGGAGTTTAAAGTGGAGTCCCGTGTGTTATTTCCGGATGGAAATACTACAATAGGGCTTGCACTCCCCACTTCACTGATAGAGACTTTTTCACTGATCCCTCCCCCACTGTATTCTTCTGCAGACTCCTCAGGGCTGGCAGACGCTTGTTCGACATCCTGTACTGTTGTGGATGCAGGTAGTGGCGATGGTGATGCCTGTGGTTGTGACTGCTCCTGCCCTGCTGTGATGTTGGTGGTAGGTGGTGTTGAGATGTTGTACCTCCTTAGCTCCTCAGCAATATCCTTTCGTAGCTGATTCACAAACTCGTTGTGTTTTAGTCCTCTTCTGAGATGTCTGGTAGCTCGCTCATCATCCACAATAACTTTGACTGAGACTTTTGTGCTGCGGTGAAACTGAACAATATGTTTCGCAAACACGCTTGTAGGAATCTGGTCACGTATGCATCCCAGGGGAGAACAAATCAGTTCCTGCAGGTTCTTACTTTTGAAATCTGTTATGAGCTGATTATGTGCCTCCGCATAGTCTGATATACTAGGTTTTTCGCAGTATCTATTTTTAGTTATAAGACTATAAACAAGTGCCCCATTCGGAGTGTTTTGTAAAGCCAAAGCTTTGCTCACACATTGCGCTTTTGTTGGTCTACCAAACCTTTTGCGGAAGATGACTGCCACTCCTTGGCTCATCTGTCTTTGGTCTCCAAAATCACCCGATATACAGTGGGCGAAAGCAACAGACGACTTGTTTTGATTTTCCGAAATAACGCTGTCCATATTTCCTTCAAGAACTTGAATTTGGCTATCGGGTATTTCAGTAGATACTACATTCGAATGGTTAACATCTTTAGTAGAACAAACTGATGCAACATGACGTGTTACTACAGGGGATGGCAATGTATTAGATGCGTTGTTTTGTTTAGTTTTATTTTCATGTAGGAATTCATTAGTTAGCCTTATTATTTGCTTGGCTATACACTTTTTCCCCTTACTGTTCAAGTGCAGGCCATGTCGAGTGTGGTACCAGCGCTGGAGGAGATGCAGATCGAGAGTTTTAGCTTGAGGGAAATCTGCGAGCATACGTCTTATCATTAAATTTGTGTCATTTATAAACTTATTTTCAGGGCTTTCTGGTGTTAGATCGTATCTGTTAGGTATAGTAGACAGAATGAGATTTGTGTGCTCAAACTTGGGAAGAGCCTCTGTCAGATACTGACAAACTCAAGGCATTTACCAGAAATCTTTGCAAGAATGCTAAGGAATTGCCACTAATTCTAAGGCTATGAACAGTCAAAACTCAGATTTTTATAACTCAGAATCTAACATCATATAAAAATGAAAACGTATCTTAAACATATCATAGCTCAGTTATACTAAAACCATTTCTGTTTTCAGGTGACTCAAAAGCTAGAACTAGCAGCCAAGACAGCGATAGAGATTGACGCCCTGCGTAACGTTTACCGTCCCGTGGCCAAACGAGGGGCTCTGCTGTTTTTCCTCATGTCTGACATGGCTGCAGTCAATCCAATGTATCAATACTCCCTTGGGTCCTACTTGGTGGTCTTTGGCTACTCTCTGCGCAAGGCTCTGCCGGACGTCATTGTTAAAACTCGACTTCGTAACATCATCACAACACTGACCAAGAACGTTTACGAGTATGGTTGTACAGGTAGGAGTTACAATATTACTTTGGAAACAAGAGTTTATATAAGAGTTAATTATTTAGTCAAAATCCTTGATAGCTTCTCTCATCTTAAATTTTGATCCAGGACATTGAGAAATCTCTGCTCTGAAAAATGACGTTCTCATGTTATTTGACGATTTTTTTTCAAGCATGGCAGCTGAATACCTTTCAAGGTAAATTTTTATAGTAATCAATGTGTTTTTGTAATATTTTGTGTATTCACGCCATTGGTTATTTCTGAACACAGTATTTGTGTTCCGAATCAGCCCCACTGAAGATCAAATCTTCATATTTGAAGGCCATCACTATAAAGACACGTTTACTCAGACAATCAATGTTTCCTGATAAACGTGAGGAGTTTTTTTTTTTTTTTTTATGTTTACCAGACACACAGGATGAAATAGCTTTTAACCATTAACTGTGAACTGTTTGACAGGTATATTTGAAAAGCACAAGTTGCTGTACTCCTTCCAAATGACGATGAAGTTGGAGCAGAGTGAAGGAAGGGTGAGTCAACATCAGCTGGAGTTCTTCATCAAAGGCAGTGTGTCGCTGGAGAAATCACCTCGGCTTTGCCCAGCTCGCTGGATATCCTCCCAGGTAGACAATATGTATGTGTTCATTATGAGGGTTAAGAATGCTTCAAACCTCTTTATTAAAAAAAAAAAAAAAAACTTCATGTACAGTCCTTAAAACGTTTTTAAACAAAGGATTTCCCTGCAGTGATTTTATCTACTAATTGCTTAACGTAACTAACATAGTTGTTTTGGAAAATATTTTTTTTTATGTAAAGTATAATAAGTAACATTTTAGTGGTAGTTAATACAGTATTTTATATTTTCAGGGATGGGAAGATATATTAAAACTCTCTTCTGAATTTCCTAAACAATTTGGAGACCTCGCTGATCACATTGAAAGAAATGTTGAAGATTGGAAGACGGTAAGTTACAAAACTCCAGAGGACTTAACCTGATATAATTTACAATCTCCTTCCCCCCAGTTTTAAGGTGCAGAGACATATTTTGTTACATTTATAGATAAGTTATATGGATTCCTAAATAGTCTTTGACTTAAGCAACTTAAAGTGAATGTTATAAAGTTGTAATTTGACCTGTGAAGTGTGTTTTACCTTGTGGTGTAGTGGTATGACCTGGATGCACCAGAGGTGGCATCACCACCGGGAGGTGTGTCTGCAGAGATGTCTCAGTTCCACAAGCTGATGTTGATCCGATGCTTCAGAGTGGACAGGGTGTATCAAGCTGTTACACAGTACATCTCCACAACCATGGGGGAGTTCTTCATCACACCACCCTACATCAGGTAACAGACAATACTGAGTGGAGCCCAGTGCCTGTGCTTAAAGTAGACACCAAATGTACTCAACATTTCAAGTTTGGGTTGAGTTTTCCTTAAACTAATAATGTTGCAATAGATTCAATGAGTCAGTAAGTTTGAAGCCCAACTGGTTGTGCGATTTTGTGAAACTATTGCAGCATCGTCTTATGTTTGCGTCACGGTGTTGCGCTTAAAATTGATCAGTTAGAGTTCCCTTATGAATAATAAAATAAGTCAGAACAGTAAAATCAGATGATAATATATAAGTATTACCATGTTCCAGCCTGGATGCCATATTTGAGCAGAGCAGTCCGACCACGCCAGTGGTGTTTATCCTGAGTCCTGGCTCTGACCCTACAGCTGACCTGATGAAGTTGGCAGATCTACAAGGAGCAGGTGGCACTCAGTTCAAGTACCTGTCACTCGGACAAGGACAGGAGAAGGTAAGGTGGTGGTTAGGTCGGGATTTGTTGAATATGATGAAACTGCGTTTGTGTCTGTAGTCCTCACAGAACTGATAGAGATTAACAAAATTGTGAGGACTAGATTATCTTGCAAGCAAAACTTGATCATATCTTTCCACACGTTAAAACATAAAATTTAACAAGAGAAAAAAAGGCCTTAACAATGTTGCACTTTAAAAACCCCAGTCAGCTCATTTTTTTTTGGCAAAAATAAAGAAATTAATAAACAAATCTACTATTTTAGGAAATTATTAGTAGATATAACTTATGATGTATGATTTGCTTTGTCCTGAAAATAATGATTTTAGCTGTTATTTATTTCCCATTGCTGTAAACCGTCAACAATTCTTAAAACCCACAACCTTGTTCCATCAATTTTATTATTAAGTCAGCTATTGAGGAATTAAAGTGATTTTCATGTGATTTAACTTGAAAAGTAATCAATTGAGATCTTGAATACTGTACCTAAAGATATGTGAAATGTTCCACTTATTGTACATATATATATTTCCATCCCTTTTCATGCTGTCTGGTGTTTTATATGTATCCAGACGGCATTGACACTGCTAGAGACAGCCATATCTCGTGGTCACTGGCTCATGTACCAAAACTGTCATCTCCTCATCGCCTTCCTCCGCGACTTGGAGAAGGAGCTGGAGAAGATGACCAAACCTCACCCTGACTTCCGACTGTGGCTCACCACCGACCCTACCAACACCTTCCCCATCGGCATCCTGCAGCGATCTCTCAAAGGTAAATCACTAGATATTACAGTGCAAGCTAACAGGGACGTTGACCCGTAAAATAGATGGATGACAGAAATGTAATAAGTAATGGATTGCGGGTTCAAATTTTTAATTGTTTATTTATTAAAGTTATTTGTACTTAGTATGTTTATAGTCTTTAGAGTCTGTGTTAAGAACATAGTGGGATCTTTTATAATTTTTTTAGGTATGTGTAAGTGATGTCATGTTTTTGGTCCTTTGTAATTTTTTTCATAGAGTATGGTGGGTCAGGTATTTATAATTTTCCTTAAAGTATTAACAGGCTTGCATCCTAATTTTTTTATGAAAACATTTGTGTTAGATACTTCCATAGAAGCTTAAACTCATCATTTTTGGTTTCTGTTGTTTCAGTTGTGACAGAGCCTCCCAACGGTTTGAAGTTGAACCTTAGAAACACCTATTTCAAGATGCCCCAGCACACATTGGACCAATGTGATCATCCAGCTTTTAAAAGTTTGGTTTACGTATTGGCCTTTTTTCATGCAGTGGTTCAGGTGGGTAAAGTTTAATTTTCAATATTTAAAACCATACAGCATTTTTTAATTAAATAATAATGGAGTACTGCTAGGAAATTCCTATGTAAATCCCATCTATAGATAATTTTCATTGTTTTCAGGAACGCAGAAAGTATGACAAGATTGGTTGGAACATTACTTACGACTTTGGCGAGTGTGACTTTGTAGTTTGCACACAAATTCTGGAAGCTTATTTAAACAAAATTAAGGATGTCCAAGATGCTCTGATTCCTTGGGCAAGTCTCAAGTACTTGTTTGGAGAGGTAAGTACATTACATACTAGTAATGTTCACAAGTTGTTAAGATTCACAAAATGTTCTTAGCTCCCTATTTAAGGTCTATTTACAACAACTGAGTTTTTACTTTAGTCTTGTATCAATATAAAATTTTAAATTTGTTTAGCTAAATCAGTAAAGAGATGAGTTGAAATGCAGGATACCAAAAGAGTTTTGCTCTCAACATATGAGACCCTAAAAACGCTTAATGGTACTGATTGAAGTTGCCATGTGTAATTCATAGATGCAGCAGGAAACTTATGTTGATATGATACATTAATAGCTGTATCTGGCGGGATTTTCGGGGCAGGATTACATTTGATTCAGGAATTTTTCGGGACGGAATCTGATCCTATCGTCGGCCATTTTGCCGCTTTGCGAGTGACGATGACGCCGCTATCGCAAGAGATGTTCACGATAGTTCTGCGAACGCTGGTCATTTCAACGATCGTGCCGTGACCGCGAGTCATACCGACGATCACACCATGACCGCAGAGTCATACCGACGATCGCGCCGTGACCGTGGAGTTATACCGACAATCACGCTGTGACCCCGGAGTCATACCGACGATCCCGTTGTGTTCGCGAGTCATTTTGACGGTCGCACTGTGACCACGAGTCACAAGTACCTTGAATACCTGTAAATTTTTACCCATTTTTTTTTGTTTTTATAGGTCAGTGCCACAAATGTCAAATATTGATTTTGTTTGTCTTTTTTGCTTTTTATGCACAGGAAAAAATCCCGTCCCGAACTAAAAGGTCAATCCCGTCCATCCCTAATAATAAATCTTTTAAGTATCACAAGGGTCTGACTAGCATAGTTGTACTAAACATTTTATTCTAACAATTTTTCAGATGCAATTGGTTTTTGGTTTATAGTTGGCTATTGAGTATTCCATTGCACATTGTGGCCCAGATTTTTGACATTTTGGATAATATAATCCGTGAAAACTGCAACACACTAATTTTACAGCTTTTTATCAATGACCATAAATGTGAATCGTCCAATGCCTTGCAGGTAATGTACGGGGGCCGGGTAATTGATGACTTTGATCGTCGCATTGTCAAGACGTTCATGAATGAGTACATGGGAGATTTCCTGTTTGACACATTCCAGCCGTTCCACTTCTACCAGGATGAAGCCGTGGACTACACAATACCTCCTGATGGATCTCGGGAAGACTATATAGGTAAATTAATGTCCAGATATTTGATAAGGACATGCTTTATGTTGGTTCGAACATAGAGAGGCCTTATTATACACACACTATATTTCCATCTTTATTTGTAATCTATTATTTATTACATTATTTACATTTAATAAACATGCTTTGGTAAACATGATCTAAAAACTAAATTTACATCAGTCATTCATTATTATCAGTTTAGACTTTAGAAGCTATAGTTTTCTATGTGTGTTGATTATTAGAACTTAAACTATCCTCCTCTCTTCTTGAAATCACTCCTTTTCCTTTAGCAGTAGACATTTTCCTTTCAGCATTAGGCCCCTTTTTATAGAGTCTTGCCATTTCTTTGGTAGTATTCCAACTCTTATCTTTTAACCGGTTTCTAAAAAATTTACAATAATTTACCTATAAACCTCAGTAAGCCTCAAGGAAATGTCACTTTTAAAGGAGAATTCCAAAATGGACAAACTAGTTGCAATACCATAAAGATTCCTTTATTTTTTGGAAGTGATGTTTCCAAACTATATTTTTGGAGATAAAATCTCAGATATCTTGAGAAAGTATCTCTGTATGTGATAGTAAATTTGTTAACGACTCTTGTGAAATTTGAATGATAAATTTGTTAAACAATTTTTTTGAAAGATCCTTCTGTGAAAAATTACATAGAGTTGATTTCAACCATTATTATCATTAAATATTTTGTTATCAAGGGAAAGGGGAAAAATCCAATTGAAAGTTATGAAGATTCCAAAGGTCTATGCTAGGCCAGTTATTAAGACAACTGTTTTACACCATTGTAAAACATTGACATGTTTGTGGTTATGCTGCAGCTGCTATAGAAGAGCTGCCACTAGTCAATGTGCCTGGTGTGTTTGGTCTTCACCCCAATGCTGAGATCGGCTACTACACTCAGGCAGCTCGTGAGATGTGGCTACATCTCATAGAGCTTCAGCCTCACACTGGTATGTATCCTATTTCTAGTCGACCAAAATATGTTTCAATATTTGTAAACTTTATTTTTAGAATAAATGTATCTGCTTTCTGCCGTATCCAAGAGTTTAAACGATGAAATCATTGTGTCTCATATCCTATCTGCAGCAAGTAAGCTGTTTAAGTTCCTAAACTCCAAGTTGTTTTAAGTCCTCTGGTTTTAAATTTTATTTCTCTATGTTACATACTATCTTACTAATATTATAAATCTGAAAGTTTGTGAGTTTGTGTGTATGTTTGTGTGTGTGTGTGTGTGTTGCTCAATCACGCATAAACTACTGGACGGATTGGGCTGAAATTTGGCATGATGATAGCTCACATTCCCGATTAACATTAAAGCATATTCTTATCTCAAAAACCCTTTCGGGCTCCGCCCCAGTGGCTCTGTAGTTCCCCATGTTAATCTTATGATTTTTCATATTTAAAAGGAATCAATGAATCTTAACAGCTGTTTCAATTAAACAAGTTGGTTCTGTTCTATGATGTTCAATAGCATAAAAGTTACAAGGATTACCAACAGGGTGCAGCACTATTATTTTTTTTTATTTATGACAACAGCTAATTTGCAACCAAAAGGTGAGTGAGCGTAGCGAACGAACTTCAACCTGGAGGCGAGTTAGCGTAGCGAACGAGCTAACCTGAAGGCAAGTGAGCGCAGCGAACGAGCTCCAACCTAAAGGTGAGTGAGCGTAGCGAACGAACTTCAACCAGGACGTGAATGAGCCATGCGAATGCTTATGAAGTTAAACGGGGCGAAGCCCGCGGGTACAGCTAGTATATAATACATGGAAGGTATATGCTTGTGTACTGGTGCAATTTAATGTTTTTTTATTCTTAGATTAAAGTTTTACTTTTGACTGGATAACATTTTGACAGTACAACACTGATTATTTATATTTATTGTTTTATAATAACTCTTTTAGGACGAGTGAAAAACTCTAGCAATCTGTAAATCATTCAATCATATTGAATATATTTGTTTTTCCTTATAATTCTATAACTGTGCATTTTCCCCGTATTAATGTGGTACATGTTTTAGCTGCTCTGGGAAGGAATAATGGTTGGTATATATATGGTTTAATTCAAATTTCTTGTATTTGTGCCACTAACATTGGATATTCAAATTTGAATTGCACTTCAAATCCAACTTTTTCTTAGCCAACAAATTTTTTATTTGTATTGCACAGTAAAACATTTGAACATCAAGTGGTGCACTTTGAACAATGGTTAAATGTATTTCTTTTAAACAATAACTAACTGTGTTGCACTATACAATAATTAGTTGTAAAGCACTGTGCATTAATTGTGTAACTTGTGTAGTTTATGATAGGCCTAGCTGTAAATTGCTCCTAGTGTAGTATAACTAGGAATTGAGTTAATAGCTAATGATATTATTTGTGACCGGTTTTGATAAAATTTTCCTACCTCAGAAACATACTCGGAAGAGGTTAAAAATCGTCCAGAGTGGCTGGCCTCATGTTTAGAGCGCAGGACTTCTTATTTGGGGGATCAAGTTTGAATCTTGTCAATTGCCAGTGGCAATTGTGGTTTGCAAATCACCTTTAGCTGTTAATCCACCTATGCAGAAATCCGTTAAATTGTTGGGGAGGATGTACACATTTTAACATAACAATGCTAAGAATTGAAATTAGTTGCATTTGTTAAGTACATGATTAAATTTAAACCCAAGCTAAAATTTCATAATACATGCTTAAAATAGACTGTGGAGATAGAGAGTTTTAACTGATAGTAAAAATAATTTAACATCTTTACCAGTGATTACTGCAAATTCTGTAGGTACTACTGAGGGAGGTGTGAGCAGAGAGGAGGTGATTGACTCAGTGGCCAGTGACATTCTACGTAAGCTGCCACCAGTGTACGACTTGAGCAGAGTGAGGAAGAACTTTGAGATGAACATCACTCCCACCATCATAGTGCTGCTGCAGGAACTGGAGAGGTTTAACTTGCTCATCAACAAGATGCAGTTCACTCTCTCACAACTCAGGAAGGTTTGTTGACATGTAATAATTATTAGATTTTCCACGAGGAATGAAAATAATGTCACTTTCATGAGTTTTTCCTTATCACCTACTCAAATGACAAAGTGACATATTTATAAATGGATGCTTGTTTTAAGCTAGATATAAACCAGGGAGAGTACAGCTCAGAGCTGTAGCTAACCATGGGGTAAACCTATTGAATTAATTTTTTTATGCCAATAAGCCATTTTAGGTTCTGTTTTCAGGCCTCTGTTATTTTCACTCTTGTATTATTTTCACTCTTTGTATTGTTGGTCTGCAGGCACTAGCTGGAGAGATTGGGATGGACACAGTGTTGGACAATGTCTCTGTGTCTCTGTTCAATGGCCACTTGCCACAGGAGTGGCGCAAACTGGCACCAGCCACGTGCAAGAGTCTGGGTGGCTGGATGGAACACTTCCAACGCAGAGTGCAACAGTACAATACCTGGGTAGGTGCAGGATCTGCTTCATTTATTAGTGTTAATTTGTGAACAATACTAAATTATGCTTATTGATTAGAGTCAAAGAATCCTTATGTACAATTTGGTTAATTGAGCATCCTTTAGAAAGGTTTTTGGTGAGAAATGCTTCCAACAGCAATACCATTCCTTAGGAGTGAATATCACATCTAAAGTACAGTTAAAATGTCATTTAACAGGAATAAAGATTTTTTCGCTACACTACTGTGAAATTACTTGTTTTCGTTGGATATTTATCACCTGCAAAAATTGGTCATTACATTGTTTACTGCAAAAGTAACGTTTACTTACTATCTTTTATGGATTTGGCCAACACAAACGAACAAAGATTGGTTATTCTTTTGTCAACTGTTTCAATTTTCAACAACCAAAACTGTACAACCGAAAGTAAATATAAACTGCAGGCATAACCTAAAAAATGCTATGAGTTTTGTAATGTTCCTTAAATATAATAAAGAAATATCCAATGTCTATCCATCGATGTCGTAAAATACAGGACTGTGACATTGCCTAACCATAGAGGTTATCGACGTCGTAATATACACTATACAGTACTGTGACATTGCCTAACCATAAAGGTTATCAACGTCGTAATATACACTATACAGTACTGTGACATTGCCTAACCATAAAGGTTATCGACGTCATAATATACAGTACTGTGAGATTGACAAAGTATACCGACCGACCGTTCGATTTAGGTTAATAGGTTAAAAGATGTAACAGATTAGTCGTCTGTTATTTTTGCCGTGTAAAAAGTAATTACGTAACTTTTCATTGCAAAGAGTAGTCATTTATGGTTAGTGTAATATTTATTTTTAAATGGTTCCTATTCCATTCTTGCTTTTTTAATCCTCATAAGCCCATTTGTAATTATTTTTGGGACTCAAGATTAGATTTTTTTAGGATTCGGATTTGAAATTCCTGCATTCGACCATCAACTAATTACGTGCCTCGAGGTTGATATAACTTTTTTCTAAAACCTAAGTAAACATTGACTGTTCTTGTGATAATATACTAAATGGAAGTTATGTGTACTTTACAGAATGAATTCAAAAATGAAGTTCATGAATATACAGTAAGCCTACTTGTCATCTAATGATACATACACTGACAGTGACTTGTGTCTGTGACAGGCTCAACGTCGTGACCCACTGGTGATGTGGATGTCAGGGCTACATGTACCAGAGTCCTACCTCACAGCTCTGGTACAGACAGCATGTCGCAAGATGGGCTGGCCCCTGGACAGGTCTACCCTCTACACCAGTGTCACTTCCTTCACCCACGAGGATCAAGTCGAAGCTAGGCCAGAGATGGTAATATCTTCTCTTATTTTGACCAATAATTATTGGACCAGTTGTTTTCTTGCTCAATTCTAGGATATTTTCAGATTGGGTCGGGTCAACAGTTAACAGTGAGGGGTCGGTTCAGGCTGGAAAATGTTTTTGGGCGAAGCTCATTGTCGGGTCAAGCCAAGTGTTAATTTTGCAAAAAGCATCTGTGAAGATGGACTATCAAAAAATTACTATTAAACCTGTGACCGTGAGTGATTTTGATAGTTTTTGCTGCCACCCCGCCATTGTGGGAGATGATATGATGATGTCATCGATACGAGGGAAGATGTTCACTACTTGTCGTGACCGCAAAGATGGTCACGATTTTAAGAAAATAATGGGGCAGATAATGTAAAATACTTTATAACCTGATTATAGCCTAATATTAAGATTTCGAAAGCAACCCAATTTTCTCTATTATCGAGATCCAAGGCCAAAATGTTTGACCTGACCAGAGAGAAAGTAAAATTTTTGGCTTGCAGACCCCGACCTTGAGAAAAGGTGAATAGGGAAACTGGAAATTTGTAAGGGACCACTTGAGTCTTTTAACAAAATTTGACAGTTATGACAGACAGGGGAATGTTTCCTGGGTTCCACTCCACTTTTTTGGTGGCTAAATGTCCTGTTATCGAGCCTGTGTTTGTGATGTAAGTGTTGTATTGTGGCAGGGCTGCTATGTGTGCGGTCTATACCTGGAGGGTGCCAGGTGGGATGTGGCCAACAACTGCTTAGCCAGATCACTACCCAAGGTGTTGGTAGAGGAACTGCCAGTCTTGTACATCATCCCTGTCGAGGCTCACAGGGCCAAGCTGCAGGTATGGTATACATTTACTTTGTAGTTTGTAGGCACATACTTTGAAAATTTATCTTGATTTCATTTACACTTACTTGTACCTACTTACTCTTACGCCTTAAGTCAGGTGATCTTGGCAGCCAGCGCATCAAAGGACTGTCTTTATTTCCACAGCGTCTGGTGGAGTCTGAGGACAGCCCAATCTCTACCGGGTACTAAAACATCCAGTTGTCCTGAATTGCCTAACCCAATGACCTATGCAGTTTCAATGAGGAGTCTCATATTCCTAAATTTGGTCCAAAAGTTCCACTGAACACTAACAATAGCATTCGTACAAGCAAATTCTAAAATACAAGATACATTTTCCAGTTTTGTAGTAGCCATTTTTTGACAGGCTTGTGGTACTGGTGTTCAACCAAGCAACTGAGACAAAACTTAACCTTGTCAAAACAAACTTATAAATACACTCTTTCTAACCGTTTAGTTTTTGTAAAATTTTTGAATAACCCTGTAGGCCTATTATGTATTAAAATATCCCTTTTTTGCCAGAACACACTGAGAACGCCAGTGTACACGACGTCCCAGCGACGCAATGCTATGGGTGTGGGTCTGGTGTTTGAAGCTGACCTGAGCACCACTGAACATTCTAGTCTTTGGATACTACAAGGCGTCTGTCTAGTCCTCAACACTGACTGAACTTCTAGACACTAAACCACTATTTTGTTATTTGTTATTTTTATATTTTGTGATACAATAAAATAATTCTTTTATGGATTTGTTGACAAATTATCTGTTTTCCTTGACCAATTAGTACACTAGGGGCCACGAGAGTCTGCAGTTGGCGGCAGCCAATAGCAAGACTGGACTTGTGCGACGTTGTAACATCACCCGTTCACTAATTTTTGTCACTGATTAAAATATACTAAACAATATTTTCAAATCAGCTGGTATTACTTGATTTGGCAACACCGTACGGTCCGCATTGGCTACTTCGAAGTCACGTGGTAAATAGGCTCCTCTCTCAACTGCAGACTCTCATGGTCTGTGTACTGTAGTTAATGCAGGGTTTTCTTCTTATATGAGAATATCATTTATGACTTGAAAATTAAAGTTACTGATACAAATAGTTTTGTACTTCTCCCATTATGAATTGGAAATTTGCTTTCAAACTGTGTTTTCAACTAGTTTTGCCAACAGATCTTACAATAACATGGTAAATTTAGTTTTAGTGTGTCTTAAATTGTTTGAGTTTGTATTTACTTCCCATTCAAATTTAGCAAAAAGCAAAGACTGCAAGCAACATTTAGGTGATCTCTATATACAACACAATGAATTTCATGGAGGCTCTGTGATATACTGCAACTAAATTTTATGGGAGTTAAGTTAATACTGTGCAAGAGCACAAGCTTTTGGTAGGCCATTAGACCACTGAGCTCTCACATACTTATTCTGTATTTACATCTTTTTAAATTTGAAATAATTGAAACAGGATAGCATCTAACAACAATTTCCTGCAATACTTTTTTCAGGAACAAAGATACAGTGAATGAGAGGAGCCTAAAATTAAAACATAAAGAGATCCTATAAGGATCAAAATGCTGTTTTGCTACAAATATAATAAGAGGGAATAAAGATCAAATCCTATTTCTCCTACAAATATCAAAATTGTAGTCTCCATAGTAATCACAATTGTGGACCTTTTATCTAAATTTTTTGTGTAATTCCTCCTTTGAGGAGCGGAAGTTGGAGCCAATGAGATGGTTCCTACAACATAGAATGGCTCAGTTCAGTCCCAAGCAGACAAGAATGCTGTCTCCGTGCAAGAAGACCTCGTATGAAACGGAGAATGTGAGAGTGTACTGGATGCCGAGGGAGATCAGTCAATCACATGAGCAAGGTGGGTTGTCATAGAAACCTCTGTTTGTTTTAATAGGCCACTTTTGGTTTCAGTAAGGCAAACATCAAATGAGGTGTGATGTGCCAAGGCGTATGAAAGATGTGCAACATAAAAATAAATTGTATTTAATCACTAAAACTTAACACATAAATTGATTGATTTCTGCAAGTAGTAGATAATCTTAAAGCTTTAGATACCAGTTGCCTACCATAATATAAAATAAAAAATACCTTCAACTAAGTAGCCCGAGTAAATAAGGTACCTTAAGAATTTGGTGAATTTTTATTAGAATTATTTATTGTGTCTTCAGATAAGTGATATCTGTTCTCAACTGCAACTTGCCTGGTTAGGTGGTTTGGGATCACAAAAAAATATACTCCTGACGAATTATGGGTACTTATGGAAATATCTTCACCATAGTGGTGGAAGGGTCACTTGGGTGTTTGTTCTCCCTGTTTATTACACCTTCTGGGGTTTTATCCAGCAGCCTGAAATTCAATTCAAGATGGCAGATTATATGGATTAAAATATAGTTTGGGATTGAACACGCCTCTATTGTACAAGCTCTCAACATTATAAAACTATTTTATTCCAATGATTGTGTGCTTTTTTTGCTCTTAACATATCAGAGCTTGCAATGGATGGAGAAAAATTAATTTATTTAGAAGTTTAAATCCCATGTTAAAAAGGCCAATTTACGGATTTTCAAAATTATTTTGTAAACACTTAAAGAAACAATTACAAAGTTGCAGTTCATCCTGTGCATAGTTTGGATCTTCGTGAATATTTTCAAGTTTATTTAAACATCGATAAACACTTTAATAATGCCACAAGGTTCTTTTTTGCGGGACCATGTATGTTTATACGGTATCCAGCCGGCAGGTGGAACCCTCTTAGGAGTGTGAATTTACACTCTGCACCAAACAATAATTGAATAACTACTTAATATAATATAATAACTATTTGAATAATTGAATAAACTGTGAATGCTGTAAGCCAATTATGAGTGGAGGACAGTTGTTTCCCAAGCCCCATGACCCTTATGGTTTTCAAAGTATTTTCTGTAATCCATTAGGACTTTAAAAAAAACTTGGTGCAGTCCCTCAGCGAGAGAGGAGTGAGTGTTGTGCTCAATGGGGAATCATTGACTTCGTGTAACAAGTCAAAGACTCTTGGCGTTGTGCTTGATAGCAGCCCCATGGAAAGATTTGCTTAATGCTGTAGACAAACAATACAAATATCCAGCTGAATGTTACAGAGAGCAAGGCTTGTACACTTATCACGATCCTGGTCATCTACAAGTGCCAGAAAGCTCGAATCATCTTCACTCAACCTACACCCACCTCTGACTTCATAGACATTTTCTCCAACTGCATCAAACAAGGTAAAAGCAATCTGTATGAAATCTGTCATTAACACATTCACTACCAGGTCTCACAAAGCCCCTTATAGAGTAGTGTGGCAGCTAGTAGGCAACATGTTTAAAATTGATTTGTCTTTTCGATCAATAATCTATTGTTTTAAAAGTATCAGTCCACTGTATTGGTTTTATTCCAATTTTTAAGTCGTAAGCAATTTATAGGTTGTTAGGGAAATTTTTCACCCTCTAATTCCAATCGTCCAAATAGAGGAAATTTCTCTGGCAGAATTTACAAGAGCCTGAATGGACAATCCTCTTGCTCAGGAATTTGTCCTGAAGTGCATTGACGTAACGCCTTAGGTACTGAAAAAGGGAAATATTTCTCAGCTATAGAATTCTGTAGCCATGGTAAAAAAAGATCAGGTTACCTGGTTCAAGCCTTTTTTGTAGACAATGTAGTGAGAAAGAGCCTACATAAGAGTGAGAATATGCCTATCTCATAAAGCCATTTTTAAGACTGGGGTTTTGACAGACTGGGAATCTATGACAAGAAGTGCAAAATAGGTTATTTTAGCAATATAGGAACTACCAGGTTTAACATCTTGGCACTCAAAGCAAAAGAGTATATTATTCAAGATCAGAAGAGTTATTACTTACATAGATTGACCATTTATACACAAACTCGTTCTGTTAAACAGGAAACAACTTGTATGACAAACTAAGAGAAGCTGGAGTGTTGAGGGTCAAATATTTGAACATTCCAGAAGCTCTTGAAGCTGTCAGAAGAGAAACAAATGCGACAGTTGTGGAGTGGGTAAATGAATATTGTCTAATTTTATTGTACAAATGGACTTTAATGTGATAATTTGCTTATTACATAATAAAACATTAGTTACCCAATGACACAATTAGAAACTACAGTAACGTATTTAGGCTCTGTTCCGGGAATGTCAGGATTTTAAATGAAAATGCTGTAGTCAGTTATATATGTTCATTCTACTGTAACTGATAATCTCTACCTTTGCTTGTTAGCATCTGCACAGGTCCCTATTTGGTCAATCACAAGGAGTAGTCGTAAGTCTGCCATCATATCTACTAAAATATTGTTCTTAGGGTAGTAAACTTATTGTTGGTTCCTTGGGTACCATAAAAAATTAAAATTAACTAATACCAGTTATTTTACAATCATTATAAATGATTTAGAAAATTCATGGTCACGAGAATTCAAGAATCATGCATAATCCAAGGTTTTCATGGTCAGTGGTAACCGTCATATCAAATTAATAATAACAAAAATCTTTAATATTTTTTCACCTTATTTTATTTTTTTAAGTTTTTGACAGCCTCCAGCATCTTTTACCTTGCATTTGGGTGTCCACATGGGCCTGTGCAAGGAACATATCCAGCAAAGCAAGGGGTGAGCCGGTACAGTACAAAGGTGAACTTTACTGACAAAACGTAATGGCAAGTACACAAGATTCAAACCTACGACAACGCTGCTTAGTTCCCAAGTCTGTGGTGCTACTAACTGAGCCCCCGATTCACCAAATCAAAGGCCCTCTGCTTTAACTAACAGATAAATTTTTGTCTATTGCAGAAAAGTTTGTATTTAGAAGATGACATGATCAAAACATTGCATTACAACATAGAAAACCAACTGAAACAATGGCGCTTTAGTCGACTAAAGAATGAGAAGTCAAACCTGAATATTGTCATTTTAGCAAATCTAAGAGCTGTAGTGCTTATTTTGAACTTAGTCTCTGGAATCGTAAGTAATTATAAAAATGAAAAGTGTTTTATATATATTAACACGTTCGCTACTGAGCGTCACATATGTGCGACGCCGCGGTCATTGCCACAGACCGAGGTATACATTTGAATCTTACACACAGACCGGCTGTCACTTGGATAACAGTACACACAGACCACGGGCGAAAACCTGTAAAACAGTGATCATTTACATTGTAATACGCTACAATCGTGTTTGTAAATAATCTATTCTTGTTTTTTTGTATTATTAATAACCTTTTGTAATGTCGCATATTTGAGACGCCCGGTCTACAGCGAAGACAATAGTGAAAATTAACATAGTTTTCTTGAAATAGACCAAACGTCGCATATATGCGACAGTTCATTTTTTGTGTTTTGAGGTGAAAGTAAGTAAAATAAAAAACATATTGATCAAGAACAGTTTATAACTGAACAAATATAAACGCTGCATAGGATAATGCAGCATACATACAGTGATGCAGAAAAGTAAAGACCAGTTTTTCCAACTATCATTATGACGTCGACGTCACCAATCATCATATCCACAGACCAAGCGACACAGTTTTGCGTCAGACATCTCTTTAGACCACTGCAGGGAATTCAGTGCCTTCAAATAGACCGTTACAAAGATATAAGCATTTTAATAACATTAGAACCCCGACGCAAATATGCGACAGCAGTCTATTTTAATGTGACTAGCCGACGCATATATGCGACGGCAGTCTATGGGTGGAACCCGGCCCACGCATGTGCGTCGCTGGTCCACGTGAATGAAAAATTTCGTACTATTGCAGTAGCGAACGTGTTAAGAACTTAAATATTATGTAGGTTATAAAGTACAGTAAATACTTAATTGGCTGTCTCTTCTTCAACTAACTATAAATCTTGTCAACCAAAATGATCCTGGTCCTAAAGGTGATGGATAATAGAGGTTCCACCTCCTATGGTAAAGTTGAACACTGAAGTAAAAATAACGGATTTTTCTGAAATATTGCATAGCTGACACATACACTAAATGGGTTTTTACTAACTGTCATGCAGTTCCAGAAGTAACAATAGTGTTACATGTTTCGCTGAGATGCCATCTGATCTGAAGTGTCTGACGATGGTATCTCGCCAAAACATGTAACACTATTGTTACTTTGGAACTGCATGACAGGTAATAAAACCCATTTAGTCATTATTGAAGTTAAGGGGCTACCACAATGAATTTTGACACATACAACGTTGCCTAGGCAAATGCCCTTTGTATCAGCTGATATGTTGTAGTTACCATATGTGATGTTTGCAGGTGACACTTGCTGATTCCCATGGTCACAGTCCATATGGATCTGTAATAGCCCAAGCCTCCATCAGCAAGTTAGGCAACCTGTGTAAGTGGTACGCCTACCAGTTGACTAAAGACACCGGGCCAGTCTCCTGCTATGAGCTCAGCTTTCTGGTCTGTCTGAGAACTTGAATATAAACATGGAGCAACAGAATAAATCATTTTTATAACTACCTTAACATGATAAAGTCAGACACACTTTAATTTTGGCTAACTATTTAATTTTGGCTACTACAGTAGGTACTAAAAAGTTTGTATATTGTTTATATTAGTTTGAGGACCTAGAGTAATGTCCAAAAATATGATTCTACTTTTCAATCATTATTACTAAAATAAAGTTTGGATGAGGGCTTCCACGTTGTATGTTTGGATTAGTTTGAGAGCAACTTTTAGACTGACTGTTAATGAAAGTTAAATTAATTTAAGTAAGCTTCAGTAAACCTTTGACTGTTCTGAATGTAAGCTAATTATGATGATAAAAAGGAGGACCATCACAAACAACAAATGTCTGATTAAAATTAAGCTTTATAACAAAGAAAATGCTTATGTAGAACAGTCAGATTGTATTTTGCCTCCTAAATTAGCTTTGTGTGACTGTCACAAGGAAAAGCACTAGCCTCTCGCTCTCTTCGTATTCTTTGTCTCACACTCACAAAATCCAAAACTCCCACACTGAATTTGTAACATGGGATTTTCACTTCTTATAAAGGTTTGTATTCATACGATATGAATAAACATTTATGTAATTGACGAGACACCAGTTACTGCTATAAGCAAGCACCTAATGTAATGTTTATTTGTGTAAATAAATTGATTTTATTTGATCACTCATAACTCAGGAGATTCATCACTAAGGGAAGTATCCTATAATTTGCTAAACATGTTCAATGGGCCTACATTCTTAGTTTCATAATAGTTTTGGTTCATAGTGATTGATTAAATTGATTATGGACCCATATGCCACTTGTCATTGGGCCACCAATAAATAGTGCTAACAAAAGTCGACAATAGATAGGTAGTAACAACACCAAGGTTTGGACCGTTTCCTTACAATAACTATAAAGATTCCAATGGTGCAATAAAACACAAATCAGATGGTATATAACATAGTTTAAAGAATGAAGTTAGGTACCTAACAAACTGAGCAAAATAATGTTTTATGTTTTTTTTTATTAAAAATCTTACATGTTATAATCACAGTCGCCTTATCTAAAAAATCTTGATTTAAATTTATACAAAAGTCAGTACTTGATACAAATTTGACATATCAATGTTAGGCTACAGGCTACAAGTTTATTTTTCAAGTGGAGCGTAGTTGAGGAGTTTCTCAATCAAGTCAACGTGGCCAAGCAACATGCGCCTGCAGCAATATCTCTTCAAGCCTAACGCGTCCAAAGCATCACTGGAAAATCATAAATTTAGGCCTTAGTTTTTATTAAGTAATAGTAGTAACATTATTGATAGAGTTAACTTAAACATACTTTTTACAATTGTTCTCATAAAGATGAAGAATAACTTGGATGGGTTTGCTAAGCCGCGGAGCTGGCATACACCTTGGCAAAGAAATATTAGAAGTAGCCACATTTTAATATTTTATAGATCTATAGCGCAAGTTATACTTGATTAGTCACCCAAATAACTTGTTCCATAAAAACATTTCTTTAGAGTAAATCTAAAACTGGCTATTTAAAAAATACTGACTAAGAAGAACTTAATTGTTCACTTGTCAGCTAAACATTTTAATGTTCATAAAACAGTGCTAAATGTTGAGTAGGACAAGGACTCAAGTATGGCTGACATGGTCAGGAGTTCTTGTATTTTAACCGAGCTTGCTTTCTTTTACTAGTCTTCCGGTGAGAACTGTGTCAAATCGGCATTTACATTATTTTACCAGACGTTTTGCCTATTCTACGATGAGGCATCCTCAATGGTAAAGCTGAAACTCATCTCTGTCTCAGTTTTACCACTGAGGCTGAATATCATACTGTATTATAAATGCGAAAGTTTGTTTAGCCTATTTGTTTGTTTGAAGTTCGATCACGCATTAACCCTTAGAGTGCCAGGCGAGAAATAAAAGTAACGCTAAAAAAATGCCGATGATTTTTCCCGAAGGTCGCGCTAAAAATGCCGAGCGCGATCTGGCGATTTTTAGGTTAAAATTTCGTAAAAATCGAATTTTCGATATTTCGACCAACGAAAATCGATGTATCGCATCTAGTAACTTTTGACCCAATGTTAATATATGGGTTAAAAGAATCCGAGTATCCATTCGGTTGTTATGACAACTGTTCGATCATTACGAAACGTCCGGTCAACCGGATGTTGGCACTTTTGGCTCTTTCTAAAAACGTCCGGTCGGCCGGACGTCGGCACTTTTGGCTCGTTTTAAAAACGTCCGGTTCCCCGGATGTTGGCACTCAAAGGGTTAACTAATGGTCGGATTGGGCTGAAATTTGGCATGATGGTAGCTCACATTCCCGATTAATATAGGCCTATAGACATATTTTAATCTCAAAAATACTTCCGGGCTCCGCCCCAGTGGCTATGGAGTTTTCCATGTTAACCTTATAAGTATTCATATTTAAAAGGAATTAAAGAATTTTGTCAGCTGTTCTAACTAATGAAGTTGGTTTTGATATCCAACAGCATTAAAAAGTTTTAAGGTTTACCAACAGGGTGCAGCAGTAAACAATTTGTGCAATTATGACAACAGCTAATTTGAACTAAGCAGCAACCAAAATCTGTGATACACAATGAGAACTCTCAAAGTAGGATTGTTTATATACTTATGTATATATAGTTATATTGTCGTTTATATAGTTATAGTTATGTATGTTTATGTTTTTAACTAATTGTGCGAATGTTTGATAGTTAACTATTTTCTATTGTTCCATTGGTGCAGTGATAGGACATTATGGTTATCATAGATGTGTTTTACTATAGCATGCCGTTAATTTAAAGAACCAAATTTTCTCAAACCGTGTCCTTCCCCATTGCAAAAACAAAGCTTGAGTATAACTGAAATACACATTTTATACTTATATGCCAACCCCGTAGGAAGGACGGTCCCCCCTTCAATCCAAACTAATTGGGACCAAAATGGATTATTACTGGGTTTGCATTAGGGTATTAAACTGTTAGGATTATGCATTATGGAAATGCAGTACCGTACTGCAAGTTATTTTTGTTTGAAAAAAAAAACTGATAACTAGACCTACTTAACAGTAGGTAAGTGCCCTTACAAACAAAACAAAAATATTGTGGCCATCTGCCGTTTTAATTGCTTTATTCTTACCTCTACTTTACAAAAAACTAATCCAATGGAACACCATTAATAATTGGACGCTTGGCTTTAGGCCAATGATTATAAGGCTACCGGTATTCCTAATTTCTTGGCTCCCCACAATATTCAAACTTCATAAACCCCTATACCCCCGTTTTTTCCACTGTTTTTGGGTTCTAAGAACTCTTAAGACGGTGACACACTATCAATCTTTTCCGAGCATCTTTATCGATCTATCAAACCGAGACGAGAGGAGGGAGAAGGGAGGTCGAAGGGAGCATGTTCGATAGCGTTTCAGGGGTCCGTACACCGATCCAGACATCAGGCCGAGTAGGGAGATGAGCGCTCTGGAGGCGGTTTTTTTAGCGAAAGATCAAAGAAAAGATCGGTCTGATGTACGAGTGATGTACGATAGTGTGTCACGGTATATTTTGCCCCGTACGCCGTCGCGATCGCCGCACCGAGCGGCCACCTGCGCTAGCGTTGATACTGTTGATAGTTGTAATTTAATATGGCAATTTAACTTTTTAATTGGTAAAATAAATAAAATGTTGGGTAATATTTTGCTGTTATATTATGGGCATTTATGTTGTAATTTTGTGGTTTGTTTGTTCAAGGTTGAAAATGTATTTTACAAGTTAAAACTGTTATATCAATGATACCAGTAACTTAATGTTAAACTTGAATTAAGTAATTTATGATATAGGCCTATTTAAATTCTTTCAAAATTAATATAAGCATAATTATTATTAAAGGCAATTAAAATTGTCATTCTGTAACATGTAATTTTGTGTTTTATTACGGTTTTATTATTACTGCCTCCGCGCTCTCACTCACACAAGCTAAACTCCCTTTTGCCGAGCTCGCAAGGATTTGTCTGGTCTTGGTCTTGTTTGGGGAAATGTTTGGATTGAAATTTTGCTTAGCCTATATTAACCCCCCCTTCTCCCTGCTCGGTTTCGGGACTTGATCGGGGAAAAGATCAATAGTGAGTCACCGCCTTAACAAAACTAACTTTTATATACTGTAAGTTGGGTGTTCTGAGTATTCATTTTTACTAATGGAAAGTGTAAATTCAGAAAAGTAAATAAAGATTAAAAAGTAACAAAGATAACCTGCCTTAACTAGGTAGCCTACTTACCCCTCAGTGTACTCCGCTTGTAAAAGTCCAAGGTAAGCTTCCCATTTGTTTCCAATGACTTTACCACAAGTAAAACAGCGGACAGGAATGATCATCTTTGCTAAAAATAATTAGGACAGTATTGTTTTAAGGGTTTCTTCAGAACAGTGTGGTGATTAACTTAAGGATGCATTGCTTGATGTCCAAGTGCCACGAAGTCAGTGTCACGACGTACAAAACATAATTTTTGAGCTGTTTCACGACGCTCAAAATAAAATATTTGACTGTTAAAAGACGTCCAAATCTCACTAAGTTCAAAAGTACAGTAGCAATAAACATTGTCTTTCTACAAGCTTTGAACGTCATGGGATTGGCGTCATACAACAGCGAACTTCATACTCCTAAAAAAGTAGCATATGCACACTGCACTATGTTTATTGCAGTGGTACTGTACTTTTGGACATGGTGAGATTTGGACGTTGTGCAACAGTCTAATATATTATATTGAACGTCGTGAAATAGCTCAAAAATTATATTTTTGATGTTGTGACACTGACTTATCATTAGACGTCGTGCAACACTCCTGTGATTAATTGTTATTGCATTTCTAGAATTAGATTATGCCAAATATAAATGGCTTAAGTTACTTAACTTAATAAACAGTTTTCAAATGGAGCCACCAGTCAACAGAGAACCTACGATATCTTATCGTATTAAATTTTAATTCGATGTAAATAAACTTATCTAAGTTATTGAAATATTTGGGTACAGCTTCTTAACTGGGCTATGCTAATATTGATTGAAACTATCGAATTGAAAATATTGATTAATAATCGATATTTTACATTTATCTATTATAAAATTAAACTATCATAACCTAACCTAACCAACCAAACTTGCTGATGGTGAAAAAATCGCATGAAGGTTTACTAATCAAATCGATAGTTTCAATCAATATTAGCATAGCCCAGTTAAGAAAATGTACCCAAATATTTCATCCGAGGTAACTTAACTTCATTGAATGTCGCCTAAATATTGGTTTTCTGTTTTGAGTTATGGGTCTTATCAAGAAGAGAGCCGCCCGCCACTCTTGTACAGTGCGCTGTAGCATTTAGCCTAGGCCACATTAGGCCTAGTTTATTGTTCACTTAAGTTACCTACTTAAAGATGATCACAAGCAAGGTCTTAACCATTTAACTTAGGCAGCCTGCAAAATTTAAATTTTTTTAAACTCGTGGAAAAAGGCACACAAATAGAAAATGAAGTCCGTTGAATATTTATTTCTAAAGAATTACACAACATAAAACTTATTCAAGTTTTGTTTTGGAAAACGCCTAGTTAAATTTAAAGAAGTTTAATCAAATTGTCTAATTTGTTGACCCAGAGAAGGATAGGTACCTACCTATCAAAGTTTCGCCTTGCGTCTCCAAAATGTATGCGGTACAGTAAATATATCAGTGACGGATTGAAAGTTCTATAATTTAAGTTATTTAAGCTTATTAAGTTTTGGTTCTTTAAAAGTTTAAACTTAACCTTCCTAACCTATAAAATTAAAAGTGAGCTAGGCCTAAAATGACTAGAAAATGTTTCAAGACGAATAATATATCAGTGGTGAGAAAGATTTGTTGGATTATTTAGGCTTACCTTAAAATATTGACAGTGACAACCTAATGACACAAACAGAATATCACTCAATTGTAATTTATAATGTTTATTTGTGTGCAGTGGAAGTGGAAGATTGAGATTGAGATTGAAGCGAAGCGAAGCGACCGACGCCCGCCGACGACAAGCGAATATGGAAGAAGAACAAGAAAGGCATTCATTGTATGCAGCTTCTAATTTCTTCCTCTGTCTATATGTATAAAAATAATGTCATTGCTAATGTTTTGGTAACATAGTAATTATCCTGCGTGATAGGGATATTCCATTTGTGAACCAAGGATTATTTACTTCAAAATAGTTGTGAACAAATCTTTAAATATATCCCTAATAAAAAAATCTTAAAAGATTTACTAAAGCATGTTATAAAATGTTATAGCATGTAGTCCTGTACCTATAAAACCAAATGTTAATTTTGTACATCAAATCATTTATTTTTATATACCAGGGTAGACCATGGTGGAAGGAAAATTCATAGGTGTGCTATTCCCACATATTCCAACGTCACTCGGATTGCAAACAAAAGATCACCTGATTGTAACTGTCGAATTAGTATATGTATTTGTTTTGATTTGGTTGTTATTGTTTTTATAATAATAAAAACAATAACAACCAAATCAATTGGATTTCTAAAATTGGATCGATTGGAATTCTAAACAGTTTTTTTTATCTATCTTCTATCTATCTATATATTAATAGGCAAGCATGTTTCTTTAAAACCTTT